>NC_138780.1:209109811-209842402 GCF_965119305.1 Pelophylax lessonae
GACCAATGGGAAAGTGGTTGTTGGGGGGCGGGATGTTCCAAATTCTGTATAAAAAGTGTGCTGTGTTCTTCCAATAAATGGTCTTCCTGTTTGAACTTACATACAGCTTGCCTGGTGTTTGTTCTAATGGATTCCAAACGGCACATAGCTGTAGTTTCGGATCCCGGAGCCTTGGTTGACCGAACCATCAGACGTTGCCATCTGCAAGCTGACTCACTAGTAGCAGAGGAGTGTTGGGAGAGCGGAAGCGATCGAGCAAGGGTCTCGTCACATACAGTATCTGACAAAAGTAACATTTTTGTAAATATTTTTTTTTAACCACTTAAGCCCCGGAGGATTTGGCTGCTCAAAGACCAGGCTCTATTTTGCGATTCGGCACTGCATGACTTTAATGGACAATTGCGCGGTCGTGCAACGCTGTACCCAAATGAAAATGATGTCCTTTTTTTCCCACCAACAGAGCTTTCTTTTGGTGGTATTTGATCACCTGTGCGATTTTTATTTTTTGCGTTGTAAACAAAAAAAGAGCGACAATTCTGAAAAAATAACAGTATTTTTCACATTTTTTTATATGAAATACCCCCCCCCCCCCAAAAAAAAAAAATGTAAAAATCAAAATTTTTTAACATTTTAGGCCAATTTGTTTTCTGCTACATATTTTTGGTAAAAAAAAAATCGTAATAAGCGTATTTTGATTGGTTTGCGCAAAAGTTATTGCGTTTACTAACATTTTTGACACTTTTGGGGTTACCAGTGACATTACTGCAGTAATCAGTGCTATACATATGCACTGTTACTGTAAAAATGACACTGGCAGGGAAGGGGTTAACTTTATTAGTGATCAAGGGGTTAAGTGTGTCCCTAGGGGCGTGCTTCTAACTGTCAAGGGGCGTGGCTTGTGATGTAACCACAGAGACATATGATCCTACATAGCAGGACCGTATGATCTCTGCAGTTACATCAGGGAGAATAACAGACGGCTTTGTTTACATCAGCCGCCTGCCTTTCTCCCTCTCCAGCGGGAGATCGCGAGTGACCGCGGACATCGGAGCCACCGGTCACTCATACGGGGACCTCAGTGAACGAGCAGGGGCGGGAGCGCGCCCCCTAGAGGCTCCTGGGCGAGCGACGTAGTACTACATCGCTTTGCCCAGGAGGGGTTGACTGCCGCAGTAAATGTACTTGCGGCGGTCGGCAAGTGGTTAAAGGGAACGTCTGGTCTACATTGTATAAGAATGTCTTTTATTTCATATATAATATTCTCATAGAGATACACCGTAAGCCCGCCCAACAAATATGGCTGCCCCATACGCAGTTATACTTAGAAACTATTTATATACACAGTATCTGACAAAAGTAAGCACACCCCTAACATTTTTGTAAATAATTTTTTTTTTTTTAATGTGAAACACAAAAATGTACTGGAAAAAAAATTGTAACTGAATGGCGTGATCGCAAAATCACAATATCGCAATATAATCGCATAAACAAAAAAAAAAAAAAAACCCTTAAAAATGTAACATGTACAGTATATGCCATTTATACAGTATCTGACAAAAGTAAGTACACCCCTCACATTTTATTCTATCTTTTCATGTGACAACACTGAAGAAATGAGACTTTGCTACAATGTAAAGTAGTGAGTGTACAGCTTGTATAACAGTGTAAATTTACTGTCCCCTCAAAATAACTCAACACACAGCCATTAATGTCTAAACCACTGGCAGCAAAAGTCAGTACACCCCTAAGTGACAATGTCCAAATTGGGCCCAATTAGCCATTTTCCCTCCCCGGTGTCATGTGACTCATTAGTGTTACAAGGTCTCAGGTGTGAATGGGGGGCAGGTGTGTTAAATTTGGTGTTATCGCTCTCACTCTCTCATACTGGTCAGTGGAAGTTCAACATGGCACCTCATGGCAAAGAACTCTCTGAGGATCTGAAAAAAAGAATTGTTTCTCTACATAAAGATGGCCTAGGCTATAAGAAGATTGCCAAGACCCTGAAACTGAGCTGCAGCACGGTGGCCAAGACCATACAGCGGTATAACAGGACAGGTTCCACTCAGAACAGGCCTCACCATGGTCCACCAAAGAAGTTGAGTGCAGTGCTCAGCGTCATATCCAGAGGTTGTCTTTGGGAAATAGACGTATGAGTGCTGCCAGCATTGCTGCAGAGGTTGAAGGGGTGGGGGAGGGGTCAGCCTGTCAGTGCTCAGACCATACGCCGCACACTGCATCAAATTGGTCTGCATGGCTGTCGTCCCAGAAGGAAGCCTCTTCTAAAGATGATGCAAAAGAAAGCCTGCAAACAGTTTTCTGAAGACAAGCAGACTAAGGACATGGATTACTGGAACCATCTCCTGTGCTCTGATGGGACCAAGATAAACTTATTTGGTGTCAGATGGTGTCAGGCGTGTGTGGGGGCAACCAGGTGAGGAGTACAAAGACAAGTGTGTCTTCCTACAGTCAGGCATGGTGGTGGGAGTGTCATGGTCTGGGGCTCCATGAGTGCTGCCGGCACTGGGGAGCTACAGATCATTGAGGGAACCATGAATGCCAACATGTACTGTGACATACTGAAGCAGAGCATGATCCCCTCCCTTCAGAGACTGGGGGGCAGGGCAGTATTCCAACATAACGACCCCAAACACCTCCAAGATGACCACTGCCCTGCTAAAGAAGCTGAGGGTAAAGGTGATGGACTGGCCAAGCGTCTCCAGACCTAAACCCTATTGAGCATCTGTGGGGGATCCTCAAATGGAAGGTGGAGGAGCGCAAGGTCTCTAACATCCACCAGCTCTGTGATGTCATCATGGAGGAGGGGAAGAGGACTCCAGTGACAACCTGTGAAGCTCTGGTGAACTCCATGCCCAAGAGGGTTAAGGCAGTGCTGGAAAATAATGGCGGCCACACAAAATATTGACACTTTGGGCCCAATTTGGAGATTGTCACTTAGGGGTGTACTGACTTTTGTTGCCAGCGGTTTAGACATTAATGGCTGTGTGTTGAGTTATTTTGAGGGGACAGTAAATTTACACTGTTATACAAGCTGTACACTCACTACTTTACATTGTAGCAAAGTCTCATTTCTTCAGTGTTGTCACATGAAAAGATGGGAGGGGTGTACTTACTTTTCTCAGATACTGTATTTATTTTTTTACCCCACCCCCCACTGCTTTTAGAGGCAATGTCCACCTACGTTTTCCCTTTTCCTTTGCAGGAGCAGAGCTACTGCTGGGCTTTATTATTAGAAAGCCCAGCATGCTCTATAACAGTGGTCTCTCACATTTCTTTATAAATTTTGGCCAAAATATTTTCTGTCTTTGATAAAAAAAAAAAAAAATCTTAATAAGCGTTTATTGATTGGTTTGTATGAAAGTTATATCGTCTACAAACTATGGGATATATATTGGAATTTATTTATTTATATTTTTGGTGCCGAAACCCGGGAACGAACCCGGGAGGAATTTATTTTTTTATATTAGTAAATTGGCGGCAATCAGCAACTTATAGCAGGACTGTAGTATTGTGGCGAACAATCTGACACTAAATGACACTGGTCACACTATACACCAACACTGTACTAATGATGCTGGCTGGGAAGGGGTTAACATCTAGGAGTAATCAAGGGGTTAACTGTGTGCTGATTTTACTAATCAATCTGCTCCATGTACCCCGGGGGGGGGGGGTTCTTCCTCTTCAGAAGAGGATCACGTGTCCCCCCTGTGCCCTGTTTTGTGCGCTCGTTTTTTCATTGCACCTCATATTAATATATACTGTAGGTTGCGCAATGCGGAACTTAACCCGTTCCAGTCCGCCATATTGCAGATTTACTGCTCCAGGGGGCCCTCCTGTGCAGGACCAGGTCTATATACTGCAGAAGCTGATCTGTGGGTGCCGGGCACTCGATGTTCGCTGGCAGCCGCCGTTCAGTGATAAAACACACCAAATGGGGATCTGCCCAAAGCAGATCTCAGTTCTGACAGTGGGGAGGGGATGGAGGGGGGAGGGGTTTGAAGTGGGGGGGGGGAGATGTGTACTATGAGAGGACATTTTAGGAGTAGAGAATTTGTGCTAGGAGGAGTGATTTTTTTAATTGGGGGGGGGGGGCATTAGGGGGATGAGGAGCAAAGATTTGTGCTGAGAGGAGGATTTCAGCAGGGGGGTGGATTTGTACTGGGAGGAGGGGGGGGGAATTTATGCTTAAGGGGGTAAGCTTGCAGATTAGTGCTCAGTGTGTTTTCTGGGGGGATTTTTGGTGGCACATAATGCTCATACATCTTGGGGGGGGATGCAGTTTGGCATGTTGGCCCTTGGCTCCAGATGGCTTTGTCCCGGCACTGCTAGGCACTCCTGTTCTGTATATCTGCAGTGTGAGATCACCCCAGGCACTGCCCCCTCTGACCCCTTCTGTTCTGTATATCAGCAGTGTGAGATCACCCCAGGCACTGCCCCCTCTGACCCCTTCTGTTCTGTATATCTGCAGTGTGAGATCACCCCAGGCACTGCCCCCCTCTGACCCCTTCTGTTCTGTATATCTGCAGTGTGAGATCACCCCAGGCACTGCCCCCTCTGACCCCTTCTGTTCTGTATATCTGCAGTGTGAGATCACCCCAGGCACTGCCCCCTCTGACCCCTTCTGTTCTGTATATCTGCAGTGTGACATCACCCCAGGCACTGCCCCCTCTGACCCCTTCTGTTCTGTATATCTGCAGTGTGAGATCATCCCAGGCACTGCCCCCTCTGACCCCTTCTGTTCTGTATATCTGCAGTGTGAGATCACCCCAGGCACTGCCCCCCTCTGACCCCTTCTGTTCTGTATATCTGCAGTGTGAGATCACCCCAGGCACTGCCCCCCTCTGACCCCTTCTGTTCTGTATATCTGCAGTGTGAGATCACCCCGGGCACTGCCCCCCTCTGACCCCTTCTGTTCTGTATATCTGCAGTGTGACATCACCCCAGGAACTGCCCCCTCTGACCCCTTCTGTTCTGTATATCTGCAGTGTGAGATCATCCCAGGCACTGCCCCCGCTGACCCCTTCTGTTCTGTATATCTGCAGTGTGACATCACCCCAGGAACTGCCCCCTCTGACCCCTTCTGTTCTGTATATCTGCAGTGTGAGATCATCCCAGGCACTGCCCCCGCTGACCCCTTCTGTTCTGTATATCTGCAGTGTGACATCACCCCAGGCACTGCCCCCGCTGACCCCTTCTGTTCTGTATATCTGCAGTGTGAGATCACCCCAGGCACTGCCCCCCTCTGACCCCTTCTGTTCTGTATATCTGCAGTGTGACATCACCCCAGGAACTGCCCCCTCTGACCCCTTCTGTTCTGTATATCTGCAGTGTGAGATCATCCCAGGCACTGCCCCCGCTGACCCCTTCTGTTCTGTATATCTGCAGTGTGACATCACCCCAGGAACTGCCCCCTCTGACCCCTTCTGTTCTGTATATCTGCAGTGTGAGATCATCCCAGGCACTGCCCCCGCTGACCCCTTCTGTTCTGTATATCTGCAGTGTGACATCACCCCAGGCACTGCCCCCTCTGACCCCTTCTGTTCTGTATATCTGCAGTGTGAGATCATCCCAGGCACTGCCCCCTCTGACCCCTTCTGTTCTGTATATCTGCAGTGTGAGATCACCCCAGGCACTGCCCCCTCTGACCCCTTCTGTTCTGTATATCTGCAGTGTGACATCACCCCAGGAACTGCCCCCTCTGACCCCTTCTGTTCTGTATATCTGCAGTGTGAGATCACCCCGGGCACTGCCCCCCTCTGACCCCTTCTGTTCTGTATATCTGCAGTGTGAGATCATCCCAGGCACTGCCCCCGCTGACCCCTTCTGTTCTGTATATCTGCAGTGTGAGATCATCCCAGGCACTGCCCCCGCTGACCCCTTCTGTTCTGTATATCTGCAGTGTGACATCACCCCAGGCACTGCCCCCCTCTGACCCCTTCTGTTCTGTATATCTGCAGTGTGAGATCACCCCAGGAACTGCCCCCTCTGACCCCTTCTGTTCTGTATATCTGCAGTGTGAGATCACCCCGGGCACTGCCCCCCTCTGACCCCTTCTGTTCTGTATATCTGCAGTGTGACATCACCCCAGGAACTGCCCCCTCTGACCCCTTCTGTTCTGTATATCTGCAGTGTGAGATCATCCCAGGCACTGCCCCCCTCTGACCCCTTCTGTTCTGTATATCTGCAGTGTGAGATCATCCCAGGCACTGCCCCCGCTGACCCCTTCTGTTCTGTATATCTGCAGTGTGACATCACCCCAGGCACTGCCCCCGCTGACCCCTTCTGTTCTGTATATCTGCAGTGTGACATCACCCCAGGCACTGCCCCCCTCTGACCCCTTCTGTTCTGTATATCTGCAGTGTGAGATCATCCCAGGCACTGCCCCCGCTGACCCCTTCTGTTCTGTATATCTGCAGTGTGAGATCACCCCAGGCACTGCCCCCTCTGACCCCTTCTGTTCTGTATATCTGCAGTGTGAGATCACCCCAGGCACTGCCCCCTCTGACCCCTTCTGTTCTGTATATCTGCAGTGTGAGATCACCCCAGGCACTGCCCCCTCTGACCCCTTCTGTTCTGTATATCTGCAGTGTGACATCACCCCAGGAACTGCCCCCTCTGACCCCTTCTGTTCTGTATATCTGCAGTGTGACATCACCCCAGGCACTGCCCCCTCTGACCCCTTCTGTTCTGTATATCTGCAGTGTGACATCACCCCAGGCACTGCCCCCGCTGACCCCTTCTGTTCTGTATATCTGCAGTGTGACATCACCCCAGGCACTGCCCCCTCTGACCCCTTCTGTTCTGTATATCTGCAGTGTGACATCACCCCAGGCACTGCCCCCTCTGACCCCTTCTGTTCTGTATATCTGCAGTGTGACATCACCCCAGGCACTGCCCCCTCTGACCCCTTCTGTTCTGTATATCTGCAGTGTGAGATCACCCCAGGCACTGCCCCCCTCTGACCCCTTCTGTTCTGTATATCTGCAGTGTGAGATCACCCCAGGAACTGCCCCCTCTGACCCCTTCTGTTCTGTATATCTGCAGTGTGAGATCACCCCAGGAACTGCCCCCTCTGACCCCTCCTCTCTCCCGATCTGGAGTGAGATTTGATGATGTCATTCCTATGCTGATCATTGTTCTCCTTGCTGGAGAGGAAGCCGTACCTACAATGCCAGGATCTCCCTGCTTCTGCTCTATCCCTTCTTAGGATCTGTGCTCCCTCCACCTCTGTCATTACCCCTCCAGTCATCAGGTCACTGTTTTTTAGGGCAGCTTTGAAATGAAGAAGCAAAGCCCTGCTTCTACCAAGATGGCCGCCTCCACACACAGACATGGTAAGTAGTCAGTAACTGGGAAAAGATCAACCGCAGGGAGTCCACAGGCCATACTGGTGACCAGTCCTCTGCTGCCTCTCGGCCTTTTTTTTATTTTGGACACAGCCCTGAGAGTTCAGTTCACTTTAAGACCAGGACTGGCCGAAACGCGTCGGTGCAGATCGTCACTTTATAGCAGTTGTTGTGCCTATAAAGTGCCGTCATAGAATTTGTTCTGAATGTAAGGACAATATTTTGGGAGATTTTGCTAATAAGTAGACAACCTACAAACTTTGCTCGGCAAAACGGACAACTCGCACCGGTGCGGCTAGAAATGGCACATCCTGGAAATGTTCCTAATGTAGATAAATATCCGCGTTCGGCGGCGTTCCCTCAGGTATTCGCAGCATACGGAGTCTGACTGACAGCGCTGTGCATTGGGGCTCATTATTTTAAACCGAGTAACCAGGAAAAGCGCAAATAAACTTTTAATAATAATTCATCGGGGAAATGATATCCGCTCGCTCTGAAATACATAAACCGGAGCGCGCCGGCGAACGTACCTCATATGACTGGATGTAACCACATCCCCCAGAGCCAACCTGACGCCATTCTGTATAGAGATAAAATATTGTTGTCTTCTGGAAGATAATTATATGCGTAGTCAGAGCTAATGCTATTTTATTTCAAAGTATTCTGTGAACTGCGAGCAGAATATCGAATATATAGAATATAAAATATATAGGAATAAAGAATATATAGAAATATAGAATATAAAATATATAGGAATAAAGAATATAAAATATATATAGAAATATAGAATATAAAATATATAGGAATAAAGAATATATAGAAATATAGAATATAAAATATATAGAAATATAGAATATAAAATATATAGGAATATAGAATATGTAGAAATATAGAAATATAAAATATAGGAATATAGAATATAAAAATATATATAGAAATATAGAATATGTAGAAATATTAAATATATAGAAATATAAAATATATGGGAATATTGAATATAAAATATATAGGAATAAAGAATATGTAGAAAAATAGAATATATAGGAATATAGAATATAAAATATATAGGAATACAAAATATGTAAAAATATAAAATATATATGAATATAAAATATATGGGAATATAGAATTTATACAAACATAGAATATAAAATATGTGGGAATATAGGATATATAGGAATATAGAATATATAGGAATATAAAATATATAGGAATATAGAATATAAAATATATAGACATATAGAATATAAAATAAATGGGAATATAGAATATATAGGAATATAGAACATACAGGAATATAAAATATATAGGAATAAAGAATGTATAGGAATAAAACATATAAAATATATAGAAGTATAGAATATATGGGAATTTAGAATATATAGGAATATGTAAAATATAGAATATATAGGAATATATAGGAATATAGAATAAAATGTATATAGGAAAATAGAATATATATAAATATAGCATATAAAATATATGGGGATATAGAATATAAAATATATTGGAATACAGAATTTATAGGAATATAGAATATAGAATATATAAGAACATAGAATATATAGGAATATATCAAATATAAAATCTATAGGAATATATAGTAATATAGAATATATAGGAATATGGAATATAAAATATATTGTAACATATGACATTGACATCGATAGTATGTAAACTTCTGGAGGGGGTGATAAGGGACTATATCCAAGAGTTTGCTAAAATCTATAATATCATCATCAGTGATCAGCACGGGTTTACAAATGGGCGTTCTTGTCAAACCAATCTCTTAACATTCTACGAGGAGGTGAGCTGTGAGCTAGATAGGGGCAGACCAGTGGATGTGGGGTACCTGGATAGGGGCAGACCAGTGGATGTGGGGTACCTGGATAGGGGGAGACCAGTGGATGTGGGGTACCTGAATTTCGCTAAGGCGTTTGATACAGTTCCCCACAAACGGTTGATTTGTAAATTAAGGTCCACAGGTATAGACAGCAGGGTTTGCTCTTGGGTACGGAACTGGTTAAAGGGGCGTGTCCAAAGGATGGTAATAAATAGCGCATACTCAGACTGGTCTGGGGTGCCCTCTCCATTCATGTCCTCTCCAATCATGTCCTCTCCATTCATGCCCTCTCCATTCATGTCCTCTCCATTCATGTCCTCTCCATTCATGTCCTCTCCAATCATGTCCTCTCCATTCATGCCCTCTCCATTCATGTCCTCTCCATTCATGTCCTCTCCAATCATGTCCTCTCCATTCATGCCCTCTCCATTCATGTCCTCTCCAATCATGTCCTCTCCATTCATGCCCTCTCCATTCATGCCCTCTCCATTCATGCCCTCTCCATTCATGCCCTCTCCAATCATGCCCTCTCCATTCATGTCCTCTCCAATCATGCCCTCTACATTCATGTCCTCTCCATTCATGTCCTCTCCATTCATGCCCTCTACATTCATGTCCTCTCCATTCATGTCCTCTCCATTCATCCCCTCTCCATTCATGCCCTCTCCATTTATGTCCTCTCCATTCATGTCCTCTCCATTCATGTCCTCTCCATTCATGCCCTCTCCATTCATGTCCTCTCCATTCATGTTCTCTCCATTCATGTCCTCTCCATTCATGCCCTCTCCATTCATGTCCTCTCCAATCATGTCCTCTCCATTCATGCCCTCTCCATTCATGCCCTCTCCATTCATGCCCTCTCCATTCATGCCCTCTCCAATCATGCCCTCTCCATTCATGTCCTCTCCAATCATGCCCTCTACATTCATGTCCTCTCCATTCATGTCCTCTCCATTCATGCCCTCTACATTCATGTCCTCTCCATTCATGTCCTCTCCATTCATCCCCTCTCCATTCATGCCCTCTCCATTTATGTCCTCTCCATTCATGTCCTCTCCATTCATGTCCTCTCCATTCATGCCCTCTCCATTCATGTCCTCTCCATTCATGTTCTCTCCATTCATGTCCTCTCCATTCATGCCCTCTCCATTCATGTCCTCTACATTCATGTCCTCTCCATTCATGTCCTCTCCATTCATGTCCTCTCCAGTCATGCCCTCTCCATGTATGCCCTCTACATTCATGCCCTCTCCATTCATGCTCTCTCCATTCATACCCTCTCCATTCATGCCCTCTCCAATCATACCCTCTCCATTCATGCCCTCTCCATTCATGCCCTCTCCAATCATACCCTCTCCATTCATGCCCTCTGCATTCATGCCCTCTCCATTCATGCCCTCTCCATTCATGCCCTCTCCAATCATACCCTCTCCATTCATGCCCTCTCCATTCATGCCCTCTCCATTCATGCCCTTTCCGTTCATGCCCTCTACATTCATGCCCTCTACATTCATGCCCTCTCCAGTCATGCCCTTTCCATTCATGTCCTCTCCATTCATGCCCTCTCCATTCATGCCCTTTCCGTTCATGCCCTCTACATTCATGCCCTCTACATTCATGCCCTCTCCATTCATGCCCTTTCCATTCATGTCCTCTCCATTCATGCCCTCTCCATTCATGCCCTCTCCATTCATGCCCTCTCCATTCATGTCCTCTCCATTCATGCCCTCTCCATTCATGCCCTCTCCATTCATGCCCTCTCCATTCATGCTCTCTCCAATCATGCCCTCTCCATTCATGCTCTCTCCATTCAAGCTCTCTCCATTTGCCCCCACCCCCCACTAAATCACTGCATAAAGTTTGACCCAGCTTTAGGTTTTGGCTTATAACGGTTTAAGCATCCTCCCCCTCCCCCTCCCCCTCCCCCACATAAAAGTCCCCAGGCCAGGAGAAGTGGCCCCCCAGGCTGGTGATGTGGGAAAGTGAGGGGCCTCCATGCCTGGAAGTATTGGGGTTATCTCTGGTTATGATGGAAGCTCAGTATGGGCTTGTTACCCTCACTGCTCTAAAGTGCCCCTGTTACTTTGCCGGTCAGTCTTTGACCTCTGATACCAGCTGGAGCCGCCTACACCAGTTTCTTACCTAAACAGAACATATTGCCAACAAGCAATATCCAAAGCCATACGGATGGTGGGAGTGGGGAGGGGTTAGGACCTCTGTCAGCACTTGGGATAATAAAAAGATAGAAAAGTGATAGCAAATTAGAAATTTTACAGTTGTCACCAGAAAAGGATGTGAGGACAAATCTTCTAATGGGGACACCTATTCTAAAGACAACTGTCAACTTTCTGTCCACATGGCAGGAAATGAAGACAACTTTCCCCAGTGGAGCACAGAGAGGAGAAAACAGAGAGCTTTTCACTCTTCCCAATTCTAGAAAAGAAAAGTCGTGTAAGAGAAGGATGTGAGTACAACAAACCCTCGGAATATCGGCTTCCCACACACTGTGTGCTGTGCCAGGGCTGCCGGACGGTTGTGGAACCCACAAAGGCTGAGTTTAGCCGGAGGAGCTTCCAAGTGACTTGGCCTTGGTGGAGAACATTCTGTTGACGGCATTCCAATGGTTGGAAAGGGGAGAAATACTGAGATGCCACAAAAGCAAAACATGTTTTCTGCAGAAGAATGTCATTTATGGGAAGTATGTTCTGTACGGTACAGGACATCTCCGAGCCGCCTCTAATTACCATTTCTAGGATAACAAAACAATGCAACCAAAGCCTGGCCCACACAAGACACACGGCACATTGTACGCCACAGGTCCGCCTCGGCCACCATGGGGGTCTATGGGACGGCACTCATCCAATCAGCTTTATTGGTAGGGAATGCCACCAATGGCCGTGGGAATCAAAGCCATAGATTAAAGGATCACTCCAGTCCTACGTGAACCTAGAGAACAATGCCTACCCCGTGAATGGCTCTGCCATGGCAATGCCTGCCCCCTGAATGGCTCTGCCATGGCAATTCCTGCCCCCTGAATGTCTCTGCCATGGCAATGCCTGCCCCCTGAATGGCTCTGCCATGGCAATTCCTGCCCCCTGAATGGCTCTGCCATGGCAATGCCTGCCCCCTGAATGGCTCTGCCATGGCAATGCCTGCCCCCTGAATGCCTCTGCCATGGCAATACATGCCCCCTGAATGGCTCTGCCATGGCAATGCCTGCCCCCTGAATGGCTCTGCCATGGCAATGCCTGCCCCCTGAATGCCTCTGCCATGGCAATACCTGCCCCCTGAATGGCTCTGCCATGGCAATGCCTGCCCCCTGAATGGCTCTGCCATGGCAATGCCTGCCCCCTGAATGCCTCTGCCATGGCAATTCCTGCCCCCTGAATGGCTCTGCCTTCCCCCTGAATGACTCTTCCTGCCCACTTAATGGATGTGCAATGGCAATGCTTGCCCCCTGAATGGCTCTGCCTGCCCCCTGTATGGCTCTGTCATGGCTCTGCCTGCCCCCTGAATGGCTCTGCCTGCCCCCTGAATGGCTTTGCCATGGCAATGCCTGCTACCTGAATGGTTCTGCCTTCCCCCTGAATGGCTCTACCTGCCCCCTGAATGTCTTTGCCATGGCAATGCCAGCCCCCTGATTGGCTCTGCCTGCCCCCTGATTGGCTCTGCCTGCCCCCTAAATGGCTCTGCCATGGCAATGCCTGCCCCCTGAATGGCTCTCTCTGCCCCCTGAATGGCTCTTCCTGCCTCCTGAATGGCTCTGTCTTTGCCATGGGAATGCCTGCCCCCTGAATGGCTCTGCCTGCCCCCTGAATGGCTCTGCCATGGCAATGCCTGCCCCCTGAATGGCTCTCTCTGCCCCCTGAATGGCTCTTCCTGCCTCCTGAATGGCTCTGTCTTTGCCATGGCAATGCCTGCCCCCTGAATGGCTCTACCTGCCCCCTGGGTGACCCTGATAATTTTGGAGCCTGGCTAGCTAAACATCTGTATTGACCCCCCTGACTGGTAGAAAAGGAGGGAGACCCCCAGTGCAGAAGTGAGCTTACATTACCCCAGCATGAATCAAAAAATGAGAGTGTGTGTTGTTGCCCCTAATGCCCTTCGTAATGTCAGTGAAAGAATTGTGTTGTAAAGTGTAAGCAAAGTCTAAAGTCTTCCCCCTTATGCCCCGTACACACGTGCAGATTATCTGCAGACTTTTGTCTGCAGACTTACCTTTTCTATGTAGTACATGGGGCCTGCCGGATTGCATACAAATTGAAAGTGTTTAGGTTTGACCTCATATTATATGGTTTTGGTAAGTCTGCAGACAAAAGTCTGCAGATAATCTGCACGTGTGTATGGGGCATTACTGTCCCTGGTAAGTGTGTCATATATAAACATCGATATCATAAAATCAATCACTGGTTCCTAGGTAAACTCTAAAACGGAGATTATAAATGTGAAACACAAAAATGTACTGGGAAAAAAATGCAAAATCACAATATCGCAATATAATCACATAAACAAAAAAAACCCCTTAAAAATGCAACATGTATATGCAATTTATACAGTATCTGACAAAAGTAAGTACACCCCTCCCATGTGACAACACTGAAGAAATGAGACTTTGCTACAATGTAAAGTAGTGAGTGTACAGCTTGTATAACAGTGTAAATTTACTGTCCCCTCAAAATAACTCAACACACAGCCATTAATGTCTAAACCACTGGCAACAAAAGTCAGTACACCCCTAAGTGACAATCTCCAAATTGGGCCCAAAGTGTCAATATTTTGTGTAGCCACCATTATTTTCCAGCACTGCCTTAACCCTCTTGGGCATGGAGTTCACCAGAGCTTCACAGGTTGTCACCGGAGTCCTCTTCCCCTCCTCCATGATGACATCACAGAGCTGGTGGATGTTAGAGACCTTGCGCTCCTCCACCTTCTGTTTGAGGATTCCCCACAGATGGTCAATAGGGTTTAGGCCAGCCCCAGAAGCCCCCCTGCAGCCCCCAGCCACCCCCTGCTGGCCAATTCAGGAACTTGGAGTCAGTGCATCAGATGCCGTCCAGCTCCGACCTGCATGATGAGCAGAGAGTACCCAGAGCTTCAGCCTGGGATGGGGGTTGGACAGAGGCAGAGAAGAGGTACAGCGGGAGGGGGGGGGGGCGAGTCACTGCACCATTGGCCTCTGAGTTGTACTTCCACCTTGGGAAAAAATTTGCCAGTCAGCCTCCAGCCAGGTTCCTCTACGAACGGACACCAATCCCCCTCTAGCTGGAGTTCCTTCCTCTGGCTCTAGTCCTTGGGTGCTGTACCCTCCCTGATCAAGCATGGCAGCACTGAGTCCAGGTTCTTCTCAGCACAAACTATTACACATACCTTCTCAAGCTTCAGTCTGGGGGAAAAGAGAGCTCACCAGGCCACTCCTCAAATATATATATCCTCTTCCAGAGTGCACCAGTGGCCATGAACCTCCTAGTGGTTACCAGATGGGGCATAAATACTCATAGGCGCCAAAATGTTGCCACCACCATGGCTAGTGCCCTCAGTGCCAGTGACACCCAGTGGCAGCAGCAGGAAACAGCAACAACTCTGAATTCAGGAGAAAGAGCCAAGTGAAAAGCAACAAATTGGCCTGGGTAAAATGACTACCTATTAGAGTAAATTTACAAGACACGGCTGATGACAAGGTGGTTCACATCTATAGATGGCCGTATCCCTAGCTTCCAACTGACCCTGAGCCTGGGCATGAAGCAGTGAAGCCTAGCATGTTCCTTTGCCCCAGCTCCACCCTCTCTCTTATGGCCGGTGATGACGGTCTTCTGTTCCCTGAACTGGTTTTGTATTCCCATACAAGTCTATGAGATTGAAAATCACACTTGATGCAGGTCAAATGCAGGTCAGAAGGAGGTCAACTGGAGGTCATTTCCACCTGTCAATGAGCTCTGATTGAGACGACTCATACTGATGTCATCACCACAAGCCCATCGCCCGTCCACAATGGTCCTGACACGGCTTCTCCCAAACATACTAGGGGTATATGCGTGTAACAAATGGCGAGAGGATTCTGTTCTACCCGGACCTGCTTGTGGTTCTCTAAATATTTAATTATTGACACCTCAACCACATGCCCTCCGACAACCAGACTCTAATAAATTAACTTACCTGTCCTCCACCAATGCAGTGGAAGGAGGAGACTTGACAGGTCAAGATATGTGACCGCATTTTGCGGTTTTGTCAGCCTGTCCATGGACAGAAGACTCTGAGGTTCAGTCTGCCGGCCGCCTCATTTACCTGTGAGATTCCTATCTGCTACATGCAATCATATTGATTCTGATGGCTCCATCCATTATGAATGACCTATCTGTTAGCATACAGAAAAAGGTGCAACAACCATTCTCATACATAATATACTGTTGTTGTTTACTATTTCTGCCACTAGGTGGTAGTGTGTGCTATGTTTAACCTCTTCATTCTAGTGGAACTACATGGTTATGATGTCATTTCCTGTTTTTTTTCTCTAATAAAACAAGAAGGGGACAACAAGGTCATATCTGCAACAGATTTCCAACACTATCATTGTTAAAGTAAGGTTTCTTTTTTTTAAATAAAATCCTGATTTGACCTTTTTCATCATTTTGTTACATATCACTGCTGCGGATACCATGCACCCTCTTTATAGCCACTTCCTGTCCACATGCACCACAGTGATGGCTCCACAGCATTTCTCAGGACAGGTTTCCTGTTGGTGACAACAGTGGACTGTGGCTGTGTAATGTATGGGGAAACAGCTACTTGTAATCTCCATAGAAAGCCACATGACTGGTGACAACACAGGAGCATAATTGGTAGACAGGAAGTGTTGTCACCCTATAACAGGAAATGCCTGAACAAGCACCTATATGCTGGGATCAACTGGGATTTTTGAAAGCTTCAATGAGAGTTCAGCGATTTGCTTCACATTTTCTCTTTGTGACAATGCAACATCTCTGCTATAGCATACAGGGGTGCCATCACCCCACCCCTGACTGCTGATTGGATGGTGAAGGAGTGGAAGGACACACAAAAAAAAAAAGCCAATGCTGAATAATGTGAAGGTGCGTCACAATAAACCACGAGACCGCCCACCTTCACCGCGGCCACCGATGACTGCGGCACCGTACGGTAGACACTCTTTAGCCCCCAGAAATCACCCCCCCCCCCATACCAGTGCAGGGTTATTTGGCTGTGGTGGCGGCTCAAGTCCAGGTTTCCCAGTCCTCCCCGATAACGATCGGTTTATTTCACCTTAGGATGTGGATGGGAAATTCTCCGGCTTGGACTCGCAGTGAGCCGCGGCCATCTGTTCTACTTTTATTAGATGTGATTTTATGACACTCGGCTTAATAATAGTAATAATGGAGTAAGACTGGTAGTTGATAAAATGCTTGTGAGCCGTCCTGGATTATCTGCAAACAGCCCTGAAAGTGATCCGGCTGCACACAGCCAAGGAGGACCATCGCCATCGGCACAGCGCTGGGCTTAAAGGGAAACCAGACCTCTTTTATGTCTGTTTTATAGAAAGAAATGTGGAAGCAGATTAACATAAATGGTATCACCAATGTGTGTCATTTACAAAAAAATATATATAGGACAACACAGGGGCTGCCATTTTTACAGCCAGGGGCATTGGTATTCCCTGGCACCTGGAACACATGCTCCAAGTCTTCTATTGTGTGCCCCAAGTCTTCTCTGGTGTGCCCCAGATCTTCTACTGAGTGCCTTGTGTCTTCTATTGAGTGCCTCATGTCTTCTACTGAGTGCCTCATGTCTTCTACTGAGTGCCGCCTTGTGTCTTCTACTGAGTGCCTCGTGTCTTCTACTGAGTACCTCGTGTCTTCTACTGAGTGCCTTGTGTCTTCTATTGAGTGCCCCAAGTCTTCTCTGCTGTGCCCCAGATCTTCTACTGAGTGCCTCGTGTCTTCTATTGAGTGCCTTGTCTCTTCTACTGAGTACCTCGTGGCTTCTATTGAGTGCCTCGTGTCTTCTATTGAGTGCCTTGTGTCTTCTACTGAGTGCCTCGTGTCTTCTACTGAGTACCTCATGTCTTCTACTGAGTGCCTCGTGTCTTCTACTGAGTACCTCATGTCTTCTACTGAGTGCCTTGTGTCTTCTATTGAGTGCCTCATGTCTTCTACTGAGTGCCTCATGTCTTCTACTGAGTGCCTCGTGTCTTCTACTGAGTACCTCATGTCTTCTACTGAGTGTCTTGTGTCTTCTACTGAGTGCCTCGTGTCTTCTACTGAGTGCCTCATGTGTTCTACTGAGTGCCTTGTGTCTTCTACTGAGTGCCTCGTGTCTTCTACTGAGTACCTCATGTCTTCTACTGAGTGTCTTGTGTCTTCTACTGAGTACCTCATGTCTTCTACTGAGTGTCTTGTGTCTTCTACTGAGTGCCTCGTGTCTTCTACTGAGTGCCTCGTGTCTTCTACTGAGTACCTCATGTCTTCTACTGAATGCCTTGTGTCTTCTATTGAGTGCCTCATGTCTTCTACTGAGTGCCTCGGGTCTTCTACTGAGTGCCTTGTATCTTCTCTTGAGTGTCTCATGTCTTCTACTGAGTGCTCCAAGTCTTCTATTGTGTGCCATGAGCCTTCTACCGAGTGCCTCTTCTCTTCAATTGAGTGCCCAAAGTCTTCTACTGAGTGCCTGGGTCTTTTACTGAGTGCCTGTGTCTCCTTCTGAGTGCCCCAAGTCTCTTACTCAGTACTCAAAGTCTTCAACTGAGTGCCCTGGTTTTCTATTGAGTTCCCTATCCCTAGGTCTTCTACTGAGTGCCCTACATCTTCTCATGTATTCTGCTGAATGCCTCTTTATACAGTTTTGGAACATTGTATCTTTTATAAACTTTTCAGCCCATCTATTATTTATTCTGTCATTCTAAAGTGACATCACAGTTCATGGACTGATTTTTTCAGTTAAAGACAAAATACAGTATATTAGATTTGACCCAAAATGGTCTTTTTTGGAATCCCACCAACTCCTCAATGTTTTAATCTGTGTGCCAAGAAGTGCCCCAGGACTATTAGGATCCTAGAAATGCCCCTGCTTGCAGCTCTAAGGTCTGATATCCACCAAGGACATCACCAGCATACAGTCTGTATGGTGTTTTGTGGGGTTTCCTTCTAGAACAACACCTTACAAACTTGTCCACCATCCAAAAAACATGTGAAGTTAAGAAATATGGCAATGCTACGGCTTCGGTATTTTCTTGATCGTTGGTGGTTATAGCAATGGATTAGCCTGACCGTTGTGTTTGTTGCCAAGGCGCACACTTTGGACTTTAAAGTCTTCACAAATTTGTATTTTCTTCACTTTCTTCTGGGACTTTTTGTTAATTTAGTATTTATTATCACTTGTTTAGCATGGCAGCATACATGTTTTATATCGTTGCATAGTGGTTACACCAGCACGGTTTTTGTTTTTTCTTCTTTCTTGATCCTCGGCCTTTGAACAAGTTCAGAACAGAGAAAAAGGTTTGGTTTGGAGATGATGCCAAATTTGGCTGGGAGGACTGAGATGAGCACCCCCTGACCATCGTAACCAGGGGAGGACTGGGCCAGGGGGGAGGGGGGTAATTGCCCCCTGGGCCGCTCTGATGCCCCATAAAAAGGCTGCACTGCTTCTGCCACAGCCTAAATGATTCCTGGTGAAGAGAAGTAAAAAGTCCCTACCGCTAACCTACTGAGTTCGGGATGAAGACAAGGACAGAGCGCAGCCCCCCCAGCATGGATGGTGTAAACTGTGTCTGAGCAGAGGCCGGTTCCATGCCCCATTGGAGACTCTTCTCCCCCTGTCCCAGCTCCCCCCAACTGCCCCCTGCTGGCCAGGTCGGGTACCCAGATTCAGCCAGTAAGTAGAGAGTATCTGAAGCAGGGCTTCAGCTTGGAATGGGGGTCAGGAGGAGGATGGGAAGAGAGAGAGTGGGGGGGGGGAGTGAGAGAGAGTGGGAGGAGGGCCGAGTCACTACACCATGGGCCTCTGGTTTGTACTTGCCCCCTTGGCCAAAAATTGCCAGTCTGCCCCTGATCGTAACCATCTCATTCTACCCCCCATGAACTTACCAAAACACTGATCACACCATGCAAGGCCGTTCCTTTGCATGTCCTCTTGGTCATGGAATTTGATGTCACGTGACTAAGGGCAGTGGACATCGGAAAGCATTCCTTAACAGCTCTACCATCTACTGCATCTGCTCAGGGAGAACAGAAGAGGCCTAGGAGTTGGCCTGGGTAACCCCCCCCCCCCATTGGGAGGGGTTCTATTGCTGCTGAAGTTCTGGTTTTGAGACTTTCTTAGTCACTGACCCATTGATGAGCACCACCTGGCCTCCATCACCACCTTACTCTACTTCCAGAGAACTTACTAGAACCCAAACTCCACTGAGCAGGGATGTTCCCTCACACGTCCTCTGTGTTTGGTCCTGGGATCTGATGTCACATGACTATGGACAGTTGTCATAGGAAAGCGTCCCTTCACAGCTCTGCTATCCACTACAGAGGCATAATTGTCTGGGTCCCCCCCCCCCCCCCCCCATTAGAAGGTGTCCCATTGCTGCTGCACCTGCCGTGACCCCCAAAACCTTCAACACTGGAAAAGCTATGCAGCTTAGTGGTTAGCACTCTTGCCTTGCAATATAAAGGGGACCTGCAGTCCTTTTAATTGTACAAGTGCCTGTCCAGCGGAAGGGTTCTCTCAGGATCCAGAAGACTGCAGCCATGTGATGATGTCACAAAGTGGGGACCTATCGGTGGAGGCCCAGTCTGTAACGGTGGATCGGCTGGTTGTCCTCTCCATGAGCCACCCCGGAAAGAACACAGATAGGGAAGTTTGGTGAAAATAAAAAAGGCTTCACAAGGTTTTCATTTTTTTGGGGTTTGGGAGACGAGAGAATGGAAACTTTACCCAAAGATGGACCCGAAACATTGAAGACAGGTCCACTGTAACAGCGCAGCAGGCTCCTTCGAGGGCAAGGATGGATGTGAATGTGAACTGCTCAGTGAAAGCGATGTATATATATATAGTGGTTCCAAATATATATATATACTCACCGGACACTATATTAGGTCCGCCTGTTCAATTGCTTAGTAACACAAATCGCTAATCAGCCAATCACATGGCAGCAACTCAATGGACAGAGAAAGAGATGGACACCGCTCAGGCAGTTTGGAACTTCACAGCCAGCCTTGGGTGCAGGACCTGGGATCGCCATCGCAGACAGGATACAAGAGAAATGGCCGCACACCAGGCAATGGTTCAGGATGAAAGATTTTATTGAACAAGGATGCAGGACCTTGGATCGCCACCGCAGACAGGATACAAGAGAAATGGCCGCACACCAGGCAATGGTTCAGGATGAAAGATTTTATTGAACAAGGATGCATGGAACAGCAAAATGGATGGTAGACACGACTCATAGCGTGCGTGTTCACTACTGTAAGTCATGTGAAACATGTCTACCATCCATTTTGCTGTACCTTGCATCCTTGTTCAATAAAGCCTTTCATCGTGAACCATTGCCTGGTGTGCGGCCATTTCTCTAGCAACTCAATACATTTAAACGTGGTGAAGACGACTTGCTGAAGTTCAAATTGAGCATCAGAATGGGGAAGAAAGGGGATTGAAGTGATGTTGAACGTGGCGTGGTTGTTGGTGGGTGAAGGGCTGCTCTGAGTATTTCTGGGATTTTCACAGACAACCATCTCTCGGGATTACAGAGAATGGTGGGGAAAAGAGAAAATATCCAGTGAGCATCCAGTGAGTACCGATTGAGCATGGTTTAACCGCCACCCCCTACCTGAGTATTGTTGCTGACCATGTCCATCCCTTTATGACTGCAGTGTCCCCATCTTCTGATGGCTCCTCCCAGCAGGATAATGCACAAAGCTCCAATCATCTCACCACTGGTTTCTTCACCATGACAATGAGGTCACTGTCCTCCAATGGCCTCCACACTCACCCCATCTCATCCAAAGGAGGACCTTTGGGATGTGGTGGAACGGGAGTTCAGCATCATGGATGTGCAGCCGACAAAACTGAAGCAACTGTGTGATGCCATCATGTCACTATGGAGGAAAATCTCTGAGGAAAGTTTCCCGCACCTTGTTGTATTTATGCCACCAAGAATGAAGGCAAAAGGGGGTCAAACCCGCTACTAGCAAGGTGTACCTAATAAAGTGCCCGGTGAGTGTATATACTGTATATATATACTGTACTGTATCCATATAGTGCTCTATAAATACTGAAGAAGGAATCATTCTATAGTCGATCGCGCGGATCGGTTTGCGGAGTTCGCAGGGAAAGGATTTCTAAGCTGGAAGAAGTTCTACCTAAAAACATCAGATTTTTAATTAAAATAAATAAAATTTATATCTGATGTTTTATTTTGTGATTTTCACATTCACAAATATTTTTGCTTGTATTTGATTAGAAGAAGCCGCAGCGCCCCCAAGTGCTGAAATTCTGAACTGCACGCCGGAGAAAAAAAAGTTCCCTTTTTCTAAACATCAAATCCGAAAGCCGGAGAAAAGCCGGAGAATTGATATTTTTCAGGCATATTATATTCATATGTTTTATATTGTCAGCCCAATAAAACAGAGATCAGAAGATACCCAACGTAATCCATCCTGTCCTCACCGGCCAGGAAATCAGCGCGGGGGATTGGCTGGGAATGAAGGCCGATTATCTGATTGGGTTCATCGAGGGTTTGTTCCACTTCGCTGCTTTCTGGTTGGACTACAAAGGAAAGATGCAGAGAGGCCGCCATGTTCACCACGCTGATGTCACAGATTCCTAGAAAACGAAATCATCGGATCTGCAGATGGGAGGGGAGGCACGGGGGAGCAGGCATAAGGGTGGAGGTGCGGCGGGGTTAAGCGCGGAGAAGGGGGCGTGGGGGAGGAGGCATGGGGAAGGAGGTGCAGGGATGGAGGCGCGAGGGAGGAGGCGCGGGGGGGAGACACAGGCAAGAAGGTGTACGGGAGGAGGCGCAGGAAGGAGGCACAGGGAGGAGGCGCAGAAAGGGAGGCATGGGGGAGGAGGTGCGAGGAAGGAGGCGTCGGGAAACAGGCATGGGGTGGAGGTGTGGGAGAGGAGGTGTGGAGAAGGGGCCACAGGGGAGGAGGCGCGGGGTTGAAGGCGCAGGGAAGAAAGCACAGAGAGGAAGCACAGGAAATGAAGCGCTGGGGTGAAGGCGCGGGGTGGAGGTGCAGGGAAGGAAGCGCGGGGTGGAGGCGCAGGAAGGGAGACATGGGGGAGGAGGTGCGAGGAAGGAGGCTTTGGGAAGCAGGCATGGGGTGGAGGTGCGGGAGAGGAGGCGCGGAGAAGGGGCCGCAGGGGAGGAGGCGCAGGGAAGAAACCACGGTGAGAAAGCACGGGAAATGAAGCGCCGGGGTGGAGGCGCAGGGAGGAGGCGCGGGGGAGGAGGTGCGGGGAAGGAGGCATGGAGAAGCAGGTATAGGGGTGGAGGTGTGGGGGAGAAGGCACGGGGAAGGGGGCGCAGGGGTGGAGGCGCGGGGGTGGAAGCACGGGGAAGAAAGCGCGGAGTTTAAGGCGTGGGGGAGGAGATGCAGGGAAGGAGGCGTGGGGAAGCAGGCATAGGGGTGGAGGTGCGGTGAAGAGGTGCAGGGAAGGAAGCGCGGGGTGGAGGCGTGGGGGAGGAGGTGCAAGAAAGGAGCGCGGGGAAGAGGGGCACAGGGAAGGAAGCGCAGGGAAGAAGTGGGGGGGTGAAGGTGCGGGGAAGGAGGCACGGGGAAGAAAGCATGGGGGTGAAGGTGCGGGGGAGGAGGCGTGAGGGGTGGAGGCGCAGGGGTGGAGGCACGGGGCAACAGGTATAGGGGTGGTGTCCATGACTTGGGATTGGCCCCTTTCTTAATCACTCATCATCCTTTAAAATTGGCCACACCCCCAGATCACATGACTGAGCGCAGGGGGGGGGAGCGGGGACATGTCACTACACTGTACATAATTCAGACTCCCCCCCCCCCACTACTGAGTGTCAGCTCTTCCACCAAATCCAAAGTCCTGAAATCTCCCTCCCTACTTATTCCTCCCACCTCACCAACGTGCCAATTACCTTCCAGCTCTGAAGATCCTTACATTGTCCCAGCTTGGACCAACTCCGTATATACCAGACCTGGGGGGTCCCTCTATAAACTAGAAATCGCTGAAGTAGACAACTACTACACAACTACTACACAGCTATTACACTGCTACTAAACTACTACTACACCACTACTCCTCTAATAGTACACTGATACTACTGTGCTACTACACTGTTGAAAATTTGAATGAATATCAGCTGTACTTCTCTTACAGTATTTTTAGTAATTGATGAATTGACTGAATCCAGCAATGTCTCCGCCCACAACCCAACCTTCCTCTACGCATTTCACTACTTCCGGCTTGCTCACAAGGATAAGGGAGGTCTTCCTCTAGGACTGCTGTTACCACTACTACAATGAGGAGAGGGGAGGGGAGGGGAGAGGAGAGGAGAGGAGAGGAGAGGAGAGGAGAGGAGGGGAGAGGAGGGGAGAGGAGAGGAGGGAGGAGAGGAGATGAGGGGAGAGGAGAGGAGGGGAGAGGAGAGGAGAGGAGAGAGGAGAGGAGGGGAGAGGAGAGAGGAGAGGAGAGGAGAGGAGGAGAGGAGAGGAGAGGAGAGGAGAGGAGAGGAGAGGAGAGAGGAGAGGAGGGGAGAGGAGAGGAGAGGAGAGGAGGGGAGAGGAGAGGAGAGGAGAGGAGAGGAGAGGAGAGGAGAGGAGAGGAGAGGAGGAGAGAAGAGAGGAGAGGAGAGGAGAGGAGAGGAGAGGAGAGGAGAGGAGAGGAGGGGAGAGGAGAGGAGAGGGGAGGGGAGAGGAGAGGAGAGAGGAGAGGAGGGGAGAGGAGAGGAGAGGAGAGGAGAGGAGAGGAGGGGAGAGGAGAGGAGAGGAGAGGAGAGGAGAGGAGAGGAGAGGAGAGGAGAGGAGGGGAGGGGAGAGGAGAGGAGAGGAGAAGAGAGGAGAGGAGAGGAGGGGAGAGGAGAGGAGAGGAGAGGAGAGGAGAGGAGGGGAGGGGAGGGGAGGGGAGAGGAGAGGAGAAGAGAGGAGAGGAGAGGGGAGGAGAGAGGAGAGGAGGGGAGAGGAGGGGAGAGGAGAGGAGAGGAGAGGAGGGGAGAGGAGAGGAGAGGAGAGGAGAGGAGAGGAGAGAGGAGAGGAGGGGAGAGGAGAGGAGAGGAGAGGAGAGGAGAGGAGAGAGGAGAGGAGGGGAGAGGAGAGGAGAGGAGAGGAGAGGAGAGGAGAGGAGGGGAGAGGAGAGGAGAGGAGAGAGGAGAGGAGGGGAGAGGAGAGGAGGGGAGAGGAGAGAAGAGTGGAGGAGAGGAGAGGAGAGGCAGTAAGCGGCAATCCTCACAGGGGACATCTACACTTACAATCAGTGCAACCCTAACAGTGCCCATCAGTGCTGATTATCAGTACCTCAAATCAGTGCCGCCTATAAGTGCCCCATATATGTGCCCGTCAGTGCAGCCTATCAGTACCCTTCAGTGCCCATCAGTGAAGGAGAAAAATTACTTATTTAAACATTTTTATAGCAGAAACAAAGATAAACTTTTCTTTTCAGAATGTTTTTTTTTTTTTTGTTTATTGAAGGGGTTAAATAAGAAGAGTTGGTGGGCGGGAATATTTACAGGCGCAGCGTCAGAAAATGTTTTCTAATTCATTTTATAAATGTTCTTTATTGGTTTGCAATGATAATAATTGATGTTTTCTTCTTTTTTACCATCTTTCTATGTATTTTTATTCGGTGTTGCAGAGCATGCTGGGATTTCTGGTTATATTATCTCTGCTCCTGGAAAGGGATAATCTGCCTTTTTCTGCTAGCAGTGGGGTGGTAATGACCTATAAATATATATATATATATATACTGTATATATACAATCTAGTCAGTTCATATCCAGCTGTGGTCTCCCGGCAGTCTGCATGGTCCTCCGTCTTGGAGGGGCTCCTCCGTCCTGTAGAGCAGAGGTTAACTTTACCAAACATTCATCATTAAAGAATTAGAAGTTTTACAGAGCAGAACCTCTCCTCGGGGATTTGTATTTAATTTCTGGAATCCCGATGTAATGATCTCTTATTTAGTCATCGGAACCCGATCACCTCCAGCCGCCGACCGCAGCGCAGACAATCCATTTATTGTATTTTCACACTTCCATACAATGGACATACCAGACGCTGCTGACCCCCATCTTCCCGGAATTCTGCTCTGAATTTCCCATCATCCTTGGCAGGCCTGAAATTTGGATTAAGAAGTCACCACTCAAAATTCTTCCCCTTTATTAGTCACTCAGGACCCCTCATATCACCTGGCACCGTTCCCCCCATCATGTTCCTCAATGATTCCATGCAGCCTGTAGAATGGGGGGGGGGAGGTGTATGTATGTCTGTGCATTTAGAATACTAGCAATGATTATCCCTTTCCAGGACAGCACAGTGGCTGAGTGGTTGTCACTTCCTCCGGGCAGCACTGGGGTTGTCACTTCCTCCCGGCAGCACTGGGGTTGTCACTTCCTCCCGGCAGCACTGGGGTTGTCACTTCCTCCGGGCAGCACTGGGGTTGTCACTTCCTCCCGGCAGCACTGGGGTTGTCACTTCCTCCCGGCAGCACTGGAGTTGTCACTTCCTCCGGGCAGCACTGGGGTTGTCACTTCCTCCCGGCAGCACTGGGGTTGTCACTTCCTCCCGGCAGGACTGGGGTTGTCACTTCCTCCCGGCAGCACTGGGGTTGTCACTTCCTCCCGGCAGAACTGGGGTTGTCACTTCCTCCCGGCAGCACTGGGGTTGTCACTTCCTCCCGGCAGCACTGGAGTTGTCACTTCCTCCGGGCAGCACTGGGGTTGTCACTTCCTCCCGGCAGCACTGGGGTTGTCACTTCCTCCCGGCAGGACTGGGGTTGTCACTTCCTCCCGGCAGCACTGGGGTTGTCACTTCCTCCCGGCAGAACTGGGGTTGTCACTTCCTCCCGGCAGCACTGGGGTTGTCACTTCCTCCGGGCAGCACTGGGGTTGTCACTTCCTCCCGGCAGCACTGGGGTTGTCACTTCCTCCCGGCAGCACTGGGGTTGTCACTTCCTCCGGGCAGCACTGGGGTTGTCACTTCCTCCCGGCAGCACTGGGGTTGTCACTTCCTCCCGGCAGGACTGGGGTTGTCACTTCCTCCCGGCAGCACTGGGGTTGTCACTTCCTCCCGGCAGCACTGGGGTTGTCACTTCCTCCCGGCAGCACTGGGGTTGTCACTTCCTCCGGGCAGCACTGGGGTTGTCACTTCCTCCCGGCAGCACTGGGGTTGTCACTTCCTCCCGGCAGCACTGGGGTTGTCACTTCCTCCCGGCAGCACTGGGGTTGTCACTTCCTCCGGGCAGCACTGGGGTTGTCACTTCCCCCCGGCAGCACTGGGGTTGTCACTTCCTCCCGGCAGCACTGGGGTTGTCACTTCCTCCCGGCAGCACTGGGGTTGTCACTTCCTCCGGGCAACACTGGGGTTGTCACTTCCCCCCGGCAGCACTGGGGTTGTCACTTCCTCCCGGCAGCACTGGGGTTGTCACTTCCTCCCGGCAGCATTGGGGTTGTCAGTTCATATCCCAACCATGGCGTTATCTGCCTGGAGTCTGCATGTTCTTCTTGTGCCTGCGGGGGCTTCTTCCAGGTACTCCAGTTTTCTCCCACACTCCAAAGACATGCTATGGGGTAAATTATCTTTAGTATGTGTATGTACTGTATGAATGTGAATTAGGGACCTTAGATTGTAAGCTTCTGGGGAAAGGGACTGATGTGAATGTATAATATATGAATCTAAATTGATGGTGCTATATAAGTACCTGTAATAAATAAATCCTATCAGTGATGACTTCAAACAATGTAATCAATAGGAATGATTCTTCAAATGATAAAATCCTACAGATCTCCTCCATCAGAGATCAGATCCTCTCCTCCATCAGAGATCAGGTCTTCTCGCCCATCACAGATTAGGTCCTCTCCTCCATCAGAGATCAGGTCTTCTCCCCCGCATAGTACAGATCCTCTCCCTAGTCGGAGATCAGAACCTCATCTGCATCGGAGATCAGGTCCTCTCCTCTATCGGAGATCAGGTCCTCTCCTCCATCGGAGATCAGGTTCTCTTCCCCATCAAACATGAGGTCCTCTCATCCATCGGAGATCAGGTCCTCTCCCCCAATCAAAGATTATAACCTCTTCCCCATCAGAGATCACGTCCTCTCCCCCATCAAAGATCATATCCTCTTACCTATCAGAGATCAGGTCCTCTCCTCCATCAGAGATCAGGTCCTCTGCCTCATCAAAGATCAGGTCCTCTCCTGCTTTGGAGATCAGGTTCTCTCCCTCATAAAAGATTGGGTCCTCTCCTCCTTTAAAGATCAGGTGCTCTCCCCCATCGGAGATCAGGTCATCTCCTCCATCGGAGATTGGGTCCTCTCTCCCATCATAGATCAGGTCCTCTTCCCCATCAGAGATCAGGTCCTCTCCCCCATAGAACATACGGTCCTCTCCCCCTTTGAACATCAGGTCTTCTCCTCTATCAGAAATTAAATCCTCTCCCCCTTCAGCGTACAGGTCCGCTCTCCCATCAAAGATCAGGTCCTCTCCCCCATCAGAGTACAGGTCCTCTCCTCCATCAGAGATCAGGTCCTCTCCACCATTGGATATCAAGTCTCCTCCTCTATCGGAGATCAGGTCCTCTCCCCCATCAAAGATCAAGTCCTCTTCCCATCAAAGATCAGGTCCTCTCATCAATCAGAGATCAGGTCCTCTCCCCCATCAAAGATCAGGTTCTTTCCTCAATCAGAGATCAGGTCCTATTCCCCATTAGAGGTCAGGTTCTCTCCCCCATCGGAGATCAGGTCCTCTCCTCCAACGGTGATTAGGTCTTCTACCCCATCAAAGATCAGGTCCTTTCCCCCATCAGAATACAGGTCCTCGCCTTCATCAGAGTACAGGTCCTCTCCCCATCAGAGATCCGGTCCTCTCCCCCATCAGAGTACAGGTCCTCTCCTTCATCAGAGAACAGGTCCTCTCCCCATCAGAGATAAGGTCCTCTCCCCCATCAGAGTACATGTTCTCTTCCCATCAGAGATCAGGTCCTCTCCCCATCAGAGTACAGGTCCTCTACTCCATCAGAGATCAGGTCCTCTCCCCCATTGGAGATCAAGTCTTCTCCTCTATCAGAGATCAGATTCTCTGCCTCATTGGAGACAGGTCCTCTGCAGCATCAAAGATCAGGTCCTCTTCTCCATTGGAGATCAGGTCCTCTCCCCCATCAAAGATCAGGTCCTCTCCCACATCGGCGATCTTTGTGACGGAACTGACCCACACTGTGCTTGAGTGCTTCCATCAGTGTACTGCTTCCTCCAGTCTTGAACATAGATATCAGATATTATAGCTGCCTATTGCAACCAATAACTATTCAGAGCTTGTTTTAGCTGCAAATCTGGAACTCTTTTTTGAACAAACTCACACTGAATATATGCCCCACAGGAGGACATCCCCCTCCTGATTATATTACCCCAACAATACAAACTGTGCACAAGAATATAATTACCATAGCTAAACATTAGTTTAATTAAACTAACCACATGGACAAGCAGGGATCTCATTCCAGGTCAGACTTGTTGGCATTGAGCTCCCAAAGAACAGTACACATTATTATAAGTGTAAACACATCCCTTAGCAGACAATAGGTGAGTTAATTTGCACAATTAACAATGTGTGGAAGACAGGTGGTTGAGCTGATGATATTATCATCTGCTATGAGTCTGACTGTGTGGAGCAATCCTTATTAGTAATGGGCAGCTAGACCCTAACAGGGATCCTGAGTCTAGAGTCCCAGAGTTTGTGTGTCTTGGGGAGACATGGACTTGAATCCAAAGTAACATAACTCCAAAGGTCCCCACAGCATTCCCCCTTTACAAAGAGTAGTGTTCCCTTAAAAGCCAGGGCCCATAGTCAGTAGGCAAGAGGCTAGCCTGCAGTCCCCTCCAAAAGCCTCTGTCCCCCTTTTTTTTTTGCTTTTGGATAGAAGAGGAACTCTGGCAGATTTTTATTACTGGAAAAAGTGTTGATATTATAGCCAGTGGCTGGTAACTTGGTCCCTGCTTTAAATTTTGGGGAGCTGCAGGTCTCAGCGTGTGCCTGCTCACTCTCAGCTCCCCTCTTTCTCTTCCCCCCTCCAACTCGGCAGCCACTGCTAAACCCAAGGGTGGCCAGGAGAAGAGAAGGGCACAAGCTGCCTTCTGCAGTCCTATGGGGGAATTGCTATCTTGTTTGGAACCGGAAAAATACTATATCTCCCAGGAAGCCATGAGACTCGAAGGCATTTTCACTAGATTGCCCAGGAACGTTCGGGGCAGTTGGCACTGGGATAAGAGAGAGTGAGGACCCCTGTGGCAGTTCTTCTAGCTCTTTTGGACCCCAGCCAAAGTGTCCAATGCACTATTTCCAACACACACTTTTTAGTAAAGGTCGCTGTATATAAAAGTGGGTGCTGAAGCGACCACCCCTTGGACCCATGCTCCACCATGGAGTGCCGAATCCCCAGAAGATACCTGAAACATGGACTATTCTGTTACAGCACCACCAAGCTTGGACTTTCCTCTAAGAGACTTCACCTGTGCAGGTAATCGGGGTAGCCACACTCAGGTTCACTTAGGAAGAAGACATTACTGCATGTTGTACATGTTCTGAGAAAAATTCAATAAAGTTGCTTCAACTGCTCAAGGCTTAGTCTAGTGTCTCTCTAAGGAATCAGGGCCTGAAATAGTACAATGGAGTCTGTGGATATCACTCCAATGCAAGGTTCGCCTGGCAGTCTAAGAGGACAAGAAGTTGCCGTGGGGAAACACAGGTGGAAACAGCAACCAATAGGTGGCGTGGTACCTGGGTAGGTGACAGGTTCTCCGGTAGGGAGAGGGTGTGGTGTTCCCACTCCCTCCCTAACTGTCTTTCTCTGTCGGTCACCGTCAGTGGAATAGCGTTATTGATATCTATGGCCTGGTCAATTGGCACGCAAGGCAAGAGTTAAGTTAGAGCACGCATAAGGTCTGCACTCTGAGCTCGGCGGGACCCCATTCTATTACTGGGAGTGAGGTAACAGAGGTACACTGACCAGTGGAGTGGGTGCAGAAAACACATACACCTGTACAAGTTCCAGTGCCCACCAGTGGCTGTCTCTCAGCAGCCTAAATACTCAGATAAGCTGGCTGCTGGGAGACACCAGCTGGTGGCCACTGCAACTGCGGAGAGAACCTGATCTCCGATGGAGGAGAGGACCCAGTCTCTGATGGAGGAGAGAACCCAGTCTCTGATGGGGGAGAGGACCTGTACTCTGATGGGGGAGTGTACCTGGTCTTCGATGGGGAAAAGTACTTGTACTCTGATGCGGCAGAGGACCTGATTTTTGATGGGTGAGAGGACCTGATCTCTAAAGGAGGAGAGGATGTCATCTCTGATGCGGGAGAGGACCTGATCTCCGATGGAGAGGACCTGATCTCCGATGGGGAAGAGGACCTGATCTTTGATGGAGGAGAGGACCTGATCTCCGATGGGGAAGAGGACCTGATCTCCAATGGGGAAGAGGACCTGATCTTTGATGGAGGAGAGGACCTGATCTCAGATGGAGGATAGGACCCGATCTCCAATGGGTGAGAGGACCTGTTCTCTGATGGGAGAGAGGACCTGATCTTTGATGGGGGAGAGGATCTGATCTCCGAAGGAGGAGAGGACCTGATCCCTGATGGAGGAGAGGACCTGATCTCCAATGGGGGGGGGGACCTGTTCTCTGATGGGGGAGAGGACCTGATCTTTGAAGGGGGAGAGGACCTAATCTCCGAAGGAGGAGAGGACCTGATCTCCGAAGGAGGAGAGGACCTGATACCTTATGGGGAAGAGGACATGATCTTAAATAGGGAAGAGGACCTGGTCTTTGATGGGGAAGAGGACCTGATCTTTGATGGACGAGAGGACCTGATCTCTGATGGAGGAGAGGACCCCATCTCGGATGGGGGAGAGGACCTGTTCTCTGATGGGGGAGAGGACCTGATCTTTGAAGGGGGAGAGTACCCGATCTCCGAAGGAGGAGAAGACCTGATCTCTGATGGAGGAGAGGACCGGCTCTCCGCTGGGGGAGAGAACCTGTTCCCTGATGGGGGAGAGTACTTGATTATTGATGGGGGGAGAGGACCTGATCTCTGAAGGAGGAGAGGACCTGATCTCTGGTGGAGGAGAGGACCTGATCTTTGATTGGGAGAGGACCTGATCTCTGATAGGGGAGAGGACCTGATCTCCAATGGAGGAAAGGTCCTAATCTCCGATGGGGACGAGGACCTGGTTTCAGATGGGGGAGAGGATCTGATCTTTAATGGGGGAGAGGACCTGATCTTTGATGGGGGAGAGGACCTGATCTCAGATGGAGGAGAGGACCTGATCCCTGATGGAAAAGAGGATCTGATATCCAAAGGAGGAGAGAGCCTGATCTCTGATAGAGGAGAGGACTTGATTTCCGATGGTGGAGAGGACATGATCTCTGATGGTGGAGAGAACTTGATTTCCAATGGGGAAAAGGACTTGATCTTTGATGGAGGAGAGGACCTGATCTCCGATGGGGAAGAGGACCTGATCTCCAATGGGGAAGAGGACCTGATCTTTGATGGAGGAGAGGACCTGATCTCAGATGGAGGATAGGACCCGATCTCCGATGGGTGAGAGGACCTGTTCTCTGATGGGAGAGAGGACCTGATCTTTGATGGGGGAGAGGATATGATCTCCGAAGGAGGAGAGGACCTGATCTCTGATGGAGGAGAGGACTTGATCTCCGATGGGGGTGATGACCTGATCTTTGATGGGGGAGAGGACCTGATCTCCGAAGGAGGAGAGGACCTGATCCCTGATGGAGGAGAGGACCTGATCTCCAATGGGGGGGACCTGTTCTCTGATGGGGGAGAGGACCTGATCTTTGAAGGGGGAGAGTACCTAATCTCCGAAGGAGGAGAGGACCTGATCTCCGAAGGAGGAGAGGACCTGTTACCTTATGGGGAAGAGGACATGATCTTAAATAGGGAAGAGGACCTGGTCTTTGAATTGGAAGAGGACCTGATCTTTGATGGAGGAGAGGACCTGATCTCTGATGGAGGAGAGGACCCGATCTCCGATGTGGGAGAGGACCTGTTCTCTGATGGGGGAGAGGACCTGATCTTTGAAGGGGGAGAGGACCTGATCTTTGAAGGGGGAGAGGGCCTGATCTCCGAAGGAGGAGAGGACCTGATCCCTGATGGAGGAGAGTACCCGATCTCCAATCGGGAAGAGGACCTGATCTTTGATGGGGGAGAGTACCCGATCTCCGAAGGAGGAGAAGACCTGATCTCTGATGGAGGAGAGGAGGACCGGCTCTCCGCTGGGGGAGAGAACCTGTTCCCTGATGGGGGAGAGGACCTGATCTCTGAAGGAGGAGAGGACCTGATCTCTGGTGGAGGAGAGGACCTGATCTTTGATTGGGAGAGGACCTGATCTCTGATAGGAAAGAGGACCTGATCTCCAATGCAGGAAAGGACCTAATCTCTGATGGGGACAAGGACCTGGTTTCAGATGGGGGAGAGGATGTGATCTTTAATGGGGGAGAGGACCTGATCTCAGATGGAGGAGAGGACCTGATCCCTGATGGAAAAGAGGATCTGATATCCAAAGGAGGAGAGAGCCTGATCTCTGATAGAGGAGAGGACTTGATTTCCGATGGTGGAGAGGACATGATCTCTGATGGTGGAGAGGACATGATCTCTGATGGTGGAGAGAACTTGATTTCCAATGGGGAAAAGGACTTGATCTTTGATGGTGGAGAGGACATGATCTCCGAAGGAGGAGAGGACATGATCTCCGATGCAGAAGAGGACCTGATCTTTTAATTGAGGAGAGGACCTGATCTCAAGAGCAGGAGAGGAGCTGATCTTTGACGGAGGAGTGGACCTGATCTTTAATGGGGGAAAGGACCTGATGTCCGATTGAGGAGAGGACCTGATCTTTGACAGGGGAGAGGCCCTTATCTTTAATGGGGAGAGGACCTAATCTCTGAAGGAGGAGAAGTTCAGAGCTTCAGTGTTCTTTCTGTGAGCCCTGTCCCTGTCTGATTCTGACCCTGTGCCTTGTTACTGTAACTGATCCTGCTCCTTGTTCCTGTATCTGATTCTGATCCTGTGCCTTGTTCCTGTACCTGATCCTGCTCCTTGTTCCTGTACCTGATCCTTCTCCTTGTTCCTGTACCTGATCCTGCTCTTTGTTCCTGTACCTGATCCTATGCCTTGCTCCTGTACCTGATCATATGCCTTGCCCCTGTACCTGATTCTGCTCCTTGTTGCTGTACCTGATTCTGCTCCTTGCTGCTGTACCTGATTCTGCTCCTTGTTGCTGCACTATCACATTTATTTTGTCACTTTACATTGTCTATGATTTACTGGTATTGGTGTTTGAAGAGTGATATTTATGTTAATAAACTTAATTAAGCCTTATTCAGCCTGGTTCCCGATTTCTTGAAGTGGAGTTCCGGCCTATTTTGCAACTTTAGTGATTCCTGGAGTGCTCGCTATGCTGATCAACAATTGGGCATTTTCAATTTTTTTTTTTTCGGGGGTCCCTTACTTATTTTCAGTGTATTTTTGATTGTACTTCCTCCTTCTCCCCCCTCTGTGGCCACGGCCACCGACATCCCTTCCGCCTTTGAATTGAATCCTGGGAGCTGTTTGTCATCACTCCCAGGAGGCTGGAATCAGGAAGAACTCCCAGAACACTCCCTGGAATCAGGAAGAAGGACACAGCAGATTACACTGCGGCTTCAGATGCCCACATCTAAGATGGCCGCACCCAGACAGCGTCTTTAAAAGTAAGAATGACTAAAATCCAATACTGTACACCTTGTAAGTGTGAGAATAGCGGTTCTGTAAAGGGCGATGGATTTGCATTATTGGGGTATTTTTAGTTAAAAAAGGTATTTGAGGCTGGAACTCCGCTTTAAGGTTGAGCCCACTGATCTGGTCATCGTTGCTTTATACCTGCTTTTGGTATCCCTTAAACCTGTATGGTATGGATCTTGCAAAAATTACACCAGCACTCAGCCAATAGGCCTCACAATAGCTTATGGCTTTCACAATTTTATTTCATTAAAATTATGAGGCCTATTGGCTGAGTTCTGGCATTTTTTTCGACTGGTTGTTGATGGTGTCACCATGGGTCTTGCACTCTTGGTGGAGAAGGAAACATTTGGGTCTGGAGGGGGATGGATTTGTAATCGTGATCTTGCTCTTGACCTTGGTCTTGAACTTGGTCTGGACTTTGACTCCACTATTGCCTGCTGCATCAATCCCTGTGCTGTCTGGCTATTGATGACCCCCTGACTACACCTCTGCTGCCTGGTTCCAGTGTCTCACCTGACTTCCAGCATTCTGCACTTGATCCAGTTTGAGCAAAGTCAGGACGTCATTATATCTTCTGACCAATCACTGTGTCTGGATCCAATGCAGGCCCCCATATCCCTCCTCGTCCTGCTACCCCCTGGTGCTACTTCCAAGGGGTACTGGACTGGAGAAGTAAGGGATGCCCTCTCATCAGTTCGGCCAAAACCATGTAGGAACGTCTTGGCTGGAGTTGGGCTTTAAAAGGTCTAAATTGAACTTCCAGGAAAGTAATAATAAAGGTCCAGGGAGCTCAGAATTCGGCTGAATTAAAATGTTTACCGATCTACAATCCTCCATTATTCAGACTGGTATGCTTGTTACAAATTGGGGTTATAAAGTTGGGATCTCAGATGGCCTTTGTGGATTTTTCTTTTTATTTAAAGTCTAAAAATATCTCCTTTACATTACATAAATAGCTCACTCAGCGGGACAAATCCCGTACCTGTTTGTTGTACAAAAGATGATTAGTAGATAAAATGCCTCCATGAATGGCATCGAAAACACAAAATTGTACATTCTTGGATAAGATTATCTCCAGTTCCTTTGTGTTTAAAGGGGCTTTGGAGCTTAAAGTTGCGTTATACAAAATAGCTAATTAATTGGGGATTTTTCCCGAAACACTGTTACTATTTTTAGATGTCCCGTTAATACAAGGCTTAAATATTGCCTCGGTTTTTTTTCCTTTCTTTCACAGTTGAAGTAGACAATTTAGTCCAATTTAATTGCTGTTTAGTTGTTATTTTATGCTAATATCTGGAGTGGCTAAGCAGTCATGGGAACGGAACAGCTGGGGATTTAATTGAAGCTGGCAAAAGTTTTGGTTTCTTAGTCAACAAGAAGGAAAAAAAGAAACAAGGTTAATAATAGAAGACTTTTGACAAGGAGTTGTGATTGGTCCCAAAATCTCTTTGTGATTCTGTGATTTGGACAAAAATCTCAAGTCAATGGGAATCTGCAGAATCCATCGGCTTGGAGGTCTTGGGTGGAAGTACTGCCGGGACAGGTTAGAGAACCTTGTCTTTCAAGTCCAAGAGCCCACCGGCCTTCGGCAATGAAACATCTGGGTTTGAATAGCCCTGAGATGGCCCCTATGGGAAATTACCCCACCATGGCCAGCTGTGAGGTTACAGGGATGTCCAAATGAACAACGAGTCCCAAATCTCAAGATATGTAAAGTGAAAGAATGAGAGCATCAAGCTCCAGGTCCAGGTAAAGTTTTTATGTGGAAGTCTATCAAGAGGTGTCTATCCACAACCAATGCATTCCAGGTTACAAGTGTAGCACTGCCCCCTTGGGAGCTGCTGAGTGTGGATTCCCCTGGGTTACCCATAGCAACAGTCCGTAAAATGTATTACTTTAACCACTTAACCCCCAGCATTGGTGTCAGTGGATGCAATAGTAACCCCCAGCATTGGTGACAGTGGATGCAATAATAACCCCCAGAATTTGTACCAATGGGTCCAATAAAAACCCCAACATTGGTGTCAGTGGATGCAATAATAACCCACAGCATTGGTGTCAGTGGATGCAATAACAACCCCCAGCATTGGTGTCAGTGGATGCAATAATAACCCCCAGCATTGGTGACAGTGGATGCAATAATAACCCCCAGCATTGGTGTCAGTGGATGCAGTAATAAACTCCAGCATTGGTGTCAGTGGATGAAATAATAACCCCCAGCATTGGTGTCAGTGGATGCAATAATAACCCCCAGCATTGGTGTCAGTGGATGCAATAATAACCCCCAGCATTGGTGTCAGTGGATGCAATAATAACCCCCAGCATTGGTGTCAGTGGATTCAATAACAACCCCCAGCATTGGTGTCAGTGGATGCAATAATAACCCCCAGCATTGTTGTCAGTGTTAATGCAATAATAACCCCCAGCATTGGTGTCAGTGGATGCAATAATAACCCCCAGCATTGGTGTCAGTGGATTCAATAATAACCCAAAGCATTGGTGTCAGTGGATGCAAAAATAACCCCCAGCATTGGTGACAGTGGATGCAGTAATAACCCCCAGCATTGGTGTCAGCAGATGCAATAATAATCCACAACATTGGTGACAGAGAATGCAATAATAACCCCCAGCATTGGTGTCAGTGGATTCAATAACAACCCCCAGCATTGGTGTCAGTGGATGCAAAAATAACCCCCAGCATTGGTGACAGTGGATGCAGTAATAACCCCCAGCATTGGTGTCAGTGGATGCAATAATAAACTTTTATTTGGACAATAAACGTTTGCTGCTCTACATTCTATCCCCTGTAATTGTCCCTTCAAAAATATATACCGTCCTTCTGGGTCAACCAATCTATCTTCTATGGAGAACCTTACGTTCTATGCCAAGCCAATTACTACTCCCTTTGCTCTCTTGGTTGGGGAATCCCCGTAGTACCATACCGGGAAATATTTTGAGTATAATTTCACCTTTGTATCCTGTGCTATGAGTCTCCTCTAAGAATATTATTCCAGCAGAATAGCATTTGAGTTCCTCTAATACTCTATGCCTATTGATTGGCGTATTTAATCCTCTTACGTTATATGTCAAGAGATTTAGGGTATTCATGTTGTCTGACCGTCTCCTCTCTCCTCCTGTGCTTTACCACCTGCCCATCCCCCCCCCCCCCCCTCGGTCTAGACCAAAGAAAAATTATGGGACATTTACTAAGTGTAGCAAGGTTTCCAGGCCTATGACCTGATGTGGGTCTGCCATTAGTACCGGAATCCTCTCCAGCCCATGTGAGCTGAGTCCCCAGGTGTGACAACTGAAGCAGCGACAACTCCGGCATCTTTGTTTGTGGTTTTTATTATATTATTAAGGGGATGGGAGAAGGGAATGAGTGGGATACTCCTTTCGGCTCTAACTAATTACAATTGGGACTTCGATCCTGAAGATGCCCGTTGGAGCTTCCTTGACGCCAGCCAACGCTCACTGACTCTGAGAACTCTCTGTAAAACAGAGGAAGTGCTGAACCCCCGACCTATAGTCCTGTAGATCCAAGGCTGAGAACTGTAGAACTCCTGACACTGTTTCACTGTTTAAGTCTCTGAATACTTTCCCCCGCCTGGCACAACTTGAGGCAGTATTTTGTAGAACTCCAAATAGCTAACACTGCAACTGGCACACGCAATACAATTCAGGGCCCAGACTGCAGGTGCCCCCTTTACTCCTTGAACTCTTCAGGGTCCACTGGATATGTACCTCCTTTACAACTTCAGGGTCCTCAACCTAGGCACCCCCTTTACAGCTAGCCAACACTGGATTCCAGAACCTCTTCCGGAGTGGTCCCCTCTGACTCTAGGCAGATCCCCAGGGGCAATCCTCATTACTCACGACCTGTGTAGGCCTTCTTGGTACTGGACCCCTCTCTCTCTCTGCAGGCTCTCGGCACACCGGATCACCTAAGCTCAACTCAGCACTCTCTGGATTTTCAGGCGACACCCCGAGATATCCACCTTCCTCAGACAAGAGGAGAGACAGCCGCACTCTCCTTCCTGGGACTCTGCTCCCGCCAAAGATATCGTGCCACGCACTTCCCCCCAAACTTATACCCACTCCCAGAATCTCTTGCAGCCTAATCTGCCCTCTGCGGTAGCCACCAGCTGGGATGTGTCCCCTGATGGGGCCCCCCACAAGGCCCCATGAGAAGCCTCTCACAGGAGCCAGTGGGGACACCTCTCCCCTCAACAGGCACATCCGGAAGCCCTGACACCCCAACCAGATAAATCACAGCCCTGCTGTTAGGCAGACAAGGCCCACTATAGTTTTACCTAGCACCTACCTGTAGGGTGCTACATAAGGATCGTACAAAGAGGCTCAAACCAGAGATTAGAAGGGGGAACAACGTCATCAACTGATTTTTCAGTTTTTGCACAGTTCTTTGCCTCCTCCCCCACCCTCCCTCCATCCTTCTCCCTCCTTCCCTCCCAACACCTAGTGATCTAAATAGATGTAGATTTGGCCATCTCATGGGCCTACAGCAGGTAGTTGCCATTTCTGTTGAGGGCCTCCTTGCCCTACTGCTCTTTTTACTGTTGGGTGGTGCTCTAACCTGTGTGCTCCTTGAACCAAATCCCCCTAACTATGGGACCAAGGTCTGGAACCCACCAGTTTACCAAGGCAGCCATCCTATTTCCTAACTCTATCCCTTTCACTTCCCTCCCAGCCGAACCCCCACCCAGCAAAGTCTTCTCAGGGTACCTTTGTTCCTCCGTCATCTGTCTAAATAAGAAGTTCAATTTCTCTTCCTAGAGGCCGATTCCCCCGGCTCCTCTTCCTGGGTTTCTTCTTCTATGTTATCTAAGGACCAGCCTGTTATATTTGGAATGGGAATTTCCAACTTTTTACAGAAGTTTTGCAGTTCTTCAGGAAATCTCAGTTTTGCCATACATCCTTCATTCCAGACATGCTGGAAAACCCCAATTGTAGCGAAAGTCCTGGCTTTTTATCAGCTCCAAGAACGCTTTCAGCAGTCTCCTTCTTCGTTCCCTGTGACAAGTCCGCAAAGATCTGGAGATTGACCCGTTCCTGTTTTATTGGTGGCTTCCCTTTCAGACTGTCACAGATTTGGGCTTTTTCTCCATAGTTCTGAAATCTAATAATTACGTCTCTTGCAGATTCCTCAGGGATGCCTTTTTATCTTCTAATCCTATGTACCTTCTCTATTTTTATCGTTTCTACTTCTCCTCTGCCTATTAATGGGTTAAACATTTTCCTCGTTTTGTCTGTTAGATCCTCTCCATGTGTCCATTCTGGTAGGCTGCGTATTCTTAAATTCTTCCTTCTATTCCCATTTTCCTGGGATTGGCCAGGGCTGCATAAATATTCATACTGCATAACTCCACACCTATGTTCCAGAGGCTTCTCCAGCTCTGAAAAGCAGAGGGAGTAACAGACTGCCTGAGAACGCTGAACTGACCGAATCAATCAGCTGCACTGGATACCGTCAGCAAAACTAAACTTACCAAACACAATAATCACAGCCACATCGGAGGCAGCTACATTTATAAAAACACACACCGTTAGAGTACAATACCCCCAGTATTGATGTCATTTGCAATAATAACCCCCAGCCCCGGTGTCAGCAGACACAATAACCCCTACCATTGGTGCCAGTGGATGCAATAATAACCCCCAGCATTGGTGTCAGTGCATGCAAAAAAAATTCCCCAGAATTGGTGTCAGTGGATCCAATAAAAACCCCAAGCATTGGTGTCAAAGTATGCAATAATAACCCCCAGCATTGGTGTCAGCGGATGCAATAATAACCCCCAGAATTTGTATCAATGGATCCAATAATAACCCCCAGCATTGGTGTCAGCGGATGCAATAATAACCCCCAGAATTTGTATCAATGGATCCAATAATAACCCCCAGCATTGGTGTCAGCGGATGCAATAATAACCCCCAGAATTTGTATCAATGGATCCAATAATAACCTCCAGCATTGGTGTCAGTGGATGCAATAATAACCTACAGCATTGGTGTCAGTGGATGCAATAATAACCCCCAGCATTGGTGTCAGTGGATGCAATAATAACCCCCCAGCATTGGTGTCAGTGGATGCAATAATAACCCCCAGCATTTGTATCAGTGGATGCAATAATAACCCCCAGCATTTGTATCAGTGGATGCAATAATAACCCTCAGCATTGGTGCCAGTGGATGCAATAATAACCCCCAGCATTGGTGTCAGTGGATGCAATAATAACCCCCAGAATTTGTATCAATGGATCCAATAATAACCTCCAGCATTGGTGTCAGTGGATGAAATAATACCTTCAGCATTGGTGTCAGTGGATGCAATAATAACCCCCAGCATTGGTGTCAGTGGATGCAATAATAACCCCCAGCATTGGTATCAGTGGATGCAATGATAACCCCCAGCATTTGTATCAGTGGATGCAATTATAACCCTCAGCATTTGTATCAGTGGATGCAATAATAACCCCCAGCATTGGTGTCAGTGGATGCAATAATAACCCCCAGCATTGGTGTCAGTGGATGCAATAATAACCCTCAGCATTGGTGCCAGTGGATGCAATAATAACCCCTAGCATTGGTGTCAGTGGATGCAATAATAACCCCCAGCATTGGTGTCAGTGGATGCAATAATAACCCCCAACATTGGTGTCAGTGGATGCAATAATAACCCCCAGCATTGGTGTCAGTGGATGCAATAATAACCCCCAGCATTGGTGTCAGTGGATGCAATAATAACCCCCAGCATTGGTGTCAGTGGATGCAATAATAACCCCCAGCATTGGTGTCAGTGGATGCAATAATAACCCCCAGCATTGGTGTCAGTGGATGCAATAATAACCCCCAACATTGGTGTCAGTGGATGCAATAATAACCCCCAGCATTGGTGTCAGTGGATGCAATAATAACCCCCAGCACTGGTGTCAGTGGATGCAATAATAACCCCCAGCATTGGTATCAGTACTATTATCATTAGTGAAATATAACCCCCACCCCCTGAATTAGCGGTCAGTGAAGTTTAACCTCTTGTGCTCCTGTTGGTGATCAGTGGCAGTGAAAGGTAACCCCCCCCCCTCCCCCATGGCACATACATTAATGCTGATTTCGGAGTCACATCTGCTCTGATTGGATCGCGTGTTGCAGATGATGAAATGAGGCGGAGCGCTCAGCCTGGCCACAGATGTAACAATTTATTGCAGATCCCAAAATCGAACATTTTTTTACAATTTTTAAAACTTGAAATGAAAAATGGAATGAATCTCCTATAAATCTGTGGCTGCGATTGCACGTGACGCAGCAGTTTTATGAAGCTGATCTTTTCATACGTTGCAACTTGCATTTCCATTGATTTTACTTCCAATGCATTCGGGGTGAATATGAAAGAAGTCCAAACTCTGATTGGATAAAGCTCCTCAAGTCACAATTGTTATTTGTTTCCCCTCCAAATCCTGTCCAGGATCCAGAATTCAGGGTGACAACACAGGAACACAATTGTGAGACAGCGATAGAGTGTTGTCACCTATAGCAGGAAGTGGCTGGACAGAGACCTCCATGGCAGGATCACCAAAGTGACAACACAGTTACACAATTCAGAGACGGGGACAGAGCGTTGTCACCTACAGCAGGACGTGGCTTGACAAGGATCTCCATGGCAGGATCACCGAGGTGACAATACAGAACAACAATTGGGAGACAGGGACAGGGCATTGTCATCTATAACAGGAAGTGGCTGGACAGGGACCTCCATGGCAGGCTAACCGGGGTGACAACCAGTGCCGGGACAAGGTCACCTAGAGACAAGGGCAAACATGCCAATCTGGGCCCCCCCTCTAAGATGTATGAGCATTATGTATCAGCAAAGATCCACCCCCCCCCCCCCCAAAAAAAAGGACCAATCGAGCATTAATTTGCATGCTTACCCACCCAAAAAAAAATCACCCCTCCTAGCACAAATCTTCTACCCCTCTGAGTGAAAATCCTCTCTTCCCTACTAGCACAAATTGACACTCCCACCCCCCCCCCCCCCAAAAAAAAAAAAAAAAAAGCACAAATCCTCTTCCCCCATTCCCCTTCCAAACACAAATCCCACAAATCATCATTCTTAGCACCACTCCTAATATACCCTCCCAGTACAATTCCTATCCTCTGCCACCCTCCAACTTCCCCCTCCCAACACAAATCCCCCCCCTCCTCCTCTTGGTGTTCCCTCCCTCACCTGCCTAATATGATACCAGAGTGCCCTGGGCCGCCGCCCCTCCTGCCCACCCCTCGTCCTGGCCCTGGTGACAACACAGGAACACAATTGGGAGACAGGGACAGAGCGTTATCACCTATAACAGGAAGTGTCTGGACAGGGATCTCCATGGCAGAATCACCAAGGAGACAACAAAGGATCACATTTGAGAGACAGGGACAGAGCGGTGTCACCTTTAACAGGAAGTGGTTGGAGAGGGACCTCCATGGCAGGATCACCGGGGTGACAACACAAGAACACAATTGGGAGACAGGGACAGAGCGTTGTCACCTATACCAGGAAGGGGTTGGACAGGGACCTCCATGGCAGGACCACCGGGGTGACAACACAGGAACACAATTGGGAGACAGGGACAGAGCGTTGTCACCTATAACAGGAAGTGGCTGGACAGGAACCTCCATGGCGGGATCACCGGGATTAATTAAAAGAAAGATTCAGAATGACTTCTCAGCTGAGGTGCGTTTATATGAGATTGCAGTGACCCCACCCCGAGGACACTGGCCTCCATGTTTCCTCTGACAATGGCGCGTCCTCGGCTGACCGCTGGCGACTCGTTTTCAGGACACGATGAAGCGCGTTGTTCTCATTGTTTTGATGTTTGTGACGATCAACAAAAAAAAAAAGACAAAAAATTACAAAAACATTGCGGCGCACATCCTGCCCACCCACCACCCGAGTCACGTTCCGTCTCGCTGCTGCCTAGCAACGCTCGTCTGCTGGAAGACACATACTGTAGCGCAGCGGGGAGAAAATGACTTTCTGTATCACTAAGGAGGAATGATTCAATGTAACAGTGTGTGGCTCCTCCCACTATATGTCCGTGTTAAAGCTGAACTCCAGCAGATATAACCGATACAAATCAATGCCGCTCCGCCATCAATCAATCATCAATGTGCCGGCGCTGGAAGGGTTACCATAGGGGGGACATAGGAAAGAAGGTCCACCCACCCGCTCCTCCACGCTGCTAGACCCCTCCTCTCTGCGTCTTCTTCACCATGACATCATCAAGACCAATCCGGGGTCCATAGCCCTACATTGGATGTGATGAGGCCGAGTGACTCTCCCCAAACGAGTGATTAACTCCTACAGTGCAGACGCAGCCCATCTGCAGGAGGTATATTTTAATGATTCCTGGAGTTGGGCATCAATTGCAAGCAGTGCAAGACCCTGAATGTGACCCGGTGTCAGCCCCTCCCAGTCCCTGTACAGCAGAGCTCAGACTGGGGGAGGTCTGAGAGGAGAGGTTTTAGCCAATCACTGACTGGAGCTGATGGAGGGATTTTATATTATTCCCTGAGAAGGATCCTGTATATCGTGTAGAACCCTCTAGTGCAGGGATCCTCAAACTACGGCCCTCCAGCTGTTGCAGAACTACACATCCCATGAGGCATTGTAAAGCTCTGACATTCACAGACATGACAAGGCATGATGGGAATTCTAGTTCCTGAACAACTGGAGGGCCATAGTTTTTAAGACCCCTGCTCTAGTGTGTGCTTGAAGTGAGTGTAGGCAATCCATACTCTGACTCACATTTAAGCTGGTGAGTCTTAATTGGGTCAGGGTTCATTAGAGGTCAAGGCTGGGTGACTCATCCTGGCAGCTCTCTGGTGCCTCCCCCTGGTCTAGAAGATTGGAGAATCTTCTAGAATTAGAGGGTGGGGTTAGGAGGAGCTGCCCTGCATATTTATGGAGCCTTGGCCAATCTTCAGCAATGGGCAGGAAGGAGGCTGAGATAACTCCATAAATAGACATGCCATGCCAGCATGGGCATTCGGTGGGAGATGGAGATGCAGTGTTGAGGAGGCTGTCAGTGGCCCTCAGGGGTTGCCCCCTAGTCTGGGGGGTGTCCTGCATTGGGCCTGGGGCTTGAGTGCTGGAAGGATCCTGCTATAATACATGGGAGGAAGTCTTCCTGGAGGAATGGGGCAAGAGAGGACAGAATGGGCATTCAACACTGGTGGGGACTAAAAAAAGGGGGGACTGCCACATGTAGTTAGTCTCCCTTGAAGACAGCGGTGTGCTTAAGTCTTCTATCCTTCCCTGAGACATGTCCAGAGAGTTAGTTGGGTGGGCTGGTGAAGAGTCAGCTGGGTAGTCTGGAGAGAGTCAGCCAGGTGGGCTAGTAAAGAATCATCTGGGTGGACTGGTGAGGAGTAGGGATGATCGAACTTTTCAAAAGTTCGGTTCAACCAGAACACCCGAACTTCCCGAAAGTTCGGCCCGGATTTCAGAACCCCATTGAAATCAATGGGACGCGAACTTCGGTAATCAAAAAACACCATCTTGAAGCCCTAAAACCCAATAAATGCCCCTAAAAAGTGCCTAGGGTTCTGGGTCATGCCCCAGGGACTATTAATTACACAAAAAAAAGTTCTTAAAAATTGTCATTTTTGATAGAGAGCCGATTATTGAAAAAATTATTGAAAAAAATAAAGAGATTTCTTTGGATTTAGTGTCTGGGGGGTCTAAAAAGTGTACCTGTGAAGTCTCAGCTCTGTAGCATGTCCAGAACCAGAAAAAAAAAGTTTGTTTGTATTAGAATTAATATAGAACAGGGATATGGCTCCGCTATTTTCACACCTTGCCGGTTTAGTAGCAAGCGTTTTTTTGGGCATTTTTTGGGGGTCTTTGGAGGCAGGCATAACATCAGAACTTCTGTGTAGGGGTGTATATACACACACACATGTATGTATATATACACATACACATATATAGGTGTGAAAGTAGCAGAACACTATGCTTGCGCTAATGAAATAATTAACACCCATATGGCTTCTCTGCTATAACACCTATATGTGTGTATGTGTATAAATACATATAAGTGTGTGTGTATATATACCCCTATACAGAATCTCAGATGTTTTGCCTGCCTCCAAAGACCCCAAAAGAAACGCCTGCGCCAAAAAAAAACGCCCAGGTGTGTTGTTGCAGGCGTTTTTTTGGGCATTTTTTGGGCGTCTTTGGAGGCAGGCATAACATCTGAACTTCTGTATAGAGATGTACCGAACTGTTCGCCGGCGGACAGTTCCCGGCGAACTTAGCATGTTCGCGTTCGCCACTGCGGGCGAACATATGCGATGTTCGGTCCGCCTCCTATACATCATCATTGAGGCAAACTTTGACCCTGAACCTCACAGTCAGCAGACACATTCCAGGCCAATCAGCATACCTCCCTCCCACACCCTCCCACCTCCTATAAATAAGCAAGGGCAGCATCCATCTTAGATCATTTCTGAAGCAGTATGTGTTAGTGAGAGCAGGGAAAGTGCTGCTGCTGCTGCTGTTATAGCTAGGGACAGTTAGTCAGTGTTCCCGGTCTTGTTGTTAGCCAGTGTTCTTGGTACACTCCTGCTGTAAGGACACCACCCCAAAAAGCCCTTCCTAGGGCTGGTATTTGAGTTTTTTTTTTGGATATATATATATATATATATATATATATATATATATATATATATATATATCTATTGTCCCCAAAATGCCCTGTTTAGGGCTGGTATTTGTGTATTTTTTTTTGTTCTGTGATATATATATATATATATATATATCTTTTGTCCCCATAATTGCAGTGAGTGCTGTGTCAGGTCTACAGAGTGCACTGTACCCACTGCAGTGCACTGCCCACCACTGATATATATACGGTGACACAGCATCTTGTTGCAATAAATTGGGGAAGAGTCAGTCGGATGGACTGGGGAAGAGTCAGTCGGATAGGCTGGGGAAGAGTCAGGTAAATGGACTGGTGAAGAGTTAGTGGGATGGGTGTCAGGGCTGTGCTTTTAGCAGCTCTCTTCTCATCATTTAAAAATATAAAAATGAGGGAACACTATCATCGTTTAATTGTTACAAAGAATATAACAGAATATGTAAAAAGGAAATCAGGGACGCAAAAATTCAAAATGAACGACAGATTGCAAAAGATAGTAGGACAAACCCCGAAAATTCTTCAAATATATTTATAGTAAAGAGGTCAGGTCTGAGCATGTAGGCCCTTTACACAATATTCAGGAGTGGGTGACTGGGGACAAAGAGAAGGCACATTTATTAAATACTTTCTTCAGCTCTGTGTATACAAAGGAGCATGGGGGAGCTCATGTCTATAATGAGGACGGTATTGACACAGCCCCAAATGATCTACAATGGCTCAAAAGTGATATGGTCCAGAAATATTTAGAATAAGGGTGGCTAATGCGCTTGAACCAGATGGCATCCACCCACGCATCCTAAAATAATTGAGCGCTGTAATTTCTAAGCCTTTGTTTCTAATTTTTTGGGACTCGTTAATAAATACATAAGGGGGGGATATGATCTCCATGTATAAATACATAAGGGGGATATTATCTCCATATATAAATACATAAGGGGGGGATATGATCTCCATGTATAAATACATAAGGGGAGGGATATGATCTCCAGGTATAAATACATAAGGGGGGTGTAACAGGAAGTCAGGTAAATCTGTGGGTGTTGTCACAGACGGGAGATACATTTCTGCCTTGTTTAGACAATTCACCAATTACTATCAGGTGTCGGCTGCAGAGGTAGCCAGAAAGGTTTAAGGACGTTAAGGACGTTGGAAAGCTTCAGCTATTCAGAATGAGGCAATTAAGGCCTCTATAAGTTATCCAGAGGATGACTACTGATTGCTGCATCCTGAGGCTTTGTGCATTAAGGAGAGCAGTGAGCTGAGAGACTTCTGAAGGTGAGGTGGTGGTGACTTTTTCTGTGTGAAAAAGAAAACAAATAGACTATTGGTTTTCTGCTGTATGACCAGCAGTGTCTGCCCAGCAGTAGGTTGGGACAGACTCCATAGGTAGGTTCCTGTGTTGTGAAGGTAGGCGCCCCAAGTGGCCAGAGTTTTTTTTATGTTTGTTTGATTTATGCTGTTTGGATGCTTGCACTTGTTTCCAGAAAATTGGAAGAATAAACCATAGACCGTTGTTTTCAACCACTCCTCGGCTGTCTCTCTGTGTAGCGAACCCACCCAAGGGGTCACCCACACCCGCTAACGAGCCAACACCTTACAGGGGGATATGATCTCCATGTATAAATACATAAGGGGGGGATATGATCTCCATGTATAAATACATAAGGGGGATATGATCTCCATGTATAAATACATAAGGGGGGGGATATGATCTCCATGTATAAATACATAAGGGGGATATGATCTCCATGTATAAATACATAAGGGGTGGGATATGATCTCCATGTATAAATACATAAGGGGGGATATGATCTCCATGTAAATATACATAAGGGGGGGATATGATCTCCATGTAAAAATACATAAGGGGGGATATGATCTCCATGTATAAATACATAAGGGGGGGGGGTATGATCTCCATGTAGAAATACATAAGGGGGGATATGATCTCCATGTAGAAATACATAACAGGGGATATGATCTCAATGTATAAATACATAAGGGGGGGATATGATCTCCATGTATAAATGCATAAGTGGGATATGATCTCCATGTAAAAATACATATGGGGGGGGGGGGATATGATCTCCATGTAAAAATACATAAGGGGGGGGATATGATCTCCATGTATAAATACATAAGGGGGGGATATGATCTCCATGTATAAACACATAAGGGGGGGATATGATCTCCATGTATAAATACATAAGGGGGGATATGATCTCCATGTATAAATACATAAGGGGGATATGATCTCCATGTATAAATACATAAGGGGGGATATGATCTCCATATATAAATACATAAGGGGGATATGATCTCCATGTATAAATACATAAGGGGGGGGATATGATCTCCATGTATAAATACATAAGGGGGGATATGATCTCTATGTATAAATACATAAGGGGGGATATGATCTCCATGTGTAAATACATAAGGGGGGATATGATCTCCATGTATAAATACATAAGGGGGGATATGATCTCCATGTATAAATACATAAGGGGGGATATGATCACCATGTATAAATACATAAGGGGGGGGATATGATCTCCATGTATAAATACATAAGGGGGGATATGATCACCATGTATAAATACATAAGGGGGGATATGATCTTCATGTATAAATACATAAGGGGGGAGGGTATGATCTCCATGTATAAATACATAAGGGGGGATATGATCACCATGTATAAATACATAAGGGGGGATATGATCTCCATGTATAAATACATAAGGGGGGATATGATCACCATGTATAAATACATAAGGGGGGATATGATCTCCATGTATAAATACATAAGGGGGGATATGATCACCATGTATAAATACATAAGGGGGGGGATATGATCTCCATGTATAAATACATAAGGGGGGGGGATATGATCTCCATGTATAAGTATATAAGGGGTCCATATAGTGACCTTGGTGTTGAGTTGTTCACTTTAAGGTAATCACAGAGGACAAGGGGGGCGCTCTTTACGTCTACAGGAAAACTGATTTCGTCTCTAAATATTGAAAGGTTTCTTCACAGTAAGAGCTGTGAAAATGTGGAATAGACTCCCTCCAGAGGTGGTTCTGGGCAGCTCATTAGATTGCTATAAGAAAGTCCTGGATTATTTCCTGGGTGTACATAATATAAATGGGGAATAATATTTATAGGTAAAGTTGATCCAGGGAATATCCGATTGCCTCTCGAGGGATCAGGAAGGAATTTTTCTCCTGCAGTAATAAATTGGATCATGCTTTGCTGGGTTTTTTCACCTTCCTCTGGATCATCTGCGGGTATAGGATTGTGTGTATGGGATTGTATGGTTGGGTTTTCTTTTTTGTTTTTTATTGGTTGAACTAGATGTACTTGTGTCTTTTTTTCAACCAGACTAACTATGTAATTATTATTATTGTTATTATAATCATCATTATTATTTATATTATTATTTTCATTATTATTATTATTGGAATTATTTTTATTATTATCATCATTAATATTATTATTATTTATATTATTAATATTATTGGTTATTTTAATATAGCTATTATTATTATGATTTATATTATTTTTATTAATTATATTGTTATTGTGGCTTCAAACATGCTTGGGACAAACATAGATCTATAGTCAGACAATAAAAAGAACAACATTGGCAGACTCGATGGACTATTCGGTCTTTTTCTGCTGTCACTTTTCTGTTTCTTTCTATGTTTGTTTCATTATTATTATTAGTGGTAGTAGTTATATTATTATTATTATTATTAGCTATATTATTATTATTATTATTATTATTAGCTATGTTATTATTTTTGGTTATATTAATATCATTATTATTATCATCATTTTCTTCTTTTTTTTTGAGTTTAGAGAATAATTGATAATTTCTTTAAAGTTTCAGCGCAAGCGATTTACTTATTTTTTCCTCTGGAAAATCGAACTTCATTTGAAATATATTGATAATCAATCGATGGCTGCGCTCCTCTGACAGGGATTGGAATTGAGTCCCCCCAGCAGGAGGAGCGCCCCACGTTCATTTAGAAACGTGAGTGGATTTTCAGTAAAGTGGGATTAGGAGGTGTTGGGGGGGGTGATGGGAAACGGGGAGAACATGTTTTCCGGTAAGTTCTGTATGGGGGGGAGGGGGTTCCCCCGGGCTCCACATCTGGTTTGGTGATAAGCCCACACATCTATAAACACCTCTGACTCACCCGCTCACCTCAGGAAGCCCTGCATCCCCCCCTCCCCAAAACCTCACCCCCCCCCCCTTTCATTAGAGGAACTTCCAGGAAATTGGTGATCCCAGAACCATGGAAGATTTGTGACTGAGCCACACACTGCTCCCCTATAATAGTACAGGGGCCCCACAAAGCTCCCCTATAAAAGTAGAGGGGCCCCACACTGATCCCCTATATTGGTAGAGGGGCCCCCCATTGCTCCCCTAAAATGGTACAGAGGCCCCACACAGGTCCCCTATAATAGTAGAGGGGCCCCACACTGCTCCCCTATAATGGTAGAGGGGCCCCACACTGCTCTAAAATGGTACAGGGGCCCCAAAAAGCTCCCCTATAATGGTAGAGGGGCCCCACACTGCTCCCCTATAATTGTACAGGGCCCCACGCTGCTCCCCTATAATCTATAGTGGTAGAGGGGCCCCTCACTGCTCTCCTATAATGGTACAGGGGCCCCTCACTGCTCCCCTATAAGGGTAGAGAGGCCCCACACAGCTCCCCTATAAATAATAGTAGAGGGGCCCCACACTGCTCCCCTATAATGGTAGAGGGGCCCCACACTGCTCCTCTAAAATGCTACAGGGGCCCCACAAAGCTCCCCTATAATGGTACAGGGCCCCACCCTGCTCCCCTATAATCTATAATGGTAGAGGGGCTCCACACTGCTCCCCTATAATGGTACAGGGCCACACACTGCTCCCCTATAATTGTAGAGGGGCCCCACACTGCTCCCCTATATTGGTAGAGGGGCCCCACATTGCTCCCCTATAATGGTACAGGGGCCCCTCACTGCTCCCCTATAATGGTACAGGGGCCCCTCACTGCTCCCCTTTAATGGTACAGGGGCCCCTCACTGCTCTCCTATAATGGTACAGGGGCCCCTCACTGCTCCCCTATAATGGTACAGGGGCCCCTCACTGCTCCCCTATAAGGGTAGAGAGGCCCCACACTGCTCCCCTATAATGGTAGAGAGGCCCCACACTGCTCCCCTATAATGGTACAGGGGCCCCTCACTGCTCCCCTTTAATGGTACAGGGGCCCCTCACTGCTCTCCTATAATGGTACAGGGGCCCCTCACTGCTCCCCTATAATGGTACAGGGGCCCCTCACTGCTCCCCTATAATGGTAGAGAGGCCCCACACTGCTCCCCTATAATGGTATAGGGATCCCATTGACCCTTCCTATGACATTCCCTGCAGGTGAATCTTCCAGGTGCAGAGATTATAAGTCACATTCACTTCATTACAGATATTCTTCAAAAAAACAGCACGAGGCTGGAGTGTGACCGCCGGGTCCACATTCCATTCCGTGTAGAAGTGCCGCCACCCAGTGGAGGTTTATGAGAAAGGAAATCTTCTGCTCACAATATATTGAAGGGCATGTGAAGCCAAAACTTTTTTCTTTTTCATAGAAGATTGAAGGATTGCCACCTCGGTCAGGTTTTTATTGTTGTCTGTGTCCCCATGGGACGCTTTACCCTCTATTATTACTGGTAAACGTTGTTTCTGCTACAGAAAGACCTCATTTACCCAGGTGGGTGGTAAAAACAGATGTCTGAGCCATGCTTTTACTGCCCCCCAACCACCAAGCACACCCTCTGCCCCAAAGCTACCCCTCATGTTGAGGGTATGTGGCCTGGTATGGTTCGGGAGGGGGTGCTTGCTCGTTTCCTCCCTTTCCTGACCTGCCGGGCTGCATGCTCGGATAAGGGTCTGGTATGAATTTGGGGGGGACTCCATGCCAATCCATACCAGACCCAAAGGGACGTTGTCGGTCTGCTCCCTTATGACATCTCAGTCTGCCCCCTTGTGACATCTCAGTCTGCCCCCTTGTGATGTCGCCGGTCTGCCCCCTTGTGACGTCGTCCGTCTGCCCCCTTGTGACGTCGTCCGTCTGCCCCCTTGTGACGTCGCCGGTCTGCCCACTTGTGACGTCGTCCGTCTGCCCCCTTGTGACGCCGTCCGTCTGCCCCCTTGTGACGTCGTCTGTCTGCCCTCTTGTGACGTCGTCCGTCTGCCCCCTTGTGACGCCGTCCGTCTGCCCCCTTGTGACGTCGTCTGTCTGCCCTCTTGTGACGTTGTCCGTCTGCCCCCTTGTGACGTCGTCCGTCTGCCCCCTTGTGACGCCGTCCGTCTGCCCCCTTGTGACGTCGTCCGTCTGCCCCCTTGTGACGCCGTCCGTCTGCCCCCTTGTGACGTCGTCTGTCTGCCCTCTTGTGACGTCGTCCGTCTGCCCCCTTGTGACGCCGTCCGTCTGCCCCCTTGTGACGTCGTCTGTCTGCCCTCTTGTGACGTCGTCCGTCTGCCCCCTTGTGACGTCGTCCGTCTGCCCCCTTGTGACGTCGCCGGTCTGCCCACTTGTGACGTCGTCCGTCTGCCCCCTTGTGACGCCGTCCGTCTGCCCCCTTGTGACGTCGTCTGTCTGCCCTCTTGTGACGTCGTCCGTCTGCCCCCTTGTGACGCCGTCCGTCTGCCCCCTTGTGACGTCGTCTGTCTGCCCTCTTGTGACGTCGTCCGTCTGCCCCCTTGTGACGTCGTCCGTCTGCCCCCTTGTGACGCCGTCCGTCTGCCCCCTTGTGACGTCGTCCGTCTGCCCCCTTGTGACGCCGTCCGTCTGCCCCCTTGTGACGTCGTCTGTCTGCCCTCTTGTGACGTCGTCCGTCTGCCCCCTTGTGACGCCGTCCGTCTGCCCCCTTGTGACGTCGTCTGTCTGCCCTCTTGTGACGTCGTCCGTCTGCCCCCTTGTGACGTCGTCCGTCTGCCCCCTTGTGACGTCGCCGGTCTGCCCACTTGTGACGTCGTCCGTCTGCCCCCTTGTGACGCCGTCCGTCTGCCCCCTTGTGACGTCGTCCGTCTGCCCTCTTGTGACTGCTTCCCCCCCATTTTTTTTATTGCTGGCAATGCTTGTTTTCACATTTAGATGTCAATGGGGAAGCCCACTGACAGCTGATGACTCATGGTTGGTAAGGATGTGGCAGCCGGCTTGGCAGACGACGTGGCAGATCCTGCCTCTCAGCTGCCCCAATGTTGGCTCTCAGCGGCCCGATCCCACCTCTCATGAAAGGTAAGGAGAACTCCTTGTCACACAAAAGATCTCCACCTGCTTCTGTATGTTTGCACCAGGCATCCGGGGGGGACATAGCCCACATTTGCTGGTGGGTGCCCTGGATCCAAGTACCACCATTTCCCACATAGCTGTTTAATTGGTGAATGCCAGAGGTGTCTTCTCACCCCTCCCCCCCCCCCCCCCCCCCCGTCAGGACTGTAGCTTGGAGCCAAGTGAAGTTCTGTGAAACTCCTCCCCGGCTCCGTGCTACAGTCCTGTCAGCAGCACTGTGCTTAAAAAAGCACAGACATTTGTGAGAGTGCTGTGGGGAGGGGACACTAGTAAGAGAGGAGGGGGAAATGATGAGAGAGCTGGGGGGGCATTAGTAAGATAGGAGGGGGGAATGGTGAGAGAACTACTTGTAGAGCTTGTCTCTCTCCCAATTCAGGACCTTGATCCCGGCCACCACTCACTCCCGAATGGATCCAGCAACTTTGTTCTCACCAGGGGTAGAGAGATCAGCAGACATGGCTTGTACAGGAGCAGGCATGCCATCCATCCGCCCAGGGGATGGCTGAGAGCTTCCAGCAGGAGAGGCCCTGCTGGCCTGCATGGCCTCCACAGGAAGGAGCCAGGAGGGCCAGGAGAGACTTCACCACACTCCTCTCTCACACAGATCACCTGCAGCAGCTTCAGACACTCAGCAAGAGGAACTCTCTGCAGCCAACCCGAAGCTGAATGATGGGAAACTACTCCTCCCACTGACACCACTGATGGGACACTATTCCTCCCACTGACACCAATGATGGGGCACTATTCCTCCCACTGACACAAATGATGGGGCACTATTCCTCCCACTGACACCAATGATGGGACACTATTCCTCCCACTGACACAAATGATGGGGCACTATTCCTCCCACTGACACCAATGATGGGGCATTATTCCTCCCACTGACACCAATGATGGGGCACTATTCCTCCCACTGACATCAATGATGGGGCACTATTCCTCCCACTGACACCAATGATGGGACACTATTCCTCCCACTGACATCAATGATGGGGTACTATTCCTCCCACTGACACCAATGATGGGGCACTATTCCTCCCACTGACACAAATGATGGGGCACTATTCCTCCCACTGATACCAATGATGGGGCACTATTCCTCCCACTGACACCAATGATGGGGCACTATTCCTCCCACTGACACCAATGATGGGACACTATTCCTCCCACTGACACCAATGATGGGACACTATTCCTCCCACTGACACCAATGATGGGACACTATTCCTCCCACTGACACCAATGATGGGGCACTATTCCTCCCACTGACACCAATGATGGGGTGTTTTCTGCTCCCCCTGACTATGAAGGACGGTAATCTGGATCTTTGTATAGAATGTTTGGAGACTCGTATTCCATATGTAGAGAATGTTGGTGAGAATGGCGCGGCGGCACGCTCATAGCGCAGGTACGGAATAGGTGGCGCGCTCGGGCAGCGTTTGGCGTGATCTATGAGCGCAGTTTTGGCGCCGGGTATATTTGTGTGGATTGAGTGGAAGCTCCAGCTTGGTGTTTATTTCCTCAGACTTTGGAATGCGCAGCTCCGCAGATGGAAAAATCTTCCCTCGGCTCGCCGAGTGTTGCGACACCCTCCAACGTCACGCCGGAAAGTTAATGATCTTCTTTCACCATCCGAGGCGGGAACATGTGCTGCGTGTTTATTGCTCTAACCCTATAGATTGCGTGCAGCTGATGAAACTGACGTATGGCGCCTCCCCTCCCCCAACAATGAAAGGAAACCGCCATGGGAGGAAAAATGAAACAATTTGCAGCTTTCTTCCAAAATATCTGAATGTAGAATTTTATTTTATTCTGCATCTTAAAGTGGAACTCCGAGTAGAAAAAAAAATTGATCAACCCTCCCCCACTACAAAAAGGTTACCACTACCCCGCAAAAGGATCGCCCCTACCCCGCTAAGAAAGGGTCACCCCTAACCCCCTAAAGGATTGCCCCTACCCGCTGAAGAACAACGACCCTACCCCGCTGAAGAAGGATTGCCCCTACCCCGCTAAAAAAGGGTCACCCTTAACCCCCTAAAGAAGGATTGCCCCTACCCCGCTAAAAAAGGGTCACTCCTAACCCCCAAGAAAGGATCATCCCTACCCCCCTAGAAAAAGGTAACCTCTAACCCCCTAAAGAAGGATTGCCCCTACCCCGCTACAGAAGGATCACACATACCACACTGACGAACAATCACCCCTACCCCCCTGAAGTGTGACTCCTTATCCCCCTCACTAGGAGGAGACTGGTGGGAAGAGTCCAGTTGCCCTATGGTGGTGTGAGTCTTCGCCCCCTCACTAGGAGGAGACTGGTGGATACTGGCAGGAGGCAACTGGTGATCCTGGGGCTAAATGAGGAGATGACCCCAATGCTGAAGGACAGTGGCTGTGTGAGGCTTTACCTCTGTAGGGAGTAGCGGTCACCATCAGCATGGAGGTCTTGGAGGACATTCAGCAGCTCATGCAGTGCAGCCAGGAACTGAGCAGTCCTCAAGGTTTCCAGTCCTGCAGTTTTCGGGGGAACCCCATTCTCCTCCTCCCAGTTCAGCTTTCCCAATTAAAAACCTAAAAAGAACCCCAAGACTGTTTTCTGAGCCAGTGGAAGAATGAAGAAAATGGGGTGTGCCTGGCTGTGTGAGCTCTAAGGGGGGGGAGGGGATACTCACCAGCAGCTCCCACCGGGGTGCAGTACACTTCCCTGCCTCCCCCCCTAGTGTAAGCTCCAATCTATCTGGTTGGAGGGCCCTGCCCCATGTGACAACGCTGGAACTTGGTGATTGGCCACTCAGGCACAAATGCATTGCACTGGAAGGGGGGGGGGGAGGGTAGCATGTGCCTCTAACCACATGGGGGAGGAGCTCCCAGCACAGGGACTGAGCTGTCACAATCAGCTCCCAGCACAGGGACTGAGCTGTCACAATCAGCTCCCAGCACAGGGACTGAGCTGTCACAATCAGCTCCCAGCACAGTGACCGAGCTGTCACAATCAGCTCCCAGCACAGGGACTGAGCTGTCACAATCAGCTCCCAGCACAGGGACTGAGCTGTCACAATCAGCTCCCAGCACAGGGACTGAGCTGTCACAATCAGCTCCCAGCACAGTGACCGAGCTGTCACAATCAGCTCCCAGCACAGTGACCGAGCTGTCACAATCAGCTCCCAGCACAGTGACCGAGCTGTCACAATCAGCTCCCAGCACAGGGACTGAGCTGTCACAATCAGCTCCCAGCACAGTGACCGAGCTGTCACAATCAGCTCCCAGCACAGGGACTGAGCTGTCACAATCAGCTCCCAGCACAGTGACCGAGCTGTCACAATCAGCTCCCAGCACAATGACCGAGCTGTCACAATCAGCTCCCAGCACAGTGACTGAGCTGTCACAATCAGCTCCCAGCACAGTGACCGAGCTGTCACAATCAGCTCCCAGCACAGGGACTGAGCTGTCACAATCAGCTCCCAGCCTCTGTAGATGGGAGCCAGTGGGATGGGCCCCTTTGACAACCAATGGCTGCGGTCACATGGTGAGGAAGCCTCGCCTCCCAACATTAGGATGCAGTATAGCCCCACCTCACACCGGTGCGGCTTTATAATCGCACTACTTCAGCACGATTTCAAAGCTTCTCAGTGCGAATTTTACTGCCGATTTCATTGCAAGTTCATTTAAAAGAATTCTCTTCAAGTCGCAATGAAATCGATACAAAGTACTGCAGGAACCCCTTTTCATAATCCCTGTGACATGAGTCGCAGCAATGTGAATGTTAACGGGGTGCGACTTCTCATGTGATTTGGAACAAGTTACTCCAGTGGGGGAGGGTGGGAAGGGATTTAGCCTCCGTTCACAGCAGCGCTACCTGTCATGCGATTTGGCAGTTCAAAGTCGAATGACAAGTCGCACCCTATTTGTGCCTATGGTAACGTTCAAACTGGTGCGACTCTGACTTGCACAGATCTGAAAAAGTTTCCCGCACGATTTTTGACGATTTCATGTGCGACTTGTAATGACATCTGTGCATGAAATCACATGGCTGTCAGCAAGCTGCACATGAAATCGCACTGAAGTCACGCTGAAGTAGTGCGATTTGAAAGCAGCATTCTGTGTGAAGCGGGGGAAGGGTAGGAAAACCTGACAATGAAAATCACACAGAGGGTCCTTCCATGGTGGGTGTCATTCCACATGGAGGACTGGCGACATCTTGTGACAGAGAAGAGGTACTGCGGGGAACAAACAATATAAACTAAAAACCTAGAAATACTCGCTGTGTGCGTGCGATTCCAAAATATCTGCAGCTGCTCTTCGCCCAGCGCTATTCTACAACAAAATACAATTATAATAATACAGCGATTACCAATACAACAAAGAAACATAATTTACTCAAAAAATTAATATTTAAAAAACATTTACAAACTCTTTCAGAATTTCTCATATAAAGTTCTCCAAACTCCGTTAATAATGTGCGGAAGTTCTTCATGTGAGAGAATGGACCCTCAGCTTTTCAGTCTGGGGGGGGGGGGTCACCCAAACTTCTATCTGGTGTTGGGGATATCGGACCTCAGATCGGATCTCACCAATAATACTCTCAGGGCGGCCTTAACCCCTTTACCACCGGAGGATTTTCCTGCTTTACGTCCAGGCCACTTTTTCCAACTTGGCACTGCGTGACTTTAACTGACAATTGCGCGGTCATGCAACGCCGTACCCAAACAAAATTTACGTCCTTTTTTTCCCACAAACAGAGCTTCCTTTTGGTGGTATTTGATCACCTCTGCACTTTTCATTTTTTGTGATATTAATAAAAAATTGCAAAAATTTTGAAAAAAAATTGACATTTTCTAATTTGAGAGTTAAAAAATATCCGAAATATTCAATTTTTGTCATATATTTAGGCCAAAATGTATTTAGCTACATGTCTTTGACAAAAACATTCTCAATGAGCGTATTTTTAACCGCTTTAAGACCGGAAGATTTTACCCCATTCCTGACCAGGCCATATTTTGCGATTCGGCACTGCGTTATTTTAATGGACAATTGCGCGGTTGTGCAACGCTGTACCCAAATTAAATTTAGGTCATTTTTTTTCCCCCACAAACAGAGCTTTATTTTGGTGGTATTTGATCACCTCTGCGATTTTTACTTTTTGAAAAAAAAAAAAACAATATTTTTTACATTCTGATATATAACATTCCCAAAAAAAATGTATAAATCAAAATTTTTTAACATTTTTGGCCAATTTGTTTTCTGCTACATATTTTTCGTAAAAAAAAATCACAATAAGCGTATTTTAAATGGTTTGCACAAAAGTTATTGCGTTTACTAACTACGGGAAAGATTTCTGTCATTTTTATTGTTTATTTTTTTTTACTAGTAATAGCGGCGATCTGCGATTTTCTTTTTGTGGTACTGTGACATTGCGGCGGACAGATCGGACCCCTAACTGACAATTTTGACACTTTTGGGGGTACCAGTGACATTACTACAGTAATCAGTGCTATATATATGCACTGTTACTGTAATAATGACACTGGCAGGGAAGGGGTTAACTATATTGGTGATCAAGGGGTTAAATGTGTGCCTCATGGTTACTGACGTGTGTGGGGGGAGGTGACTGAGTGACACAGGCACAGATCGCAGGTTGAGCTATGCTGAATCCTGTAATCTGTCCCTGTCTGTCACTTAGGAGATCCGCCCTCTTTGTTTACACAAGTGGGCGGATTTCTACACCCGATCCCCGATGATCGGGGAAGAGCGGCGGTGATCACCGCCTCTCCTCCCCTGGCCCGACTCCCGCTGTGTCTGAATACAGCAGGAGCGAGCCTCCGGCGGTGCGCGCGTGCCACCGAGAGAGGGAAGAGTCCGGTGACGTAGGTCTACGTCGCCAGGCGTTATCGGGCCACTTTGCCGCAGTAGAGCTCAGTGCCTAGCGGTGGTCAAGTGGTTAATATCCTCCCGGCTCCATAAAACAAAATAATCCTCATAGTGAAGTCATGTAAAATTATTGTTTATTTGCGCAAAATGCAAAGCAACTTACAAAATTGTAGATAATGTCGCAGGATTTCCGGCCGTTTTGCTGGATGTGGGTCCGCCTTGGTTACCGCTAGCAACAACAGCACATTTAAGCATGTTCTCCAAGTGTGAGCACTGAGACAAGGACCAGTCCGGTATCTTTGGGTTTTTGTATTTATTGAGAACTTGGATGGGGGAAGGGATGAGTGGGATACTCCTTTGGCTCAATTATGCACAAATTGCCAGGGATAACTGAAAAATGCCGAGTGGCGCTGACTTAAAGCTGGCTGGATGCCGGTCAACGCTGGTTGACGCTGGTTGACGCTGGCTTGCTGCCTGTTGACTCCAAACTCTCTTTGGGCTGCTTTCTTGCCTAAAGAAGTCCTTTTTGAGCTCCCTTAAGCGCTACTGCCGCGCTCCTCAACACTTCAATGCCCACACCGGGGCCCCCTTTCACTCACTTATCTTCAGGGCTTAGACTCTGGCACCCCCTTTTTCTAAGCCTTCTCTACTGGTTACCTGGCTCCCGGTTCCCTTTGACCTTCTGAAGTGGTCCCCTCTCCTAGGCAGACCCCTGGGCGGTCTCGAGTACTCACAATACTGTTTTTCCCGGAAACTTCTGCCCAGCAGCTCCACTCGGTCCACAGCACTCTGCATCCCTCTCTGCAGCTCAGCTCAACCTTCATCCTCCAGGCCGACTGCCCAGGACACCTTCTCTAGCACTGACAGGAGGAGAGACAGCTGTCAGCCTCCTCCTGGGACTCTGCTTCCCGCCAAAGACGCTGCGTCATGTGCTCCCCTCAGACTTATACCCCATCCCAGGGTGCATTGCAGCAGGTCCTTTCCACTGAGATCAATATAAGCCCTGGTGTGCTATTGGTCAGGTTTCCTCCACTGCCCAACAAGTGCCCTCATTGAAAACAGTGGGGAGACTCCCTAAGCTCAACAGACACACCTGGAAGCACATGACAGCCTAGCTGAATGATCAGCCCCCTTCATAAGCAGACAGGGCCATCATATGCTCTTTCCTAGCACCTACCTAGGAGGGTGCTACAATAAAAATGGTTATAGACAATCACGAGGCTCTTCCGGGTTCTCCGCTACTCATTGTGCGTTCCACGGAGGATAGAAGGGACGTTGTTGGTTTAACAGAACTGGCAATACGTCAACGCGTTTCATCCTACCTCCACGGCATCATCAAGGACATAATTTCCGATTCACAGATAGACTCATTTATATATACGAGGATAGCACCGCCCTCCTTTATTGGCCAATCGGACAATTAGAATGGCTTTACCTGCTCCACTTTCTATACATTTTTATAAAATCATTTTTTTCTTTATATATTTTTTCTTCTATCATTTGTGTAATATTTCATATATCATAGTTGTCTGATAGAATAGTGGATTGATTGTAAAGATATTGCATTGCATAATGAAGTGTTCTTAAATAATAAAGTGAAAAAAAGTCAGTGTAATAATATATAACAGTGTAAATTTACTGTCCCCTCAAAATAACTCAACACACAGCCATTAATGTCTAAACCGCTGGCAACAAAAGTCAGTACACCCCTAAGTGACAATATCCAAATTGGGCCCCAAGTGTCAATATTTTGTGTGGCCTCCATTATTTTCCAACACTGCCTTAACCCTCTTGGGCATGGAGTTCACCAGAGCTTCACAGGTTGTCACTGGAGTCCTCTTCCCCTCCCCCATGATGACATCACAGAGCTGGTAGATGTTGGAGACCTTCCCCTCCTCCACCTTCTGTTTGAGGATCCCCACAGATGCTCAATAGGGTTTAGGTCTGGAGACGCTTGGCCAGTCCATCACCTTTACCCTCAGCTTCTTTATCAAGGCAGTGGTCATCTTGGAGGTGTTTGGGGTCGTTATGTTGGAATATTGCCCTGCCCCCAGTCTCTGAAGGGAGGGGATCATGCTCTGCTTCAGTATGTCACAGTACATGTTGGCATTCATGGTTCCCTCAATGAACTGTAGCCCCCCAGTGCTGGCAGCACTCATGCAGCCCCAGACCATGACACCCCCACCATCATGCCTGACTGTAGGAAGACACACTTGTCTTTGTACTCCTCACCTGGTTGCCCCCACACACGCCTGACACCATCTGACACCAAATAAGTTTATCTTGGTCTCATTAGACCACAGGAGATGGTTCCAGTAATCCATGTCCTTAGTCTGCTTGTCTTCAGCAAACTGTTTGCAGGCTTTCTTGTCCATCATCTTTAGAAGAGGCTTCCTTCTGGGATGACAGCCATGCAGACCAATTTGATGCAGTGTGCGGCGTATGGTCTGAGCACTGACAGGCTGACCCCTCCTCCACCCCTTCAACCTCTGCAGCAATGCTGGCAGCACTCATACCTCTATTTCCCAAAGACAACCTCTGGATATGACGCTGAGCACGGCACTCAACTTCTTTGGTGGACCATGGTGAGGCCTGTTCTGAGTGGAACCCGTCCTGTTACACCACTGTATGGTCTTGGCCACCGTGCTGCAGCTCAGTTTCAGGGTCTTGGCAATCTTCTTATAGCCTAGGCCAGGGGTGTCAAACTCAATTTAATCGTGAGCCGCATCAGCATTATGATTGCCCTCAAAAGGGCTGGTTGTATCTGTAGGACTAGATGTCAAGTGCATCCCCTACCCTTACATAAGACGTCAAGAGCCTCTCCACCATCAGAAGTTGAGTCCCCCCTTACCTTGTGGTGCTGCTGGAAAGAAGCTGGAGGCATTGCTGGAAAGCAGAAAGTATAAGGTCTGGAGGAGGACTGGAGCTCTCCTGTAGGTGCGAGGGCCACATAAAATGGCCTGGAGGGCCGGATTCGGCCCGTGGGCCTTGTGTTTGACACCGGTGGCCTAGGCCATCTTTATGTAGAGCAACAATTCTTTTTTTCAGATCCTCAGATGGTTCTTTGCCATGAGGTGCCATGTTGAACTTCCAGTGACCAGTATGAGAGAGTGAGAGCGATAACACCAAATATAACACACCTGAGACCTTGTAATACTAACGAGTCACATGACACCGGGGAGGGAAAATGGCTAATTGGGCCCAATTTGGAGATTGTCACTTAGGGGTGTACTGACTTTTGTTGCTAGCGGTTTAGACATTAATGGCTGTGTGTTGAGTTATTTTGAGGGGACAGTAAATTTACACTGTTATACAAGCTGTACACTCACTACTTTACATTGTAGCAAAGTCTCATTTCTTCAGTGTTGTCACATGGGAGGGGTGTACTTACTTTTGTCAGATACTGTAGGTGGTAAGGTTGGAAAAAAACACCCGTCCATCCAGTATAACCCGTGTAGGTGAGCTCCTGTCAAAAACCATTTCCCGTATCTCTGTATATTGTGTTCTAATGTGAACCATCCCTTCAAACAAAATACAAAACATTGTAACAGCAAAATGTCATAAAATGTATCAAAATGAAGTCCAAATAATCCTCCAATCATGTGACTTCAATAATCCAAACACTTTTTAGGAACCCTTCAGCCTGTCTCAGCATGGCGGTGGGTGAAGAGAACCCAATCCCACTATTTATTTGCTGGATTATTTGGGACTTTATTTTGATGTCACAAAGTTTTGGAATCGTTTTGCGTTCATTGATTTCGATGGCTCTGAGTGTTTTCTGACCCTTCAGTGATGAAGCAGCAATTATTATTTCCAAATTCTCCAAATTTCAATGTTTAACGCCTCTCTGACATAAATAATCCAATAAACAGCGGAGAATTTATTTAAAATAGTTTTTATTAATATTGATGAATAAATCTCAGACATCCAGGATCTGATGAGATTGTGGTGGTCGGGGACACAGATCAGCGCTGCGTTTCGTCGGATCTCTCATCTTTTGTAAAGGGATGGAGATTTGTCAGTAGATTTTTTATCTGTTGGAGCTATTTGGAGGTCACGGATCCTTCACAGGTCTTTGTACCCGGGGGAGGGGTAATAAACCTCTGAAAGGAAAATAACACCCAAATAGGATCTATAGAGCGCTTGTGTGTCCATTCATAGAGATCTGTACATCACTTGTGTGTCCATTCATAGAGATCTATACAGCGCTTGTGTGTCCATTCATAGAGATCTATACAGCGCTTGTGTGTCCATTCATAGAGATCTATAGAGCGCTTGTGTGTCCATTCATAGAGATCTATACAGCGCTTGTGTGTCCATTCATAGAGATCTATACAGCGCTTGTGTGTCCATTCATAGAGATCTATAGAGCACTTGTGTGTCCATTCATAGAGATCTATAGAGCACTTGTGTGTCCATTCATAGAGATCTATAGAGCACTTGTGTGTCCATTCATAGAGATCTATACAGCGCTTGTGTGTCCATTCATAGAGATCTATAGAGCACTTGTGTGTCCATTCATAGAGATCTATAGAGCACTTGTGTGTCCATTCATAGAGATCTATAGAGCGCTTGTGTGTCCATTCATAGAGATCTATACAGCGCTTGTGTGTCCATTCATAGAGATCTATAGAGCACTTGTGTGTCCATTCATAGAGATCTATAGAGCGCTTGTGTGTCCATTCATAGAGATCTATAGAGCACTTGTGTGTCCATTCATAGAGATCTATACAGCGCTTGTGTGTCCATTCATAGAGATCTGTACATCACTTGTGTGTCCATTCATAGAGATCTATACAGCGCTTGTGTGTCCATTCATAGAGATCTATAGAGCGCTTGTGTGTCCATTCATAGAGATCTATACAGCGCTTGTGTGTCCATTCATAGAGATCTATAGAGCGCTTGTGTGTCCATTCATAGAGATCTATACAGCGCTTGTGTGTCCATTCATAGAGATCTATAGAGCGCTTGTGTGTCCATTCATAGAGATCTATACAGCGCTTGTGTGTCCATTCATAGAGATCTATAGAGCGCTTGTGTGTCCATTCATAGAGATCTATAGAGCGCTTGTGTGTCCATTCATAGAGATCTGTACATCTCTGGATCTGAAAAATTCTATAAAATTCTTCTTCTGTTAATTTTTTCTACCAAGGATTACATTTCCACATGAAGATATATATCCGTGTACATGTGTATAGGCAGGGCCTCTGATAGGGCAGTACAACCAGTCCTGTTGTATCGGGCCCCGCCCCTTCAGGGGCCCCAGCAGCTTATAGTCAATGTTTGCTAAATAAAGAAATAGTGCTTACTAAAATAACCCCCCCCCACACTCCTACATGTCTGGGGGTGTATAAACACATTTTCCTGGGCCCCGTCAGGTCAGCTGTGGGGCCCAGGAGGTCGAAGCAATACAGGGACTTTTTAATCATTTTTGGGGCGTAAATACTCCCCCCCCCCGCTGCTGAATTACAGTTTTGGTTGGAGAGACTGACTTCAGGCTGCTGACATTTTTACTGCCCCAACCACTCTTCTTTAACCCCTTTTACTGCCCTAACCACTCCTCTTTAACCAGAGCCTTCAGGGCCACGGTACAAGAAACCATGAAGGAACCCCTGGCCAGGGCCCTTCCCTTCAAGCCTGGGGCTCTTCCCACTGACAGTCTTAGAGTCCTGGTCTCCCCCCTCTTTTTGCGATCCTGGGGCCCTTTACTCTAGTTTTGGGGCCCTTTTATTACGTTCCCGCAGAGGGACCCTTTCACAAGTTCTGCAGTGGGCCCCCTTTCTGCCATATTGGGGCCTCCCCACGGTGGTGGAATGCCAGGGCCCGGTCACAAGTGTGACCTTTGCAATCCTGGAAGGTCACCCACTGGTGTCAGTAGTTTTTATTTTTTTTGGTATTTTAATTGTATTATTTTTTTTATCATTTTATTTTATTTTTTTACAATGCCACTGACTATGACTCTGTCCATTCAGAAAAGGAAGGAGCTGGTAAATTACATATTTACCGACCCCTTCCTGGTTCTCTATTGTGACACATCCCCTGCAGCACCTGACAGGAGAGGGGAAGGAGCACAGTGGGGGGGGGGGGGCAGGGGAGCACACAGGGGCCCAGAGACAGCAGAACACAAGTGAACTGGATAGGAGGAGTGGGGGGGGCAGCATACAGAGGAACCAATCTCCTCCATTTTCCTCCTGCAGCTACAGGAGGAAAAAGGAGGACAGTGATTTCTCTACATGCAGGATGATCGGAAAGCTCCCATTTGCAAGTAGAGATCATTAGCTTTCCATTAAAGAGGTTGTAAACCCACCTTAAAGACTTTAACCAATAGGTAAGCCTATATTAAGGCTCACCTATAGGTGCTATAAATATCTCCTCCACTTGCACCGTTTAGGAGATATTTACAATGCATGCAGCCGATGACATCATCGGCGCATGCGCTCTGAAGGAACGGCCACCTGTTCCGTTCCATCAGAGCCCTATGCCGTGAACGGCGGCTCCCGTGCGCATGCGCGGGAGTGATGTTATCGCACCCCCCGGCCAATCAGATGGCCGGAGGACGCGAACGAGGAAACAGGACGGCCGGACATGTCGGCCGCCCTGTCACTGAGCGGGCGGCACTGCGGGGGCTTCGTTTTAAGGTAAGTATTTCATAATGAGCTAGTATGCGATGCATGCTAACTCATTATGCCTTTACCTTTACAGGTTTTTTTTTCTCATTTTTTTTATGAGGGTTTACTTCCCCTTTAACCGCCGATAACTTTGCCGGGAGCGCACAGGGCGCACGCTTTCGGCACATCTCTGTTTACATTCTGTAGCGCCGCACCCGCCGAGAGGCCATAAATATCCGTGCATCCGGCGTGAAGAGGTTAAGAACTTTCCAAGCTTTCCAATTAGTATTTTATGTGGACCTAATTGAAGGCGCTATGTAGGGCTACACCTACCTACCTACCTACCTACCTACCTACCTCTATGTCCATTCAGGACAGAAAAACTATGGAAAAGGATTGCATCTTTGGCTGTTTTTCCAGACCAGACTGGAGTCCATTTACAAATGGTCCCCTATAGAGCCATCACAATTCCACCCTTGTCCGTTGTATGGTGCATGCAAACAAAAACTGAACAGGCGGAGTCAAGGGAGGGGCCAGGGGTAGGGCCGAGGGCAGGGCCAAGGGTGGGATCAAAGGCAGGGCCAAAGGGTCCATAGTGTGTATTGACTCCTAGAAATACAATGAGTTCAGATCTGTAAACCAAAAACAGGAAAATCCTGTGGTCACATGTAAGTGTCTATACCAGGGCCGGCCCCACCATGGGTCCCGCTGGGTCTATTGGACCCAGGCAGCACTTTGAGAGGGGCAGAAAATTGACTCCCAAGATTTTTTTTCCAGCAGTTTTGTGTGTCTTCAGTTTGCGGAGCATTACGAGCGGCATTTCCCCATCTCATACTGCCGCCCGCAGTGCAAATTGATGAGTATGAGGAGGCGGAGTCTCCTCCGGGGATCGTCCTTCACGTGATCAATGCCTTCTTAAGAGCATTAAAGGGCCCCCGGGCAATGCAGTGCACTGAGGCCCCGCCTACACAATAAAAATGCAAATTATCGATAAGGCGATATTTATTGGTACAGCAGTGCCAGCCTAATGACAGCTTCCAAGTTCGGCGGCTGGGTCCGGTGACACACACACATGAACGGGAGTCAGACTCAACTGTCCTGTGTGTGCCTGTACACAGCTTCTTTCCCTCTCCCTGGGCTTCAGTGAGTGGAGGGGCAGCCATGCTGGGTGAGGAGGAGGGGGCAGAAAGAGAGGGCCACAGGATGCCCTGGCAGATACAGCAAGACAGAAGAGGACGGCACCCACTGCCCTAGGGTACAGAGGAGAGCAGTGATTGGTCACAGGGTGACTGGGCAAAGCCTGTCCATGGAGCAGGGGAAAAACTTTTGGGAGCCTCCTGAAACTATGGGGGATGTAGTCTCTTAAAAGCCAAGTACTGAAGGGGGCTTCAAATCCCAGGAGAAAAGGGTGCTGCAAAGGAGGAAAAGGAAAGAGAAGTTTGAGGCAGTCTCACCTGGGAAGTAATGGCACTTTTCCACTGCAAGTACCGGCTCGGCTCCACTCGGCCCTGCTTGGCCTGGTTTGGTTTTCCACTGCATGGTACCGCACGGTACGGTGTTGGAATGCTACGGTACGGTTCGGTACGGTTCGGTACGGTTTGGTACGGTTTGGTACGGTTTTCTTTTCCACTAAAGTAGTAAGTGGGTGGGATAACAACGATTCTCTGACCAATCAGTGGCTAGTAGTGACAAACAGTCAAGGCTGCATGCAAAGGATTGTGGGATATGGTATCGGTACAGCCCTCTTGGAACCACAACTGAGGTGGTACTGTTTAAGCGAGCCGTACCGTTCAGTTCCATGTAGTGAAAAAGCGACGCCGTACCGTACCGAACCGTTCCAACACCGTACCATGCGGTACCAGCAGTGGAAAAGCGCAAAAGCAAGCCGAACCGTTGGGTTCCATGCAGTGGAAAAGCGCCATAAGAGGTGATGAGTGTAGGGGGCTGCTGAGGTGGAGATGCTGCCTACTGTGGGTGTTCACCGGAGAGAGACTGGGCTACGACATTTGAATGGAGGTCATGGCTGTTGGGGAGATGCCACGAGCTGGAGGAAAGGGGCGTGACTGGTTCTGTGAGAAATCGCCATTAGTGGGCCCCGAGACGCCACCACCATCAGTCTCTGACTCCAGCGAATGGGAGACTGCATAGTGGTGAGAGGCCATTGGCCACAACTTCATTACACATTTCCCAGGGACAGTGTCACTTTACCTTTGAATATAGTATGGGAACTTACACGCTGTACCATGGGATTCTCTTAAACCTGAGCGCTCTAACACAGAACTGTGGGCCCGAATGATTAAATCTACATTGGCCCTTGGGAAGAGTTTAGAGAGACTGAAGGGTTCAGGTGCAGAGATAGTTGGTCCTCTCATTGTTGTGGTGTGGTGCTAATTAATTTATCTCTTATCGTTTATTGCTGCTGCATTTCTTTTCCTATTGTTACCTAAAAGGGTGTTTATCCTAAATAAATCCTCCTTCCTCAGCCTTGGTGTATCAGAGGGTGTGGCATTGCCCGAAGGGTCATTGTCCTCCTGGCCCTCAGGAGGTTTAGAGTAGTATAGCATTTTTGGTGTAAATAAGAGATGTATAAATCCATACGGACCATAGGAGGGACAACTGGGAAGGAAAGAGAAACAGAGGGATCTGGTACTAAATTGGGTCAGTTCCTCCAAATTAGAGACAGTTGGGTGCTCTGGGATATTGATTGTCACCGGGACAGGAAGGCACGGACAGCAATAAACACATTGCCAGGAATTGTAACTCTTCCCCATTCTACTAAAATTGAGCTTTTGTTGGTGTCTTCATTGGAGAGATTTCCCATCACCTTTTTTTCCTGACAGGAAGTCAAGGTAAATCTCCTCAATAGGGTTACAGATGGCAACAAAAAGTCGAATCATTCTCCACTTGATCCACAATGAAATTCAACATTGAAGAAATTAATAAATGGTTTAACTCATCACACGCCACTCACATCTGAAAACATCCATTTTACTTGTAGACAGCCTCACCATTCCCCCCCCCCCCCTTCCCCCCAATACACTATTCTTGTTCCATGTATGAAGTCCGGCAGTCACAGAGATGAAGATGAAAACATCAAGTAACAAAGACGGTTCTGCATTCCCTCCTATATCGTAGTGTAACTCCGGCTGTAGTTTGCTATTTTCACCTTTTCAGGAAAAATTATTTTTACGTCATTTCCGTTCTCTCGGCTCGCTTTCATGTAGAAATCTTTCTTCTGGCGAATTAAGTGCCTGTACTTGGCATTGGCCAACCACGTTTCACATTTGGATAAGAAGATAATCCCGGTGGTGATGAGGACGATGAGACAAGTGAGGAGGCCGAGGACGATGAAGCAGATGATTTGACTTCGGTTGAGGAGAGTATCTTTGTTGTGGATGGTCTCCTTCATGGTGATCTTCAGGACCTCGTGGCCTGAGTGGTGGATCCCCTTGTGATGTGGCGGGAAGTTATAGCTGTGCTCATTGGTAAATAAGCTCTTCCTTTGTGTAGGAAAAGCACAGGTGGCTCCTGAGTATTCTGGCAGACAGGAGCATTGGTACCCATCCAGCTTCTCATAGCATGTACCACCATTGGTACAAGGGTTACTGTTACACCATGAAAGGAGTTCAGAGCAAGAACGACCACCAAATCCAGATGGGCAATGGCAGCGAAAGCCAGGGCCAATGTCTGTGCAGTTTCCTCCATTAACGCAAGGGTTGGGGCTGCAGTCATCCTTGTCTATTTCACAGTAGTCACCTGCGAAACCATCAAGACACCGGCATGAGGCATGGCCAGAAAAGCCATTGTTGTCCACACATGTCCCTCCATTCTTGCATGGAGACCTGCAATGGTATGCAAAGAACAATACAAAAATATAAGGAAGATTGGTCACTTTTAAAACAACTTATTTAGCACATGGCTAAATGCACAACATGAGGAACACACTTCAGTACAAGGAAGCACTTTCTGTACCCCTCTCTGATTTAGTTTGACTTTCCTACTAACACCTTTAACGAGAACTGGGTTACCTCCAGGCATACCTGCCCTCAACTTATCCACAAATATATATGCTCAAATACGAAGACTCTCAAATATAAGGGTTAGGATGGTACTTTTACAGAGGAGCCTTGTCAAGGCAGTGTAACTTTCACATTTATTTGCAGATGTATGCAACTAAAATCTCTGTTCTTAACCTTAATTTTTAGACAGTGACATTTTTTTACAGGCTAGCTGGCAGGTGTGCTGGGAAAACTTTGTTAATTTGCTTGCCCTGACTTCCAGTGATTTGATGGCTAAGCCCTGCCAACTGCTGTTCCAGTGAAAATGCCTTTTTAATCAATAAAGAAGTCTTATTGGATGGGATGTAGGGAGTTAATGGAGCCATCAAGCCAAGGAAACTCCGACTTCATGGACAGGAGGAAGGAAGTTGAAGGAGCCACCAAGCCAAAGGAATCTCTGGCTTAATGGACAGGAGGAAGGGAGTTGGTGGAGCCATCAAGCCAAGGAAACTCTGGCCTCATGGGCAGAAGGGTAAGAGTTGGTGAAGCCATCAAGTAAAGGAAACTCTGGCCTAATGGACAGGAGGAAGGGAGTTGGTAGAGTCATCAAGCCAAGGAACTCCAACATTCTAGACAGGAGAAAGGGAGTTGGTGGAGCCATCAAGCCAAAGAAACTCCAGCCTCATAAGCAGGAGGAAGGGAGTTGGTGGAGCCATTAAGCCAGGAAACTCTGGCATCCTAAAAAGGAGGAAGGTAGTTGGTGAAGCCATCAAGCCAAGGAAACTCTTGCCTCATGGACAGAAGATTAAGAGTTAGTGAAGCCATCAAGCCAAGGAAACTCCAGGTTTATGGCCAGGGGGATAAGAGTTGGTAAAGCCATCAAGCCAAAGATATTCCGGCCTAGTGGACAGGTTGAAGGGAGTTGGTGGAGCCATCAAGTCAAGGCTACCCTGACCTCATGGAAAGGAGGAAGGGACTTGGCAGAGCCATCAAGCCAAAGAAACTCTGGCCTCATGGACAGGAGGAAGGGGGTTGGTGGAATTATCAAGCAAAGGAAACTTCAGCCTCATGAACAGGTGGAAGGGAATTGGTGAAGCCATCAAGCCAAGGAAACTTTGGCCTCTTGGGCAGAAGGATAAGAGTTGGGGAAGCCATCAAGCCAAGGAAACTCTGGCCTCATGGACAGGAGGAAGGGTGTTAGTGGAGCCATCAAACCAAGAAACTCTAGCATTCTAGACAGGAGTAAGGGAGTTGGTGGAGCCATCAAGCCAAGGAAACTCCAGCCTCATGGACAGAATGATAAGAATTAGTGAAGCCATCAAGCCAAGGTAACTCCAGACTCATGGACAGGAGGTAGGAAGTTGGTGGAGCCAACAAGCAAAGGAAGCTTCCGCCTCATGGACAGGTGTGTCAAGGTCTTACCTTGCCTTCCTGTTGGCAGCCATCTTGGACATGTGCAGACTGCTGTCTCTTATAAACTCTGTTTGCATCATCACTTGCCTGCTGTCTGGGCAATACTCAGTCATGATGTTGCACACCTGACTATATATATCACCTGAGGGTTTGCAGTCCTTGCTCTTGTGTTGGTGCTCCAAGGTGCATCACTGCTAGCATTCTTCTGTTCTCTGTGTTCCTCCGTGCATGACCTGGCTTGGTTGTCGACATTCCTGGCTCTCAATCCTGCATCTGTGTACGTCCCCGCATCGGCAGACGACCTGACATCAGCTGACTACCTGCGTCTGGACTTGACCCCGGCTTGAATGACTACCAACTTCCAGACTCGATCCCAGCTTGGATGAATACACGCTTCTGGACTTTACCTAGGCTGTTCCTAATTTCGCTCCTCTCTCTTGCTGCGCGTTTATTGTTGTTGCTATAATAAACTGCTTTAATTTACTTGCATCTTGGTGTGATCCGGTTTCCTGGCACCCTGACAAGGTGGAAGGGAGTTGGTGGAGCAATCAAGCCAAGGAAACTCCGGCCTCATGGGCAGGAGGAGGAGAACTGGTGGAGCCATCAAGGCAAGAAAACTCTGGCCTCATGGACAGCAGGAAGGGAGTTGGTGGAGCCATCAAGCCAAGGAAACTTTAGCCTCATGGACAGGAGGAAGAAATATGGTGGAGCCATAAAGCCGAGGAAACTCCAGGCTCGTGGGCAGAAGGATTAGAGTTGGTGAAGCCATCAAGCCAAGGAAACTGCGGCCTCATGGAAAGGGGGGAAGGGAGTTGGTGGAGCCATCAAGCCAAGGAAACTCTGGCCTCTTGTGCAGAAGGATACAAGTTGGGGAAGCCATCAAGCCAAGGAAACTCTGGCCTCATGGGCAGAAGGATAAGAGTTGGTGAAGCCATCAAGCCAAAGAAACTCCAGCCTCCTGGACAGGAGCAAGGGCGTTTGTGGGGTCATCAAACAAAGAAACTCCAGCTTTCTAGACAGACGGAAGGGAGTTGGTGGAGCTATCAAGCCAAGGAAACTCTGGCCTCATGGACAGGAGGAAGAGAGTCGGTGATGCCATCAAGCCAGGGAAAATCTGGCCTCGTGGGTAGAAGGATAAGAGTTGGTAAAGCCATCAAGGAAAGGAAACTCTGTCCTCATGGACAGGAGGAAGGGAGTTGGTGGAGCTATCAAGCAAAGGAAATTTCAGCCTCATGAACAGGTGGAAGGGAGTTGGTGGAACCATTAAGCCAAGGAAACTCTGGCCTCATGGACAGGAGGAAGAGAACTTGTGGAGCCATCAAGTCAAGGAACCCTGGCCTCATGGACATGAGGAAGGGAGTTGGTGGAACCATCAAGCCATGCTTTAGCGAAATAGAAACTCTTATGTTTTCCAGTTTCAGTGATTTTCAGCCACAATTAATACCTGCAAGTACTTAAAAGTAGTGGGGACGAAGTACTCTGTGTTTTGTGGCCTGGCCACTTATGGTTATGCTATGGAGCCACATATAAGTGGATTGGAGTGGCACACTTTGGGCATGATCAAGCTACAGGTGACAATAAAAGGGAGGGCACTATAAGTCTCATTATGAGGAGACATCGGAGATTGTTACAGATCAAATGTTAAATCATTTTTCCAATGACCCATCAGGATTTCTGTGGTGAAAAAACACAGCTCAAGGCTGAGTCATTGCTGGTCCCGTGATTTCAGACTGGCCGATGGAACATGAATCTTGTGACGAAATGCCTAGGCCTTTGATCATGTGGCCACCACTGGAGGGAGCCTAGAGCAGCGTTTTTCCAGTTAATGGAAGAATCCAATATTTTACAGTTGTCACCACAACAGGAGGTGGGGGAAAATTCGCAAATGGGGACACCTGTCCAAGAGAGTACTTCCTCTCACTTTGTTGGAATTTCCTCTTCCTGATACAGCCTGGGAAAAGACAGACAGTCATAAACTGGCGTTGAACCCATACCTTCTCTATCTAAACCTACAAAAAGGTTTAGGCATTAAATAAATCATACATATACTATACAAGCACTAAAGGGGATCCATTTATAATAAAAATTGCTGGATTTGCCCAGCCATGACTAATTTTCTCTGTATTTTGTCAATTGTCAGCACCATCTAGTGGCCATATTTTTTCCTGAATGATGATCACAGGAAATAAGCCAGTTAAACAAAAAAACGGAGAACATTTGTCATGGGTGGGCGAATGCTTGTGACATTCATCTAGTAAATGTTTTGGCATACAGTATCTCACAAAATAAGTACACCCCTCACATTTGTGTAAATATTTTATTCTATCTTTTCATGTGACAACACTGAAGAAATGAGACTTTGCTACAATGTAAAGTAGTGAGTGTACAGCTTGTATAACAGTGTAAATTTACTGTCCCCTCAAAATAACTCAACACACAGCCATTAATGTCTAAACCACTGGCAACAAAAGTCAGTGACAATCTCTAAATTGGGCCCAATTAGCCATTTTCCCTCCCCGCTGTCATGTGATTAGTTAGTGTTACAAGGTCTCAGGTGTGAATGGGGAGCAGGTGTGTTAAATTTGGTGTTATCGCTCTCACTCTCTCATACTGGTCACTGGAAGTTCAACATGGCACCTCATGGCAAAGAACTCTCTGAGGATCTGAAAAAAAGAATTGTTGCTCTACATAAAAATGGCCTAGGCTATAAGAAGATTACCAAGACCCTGAAACTGATCTGCAGCACGGTGGCCAAGATCATACAGCGGTATAACAGGACAGGTTCCACTCAGAACAGGACTCACCATGGTCCACCAAAGAAGTTGAGTGCCATGCTCAGCGTCATATCCAGAGGTTGTCTTTGGGAAATAGACGTATGAGTGCTGCCAGCATTGCTGCAGAGGTTGAAGGCGTGGGGGGTCAGCCTGTCAGTGCTCAGACCATACGCCGCACACTGCATCAAATTGGTCGGCATGGCTGTCATCCCAGAAGGAAGCCTCTTCTAAAGATGATGGACAAGAAAGCCCACAAACAGTTTGCTGAAGAGAAGCAGACTAAGGACATGGATTACTGGAACCATCTCCTGTGGTCTGAGGAGACCAAGATAAACTTATTTGGTGTCAGATGGTGTCAGGCGTGTGTGGGGGCAACCAGGTGAGGAGTACAAAGACAAGTGTGTCTTCCTACAGTCATGCATGGTGGTGGGAGTGTCATGGTCTGGGGCTGCATGAGTGCTGCCGGCACTGGGGGGCTACAGTTCATTGAGGGAACCATGAATGCCAACATGTACTGTGACATACTGAAGCAGAGCATGATCCCCTCCCTTCAGAGACTGGGGGGCAGGGCAGTATTCCAACATAACGACCCCAAACACCTCCAAGACGACCACTGCCTTGCTAAAGAAGCTGAGGGTAAAGGTGATGGACTGGCCAAGCATGTCTCCAGACATAAACCCTATTGAGCATCTGTGGGGCATCCTCAAACAGAAGGTGGAGGAGCGCAAGGTCTCTGACATCCACCAGCTCTGTGATGTCATCATGGGGGAGGGGAAGAGGACTCCAGTGACAACCTGTGAAGCTCTGGTGAACTCCATGCCCAAGAGGGTTAAGGCAGTGCTGGAAAATAATGGCGGCCACACAAAATATTGACACTTTGGGCCCAATTTGGACATTGTCACTTAGGGGTGTACTCACTTTTGTTGCCAGTGGTTTAGACATTAATGGCTGTGTGTTGAGTTATTTTGAGGGGACAGTAAATTTACACTGTTATACAAGCTGTACACTCACTACTTTACATTGTAGCAAAGTCTCATTTCTTCAGTGTTGTCACATGAAAAGATAGAATAAAATATTTACACAAATGTGAGGGGTGTACTTACTTTTGTCAGATGCTGCAGATGTCTGTTTTAGATCCCACCAGATCTGACAAAGAGGGAAGTCAGGAAGTTCGTTACCCATAAGTGATGCAGGGCCCGATTTTAACCAGGCAGTTTTTCCCGGTGAAGCTGGGAGCGCAGAGACAGATGTAGCCGCCGTCGCCGGTCTCGATGCAGGTGGAGTTGCTGGAACACGGGAAAGTCGCACACGGATGGATGTCTGCGGAGATAAAACACACAATGAGAAAACTGAATATTATTGCTCGGTATGCCTCTGTAATATCTTCCCGTCTTTCCTCAGAACTTTTCCTGTTGATCCCGCCAGAAATCCGGTGAGCTCCTAACATCCTCAAGGCTGCGATCACACCTAGGCGTTTTGCAAATGCACGCCTGAATCGCGTCACAATTTCCTGCCTAAATCCCCCTAAATGCATTTAGGGGGATTTGTGTTAGGTGGGGGAATTTGGGGGGAATTTGTGCTGGGGGGGGTGATTTGAAGTAGGAGGGAAAAGATGTGTACTAGAAGGGGACATTTTAGGGGTAGAGAATTTGTGCTAGGAGCTGTGATTTTTTTTTTGGGGGGGTGGGGGAAAGTTGAGCTGGGGGGATTTGGGGGATGGGGGAGTGAGGAGGTGTTTCTGCAGGGGTGCAGATTTTAGGAGGAGGGGGGATTTATGCTTAGTGGGTAAGCATGCAGATTAGTGCTCTGTGTTTTTTTGGGGGAATTTTTGCTGACACATAATGCTCATCTCTTTGGGGGGGGGGGGGTTTGGCATGTCTGCCCGGGGCTCTAGGTGACCTTTTCCCGGCACTGGCCGGCGCGGTTGGGGCCTACGGAAATCGGTGGGCCTTTTGTCTTTGTGCAGAATCCTCAAATTCTGCAGATTTTGGGAAGAGGCAGTGAACAAATTACAGCAATGGGGGAGGGTCAGATTTAGAAAATAATGGAAGATTTATAATAAGTTTTTTTTTTTCATATCAGTAAATAACAAAATAATTTTGTGTGGCATCTTATACCCAAATTTACAACCAATAAGCAGAATTTCCCCCCGGAATATTATAACACAAAGATAAGAGAACCGATTCATATCAGGAAGAAGAAGAAGATTTCACAAACCCCTCGAGGACCAATCCTGACAGCCGGATTATTCCTGGAGAAGAGAGATAATCAGGAACCATGAAAGTCGATGTATTATCCTGACTGAACACCAGGGGGAGCTCTGGTCATTCTTTTGTTTTGTTTATTTCCATGAAATGAAAAGGATTAAAGCGATCGCCTCTCTTTAACCACTTCACCTCCGGAAGGTTTTACCCCCCTTCCTGACCAGGCCATTTTTTGCGTTTCGGCACTGCGTTGATTTAACTTACAATTGTGCGGTTCTGCGACGCTGTACCCAAATAAAATTTATGTCTTTTTATCCCACAAATAGAGATTTATTTTGGTGGTATTTGATCACCTGTGCGATTTTTATTTTTTGCGCTATAAACAAAAAAAAAAACAACAATTTTGAAAAAAAATATAAATATTTTTTTACTTTCTGCTATAAAACATCCCATAAAAATATTTTAAAAATCTATTTTTTTCTTAAATTTAGGCCAATTTGTATTCTGCTACATATTTAGGGTAAAGAGAAATCCAAAAAGTGTATATTGATTGGATTGCGCAAAAGTTATCGCATCTAAAAATTCTGGGATAGATTTATTGACTTTTTTTTTTTTACTAGTAATAGCGGCAATCAGCGATTTTTAGCGGGACTGCGACATTGCGGCGGACAGTGTGAGTACTACTCGGATCAGTAGTGAGAGTACGGCTCGGATCAGTAGTGAGAGTATGGCTCGGATCGGTAGTGAGAGTACGGCTCGGATCGGTAGTAAGAGTACGGCTCGGATCGGTAGTGAGGGTACAGCTTGGATGGGTAGTGAGGATAGTGTTCGGAACGGTAGTGAGGGTGCGGCTTGGATCGGTAATGATAGGGTAGTTAGGAAACAATTTGGATTGTTAGCAAGGGTACGGCCCACATCAGTAGTGATATGGTAGTGAGGAAACCACTCGAAACGGTAATGAGGGTACGACTCAGATCGGTAGTGAGAGTACGGCTTGGAACAGTAGTGAGGGTATAACTTGGATCGGTAGTGATACGGTATTGAGGATACGACTCAGATTGGTATTGAGGATACGGCTCGGATCGGTAGTGAGGGTACAGCTCGGATGGGAAGTGAGAGTACGGCTCGGATCAGTAGTGAGGGTAGGGCTCGGATGAGTAGTGAGAGTATGGCTCAGATTGGTAGTGAGAGTACAACTTGGATTGATAGTGAGGATACGGCTCGGATGGGTAGTGAGAGTACAACTTGGATTGGTAGTGAGGGTACGGCTCGGATCGGTAGTGAGAGTATGGCTTGGATCGGTAGTGGGGGGTACGGCTCGGATCGGTAGTGAAGGTACGGCTCAGATTGGTAGTAAGAGTATGGTTCGGATTGGTTGTGAGAGTACAACTCAGTAGTGAGGGTACGGCTCGGATTGGTAGTGAGAGTACGACTCGGATTGGTAGTGAGAGTACGACTCGGATCGGTAGTCCCCCCCCAATAATGTCCTCAGTCCCCTCCCCCCAATACTGTCCTCAGCCCCCCATTAATGTCCTCAATGACCCTATTACTGTCTTTAGGTGACAAACACGCATGTGGAGCACACAGATACATGAATGACAATCGCTGAGCTCATGTTGGGCGCAGGGAATTGTTCGGAGCCATTATGTACAGGTATCAGAAAAGCTGTGGAGGGGTTTAAAGCTCCATCTATGGAAAATTCTGGGTATTGCAGTTTGTTTCCATTCTAAGTCTGGAGATATTTGGTATCGAGTTGCTCGGCTCCGCCTCGTCTTTTATCACTTTAAATTTGGGGATTTTATTATCTGAGGCGCTGAAATAAATATAAGGATTTAATAATCAGTTGTGATAATATTGTGCAGAATTCATTCTATGGATCCTCCGCTGTCACACAATGGGGAATATTTGGGGGGTTTTATGTGTTTTTTTGGCATCTGTGTGAAAACTGAAAATGAAAAAATGTCTCGATGAGTGAAAGGGTTAATGGGCGGAGCTGGTCCAGCGATCACCTCCCGCACATACCTATGTTGCAGTGGCTGCCGACCCATCCATCTTCACAGATACACTGCCAGGGTTTGGTGCAACTACCGTGAAGACACCCCGGAAACGGGACGCACTGCTCACAGAACTGCCCCTTCCACCCGGGACGACACCTGCAGGGAGAGCGACAAATAAACAATTTCCACATTCTACACAACAGCCAATCACTGCTGAGACAAAACTAGGATGGCTGGGTCACTGAGCCATTATATGATAGGACACTATTCCTCCCACTTACCCCAATGATGGGACACTATTCCTCCCACTTACCCCAATGATGGGACACTATTCCTCCCACTTACCCCAATGATGGGACACTATTCCTCCCACTGACACCAATGATGGGACACTATTCCTCCCACTTACCCCAATGATGGGGCACTATTCCTCCTACTGACACCAATGATGGGACACTATTCCTCCCACTGACACCAATGATGGGACACTATTCCTCCCACTGACACCAATGATGGGACACTATTCCCCCCACTGACACCAATGATGGGGCACTATTCCTTCCACTAACACCAATGATGGGGCACTATTCCTCCCACTGACACCAATAATGGGACACTATTTCTCCCACTGACACCAATGATGGGACACTATTCCTCCCACTGACACCAATGATGGGGCACTATTCCTTCCACTGACACCAATGATGGGACACTATTCCTCCCACTGATACCAATGATGGGACACTATTCCTCCCACTGACACCAATGATGGGACACTATTCCTCCCACTGACACCAATGATGGGGCACTATTCCTCCCACTGACACCAATGATGGGGCACTATTCCTCCCACTGACACCAATGATGGGGCACTATTCCTCCACCTAAATTCTGGGGGTCAGTAAACTGGCCGGTTGTTTAGGAGGTTTTGAGACCCTGGCATTGAAGCACGTCTACCATTCGCTGTTTATCCTGTTAAGCGACAGAGGATGGACCCTAACATCTCCTCTGGGGGTCCCAGGTGTGAACGGTCAATATTTCGGCGGTACTTTTGTAGAACCTTACCGGCATTCTCCGGGACTCTCACAAAACCCGTTTTCAGGATGACAGCCCGGCCTGCAGACACCTGCAAGAAATAAACCAATCAATCAGCATCGTGTCTGAACCACCACTGAACACCTCCCAGAATCGGATTCTACAACCAACAGCAATCCGAATCCGGAATTTATTATTCAGCTTTGACCCTTTATAGGATATCGCACTGATAAGATGAGCGTCTTATTTTCTGGAAACGTTACCGAAGCCCCGGACAGTCCTTTCACTTCCACCAAATGACTCTTCCTATTAAATCCCGGGACAGACCGGACTGACATTCCCACTAGGAGAATAAATGCCTAGGAGGTCCTGAGACACATGGGGGGGGAGGGGAGGGGGGATCTCTGAGCTTTATATTCTGTTCAAGAGCCACCAGAATAAGCCATCCTTCCCAGGGCTGTCTTTAATATTGATTGGACCCTGGGCAAACATTTTAATGGGCTCTCCCGATCCACTTATCATCTATTTGCAGGAAGTGCAATCTCAAGGGGAAGCTGCCTTGGGCCCCACAACAATGAATGGGCCCGGGGCAGCTGCCCCTTTTGTCCTGTCTTAAAGACTACCCTGATCCTACCAAATGGCACGGGAATCAGACCTGGGGGAGACTATAGAGGAGGAAGTGTAGGTGCAGGGTAGGGTGCCACCTCATCGCTTTGATCCAGGACACATATTATTACCCAGGTTCTGAGGCAGATATAATGCAGATGAGGCACTCAGTGAGGGTAATTCCCACCTTATCAGCCCCAGACCCTTTGTAATTACCATGAGTTTGGTTTTAAAGGGATGAGGTGTTAACCCCAGGTGCGGTGGTGGACCATGGCGCACAAAGGATTTCTCAATACTTCTCTAGTGGAAGCAAACTACAAGGTGCCACCAAGATGGCAGGGCTGGAACAAGGGGTGGGCAGGAGGGACGGCTGCCCTGGGCACTGTGGTATCGTGTGAGGTTCAGGGGCCCTACAAGGCGATTGGGAGGGGGATTTATTTTGGGTGGAGGAATTTGGGGGGCAGCAGGGGGTAATAATTGTTTTAAGAGAGGAAAATTGGGGGTGTGTGTGCTAGGAGAGGTGATATGGTAGAGGGCGAGGGGATTTTTGCTGGGAGGGGATTTTTTTTTTTTTGTGGGGGGATATGTGCTACTAGGGATTTTTTTTTTTTGCTGGGGGAATTTGGAGAGGGAGAATTTGAGCTAACAGGAGGGATGGGGGGAATTTGTGCTGAGTAGGTGGAAATTTGGAGTGGGGAGTGGAATTGTACTTGGAGGAGGAATTTGTGCTGGGAGGGAGGATTTTAGCAGGGGAGCAGATTTGTTCTGGGAGGCGGGGGAATTTATGCTTAGAGGGTAAGCATGCAGATTAATGCTCATGCATCTTGGGGAGGGGGGCACACCTTGGCTTGTTTGCCCTAGGCTCTAGGTGACCTTGTCCCAGCACTGCCAGATAGTACCTTGTCCTGGCACTGCCATATAGAAATCCCTCACCCATTACCCTTAGAAGGAAACCCTTCTCCCATTCCTATTAGAAGAAAATCCTTCACCCATTACCCTTAGAAAGAAGCACTTCACCCATTACCCCTAGAAAGAAACCCATCACCCATTACCCTTAGAAGGAAACCCTTCACCCATTACCCCTAGAAAGAAAACCATCACCCATTACCCCTAGAAAGAAACCCATCACCCATTACCCCTAGAAAGAAAGAAACCCTTCACCCATTCCCCTTAGAAGGAAACCCTTCACCCATTACCCCAAGAAAGAAAGAAACCCTTCACCCATTCATCTTAGAAGTGTCGGGATTATTGGGGGTGATTAAATAATTTAAAAAAAATGGCTTTAAAAAGCCATGTATATTCCATCTTATGCATATATAGATTTTGAACAGCACAGCTTCCATTTTGTTTAAGGTGAATGAAAGTTCATATATGTTCATTTGCAAAATGTCTGTTACAAGAGAGAGTAGAATTTCAACAGAGGTCTTTGTATTTCTTTTAAGATCGTAAATAAGATGTACATAGACATCTCTTCATATAAGACATAATGGTAATGCCAGTCTGTCTGTAAGTATTTAACAATGGACAATACCCCAGTATACTCTATCAGACATTTAAAATGAACTATATAAGTTTTTAAACATACATTATTATGTGTGAGAAGATATTAGCAATAATTATGTAATTATATTATGTAAGGCATATACATATATATTTAGGAATGTTATACCATATGTAGGGTTTATATTCTTGCTAAATAACAAATCTTACTTAGGTAAAGGTAATTCCTTTTTAAATTACTTCATTTTAAGGCATGTGGTAGGAGTGTTTATATAAGCGTTGCTTTAGAATGGACTAAGTAATAGATTTTCCAGTCCTAGACTAAATGTCTGACAGTTATGTCAGAATTCAAATAATTAATGGACTTTCACTAGCAAGAGGTCAATAAGGTCATCAGATAAGAATATGTTATAATTGTTCCTAAACACCAAATCTAATGAACGGTACAATACTGCTCCCTTTGGACACACTAATAAATGCAGTCTTGGGATAATTCAGATATTTCCAATATAATATATATTGTATTAAAAATATAATTATTGAAATTGCATTACTTGCCAGGGTAAATGATGGAGAATAGATGGACATTTATGTATGTACTGAGAGTATGGACAAAGTTTTATGTTGTGTTTTATGGTTACTCTTGAATATAGAGAAATCATCATTTAACTTTATTATACAAAACATTGGGTTAATTATTAAAGAGGTGTGACTATGACCTCACCAGTTAAGGTATAGAATATCCCAACCAATGGAGATAGTGTTCCTCCTTCTGGGTTTAACTTATGGTAATTTTAATAGCGCTTTGTTCTTACCATATAAAAGGAAGAACCCAGATGAGAGACAGGATGCATGACATTGCCCAACATACAATACACATACATCATACACACTACTACATCCCTCGATATACTCATCCAGACATACTCCATCTTGCTCCATCATTCATCTGAAACTTTGAGGGATGCCAAACGAAACTCCTCCCTCACTTACCACCATCTTGAGAAAGGCATCCATCTTAGGACTCTGGTAACGACCATTTGAAGCTAGCAGCCATCTTAAGTGTGGTAAATATAATCTTGCTGTGTTATTTGATTTTATTTAACAATTGTTTATTCTTTCCTTATATGTTTTATATTGCATATTTAAGGGTAATAAGATTACAATCCCAGCCGTATAAACCATAGTAGATTTTTCTCTAAAAAGCTGATTTTTGTTTTTATACATTTTTATTAATATCAGATTTAGTGCATTATTTGCAATTTTAAGTCTTCCGTTTTGCATGGCTTATTCTCACTCCATCTGCAGTGAAGTGACTTTCGGATATGCGATTCGCAGACAATTGTGGTCTATTTATATAGAACATTTACCTATGGTTTATGCTATACTTGGAGAAATGGTAATCTTGCTTTCGTTTTGTTTTCACTTTGCTTTCACTTTCACTATTGAGCTAAACATCACATTGCATTGATTGTTTGAAGTTAGTAGTTTATGTAAGAGTTATCTTTTTGTGTCACTTCTTGTTTGATCATTTATTGTGAATACATGTATGGTGAATAAATATTTTATATATATTCCATACTGTAGACTGTACTCACTAAGATTGGTATATGCTTTTAAAAAGAAATTAATCAATTAAAAAGAATTCGCTACATATTGATTTGTGGAAATAAGTGGAGATTCTCCTACCACACAGATCTTTGCTTATTGACATAAATAGACACTGTTATATTCAGAGCAGTATAAATATTCTGACATAATGAAGTACGAGCGCAAGATATTATTTAATATTCTTACAGCAGGAAACCCTTCACCCATTACCCCTAGAAAGAAACCCATCACCCATTCCCCTTAGAAGGAAAACCTTCACCCATTACCTTTAGAAAGAAGCACTTTACCCATTCACCTTAGAAGGAAACCCTTTGTCCTTTACCCTTAGAAGGAAACCTTTCGCTCATTACCCTTAGAAGGAAACCCTTCACCCATTACCCTCAGAGGGAACCCCTTCACTCATGGACAGACTGTCCATGGGCAGTAGAATAAAAACACATAAATGTCGGTTGGAACGGTTCTTACAAGGAATGGTATCCAGGTAAGTAATTGGTTCATCTGTGCACTGATCCGTGGAACTCATAAGAATCTCTAAGATAGGATGGAGCAAGGATTCTATAATTCCCTTCCCTCAATATCAGAATGAATTGTCTGCTGCCTGGCCGGATTTTTTTGGCTTTCTTCTGGATCACAACGGTGGTATTAGAATTTAGTTTTCTTCCAGTCGTATCATTTCGGAGAATGAAGTCGGCATTCGGTGAGTAGCGGTATTGATTAAACCTCTTCGCTGTCAGCGCGTACAATGTTCATTGTATATCTGTTCTCTTCAACTTAATCCACATCCTCACCTTCTTCATCTGACCCCATATTCCCATCATAAATTACAACGAGCGCCCAATTATCTTCAACCACCGCTCTCAATTATTCCTGAACCATCTTCCCGCCACATGAAATACAACCTATGTGTCTTTTCTTCAATCCTCAGGAAAGAGAAGAGCTTCTTATTCCTAATTATATCATTCTCCGACACTTCAAACTCTGCAACACCAACGACACCGCCATCGGAAATGAAGGTCCCTTCAATGGAGGAATTCAATCTGAACTCCAGGATAATAAATCCATCGGTCATGTGACTTCTTCCTGAATCTCGGTGTCCTTTGTGTATTTCCTCCAGATCTGTGCAGTCCTCCAGTGTGAGACTTCCTGTAATAAAGACCGCCCCCTGCTGCTCTCGCTCCTTGTGCGGGGGGGGCCTGTCTTGTCTCCACCCCCTCCTGTAGTAGGTGGAGCCTGCTAGGTACATCCCACAGCTCTGTTGTCTTTTCTTGTGCGGGGGGGCTGGTCTTGTCTCCGCCCCTCCTGTAGTAGGTGGAGCCTGCTAGGTACCTCCCACAGCTCTGCTGTCTCTCCTTGTGCGGGGGGGGCTGGTCTTGTCTCCGCCCCCTCCTGTAGTAGGTGCAGACTAATGGGCCCCTCCCACTGCTCTGCTGTCTCTCCTTGTGCAGGGGGACTGGTTTTGTCTCTGCCCCCTCCTGTAGTAGGTGGAGCCTGCTGGGCCACTCCCACAGCTCTGCTGTCTCTCCTTGTGCAGGGAAACTGGTCTTGTCCCTGCCCCTGCCTATAGTTCTCACCCGGTGATTGTGCCAGTAACACACTTCCTGTCCTAGGGGACAACGCTCACTCACTGTACTGTATCTATGGAGGAGGGGGGAGGGGATCCCACCAGTAATACACTTCCTGTCCTAGGGGACAACGCTCACTCACTGTACTGTATCTATAGAGGAGCAGCACTGTCACCCTAGGACAAGAAGTGTTACAGAACGCCTTCCCTCTTCCATACCTCCCTAACCTATCTGGGGAGGTGTACTGTAGTCCTCAAATGTGGCTTCACATCATTTTGAATAAATGGGATTGTCTCAGGTTATCAAACAAAATTTAATTTTTAAGTGGTTGGCCACTGTTTGGATTCTAAAATAAAGGGTATGATGTAGTCAGGTGCTGGACTACAGCAATGTGGAGATGGAGACATTGCTCTTTATTCTTCTCTCCCTCTACTGAGATATTAATGTTATGCTGCACCATTCTCCTCTGGCCAGCAGGGGGAGAGATAAAGCCAAGCAAACTCATAAATTTCTATGCAGAGCGCTGAGGATCCTGGGAGTTGTAGTTTGAAACGGAATCCATATAATGGGACAAATGGACTACTTACACTACAGATCCCTATAGGCACTTTGCAGCAGGACTAATGGAGGGATGTTTTTTTTTAAACTGCCCAGGTAAGTTCTTCATCTTGGCACTGGGGGAGTTAAAGAGAGAGAGATCGCCTCTGTCTTAATATTCGCCTGCCAGCGGGACGCCATACCAGTGGTGATCTGAGGGTGAGACTTGGAGTGAGGACACCCGGGGGCAGCACAGCACAACCTACATCACAGCACTGCTGCCACAGGGAGACATGAGCATCCACTCACCCTCTGCTTCCCATCACCAGAGGCTTTTAGGGAGAGAGCAAGGCCCCCCCCCCTTATACAGCAAGAGGTCCCTGCTGCACCCCACAGACTGGTAAGAGGGCTATTCGCCCATTGCTGATACTGCCAACAGGGACTGAGCCACCGGGAACTGGACACCAAGTGTACCCAATCCATACAGCACCCATTCTGCACTCTATACTGCACTTATTCCAAACCTAGACTGAACCTAAACCAACCCTATAACATATTATACCAAGCCCTTACCGCATCTGAACCACATCTACCTTGCACCTGTTCTGAGACTATACCGTTCCTATACTGCACCTACACTGCATTCAGGTTAACTGGGACTGTTAAGTGCAAAGATGCTTTTTAAAGGGCCCCAACGATAGCCAGCAAAAGAAAATCTGAAAGGACTGTTCCTCCCGTAATAATTATTCTGCAAGTTCCCCTGCCCCCCTTCTTTTCATTTGGACAGTGCATACCCAGTCGATTTAGGACTAGCATTGCCATCAATAAGCTCTGACTGGCAGTATAGTTCCTCTGTGCGGTAAATCAAGCTTTATTACTGCTCAGTGCTGCACTTGGAAGTGAACTCCTAATGTTTATGCTGATCTGGAGGCCAAATATCATCTTATGCTGAGTCCTTACTGCATATCACTTTGTATGCTGAATTGTGTTATTACCAATACATTCCATGCTGGACTAGTTACAAACCATATCAGGTGACATTATATTAGGTTTGCCCTTACTACCAGGGTTGGTGTCAGTTTTCTATGATATAGCGCTACTACTGGGTACTAAGTATTATAGAACTTTCAGTGATTTCCTGTAATATTGTATGTTTGTAGTTTGTACACCCAACCTGGTGTGTCAGAGGGGCTGAGGTCCTAGAGAAGGTCCAAGCGAAGAACAGAGGACCCGTTCTATCCTGCAGCTCCTATGGGGGTAGGGCTACATGGATATGACCGGAAGGTTTCATTATTGCAAAGCAAAATAAACCGGCCAGTCAGGGCAACTGGAAACCAGTCCAGATCATAATAATAACCATTGCAAGTTTTGTTTATTGTCTGCTAAAAGGAAACTGAACTTTTTGTAAAATAATAAGATTTATCCTGTAATAATACGATACAATATATCCTGTAATAATTCGATATGTCCTATAATAATATGATACAATATATCCTGTAATAATAAGATATATCCTGTATTAATACAATATAATATATCCTGTAATAATACAATATATCCTGTAATAATAAGATATATTCTGTAATAAAACAACACAATAAATCCTGTAACAGTTTTAAAATTTCATGTACTGTAAATAGATCCCATCCTATTTCCATCTGCCAAAAAAAAATTGAGTATGGCTTCCAAGTAACCATGGCAACACTGGGCCATTCTGTAATAATTTTGGCCAGCAGTGGGGCTGATCATGTGACTAGAGCGGGCAGCACTCAGGGTGGGGGAGTGAGCGGAGTGTATGCGTCTGTGCGGGATCGCAGACTATAAAGCCCCCCTAAACCCCTTCTATGTCACAGAGAAGAGATCTCATGTATTTCCTCCCTCTGGGAATGGTGGGAAGAGTGCGGGAACAGTTTACATTTCTTATATAATATGGGGAACCCCTGCACCCTCCTTACAGGAGTTTAACTGACAGCAGAAGGAGCCAATGGCTTCAGTGTCTCCGGTGAGACCAGGAAGTGGAGGAGGTGGGACAGTGCTGGAGCGGTAACAGGAAACAGGAATGTGTATAGGGATTGAGGGGGGGGACAGTGCTGGAGCGGTGACAGGAGCCAGGAATGTGTATAGGGATTGGGGGGGGTAGGGTTTTTAGTGGGGTATTTACCTTAATACAGGGAATAGAAGGTAAAAAAACTTCACACTGGACCTCATGCAAATTGGATTCTGTGCTTCTCTGCTCCTCCTCCAGACTCTGGGACCTGGATTTCCAAATTAAATGCAACATTTTCCCCAGTCAGTGATGATTTTGGGAGCCGTGTCATCTGCTGGTGATGGGCCACTGTGTTTTATCAAATCCAAAGTCAGTGCAGCTCTCTAGCAGAAAATTCTAGAGCACTTCATGCTTCCCTCTGCTGACCAGCTTTATGGAGATGCTGATTTAATTTTCCAGCAGGAATTAGCACCGCCCACACTGCCAAATCTACCAATACCTGGTCACATGATCATGGGATTACTGTGCTTGATTGGCCAGCAAACTGGCCTGACCTAAACCCCATAGAGAATCTGTGGGGGATTGTCAGGAGGAAGATGAAAGACACCAGACCCAACAATGCAGAGGAGCTGAAGGCCGCTATCAAAGCAACCTGGGCTTCCATAGCAACTCAGCAGTGCCACAGGCTGATCGCCTCCATGCCACGCCTCCATGTCACGCCTCTATGCCACACCTCCATGTCACGCCTCTATGCCACACCTCCATGCCACGCCTCCATGCCACGCCTCCATGTCACGCCTCTATGCCACACCTCCATGTCACGCCTCTATGCCACACCTCCATGCCGCGCCTCCATGCCACGCCACATTGATGCAGTAATTCATACAAAAGGAGCCCTGGCCAAGTATTGAGTGCATCCTATACTGTACATGGACAGACTTCTCACTAAGACATTTCTGTACTACAAATCCTTTTTTTTTTTTTTTATTGGTCTTATGTAATATTCTAATTTTCTGAGATGCTGAATTTTGGGGTGTCACTCGCTGGAAGCCAGAATCATGAAATGCTGGAAATCTCTCACTCTATATAAAATATCGGAGTTTACCGTTCTGAACTGAATTACTGAAATAAATGAACTTTTTAATGATATTCTAATTAATGGGAGGCACCTGTGTGTTGCAAAGCGCTGAGCAAACTGCAATCTACTAAATAATCTACTCAGGAAAACTTTTTGGGTTACGCAGGAAATCCCCAGTGAATGGGTTTTGGTTCTAGAGAGATTTTTTATGTGTTTTATAAGTTGCATCAACAGAATGATAAAAACAATGTGCAGCATTAATCTATTGTGTAAGGAATATACTAGAGTATATGCCCCACGCCTATCTCTGATGACGTCACCGGATGTGACGAAACGCGTACGTTTGGAACGCACAGCGTACGTGACGTGTGGCGCAGGTGGAGCGCAAGCCGGAAGTTCTCCCACTCACCACCCTGCATACAGTTTGCGCTGACACACACGATCACTAGCGGCCTAAAGTGGCCCCTTTATTAATTGGAAAACGTTTTTTATTTGGTTTCATTTGGCTATATACTTTGTATTACCGCCAGCATGTTTTTTTTACCCATGATTGGGGAATAAAATGTATATCTTAAAAATACTACACTATCCTTTGCCCCTCTAATTTTCTTATTTGGCCTGAGGTGAGAGGAGAGAGAGGGGGAGCCCGCCATCCTATCTACCCAAAGCAAGCCACGAGGAGATCCTGGAAGGCTACCTATGCCTGGTTGGTCTTGATGCCATAAGGCATACATGACCCACACCTTTTGGTAAGTGACCCACTCTTACCACTTATCACGGTGGAAATAGAATAAGAAGCTGCACCGATAATCACAGAGCGAACTGAAAAATCATCACGCTGAGCACTTGCACCTATTGTTTGTGAATAAGCATTGTTTGCACAAGAGACTCACCATTTACTCTGGATTTTAAAATTTTGTTGAACTTTTTTATGAAACTTTCACTACAGTCACCTATTATGGATTTTTATGTATGAATTAATTTGTGTATATCACTATATATAATTAGAGGAGTACCCACATATTTATTTATGTATTTATTATTAACATTTTATTGAATGCCTTTATTTAGATCATTTTTAGCAAGCGCTATAGGTAGCCTATTATAGACTGCTTTCCTACACACAGCATTAATCTATTGATCACATCTCACACCATCAATAATCAATATTCAGGTCAAAGGGGGGTGGGCCACTCTCCTGGTTAATGTGTGACCCTCTGTTACAGAATCTCACAAAAGTAAGTACACCCCTCACATTCTATCTTTTCATGTGACAACACTGAAGAAATGAGACTTTGCTACAATGTAAAGTAGTGAGTGTACAGCTTGTATAACAGTGTAAATTTACTGTCCCCTCAAAATAACTCAACACACAGCCATTAATGTCTAAACCACTGGCAACAAAAGTGAGTACACCCCTAAGTGACAATCTCCAAATTGGGCCCAATCAGCCATTTTCCCTCCCCAGTGTCATGTGACTCGTTGGTGTTACAAGGTCTCAGGTGTGAATGGGGGGCAGGTGTGGTAAATTTGGTGTTATCGCTCTCACTCTCTCATACTGGTCACTGGAAGTTCAACATGGCACCTCATGGCAAAGAACTCCCTGAGGATTTAAAAAAAAGAATTGTTGCTCTACATAAAGATGGCCTAGGCTATAAGAAGATTGCCAAGACCCCTGAAACTGAGCTGCAGCACGGTGGCCAAGACCATACAGCAGTTTAACAGGACAGGTTGAAAGTGAAAATGTCCAAATTGTACCCATATGGTATACAGAACCCTCCCCCCCCCCCCCAAATGTAGTTTCCCGCTTGTGTGATTGGCTGACTGATTTTCCCGGAAGCCTTCACTAAGATACAAGTCTGATTTTTCACATCCGCTGCAATAAAAATATAATTAAGATGAGATCCTGCATGCCTAAAGGAATGCAGACCTTGCCACTTTCCTCATTGGAACTTTGCAAGTGCGGTAGCTGATTTAATCATGAAGTCACTCCCATTCACATACACTCTGCACAAGGATACAGAGGAACAAACAGCTATTTCTGTAGAACAGGGGTCTCCAAACTATGGCCCTCCAGTTGTTTAGGAACTACAATTCCCATCATGCCTAATCATGACTGTGAATGTCAGAGTTTTACAATGCATCATGGGACATGTAGTTCTGCAACAGCTGGAGGGTCGTAGTTTGAGGATCCCTGCTTTAGAATAACAAAAGGTCAGAATCTGCTACAAAGTATGTTACAATCCCTGCAATGTACGTTCATCATCACCCAGACGGGGGGGACAAAGATGTTGCCTGCATTTGTTTCAGGCTAAGAACATTTTCAGCATATGCAGAAAATAACAGTTGATCCTGCCAGAAATCCAGTGTCCTTGTCACTTCCTGTGAGCTTCCGAGACAGCAGAAACAATGTTATCTGTCTTCTGTATGCAGGTAGGTGCAGTCTACTTTCTCCACGACAGGTGACGCTCTTCTGCTGCAGCACTGTTTTTGGAGGAGTTTTCCTGGGTCACTGGGAGAGTTATCCTATTGGATGTCGCCACTTAATGTGACTCTGGTGGCCATCTTGGGTAAGGCAGAGCCTATTTAAGACCCTGGCTCACAGTTTTGGGGTATTTGTGATTTGGCAGTGTAGGGAAAGATACCCCGCCTGTTAGGGACAGTACTAGTGGTAAGGAAAGGTTCCTGGCGAGAAGGGTCTGTTAGTCCTCTGGACATCTTCCCGATTGGGCACGAGACTCTCAGGCTGCATTCTGCTCTCTTTACGGGCACCGTCAGTCGAGCTGAGCATTGCTCCCCCTACACTGCTGAAAACTGGGAGTGCACCCAGTTGGGCGGTCCTCCTGCCTGGCTTTGTTGTGAACTGTTACTGCATTACTTCAATAAAAGTTCTCTATGGTACCCGACTGTGTGAATTATTGCCGCTGCACCATGCTGCACCCCACCTTCATGTAAACTACTTATCTCATCCCCCTCCTCCCATGGAGATGATCGATGGCTGATATGTTAGTAAAAAATAAAATGACTAGAGTATGGTTGTCAGCGTCACCTGTGGGAGCAAGTGACGGGGAGCGCACCACGGAGGCTGTGAACCCAATGGCTGACTGCTGAGGGTCAATAGTTCAGAGAAGTAGCTACACAGGGTCGCAGCCACGGTCCTGGACAGGAAGCTAGAGCATAAGATTCCCCAGGAACTGGAGTCTAAGAGCCAGCAGGTTTTCACCAGAGCCTCTGATGGTAAGGATGGACATGGCTGCAGCTGACTCTAGGTCACGGCCCCCAGGGTCTCCCAGCTCATGCTCACGGGCTGGCTCTGGTGGATTGAGAGAAAGCAGCAGTACAGGACCACAAGGGATAGTCAGGAGAACAAGCCAAAGGTCAGGGCAACAAGCGGACAGGGATGGTCAGAAGGACAAGCCAAAGGTCGGGGCAACAAGCGGACAGGGATGGTCAGAAGGACAAGCCAAAGGTCGGGGCAACAAGCGGACAGGGATGGTCAGAAGGACAAGCCAAAGGTCAGGGCAACAAGCGGACAGGGATGGTCAGAAGGACAAGCCAAAGGTCGGGGCAACAAGCGGACAGGGATGGTCAGAAGGACAAGCCAAAGGTCGGGGCAACAAGCGGACAGGGATGGTCAGAAGGACAAGCCAAAGGTCGGGGCAACAAGCGGACAGGGATGGTCAGAAGGACAAGCCAAAGGTCGGGGCAACAAGCGGACAGGGATGGTCAGAAGGACAAGCCAAAGGTTGGGGCAACAAGCGGACAGGGGTGGTCAGAAGGACAAGCCAAAAGTTGGGGCAACAAGCGGACAGGGATGGTCAGAAGACAAGCCAAAGTCAGTACACAGAGATCAGATGTAGAGCACACGGCAAGAAACACTCAGGGAAGCCTTCACACAATTGTTGCTCGGGCAAAGCTGGCTTGCAGTGCGCGGGTTATTATAGTGTTTCCTATTAGAGGCTGGGGCGAAGCCGTGCTGAGAGAAAAAACTCACAGGTGTGAGACCACGGTCCCTAAAGCTGATACACCAACCAGAGCAGTAAGAAGTCAGAGCATGAAACATTACTGCAGATTCATGACAATGGTGCTGATAAGTAGCGATCATCCCTGTAGACATATAGGCAAAGGAAACCCTCTATAGAAATGGGACTCTTATAGGTTACAACCCAACAAATACATTCTTTTTATGCATAAAAATTACAATTGTATTAGTACAAAAGTAAATAAAATACCTTATAGATAGAAATATCACATATAAATTGCAGCATAGCTGACGCAAGCATGACAGCATACACATATGGGTATAGGCTCCGCCCCTCACCCAATCAGGACTGGTTATACAATATAAATGAGTCGCCTCCCCCAAGGCGGCATTCTCTTTTTGTTCCTCAAATGCTCAAACAGTTATAACTACGGAAAGTAGATTTTTATTTTTGCTCTCACCTTGCCGGATTTATCTGGCCAGCCGTACAGGTTCAGCCTCTCCTGTGAAGAAGCTCCCTCCATTCGGGTATAAACCGTCTATACGAGGGAGGCCTCCCCCAGGTCCAGGCACTGGGTGCAGGATACTGGTCTCTGGATGCAGGTAAAAGAGTTCTGCCTTGTTGTTTGTTGGGACTGATCCAGTCTCTCCTCCTGGTGAGTTACGGCCCCACACACTGTTTGGTTAGTCTGGTGCTCTGTGTATGTTTTGTTTCACCTTGCAAAACGCTGGCATTGTTGTTAGAGCGGCTGCCCCCTTCCAAGATGGTTCCTTGTCTACTTCCTTAGGCTGTACTGCGGGCTGCCCTGTCCAGATGGATATGTAGATGGGGATGGCATTCGGGAGACTTGCGGTAGACAGAGAGCAGCAAGATGGCGTTGTGATAACTTCTGGCTCGCGGTAGTAGCGACCGGGAGTCCCGGGCAGCTGCCTGGGGGTGCATTGGTGGCCACCTGTTCAGGAATGGAGCCTCTCCCATCACCTTAGAGCCAGCCAGGGATGTGTTCTGCACAAGTAGGTGAGCGATCGATAGGCTGTCATGGTTTGTCATGATCAGTGATGGCTCGTGCTCCATTAGTCAGGGGGGCAGCAGACTGACCTGGCCGTTGCCCCCCCCCCCATATCACTCCAGCCTGCACCACCACATCCCCCCCCCAGTTTACTTACCTTGTTCCTCCGGACTGACAGGCAGCGGCACCTCCCCCCCCCCAGGCTCCTTCATGTCCCTTCTCGGCGGCCGTCTCCTCCCCCCTTTTTGGCCAATAGCATGCCTTCTCCTTTTGGCCAATCGAGAAACAGGTCTCAGGACCCGCTTCCTGATTGGCCGGAAGGAGAGTCAGTGTAGCAATCGCTATTTGTCACACAACTGGGTGGGCTCAGGGCTCAGTGCTCTGTGCCCCATTGGAAATGCATGCAACCAGCGCCTTGCATGTAGATTAGGGGGCCAAATGCATGGATGGGGGCAGCGTCCCCACACCCCTAATGGACGGGCCGTCACTGGTCATGATTATTATACGGTTAATATGTCAGGCAGCCAAAGTAGGGGAACTTGCTGTTATAGTTCTGTTTGTTTCGTTAATGCCTCACAGGTTTTGTTTTGTCTGCAGTATTGATAATGCATGGCTGATATACAGGAGGTGCAGTATTGATAATGCATGGCTGATATACAGGAGGTGTAGCTGTGCAAAGTTGAGTCTTTCCTATAAACTCAGCAATGCCCGGCTTTGCAGATTCCGATTCGTTTTAATGCTCTAATACCTGGCTTTGCTGTTTTTAACCTTTGCAGACCAGTGGCCTAGTGTAGGTTTTCCTGCCAGGGCTATTGGTCTGAGGTATATTAACCCTTCCTTGTGCTGCTTATGATACTGTATATTAATGCTTCAGTATTAATGACTGCTATGCGTTGTATGGCTGCTATGTGTTTAACGGCTGCTAAACGTTGGTGGCTGCTATGCATTAAGGGTTGCTATGTGTTGAATGATTGTTATGCATTAACCTGTTATGTCTAAATGCCTGAGTGAAGTTCAGTGCTCTGTTTAAATTTACAGTGCCAGTAATTTATCTATTACACATCTATCGGTAATTGCTTCTTCTGAGGGGTAATCCTAGCTCACAATAACATATCGGTCCATTTTCTGCTTCAATGTCTGCAGACGGATGTGTGGACGGCCACTGAGAGTGTATTAATGCTAATGTCCTAGCCGGTACTTCCAGGCGTTTATTGTGGCCACCAACCTGCAGCTCATATCCTTGAGGTATGAGCTTACCCAGAGACCAGCCATGATCAATAAGGTGAGAGTCAGATAGGTATATTATCTTAAAAAAAAAAAGAGAGTGCGCAGGTAATATGGAAGGTAAACCTCTGTATGGAAGGTAAAACTCTCCAGCCCAACATGGCAAATGAGGTTTAATGTATAAGAAGAGCTGCGCTAGACTGATAATAAGCTAGAGCCAACCAGCATCAAACAATAATCCACTTGCGAATGCATAAAACCAACAATGATCATATAGATGTATATCTTGCAGGCATATAATAAGAGTCCATCAAACAAAGTCCAAACAAGAGAATGAGGGGGTGTCCAGTGTAAAGAGGAGACCACACACCACTTCTACGTGCCTAATCCACATATGGTGCCGCATGCATAGAGCTCACGTTAGGCTTACCAGAGCTCACTGGAAATTAGCATAATGTGCAATCCAATCGCTATTAGGCTGACCAATATCCAAGATGTTTCACCGTACTGCCACCACTGTATCGCTGAACAGATGACCCCGAGCAGATGTAAAGGCCCCTCAGCGTTCCACGTCCCAATAAAGAGAAGGGAGCAATAGCGTAGTACGTATATACAATTTATTTTCACAACGGTTAAAAACACTTACATGAGTAGTAGTAACAAGCGCTTGTAATATCTCTCGCTGCTGCCCGACTTACGGGTTGTATCGTGGTGACGTCAGCATGCCTTCCCTACGCGTTTCGTGACACCTCATGTCTTCCTGGGGATACGGGCGGCGCGCTGACGCACCACATAAATAGCACATAAAGGACCGCCTCTTCCGGTGTCACCCGGAATGAGCGCCGCCATTTTACCTACTGGTCTACCAATGCCTCAAAGGAATAACATCCTGGGGCATGGCGGAAGAGAAGCCAAAGTCACTGAATCTCAGAACCGGAGTCACCGGAAGACGCTGGACTCGCACTTGGGATACCAGAAGCTTGTTCCGCCATCTTGAGCAATGGAAAGAGCCAATTGTCAAGAATAAGTCACGAACCACGATGACTAAAAATTAAATAGGTAAGCACCATAAACGTTAAATTCGATAACACACAGGAAGAGCCGATGTGTATCCATATAAAACACTAAACTAGTCCACATATATGCAGACATATATTGTAAATGTAAGAAAGCATTTCTAAAAGCTAAAAATAACGACCATTCCCAAATATTGGCAATGATCCCAAATCTGTGTATAGCCACAATGCAGCATCATGAGAGTGAACATCTAGATACTAAAAATATCAATATAGGTACCTTATATAAATAAGGCCATAAAATATTGGAAATACATATATTTAAGAAATATTATATACTATATAAAAACATAATATATAAAATACAGCAAACTAATACCCAGCGAAGGGAGTATACGTCCACAATGGGGCAACAGAATTTAGGGCAGAGGGGCTATGCCCCAGAACTACAGATGGAAAGCATTCAGGACAGAGGCGTAACTAGAACCTTCAGGGCCCCGATGCAAGAAACCATGAAGGGCCCCCCAGACCCCTGGCCGGGGCCCTTCCCTTCAAGCCCGGGGCTCTTCCCACTAATCCTGGGGCTCTTTACTCTCATTGCATGGCCTTTTATTATGGTCCCGCATCAGGATCCTTTCACAAGTTCTGCAGTGGGCCCCCTTCCTGCAATCTTGGGGCCTCCCCACAGTGGGGAAATGCCAGGGCCCGGTCGCAAGTGTGACCTTTGAGATCCTAGTAGTTCACCCACTGGTTTGCTACCGGGCCCCCTGGAGCATGGGGCCCAGTAGCGATTGCAACCCCTGCAACCCCTGTAGTTACGCCCCTGATTCAGGAGTTGTCTATGAATGCGCTCTAATCTGTGTCAATATTCAAACCAAAAGGAGTGAAAGTCCTCATCTTGTAGATCCAGGACATCTCAAGTTTAGATAATCCCCTCACAAAAGGTTCCCCTCTCCAATGAGGAGAAAATTTATTGATCCCAAGAAAAATAGTACCTCGGGGATCCTTATTGTGCTTAATCCGGTAATGGTTAGAGACGGAATGTTTTCTAAAGCCCTTCTTGATGTTGGCTATGTGCTCGTTGCAGCGCACCTGAAAGGCTCTCTTGGTCCTGCCAATATATTGCAGGCCACACGGACACTGCAACAGATACACAATCCCTGTTGTAATACAGGAGATGCAGGGCTTAATAGGGAAACGGATACCCAAACTAGTGGAACAAACTTCCCTAGTATTCCTCTGCTTACATGCATTGTAATAGCATGTTTGGTAGCGGTTACATTTATAGTAACCCTTAAGCTGATTGAAAAAGGTAGGCTTAGGCCCTGGAGCATCCAAAACGTTTGGAGCCAATTTGTCATGCAATGTGGTGGCACCCCTGAAAATGACCTTAGGCTTCATAGGCAAAACCTCCCTCAAAGTCCGATCATTTTTCAGGATGTGCCAATGTCGTTCAATAATCTTTTTAACCTTCCTGTGTTGAGTAGAGAATGTGGTTACAAAGGGAGCAGTATATGATGACTGCACCTTTGTTGGTCTAGTAGAGCCAGAAAGCATGGCGGACCTATCCATGGCCTCCACTTTGTTAAGAGTTTCAGTCAGGAAAGGCCCGTCATATCCTTTATCCAAAAAACGGTTAGTGAGGACCTGCGCCTGACGCTCAAAGTCATCATGGTGGGTGCAGTTACGCTTGAGCCGCATATACTGCCCCTTTGGAACTGCTTGCAACCAAGGAGAATGGTGACAGCTATCTGTCGGAATGTAGGCATTCCTGTCCGTAGCCTTAAAGTATGTCCTAGTAATGAACTTAGCATCATCACGGGAAATCGTCAGGTCAAGGAAGTTGATGGCCTCCTGGCTAGCTTCGAAACTGAGCTTGATGCCTCTTTTGTTACTGTTCAGTTCTTCCATGAACACATCGAGCTCAGCCCTAGGCCCATCCCATAGGATGTAAGCAGAGGAATACTAGGGAAGTTTGTTCCACTAGTTTGGGTATCCGTTTCCCTATTAAGCCCTGCATCTCCTGTATTACAACAGGGATTGTGTATCTGTTGCAGTGTCCGTGTGGCCTGCAATATATTGGCAGGACCAAGAGAGCCTTTCAGGTGCGCTGCAACGAGCACATAGCCAACATCAAGAAGGGCTTTAGAAAACATTCCGTCTCTAACCATTACCGGATTAAGCACAATAAGGATCCCCGAGGTACTATTTTTCTTGGGATCGATAAATTTTCTCCTCATTGGAGAGGGGAACCTTTTGTGAGGGGATTATCTAAACTTGAGATGTCCTGGATCTACAAGATGAGGACTTTCACTCCTTTTGGTTTGAATATTGACACAGATGTGAACGCATTCATAGACAACTCCTGAATGCTTTCCATCTGTAGTTCTGGGGCATAGCCCCTCTGCCCTAAATTCTGTTGCCCCATTGTGGACGTATACTCCCTTCGCTGGGTATTAGTTTGCTGTATTTTATATATTATGTTTTTATATAGTATATAATTTCTTAATATTTCTTAAATATATGTATTTCCAATATTTTATGGCCTTATTTATATAAGGTACCTATATTGATATTTTTAGTATCTAGATGTTCACTCTCATGATGCTGCATTGTGGCTATACACAGATTTGGGATCATTGCCAATATTTGGGAATGGTCGTTATTTTTAGCTTTTAGAAATGCTTTCTTACATTTACAATATATGTCTGCATATATGTGGACTAGTTTAGTGTTTTATATGGATACACATCGGCTCTTCCTGTGTGTTATCGAATTTAACGTTTATGGTGTTTACCTATTTAATTTTTAGTCATCGTGGTTCGTGACTTATTCTTGACAATTGGCTCTTTCCATTGCTCAAGATGGCGGAACAAGCTTCTGGTATCCCAAGTGCTTGTTTTCCCTATAGCGGAGCTAATTTAATTTGCCACTCTGCTCGTTATTATTTAATCCTCTAATGTAGCATCATGGGCAGTTTTGCATCTGCTTTTGCTTGTGTTTAGAGTTGCGATTTGCTGTTATTTGGTTTATGAGATAGACGAGTCCAGCCTCTTCCGGTGACTCCGGTTCTGAGATTCAGTGACTTTGGCTTCTCTTCCGCCATGCCCCAGGATGTTATTCCTTTAAAGCATTGGTAGACCAGTAGGTAAAATGGCGGCGCTCGTTCCGGGTGACACCGGAAGAGGCGGTCCTTTATGTGCTATTTATGTGGTGCGTCAGCGCGCCGCCCGTATCTCCAGGAAGACGTGAGGTGTCACGAAACGCGTAGGGAAGGCATGCTGACGTCACCACGATACAACCCGTAAGTCGGGCAGCAGCGAGAGATATTACAAGCGCTTGTTACTACTACTCATGTAAGTGTTTTTAACCGTTGTGAAAATAAATTGTATATACGTACTACGCTATTGCTCCCTTCTCTTTATTGGGACGTGGAACGCTGAGGGGCCTTTACATCTGCTCGGGGTCATCTGTTCAGCGATACAGTGGTGGCAGTACGGTGAAACATCTTGGATATTGGTCAGCCTAATAGCGATTGGATTGCACATTATGCTAATTTCCAGTGAGCTCTGGTAAGCCTAACGTGAGCTCTATGCATGCGGCACCATATGTGGATTAGGCACGTAGAAGTGGTGTGTGGTCTCCTCTTTACACTGGACACCCCCTCATTCTCTTGTTTGGACTTTGTTTGATGGACTCTTATTATATGCCTGCAAGATATACATCTATATGATCATTGTTGGTTTTATGCATACGCAAGTGGATTATTGTTTGATGCTGGTTGGCTCTAGCTTATTATCAGTCTAGCGCAGCTCTTCTTATAAATTACCTATATAGTGACTCCCACTACAGCTGCTGCTTGTCCCTTTTGGCTTAGCGCGGTTATTTACTTTTATAAATGAGGTTTAATGTGGGGAAGTGTAAGGTTTTGCACTTGGGGACTAAAAACATAAAAACACAATACACATTAGGAGGGGAACCCTTGGGGGAATCAAAAATGGAGAAAGATCTGGGAGTCTTGGTTGATGATAGATTAGGCAACAGCATGCAATGTCAAGCGGCAGCTGCCAAAGCCGGCAGAATATTAGCATGCATAAAGAAAGGGATGTATTCCAGAGATAAGACTATAATCCTTCCACTTTATAAAACTCTGGTCCGACCGCATCTGGAGTATTCTGTCCAGTTCTGGTCGCGAGTCCTCAGAGAAGGGCAACTAAACTGATTAGGGGATTGGAGGACCTTAATTATGAAGAGCGTCTGCAATCGCTTGATTTATTCTCCCTGGAGAAGAGACGCCTGAGAGGGGACATGATAGCAATTTATAAATATCTCAATAGTGATCTCAGCATAGAAAAAAAGCTATTCAGTCGAAGGGATTGCATGAGGACTCGAGGGCATACAATGCGATTAGAGGAGAAGCGTTTTAACCTCAGGCAACGTGGGGGGTTCTTTACTGTGAGGGCTACAAGATTGTGGAATTCTCTACCACAAGAGGTGGTTTCTGCGGGAAGTATGGTGGCTTTCAAAAGACTCTTAGACTTACATCTCAAGGATCAGAACATTCAGGGGTATGTGAGATGATTACAGCCACACACACCTACACAGGGGAACTGGATGGACTATTGTCTTTATTCAACCTCACCTACTATGTAACTATGTAACTATGTAACCTTCACCACTCCCCAAAGGAAAAGAGGCAACTTGTTCCTTCAACAGTGACAGGTCCTCTCTGGCTCTGAAGAAAACCCCTATACATTCAAGGTGCTGCCAGGAGGGGAAGACTAAAGAAAATCCCAATAAGGACCATCCTGGACGGTGGGGAGTGTGGTTAGCTGATGTGCCCACCAAGATGCTATGCCAAGTTACAGTCAACAAAAAGGCAGCTGTTTTGACGCTGTTCAAACTGACTGGGTGGCTCTATAGTCGCTAACGCTCGGGTACTAAGCTAATTAAACAGCTAAGTTTATTTAAGGGGTACCTCTGCCTCAAAAGCAGCTGGCCAAGGAGCTTTCATCAGATTGGCCAGATGTGTCTTCATGCTAGCAGGGGATGCAAGATCCTTTCTGTAAAGCCCAGCTTTACTTCAGAGGCAGTTGGCCAAGGAATCTTCACCAGACTAGCCAGAAGTGCCAGTCTGCCAGCGGATGATGCCATATCCTTCGCAGAGTCATGGCAACAGCAATATGGATTTGGAAATGAGGTTTATTCTACCATTAGGTAGTGTTGTGTGGCCTGCATGGGAGTTCACTTCAGTAGCCAAGGCTGTATGGCTCTCAGCAGAAGAGTAGAAGGCAAATTGGACCAGTAATAAGTCTCTGTGGTGTGTGATCCCAGAGTGAAATTAAAGTGACCAGCGATGCAGTATGCTGTTCCTCCAGTATTCTGTGTGGTTAGTCAACGCCCTATGGCTTAACCCACTGACTGCATTTGCCTCTTTCTAAAGTGAATCAAATGCTATTTAAGATGGAATTGGTGATGTCTAGATTGTGGAAATAATCCCTTAGGCTGGTCTCCTAGGCCCAGAACAAAGGGTTGGTGACCAGAGATGTATAGTAACTAAGTAGAACTACTTCACTACTGTACTAAGTACGGAAAGGCGGTATCTGTACTTTCCTAGAGTAGAATTTTTTTCTCCTACTTCCACTTTTACTTCACTACATTTTTTCAATGATTTCAATACTTCTACTCCAATATTTTTTTTTTGTGCTGCATAGTTACTCGTTACTATTATAAAAATTACCACTGCCAGAACAGTAGATGGAGGTTTCATGAAGCTCAAAACATTGTGTATTATCAGCGCATAGGAAAATAAATGCTACTGTATGTATAAATAAAAGCTGCATTTGAAATAATAAAAAACAATATGATGTTCAAACTTTTGACTTCTTTCTTTAATAACTACATAACACAGTACTTGTACTTTTACTTTCAGTACTTGAGTAGCAAGATTTTTAAAAAACGACTTGCAATACTTAATTACAAAAAATGTTGAATACTTTAGTACTTCTACTCAAGTCACTTTTTGATCGAGCACTTCCACTTCTACTCAAGTATGGGTTTCCAGTACTTTATACAACTCTGTTGGTGACAGGGCCGGAGAAGAGCTATAGAAGAGATTGAAAGATCCATAATCGTCTTTCTTTGGTCGCCTAAATCCAAGTCTGCTCCCTCCTAGGGGCAGCAAAGTTCCTTTCACTCAAATTTGCTCAGTAGGTGTTATTGCAGGAATTATTGCAAATTTGGGCAGAGGAGGCTCAGGATCGCCGGGGTCAGTGCAGTAAGGAAGTCATTGGAATTTTCTTTCCACTCCTCCAACTCCTCTTATTCCCATTATAGTTCTTTAAAGCTTTAAGCAAATGTTACCAAATCTTGTTCCAACAGTGAGCCATGGATCCGGTGTTCTTTAGATTTAGGCAGGAAATGGAAGGAAGAATCAAAATCCAAAACTTCATATGGAATTATTGAGAACAATCACAGAAACCATCAGATAAAGCAGATGTAGATTTTCTCTAGATCTAGCTGATGTGGACATACGCTTTCGGCACACCCATGCTTCTGAGAGTTTCACTTCAGGTTCATTCAACAACCTTCGGAGTTTCCGCATACCCAAGACATTTTTCCAGAAAGTTGCTTCCAGTAGCGGCCATCTCAAGCAAGGGCAGCAGGTTCCATAGCTGGACAACAGCCTGCGGTGGCTCAACCTCTTCCAGGTCCTGGCAAATTCTGGTTCAGACTCCGATAAAATTTGGATGGATCATCAGTTGGGGAAGGCCAACTCATCTCATTATAATAATGACATTTTGGACACTCAGGGGAATATTGTAGAGTTGCCCTCACAGAAAGTGACAGTATTAGGTTCCCACTTGGGGCAAGTCCTAGCTCTATCCCATGGTCTCGAATGGTAGAGAAGTAGTCTGCAGTAATCCACGCAGTCGGTTGGACTCACTGGAGGACTGAGAACATTATAATCTGACCTTCCAAAGTAATGGAAGATTTGCTTCCTACTCCAAAGAAGATAACCCCACATATGAGACAAGTCCCGTTGGTTGCGGCTAAATATAGTTATTCTTTCCAGCTTTCATCAGCTTCCTGGCATACCAATCATTACAATCTATTGACTTTCCTGATATTCACCTCAGTGACCTCCTAGCTCAAGGTCAATGACACGTGCCAATGTAGGACGAAGTGGGTAACATCAGGGGTACAGTGATTCCTAAGCGTTGAAGTTGTGTGGGCAACACAGCCTCAGTTACGTTCTAGACAGAGGGTAATGGTAATCTCCTATCTTCATGGCAAGAAGGAATACAATATTATTAAACTTATGTCAAAGGTATTTCCCATTCAGGTTTACCAACAGTAGAACATCGTCATCATCCTTTGTGTTCTGGTTTCCCAGAACTTCCTGTCAGACACTGTAAGATACAAAGTCACCTGGATCATGACCTGGATCCATGAGACAAAATACTACTAGATAGACCATGACCTGGATCCATGAGACCAACTACTACTAGATAGACCTGGACCACTGGTTTCTTCACCATGACAATGAGGTCACTGTCCTCCAATGGCCTCCACACTCACCACATCTCATCAAATAGAGCACCTTTGGGATGTGGTGGAACGGGAGATCATGACGCCCTCCATAGATACAGTACAGTTGTCACCATAGGACAGGGAGCGTGTTAATGGCGGAATCCTTGGGTAAAATGAACAGGAAAAAGGCAGAATAAAATAAAACGATACAAAATATTCAGTTTGTTTCCTATTCTGCTTTGCAATCCTTCCGTACAATGTCAAGAATTCTCAAAAAAAAAGAAATACGATCTCTATGGTGAGACTAATGATTCCGGGAAGACAAATTGCAGATTAATTAGGAAAAGAGCCTTTCAGCTGTGTGTGGTTACAGGCGGCGCGGAGCCTCTGCGGGGAGTGAGACGCAGGCGGTGCGGAGCCTCTGCGGGGAGTGAGACGCAGGCGGCGCGGAGCCTCTGCGGGGAGTGAGACGCAGGCGGCGCGGAGCCTCTGCGGGGAGTGAGACGCAGGCGGCGCGGAGCATCTGCGGGGAGTGAGACGCAGGCGGCGCGGAGCCTCTGCGGGGAGTGAGACGCAGGCGGCGCGGGGCCTCTGCGGGGAGTGAGACGCAGGCGGCGCGGAGCATCTGCGGGGAGTGAGACGCAGGCGGCGCGGAGCCTCTGCGGGGAGTGAGACGCAGGCGGTGCGGAGCCTCTGCGGGGAGTGAGACGCAGGCGGCGCGGAGCCTCTGCGGGGAGTGAGACGCAGGCGGCGCGGAGCCTCTGCGGGGAGTGAGACGCGGACTCTGTAGGGTAATAATACAGAGAAATGAGAAGACTTCCCTCCATCATCCTCCCCTCTGCGCTCTTCTCCCTCCCCCGGACCATTCTACCAGAGAAGGGACTCATTAGAACCGTAGAGATCCTTCATCTATCCAAAGTCTGGAGTTTTTGTTCTGGTTGGAGCGGTGAGTAATTTTATCCAGTAGGTTGTGGCCATCATCCCAGGCTCAGGTTGCCATGGATAAGGGGGGTCTCAGGACTCCGCATACTTTATAGAGTGTTGTCACTATAGAAGGTTGAGAAGGTCTGCCTCAGGACAGGAAGCGTATTTCTGGCAGGATCTTCAGGTGCAAATAAGGGAAAAGAGCCTGAACATAGAAAACGAATGCAGCCACCATATCTATAGACTGCTAAGATAGAAGATACAACATTTCTGTTCTTGGGTTTATCTCCATCTTCTCTGTGATTCATGAAGACAGACTTCAGAGATTCCTACACGTTCGGTTCGGTTCTGTGGGTCGGCCTCCTTTGGCCGGCGCTCATTGCTTCACATATCTCCAGTCTGAATTCCGGTCCAATTAAAACGCACCTGCGTAAGGTTCACCGCTCCTCCACCACAAAGATTGCATGGATCCAATGGCGGTTTGGAAAGGATTTGTGTGAGTCCCGGGCCTTTAACACAACACGGTTCTTGTTTGTGGGCGACAAGCCTGAGATCGCATTGTTTGCGCACGAAAATTACAAAACAAACGTAGAAGAACGCGCCGGAGTCATTGGTAAACAGGATTCTCTCAATGGCCTTTAATGTTGGTTTGGAATGAATTTATATTTTTCTAGTGGAACGCGGCGGGGGGGGGGGGGCCATAAATAAGAGCGACATGAAATGCGATTTGTATGAAGTGAGATGTATGCAGGCGGGAGTGCCGAGTAAATAATTGATTTCGGTGTAGCTGAGCGAGTGCCAATTATGTTTGCAATACAAAGCCGGTTAAACCGCACGCTAACTGAACACATCGGGGTTTATTTATAAAAGTCGCCCCCCCTCCCCTCCCCCCAGCCTCATTTACCAAATCAGGTGAATCCTCCTGAAATGTGCCGTACATGAGGATCTCCATTGCCAATCATTTAGAATCCACAGATCCAACTAGTCACAGATGGTCATTGCTAATTGACAGATCTGAAATTATTTCCACTTCCAAATGAGGAGTGAATATTCGAAAACTGACAGCAAATGTGCTTTATATATCAACGGCAAATATAACCCAGGGTGAGATCTGTGGGTCAACCATAAATAAGCCTCAAAGGTGGCACATGTCCCTCATGTTAGGGTACTTCTAGAGGAAGGATATTTACTCTTCAATGTCTATAGCAGGATATCTCAGCCAGGGTTCCACGGTTTCCCAGGGTTCCTCCAGAGGTTGCTAGGGGTTCTTTGGGCAATAAACCATTTCTGCCTCTCAGAAAAGTTCCCACTGACTCCATTCATCTTTTTTCTATCTGTCAGGGAGTAATTCTTCCTAACAACCAAAAGTTCTTTCCACCGTCCATCACACTAATGTACAATGAGTTGTAGATATAGTCATTATCAGCAAGGGTTCCCTGAGACCGGGAAATTATTTCACAAGGTTCCTGTGTTGAAACGGTTGAGAAAACCTGATCTACAGTGTACTCTCCCCCCATATGTCTGTGAAGGATCTCATGTCTCCAGGTCATGGCATATCAAGTAGTAGTTGGTCTCAGAGATTCAGGTCATGGTATATCAAGTAGTAGTCTCATGGATCCAAGCTATGGTATATCTAGTGGTTGGTCTCATGGATTCAAGTTATGGTATATCTAGTAGTAGTTTGTCTCATAGATCCAGGCTATGGTATATCTAGTAGTAGTTGGTCTCGTGGAACCAGGTCATGGTATATCTAGTAGTAAACAGTCTCATGGTTCCGTGTTATGATGGATCTAGTAGTAGTAGGTCTCATGGATCCAGGTCAGTGTATATCTAGTAGTAGTAGGTCTCATGGATCCAGGTCATGGTGTATCTGGTAGTAGTTGGACTCATGGATCCAGGTCATGATATTTAAGTGGTAGTTAGTCTCATGGACCAGGTCATGGTTTATCTAGTAGTTGTAAGTCTCATAGTTTCAGGTCAAGGTGTATCTTGTAGAAGTTAGTCTGATGGTTCCAGGTCATGGTATATCTAGTAGTAGTTTGTTTCATGGATCCAGGTTAAGGTGAATCTATGTTTTTTTTTTTTACATTTGTTTAATATATTTATAAATTTTTTGATAATCACATACAAAACCTTAAAAATCATCTTTACTACAAAAAAACATTATCCTTACAAATATACCCTCTACCACTCCCACTTATTTTTGGCCATTCCCACCATAAGTGGCCCAAGTTTCCTATTGCTTCGCAGCCTCGCCAACAGTTTGGTGATTTTCCCAATTTGATACTTATTTGCCTTATCAGGAGTAATATACCAAATGGAGAGACATTTATAATTCATTTCCATGGTGCTTACGTCCACTTTTTATATTTTTTCTCAATTGTTGATCATTCACACGTGTTCATAATTCCCCTTCCCATTTTTTTGATGAATGGCGGCCTCTCCAGTTCTGTTGACATCTTGAGGATCTTATAGATTCATGAGATGCTATGTCTAGTATATTTGGATTTACATAGCTGTTCTAGTGGTAACAAATTCTCTCCCAATCTTATTGGTTACATAGTTACATAGTTAGTGAGGTTGAAAAAAGACATCAGTCCATCCAGTTCAACCTATGATGTGTGTGTGTGTGTTTGCTGTTACCCGTACATTGTACATTGTATACCCCTGTATGTTGTACATTGTATACCCCTGTATGTTGTACATTGTATACCCCCTGTATGTTGTACATTGTATACCCCCTGTATGTTGTACATTGTATACCCCTGTATGTTGTACATTGTATACCCCTGTATGTTGTACATTGTATACCCCTGTATGTTGTACATTGTATACCCCCTGTATGTTGTACATTGTATACCCCTGTATGTTGTACATTGTATACCCCCTGTATGTTGTACATTGTATACCCCTGTATGTTGTACATTGTATACCCCCTGTATGTTGTACATTGTATACCCCTGTATGTTGTACATTGTATACCCCCCGTATGTTGTACATTGTATACCCCCCGTATGTTGTACATTGTATACCCCTGTGTGTTGTACATTGTATACCCCTGTGTGTTGTACATTGTATACCCCCTGTGTGTTGTACATTGTATACCCCTGTATGTTGTACATTGTATACCCCCTGTATGTTGTACATTGTATACCCCTGTATGTTGTACATTGTATACCCCTGTATGTTGTACATTGTATACACCTGTATGTTGTACATTGTATGCCCCTGTATGTTGTACATTGTATACCCCCTGTATGTTGTACATTGTATACCCCTGTATGTTGTACATTGTATACCCCCTGTGTGTTGTACATTGTATACCCCTGTATGTTGTACATTGTATACCCCCTGTATGTTGTACATTGTATACCCCCTGTATGTTGTACATTGTATACCCCCCGTATGTTGTACATTGTATACCCCCTGTATGTTGTACATTGTATACCCCTGTATGTTGTACATTGTATACCCCTGTATGTTGTACATTGTATACCCCTGTATGTTGTACATTGTATACCCCCTGTATGTTGTACATTGTATACCCCTGTATGTTGTACATTGTATACCCCCCGTATGTTGTACATTGTATACCCCCTGTATGTTGTACATTGTATACCCCCTGTGTGTTGTACATTGTATACCCCTGTATGTTGTACATTGTATACCCCCTGTATGTTGTACATTGTATACCCCTGTATGTTGTACATTGTATACCCCTGTATGTTGTACATTGTATACACCTGTATGTTGTACATTGTATGCCCCTGTATGTTGTACATTGTATACCCCCTGTGTGTTGTACATTGTATACCCCTGTATGTTGTACATTGTATACCCCCTGTATGTTGTACATTGTATACCCCCTCTATGTTGTACATTGTATACCCCCTGTATGTTGTACATTGTATACCCCCTGTATGTTGTACATTGTATACCCCTTGTGTGCTGTACATTGTATACCCCTGTATGTTGTGGTCTTTAAGGAATGTTGTGGTCTTTAAGGGCGATTGGGTTGGTTGCGGCAACGATGCCACAAAATGCCTCAACTGGAAATACCTCCACCCATCGATCGTCATCATTTCTTTTTTTTTGTGCTTTAATTCCAGTAAGGAACATATTTCCCCAATTTTCATTAAAATCTGTCAACTGTGCTTTTCCGTCTTTTTTTCATTCCCCGGCTATTTCCTCTTTCCCTGGTGTGAAATGACACGTGTCTTTAATGGGATTACTGGTGAATTATACTTCCAATTTGCTTTTTTTGTGTATTGAGTCCTATATTTTTAATGCATCTCTAGTTATTATGTGTGCATTTGTGTCCAATCCTCTATATTGTGGTGGGATCCACACAACCTTACCTAATGGCGCTCCACTCATCATTTTCTCTATATTCACCCGTCTTTTTTTCATTTTTTTCTTTTGTCCACTCTATTACCCGTGATAGTAACACCGCATTGTAATAATTTTCCACTAAGCCCCCTTGCAGTTTGTTTTGGGCTAGCACCCGGAACTGAATCCTCTCTTTTTTATTCTTCCATATACCGTATTTTCCGGCGTATAAGACGACCCCCCTAATTTTGAAGTTAAAACATAGGTTTTGGGCTATACTCGCCGTATAAGACTACCTCCATTCCGAAGCAAGGCAACACCATTGAAAAACATCAGATTTCTCATAGATCTCCAAGGTACCCCAAGTACTGTAATACATGTAATCTCTCATAATATCTCCAAGGTAACCTAAGTATTACCAGTAGATGTCATCTCAAGACGCTGGCTGTGTGGGAATCCTGTACCGGTATACCGTATGTACTGAAGCTTCGGCTACATACAGTGTACCACGCTGAGCCAATCAGGGAGAGTGATGTATTCTATTATTGAATGCAAAGCCTGCTCGGATTGGCAGAGTCAGAGAGGAGGGCTGATGTTACTCCACCAATCCGAGCAGGCTTTGCATTCAATAATAGAATACATCGCTCTCCCTGATTGGATCAGCACGGTATACTGTATGTAGCCGAAGCTACGGTATATACTGTATACCGGTACAGGATTCCCACACAGCCAGCGTCTTGAGATTACATCTACCGGTAATATTTATACTTAGGTTACCTTGGAGATATTATACTCGGCGTATAAGACGACCCCCCATTTTTGGGGGATTTTTTCGAGGTTCAAAAGTAGTCTTATACGCCAGAAAATACAGTAAATCTTAGTATCATTGCTTTTAGTGTCTTAAAATATATCTGGAGGGGGGGGCTATGGGTAACATTTGAAATTTGTACATGATTTTTGGTAATAATACCATTTTTACCGTGTTCACCCATCCTATCCAAGAGATGGGTCTAGCTGATAAGCTTTTTAATGTTTTTATTTAATTTAAGAGTGGTATATAATTTATTTGTTATATTTTCCCTAGAGGTGATATTCATTTTATTCCTAAATAATTTAGTTTTGTCTTGTTAATGAAAATTCTCGTTTCAACTCTTGTTCTTCTAGATTACTTAAGTTCATATTTAAAATCTCTGATTTTGCCATATTCATTTTTAAGTTTGACAAGTCTTCATACGTTTTCAAAAAGTTTCATCAAAGGGTAACTGCACTTTTGTGGCGAAAAAAACAATATAGCATATACAATTGCTACACAAATCATATTGTAGTTGAAGGTTATTAAAAATTACCTTTCCTTTTTTAATCTGCAGCTGCTGAAATTTTCTGGAAATGCAATATGGCCGCCTGGAGGCGTTCTGTACACAGAATGTATACTGACCACACCCCCAGAAACATTTCCTGCTTGTGTGATTGGCTCACCAATTTTCCCAGAAGTCTGCACTAAGATACAAGTCAGATTTCTGGCATCCCCTGCAACACAAATGTCATTTTTGGTGAGATCCTCCCAATAGGAACACATCTAAAGGGATGCAGACCCCGCAACTTTCCTCATTAGAGCTCTGCAGCTGCCACAGCTGATTGATAATTATGTAACCACTCCCATTAGACCCACTCAGCACAGAGGAACAAACAATGATTTCTTCAGAATAACAAAAGGTCGGAATCTGCAACAAAGTTTGTTACAATGTACAGAGATCACCCAGAGGGGAATGTTTTTTTCTCAATAAAAGTGGAGTTACGCTTTAAATTCAGTAGAGTAATCCTTGGGTTGGAGATGTAGAACAAAACATCGTCTGCATATGCTGTGACTTTGTTCCTCATCTCCAACCCTAAAGCCCCTTACGTCTATGCAATTTCGGATTGATGTTAGTAGGGGCTCTAAAGTCAGCACAAATAATAGGGGCGAAAGGGGGCGTCCCTTTCTTGTTCCATTACACATTTCAAATGGAACCGACAATGTCCCATAAATCTTCACCATCGCCTTTGGGTTTCTATATAATGACAAAAAAACACTTGATCGTTCTCAGACCGATTCCAATTGCTTCAAATGTATTCAACATAAATCCCCGGTCCAATGGTTTTTCAGCATCTATTGACAGAAGTAGAGCTGGGGTCCTCCTCCGGACAGTTTTTTTTTTAACAAGAGAAGGGTTCTCACCCCGTTATCTCTTCCTTCTCTTCCCGGGACGAACCCTACTTGATCTGCATGTACCCCACTCTGTCATCAGGTCTTTCATCCTTGTTGCCAAATGCCAATATTTTGGCACATAGCTTGGTGTCTGTGTTTAATAGTTCTATAGGTCTATAGTTCGAACATAAGGTTTGTGTCTTTCCCTTCTTGAGGTGTGACTGGTATTGATGCTATGTAACTATGTAACTATGTAAGTAATGCTTCCCTTCTCATCTCAAAATGTATTCCCAACCCCTCCTGACCCAGCCCTAGCTTTACTAAACCTACACCTTGGAGACTTCCCCTCACAATTCAGGACCGTAGTGGCTCATATTCTCTTAGCGTCTAGAATACATGTCACCAGAAAATGACCACGACTCCACTTCGGTCTGAGGTTGTTCAATACGTTATCCTTACATATGACTATGAGAGACTGTTAGCCAACAGATTAGGCAAATCCAAATCCTTTAAATTTGCTTGGCAGTCATGGTTGCCGTGGGCCACTAAATGATAATGTATTTATCTGTGCTTAATACCAGCCGTACTTTCCTTTCTCTTTGCTCTTGTGTGTGAAGATACAATTGCTGTAACCCTATTATTATGGTCTCCGATTGTTGTAACCCCTATTATTGTGCTCTACTGTTATGTTCTACCACTGGTTATTTGTTGTTTTTTCCCAATAACTCAATAAAAATTTTAATTTGAAAAATGTATTTCCAACCCTTTCTTGTATGAGCATATTTTTCTTATTAGTTGTTCTTTGAGTTTTCTATAATACCGGGTTATAAACCCGTCTGGGCCCGGACTCTTCCCTACTGCGGATTCCTTCAGTGCCCTATTGATCTCTTCTTCTGTAATGGGCTTCTCTAACGCCTCAAATCTTTCTTCTGATATTTTAGGTAATCTCACCTCTTTTGAATATTCCCTCGTTTTTTCAAGTCTAAGTAAGGCTTCTTCCTGTGATCCCGATTTCCTTATAGAGTATAGGGCACCAAAATATTTTTGAAATTTTTGGAGTTAAATTCACCATCTCCTCACTTTTGTTTTTTATTTTTTTTCTTATAAAGTTAACTGATGTTTTCTTCCTCAACATTCTAGCTAGGAATTTCCCGGATTTGTTTCCCCGTTGGTATCTTTCCTTTGTTAATCTATTGTAAGCCCATCTAGTTTCCTGTTCCATGAATTCATTTGACTCCTTTTATCACTAGGGACTGCTGAACCTCAGGATCAACTTTTTGTTTATGCTTTTGTTCGAGTTCATAGATTTCTTTTATTGTTTCCCTTTTCTTTATACTTTTCTTTTTTTGTGTACCTAAAGCTATCAGAATACCCCTTATATAAGCCTTGTGTGCCTCCCATACCAAAGCCTCCGAAACCTCCTTAGTTTAGTTTATTATAAGATATCGATCTAATTATTTCCTTATCCTCTCTTCTGTTTCCTTATCTTCTAATAGATCCTCATTTATTCTCCATGTATTCATCTTTTTTTTTGTACTCCCGGAATTCTCATCTTCATTACTACTGGGGCATGGTCTGATATTGTTGATAGCTCTATTTTCGTTGTTACTACAAATTCTATAATCAATCCTAGAGTACGTCCCCTGTACCAGGGAGTAAAATGTATAGTCTCGTATTTTCGGGTATTGTACCCTCCAAATATCTATCAGTTGGTTTTGATGCAATTTATTTTTAATCCCATTCAGTTATTGATTTTTTTACTCCTGGTGCATGGGATGTGCTATCTATAGTCGGATTCATGTTAAAATGAAAGTCACCTGCCAAGATCACACAACCTGTTCTGAAATCCATCCAAATTCTTCTTCTAAATATCCTGTTGGATTTTTATTAGGGCAATATATATTCACCAAAGTACATTCTTGGTTGTGTAACCTTCCTTTTAGAAACTGGAATCTACCTTCCAGGTCTACAATCCTCCTCCTCCTCGTAATAGTTAGTCTCATGGATCCAAGTCAGGGTATATCTAGTAGTAGTTAGTCCCATGGATCCAAGTCAGGGTATATCTAGTAGTAGTAAGTCTCATGGTTCCAGGTCAAGGTTTATCTAGTAGTAATTGGTTATATGTATCCTGATCAAGGTGCATCTAGTAGTAGTGAATCCTATTTGTCCAGGTCACAGTATATCTAGTAGTAGTAGGTCTCATGGATCCAGGTCACAGTATATCTAGTAGTAGGTCTCATGGATCCATCCAGGTCATTGGTAGATCTAGTAGTAGTTCGTCTTATACTGTATATTCAGGTCATGGTGTATCTAGTAGTAGTTAGTCTTATGTACCCAGATTAGGTGTGTCTAGTAGTAGTTAATCTTATCTGTCCAGATCAAGGTGTATCTAATAGTAGTTAGTCTTATGTGTCCAGATCATGGTTTATGTAGTAGTAGTTGGTCTTATGGATCTAGTTTATGGTGTATCTAGTAGCGTTTAGATTCATGAATCGAGATCATAGTGCAGTGATGGTGAACCTTGGCACCCCAGATGTTTTGGAACTATATTTCCCACGATGCTTATGCACTCTGCAGTGTAGTTGAGCATCATGGGAAATGTAGTTCCAAAACATCTGTTGTGCCAAGGTTTGCCATCACTGTCATAGTGTATCTTGCAGTAGCCGGCCACATTCACCTGGACATTTTCTGTAATGCTGAAGACGTTTACTGGCTTCTCCAAGCCACTTCTTTAGTTCCAACAACTGTCAGGAAGATACCCCAACTTTCATACCCATACCTTAATCCAAACTAATATTTCTATCCAGACCTGGAGCCCCAACACCTATATCCAATCAACATGGAATGTGTAGATATTGATGGTATAAGAACGGGATGGGAGGTGTGAAAGTTCTGGAACCCAAAGCTCTAGTTCCATCATTCTATCTTTGGTGTCAGAAACCCTGCACAGTTGTCCCAGCCTGTTATTGGGACAATCAACATCTGCGTGTTCCACAGAAATAGGATGAAGGTGTTGGGGCTCCCGGTATGGATAGCAATTTTAGGGTTTCTTTCTGATACACACTGGAACTGAAGCACAGGATGATAAGTGTGAACAATGTAAACCTCCTTCCTCCGTCCACCCCCCCCCCCCCCCCCCATCCAATTCGAGTTACATCATCTCAACTTTGGTGTCAGGAAGTCTGTATAGGTGGTAATTTTTTAATTGAAGGTGTGCATTGTCAAATCCCTGAAGTAGAGATGTAAAACAACATTGTATTTGGAGGACAGATTGTATGGAAGGTCACCTGTTCAAAGCTGGTTGTTCCAGTTTGGCCTCTTTCACACCTCTCGTGAACTAGTTGTCCTCTTTGTCCAAAATGTCACGTCACTGTCCTGGATAGAATGTCCCAGAACTTTCACTCCTTCCATTCTGTTCTTGGAAACCAATTTCTACACATTCTATGGTGATTGGATGGAGGTGTCGGTGCTACCTGTGTGGATATAAATGCTAGGGTATCTTTTTTGTGTTGTGTTAGTAAAGAGGTGGACGGTGTCAGTAGGGCAGTGGACGGTGTCAGTTGAGTAGTGGACGGTCTCAGTAGGGCAGAGGACGGTGTCAGTAGGGCAGTGGACGGTGTCAGTAGAGCAGTGGACGGTGTCAGTAGAGCAGTGGACGGTGTCAGTAGGGCAGTGGACGGTGTCATAAGGGCAGTGGACAGTGTCAGTAGGGCAGTGGATGGTGTCAGTAGAGCAGTGGATGGTGTCAATAGAGCAGTGGACGGTGTGAGTAGGGCAGTGGACGGTGTGAGTAGGGCAGTGGACAGTGTCAGTAGGGCAGTGAACGGTGTCAGTAGAGCAGTGGACGGTGTCAGTAGGGCAGTGGACGGTGTCAGCAGGGCAGTGGAAGGTGTCAGTAGGGCAGTGGACAGTGTCAGTAGAGCAGTGGACGGTGTCAGTAGGGCAGTGGATGGTGTCAGTAGGGCAGTGGACGGTGTCAGTAGAGCAGTGGATGGTGTCAGTAGAGCAGTGGACGGTGTCAGTAGAGCAGTGAACGGTGCCAGTAGAGCAGTGGAAGGTGTCAGTAGGGCAGTGGACGGTGTCAGCAGGGCAGTGGAAGGTGTCAGTAGGGCAGTGGACGGTGTCAGTAGAGCAGTGGACGGTGTCAGTATGGCAGTGGATGGTGTCAGTAGGGCAGTGGACGGTGTCAGTAGAGTAGTGGATGGTGTCAGTAGGGCAGTGGACGGTGTCATTAGGGCAGTGGACAGTGTCAGTAGAGCAGTGGACGGTGTCAGTAGGGCAGTGGATGGTGTCAGTAGAGCAGTGGATGGTGTCAGTAGAGCAGTGGATGGTGTCAGTAGGGCAGTGGACGGTGTCAGTAGAGCAGTGGACGGTGTCAGTAGAGTAGTGGACGGTGTCAATAGAGTAGTGGACGGTGTCAGTAGGACAGTGGGTGGTGTCAGTAGGGCAGTGGACAGTGTCAGTAGAGCAGTAGACGGTGTCAGTAGGGCAGTGGATGTGTCAGTAGAGCAGTGGACGGTGTCAGTAGAGCAGTGGACGGTGTCAGTAGGGCAGTGGACGGTGTCAGTAGGGCAGTGGACAGTGTCAGTAGAGCAGTGGATGGTGTCAGTAGGGCAGTGGACGGTGTCAGTAGAGCAGTGGACGGTGTCAGTAGGGCAGTGGACGGTGTCAGTAGAGCAGTGGACGGTGTCAGTAGGGCAGTGGAGGGTGTCAGTAGGGCAGTGGACAGTGTCAGTAGGGCAGTGGAGGGTGTCAGTAGGGCAGTGGAGGGTGTCAGTAGGGCAGTGGACAGTGTCAGTAGGGCAGTGGAGGGTGTCAGTAGGGCAGTGGAGGGTGTCAGTAGAGCAGTGGACGGTGTCAGTAGGGCAGTGGACGGTGTCAGTAGGGCAGTGGAGGGTGTCAGTAGAACAGTGGACAGTGTCAGTAGGGCAGTGGAGGGTGTCAGTAGGGCAGTGGAGGGTGTCAGTAGGGCAGTGGACGGTGTCAGTAGAGCAGTGGGCAGTGTCAGTAGAGCAGTGGATGGTGTCAGTAGGGCAGTGGACGGTGTCAGTAGAGCAGTGGGCAGTGTCAGTAGAGCAGTGGATGGTGTCAGTAGGGCAGAGGATGGTGTCAGTAGGGCAGTGGACGGTGTCAGTAGAGCAGTGGACGGTGTCAGTAGGGCAGAGGATGGTGTCAGTAGGGCAGTGGACGGTGTCAGTAGAGCAGTGGATGGTGTCAGTAGAGCAGTGGACGGTGTCAGTAGGGCAGTGGACGGTGTCAGTAGGGCAGTGGAGGGTGTCAGTAGAGCAGTGGGCAGTGTCAGTAGAGCAGTGGATGGTGTCAGTAGGGCAGTGGACGGTGTCAGTAGAGCAGTGGGCAGTGTCAGTAGGGCAGTGGACGGTGTCAGTAGAGCAGTGGACGGTGTCAGTAGGGCAGAGGATGGTGTCAGTAGGGCAGTGGACGGTGTCAGTAGAGCAGTGGATGGTGTCAGTAGAGCAGTGGACGGTGTCAGTAGGGCAGTGGACGGTGTCAGTAGGGCAGTGGACGGTGTCAGTAGATCTGGTCTTTAATGGCTCAGTCCCCAGCAGGGCCCCCATCATGGGGAGACAGCCCATACAGATGTAGGGGGCCCAGGCGTTCCATGGGGTGGCCCAGCCACCCGGGCCCCAACCATGGCTGTAGCCCCCCCCCCCCCCCAGGTGTTTGGGGCTACTTTCTTGGTTGGACCCAGCTAATTCAGCAGGGAAGGAAGGGGTGGGCAGAGGCAGAGAAAAGACTGGGTGTAATGATCTGCAGGCTGTAGCAATTAAAAAAAAAAATCACCTGTGTGAGACAATTACATGACCTCTTCTATATGAATCTGCAGGCCGGGACTGTCATGTACTTGTCTCCCACAGGAGATTTCTACACCAGCAAGGCGGCACCCAAAAGTGCAGTGAGAGTTCGCTTGGCTGGGGACATTTTTCTTCTTTAAATTGCTACAACCTGCAGATCGCGGTGCCCAATCTCTTCTCTGCCAACCCCCTTCCTTCTGGGGGATTTCCCTGACTGGCATTGCTGTGTGCTGGGAGGGGGTCTTTCATCTACAAGGTGTGGAGGTCTGGGCTGGGCAGTCTCTTTGCTGGACTGGGCAGTCTCTTTGCTGGACTGTCTCTTTGCTGGGCTGTCTCTTTGCTGGACTGGGACTGTCTCTTTGCTGGACTGGGCTGTCTCTTTGCTGGAGTGGGCATTCTTTTTGATGGATTGGGTTGTCACTTTGCTGTTTTGGGCTATCTCTTTGCTGAATATATCAAGATGCCAAACTGGGCTGCCTTTTCGCAGGAGCAGGCTGTCTCTTTGCTGGACTGGGCAGTCTTTTTGTTGGACTGGGCAGTCTTATTGGTGAACTGGACAGTCTATTTGTTGGACTGGGCAGTCTCTTTGCTGGATCGGGTAGTTTATTTGCTGGACTGGGGCTGTCTGCTGGACTGGGCTGTCTTTTTGCTGGATTGGGCATTCTCTTTGCTGGACTGGGGCTGTCTGCTGGACTGGGCTGTCTGTTTGATGGATTGGGGCTGTCTGCTGGACTGGGCTGTCTGTTTGCTGGATTGGGCATTCTCTTTGCTGGACTGGGCTGTCACTTTGGTGGATTGGGCTGTCACTTTGCTGAACTGGACAGTCTATTTGTTGGACTGGGCAGTCTCTTTGCTGAACTGGACAGTCTATTTGTTGGACTGGGCAGTCTCTTTGCTGAACTGGACAGTCTATTTGTTGGACTGGGCAGTCTCTTTGCTGGATCGGGTAGTTTATTTGCTGGACTGGGGCTGTCTGCTGGACTGGGCTGTCTGTTTGCTGGATTGGGGCTGTCTGCTGGACTGGGCTGTCTGTTTGCTGGATTGGGCATTCTCTTTGCTGGACTTGGCTGTCTTTGTGTTGGACTGGGCAGTCTCTTTGCTGAACTGGACAGTCTATTTGTTTGACTGGGCAGTCTCTTTGATGGATCGGGTAGTTTATTTGATGGACTGGGGCTGTCTGCTGGACTGGGCTGTCTGTTTGCTGGATTGAGCATTCTCTTTGCTGGACTGGGCTGTCACTTTGGTGGATTGGGCTGTCACTTTGGTGGATTGGGCTGTCACTTTGCTGGATATATGGGGATGTCTCTTTGCTGGATTGGACCAATTCTTTGCTGAATATATGAGGATGCTAGCACTGATGACTTGGAATACACTTTACATTTTCATACATTAGGTTGTAGGTGTATAAAATAAAAGTTGGTGCGCCGAAGGACTTGATGGGATGGGCAGTGGGTGGAACCCAAGAGCTGACTGTTGGATGCTAAAAATCTCCATGATTTCCAAAATGTATTTTCGGGATGTTCAGTTTCAACAGCCGGGGTCAAAGTGCAGAAGGAGATTTCACCAATTCCTCCTGCATGAGAACCCTCTGCTGTCCGGAGGAACATTAGAGAAGTAGAAAAATACCCAAACTTCAGGAACAATGTGGGGACCAGGGAAGCCATCGGTGGGGGGGCCTTAGAGAATGTGGAAAGGCCAGAGGGGGCCTAAGCCTACAGAGGCCCCGACATTTCTGATGGCTTCCCTGGTCCCAGGACATTGGGGACATTATTTTTGTAGCACACCTCTCATGCAGGATAAATTGGGGAAATCTCCTTCTGGTTGCACTTTGACCCCGGCTGTTGCAATTGAACCTGAAAATACATTTTGGAAATCAGGGAGCCTTTTAGCATCCAAGCGTCAGCTCTTGGGTTGAATTTGCTGGGCACTCCAGTCCTGGAATAATTAGTTGTTGGAAATCTGCGCCACTTGTAGATTATTTTCCATACCGAGGAATGATTGACTTCAAATCCTTTGATCTTTTTTAATCCTTTCCCGGATTGGCTGACATCTACAAATATCTTTCTGAGGGCCTCAGAGAGCGCTATTCATCTCGGCATGATGACACCGCATAGAGAAGACCAGAGCCTGGATGTCTGAGGGTTCAATCAGACAACTTCCCCATACAAACTCCTTAACCACCTAAGGAGCGCCCCACATACATTTACTGCTGCAGGGCGCCCCCCTCAGTGCAAAACCACGTAACTGTACACAGGGCCACTGATAGGGGGGACCACCAGTCCTCCTGTACGGGGCCCGGCCACACATGGGGGCCTCAACAGCACAGGAAATCGGTCAGGGGGAGGGGCAATTACCGAAGGAAGCCTTGTGTGGCTCTCTGCAGCAGCTGAAAGCTAGTTTCTCCCCCCTCCTGCCAGCTTTCAGCTGCTGTGGTGAGAGACACAGACACAGGGCATCATTCCTGTAATTACTTCTCCAACACCGATCCCCCCTCCCTGTTCTGCCTGCCCCTGATCCCCCCTCCCTGTGTGCCCCCCCTTTCACTGTGCCCCCCCTCTCCCAGAGCGCTGCAGGCTTCCCTGTCCTATAAAAAAATAACAAATTGTAAAAATTTGCCCCTCCAACCCCCGCCGCCAAACCAACGCCCCCTCCAACCCCCACAGCCAAACCAACTCCCCTCCAACCCATTCACCAAACCAATGCCCCTCCAACACCTGCCGCCAAACCAACGCCCCTCCAACCCCCGCCACCAAACCAACGCCCCTCCAACCCCTTCACCAAACCAACGCCCCTCCAACCCCTCCACCAAACCAACACCCCTCCAACCCCCACTGCCAAACCTACGCCCCTCCAACTCTCCACCAAACCAACGCCCCTCCAACCCCCGAGGCCAAACCAACGTCCCTCCAACCCCCGAGGCCAAACCAACGCCCCTCCAACCCCCGCCACCAAACCAACGCCCCTCCAACCACCGCCACCAAACCAACGCCCCTCCAACCCCTGCCGCCAAACCAACGCCCCTCCAACCCCTTCACCAACCCAACGCCCCTCCAAACCCTGCCGCCAAACCAACGCCCCCTCCAACCCTTTCACCAAACCAACGCCCCTCCAAATCCTGCCGCCAAACCAACGCCCCTCTAACCCCTCCACCAAACCAACTCCCCTCCAACGCCCGCCGCCAAACCAACGCCCCTCCAACCCCGCCGCCAAACCAACGCCCCTCCAACCCCTCCACCAAACCAACGCCCCTCCAACCCCTCCGCCTAACCAACGCCCCTCCAACCCCCGCCACCAAACCAATGCCCCTCCAACCCCCGCCGCCTAACCAACGCCCCTTCAACCCCTCTGCCTAACCAACGCCCCTCCAACCCCTCCACCAAACCAACGCCCCTCAAACCCCTCCACCAAAGCAACGCCCCTCCAACCCCACTGCCAAACCAACGCCTCTCCAACCCCTCCACCAAATCAATACCCCTCCAACCCCCACCACCAAACCAACGCCCCTCCAACCCCTGCCGCCAAACCAATGCCCCCTGCCAAACCAACGCCCCTCCAACCCCTCCACCAAACCAATGCCCCTCCAACCCCCACCGCCAAACCAACACCCCTCCCAACCCCTCCACCAAACCATAGCCCCTCCAACCCCTGCTGCCAAACCAACGCCCCTCCAACACCTGCTGCCAAACCAACGCCCCTCCAACCCCTGCCGCCAAACCAACGCCCCTTCAACATCCGCCGCCAAACGAATGCCCCTCAAACCCCTCCGCCAAACCAACTCCCCTCCAACCCCTGCCGCCAAACCAACGCCCCTCCAACCCCCGCCGCCAAACCAACGCTCCTCCAAGCCCCGCCGCAAAACCAACGCCCCTCCAACCCCCACCGCCAAACCAACACCCCTCCAAGCCACACCGCCAAACCAATGCCCCTCCAACCCCCGCTGCCAAACCAACGCCCCTCCAACCACCGTCGCCAAACCAACGCCCCTCCAACCCCCACCAGCAAACACCAAACTTCCAGCTGATAAGTCCTCATGGTGCAGCTCCTGGAAGCCAACATGGAACCAATCTGCTCATTTATTTTATACATTTACACTGAGAAGAGGAAAATCACTGAATATATATTTATATCAGCCTCATCGGGGGGGGGGGGGGGATGAAGATAAATATTTTTTGATGCCCAAAAAATGTGAAATGTACATTTCCAATAGACAGACGGCAGCCTTAATTCTGCAGAGGAACTACAGTTCCCAGCAAGCACTGAAAGTCATAATTATCGATCTATAGCAGAGGTCTCTTAACTGTGGCCCCTTATTTGGCCCTTGGGGCACTATTCCTCCCACTGATACCAATGATGGGACACTATTCCTCTCACTGACACCAATGATGGGGCACTATTCCTCCCACTGACACCAATGATGGGGCGCTATTCCTCCCACTGACACCAATGATGGGGTACTATTCCTCCCACTGACACCAATGATGGGGCACTATTCCTCCCACTGACACCAATGATGGGACACTATTCCTTCCACTGACACCAATGATGGGGCACTATTCCTTCCACTGACACCAATGATGGGACACTATTCCTCCCACTGACACCAATGATGGGACACTATTCCTCCCACTGACACCAATGATGGGGCACTATTCCTCCCACTGACACCAATAATGGGGCACTATTCCTTCCACTGACACCAATGATGGGGCACTATTCCTCCCACTGACACCAATGATGGGACACTATTCCTACCACTGACACCAATGATGGGACACTATTCCTCCCACTGACACCAATGATGGGACACTATTCCTCCCACTGACACCAATGATGGGACACTATTCCTCCCACTGACACCAATGATGGGGCACTATTCCTCCCACTGACACCAATTATGGGGCACTATTCCGCCCACTGACACCAATGAAGGGGACTTATTCCTCCCACTGACACCAATGATGGGGCACTATTCCTCCCACTGACACCAATGATGGGGCACTATTCCTCCCACTGACACCAATGATGGGACACTATTCCTCCCACTGACACCAATGATGGGGCACTATTCCTCCCACTGACACCAATGATGGGGCACTATTCCTCCCACTGACACCAATGATGGGGACTTATTCCTCCCACTGACACCAATGATGGGGCACTGATGTTGTAGTCAAACTCTAATGCCTGAAGGACGGTAAACTGGCTCTTTACTTAGAAAGTTTGGAGACCCCTAAAGTAGAGGAACCAAGGTCTATGGAAAAGTGAGGCCATCTTCTATCATTAGGGCTGTGAAGGATCTGAACATTCCATCAAGATCTGGCATGGAACTATTAGTCCCAGCATGCCTTGCAAGCTATTGGCATCCCAACAGACTACATGGCTTCAACCTTGCAGAGTCCTGGGACTTGTAGTTCTATTACAACTAGAATTCAAATATTGATATGGGATTGAGGAACTAAAAGTTCCTCACAACTGCTGGAGCTTGTAGTTCCTCCGGGGTTGTAGAGCCAAATACTGCTGAGACTCAATGAAGACAATTCTTCCACCAATCAGTAAAAATCTACAACTGCATCTCGGATACTGAAATTCCACCCATGGATGGTGGCTTTGAGGAGACTTGTAGTTCCACTGCAGCTAGAGGATTATCCCTATGTCCCACCAGGACTCCGGCCAGAAGGAGTCAAGGCATGCTGGCATTTGTAGTTTGCACTTAGCCAGATGCTGACATGGCAACCAGGACCACATATTCCCAGTATAGCTGCAGGGCAGACGACTGAGGCATGCTGGTGACCCAAATGCTATTACTAGATGCCTCCTGGGATTTATAGTTCACCAGCCAGGGGCAATGATGGATGTGATATATGGAGTGATGATGAATAGAGGCACAGAGAGATTATTCAGCCCTTACCTTGAGTCGCTGACACCATGAACTGCGATAAGATGAATGAGAGAGCCCAGACCATCGGAAAATCCATCACTCGCCTTTCCATGGGGTGCCTGAAAGAGAATTCACGTGTCGTAATCCTCGCAGATCTAATCCTCGGCATAGCATGCCGCTTACCGACAAAGGGAGCCCTTTAATATTCCGCTGGGAGTAATCCTACATCTCCTCTCACCTTCAAGACTTCTCCTCTGCCTCACCCCTTCCCTGGAGCTCCCTTCCACATCCACTGAGCCCTCCAACACTCTCCGATAACTCACCTATTCCAAGCAGCATACAATGAGATCCACCTCCTGCTTCCTCCCCTACTATGTGCCACAGCAAACGCGGTGCCCCTACCAATCGCATGCTTACTCCTGTCCTTCCTGATCATATCCCTCCGACTCCTCTCAATTCTCACCCAGGCAAGGCTTGCCCTGCTGCCTCTGCCACCACCGATGCCACCACCGCTGTCACCACCACCGCCACCACCACCTTCACCGCTGCCACCATCACTGCCGCCACCCCCACTGCCACCACCAGTGCCACCATTGCCACCACCACTACCACCAGCGCCGCCGCCACCTCCGCCACCTTCACCACTGCCACCATCACCGCCGCCACCCCCGCTACCACCACCAGCGCCACCACTGCCACCACCACCAGCGCCACTGCCACCGCCGCCACCACTGCCACCTTCACCGCTGCCACCACCACTGCCACCATCACCGCCGCCACCCCCGCTGCCACCACCAGCGCCACCACTGCCACCACCACCAGCGCCACCACTGCCACCTTCACCGCTGCCACCACCACTGCCACCATCACCGCCGCCACCCCCGCTACCACCACCAGCGCCACCACTGCCACCACCACCAGCGCCACTGCCACCGCCACCACCACCGCCACCTTTACCGCTGCCACCACCACTGCCACCACCAGCACCACCACTGCCACCACCACCAGCGCCACCACTGCCACCACCACCAGCGCCGCGGCTACCGCCGCCACCGTGTTCTGCAGTCTCGGTGTTCTATATGATTTCTGAGCAGTTTTATGCCTTTGTTTCTAGAACTTTTATCTGCATTGTATCACAGAAACGCTGAGCGCTGCAATCCGCTATGGAATTATTTTTATTCATTTTTTTATTATAGCGCCAAAGTGAGCGCATACGCGAGTTATAACAACATTACAGACAAAACCACAATCCTTTGCAATAATTCCACCTCAAAGGATTTAATTTTATTAACAATAATTATAGTAATAATAATAATAATTAATAAAATAATAATTAATAAAAACAAATAATTAATTACATTTAATAATTTAATATTATTATAATATTTTATTATAATTAATAAAATTAAATAAAAATTAATAATAATAATAATAAAAATAATAATAATGTAACAGCAACAACAACAAATATAATAATAATAATAATAATAATAACACATAAAAATAAAAATTAATAATAATAAAAATAACACATCATAACACATAATAATAGTAAAAATTATATGAATACTATTATGTGTTATGATTTAATATTTGTTATTATTATTAGTATTATTATTATTATTATTAATAATAATAATAATAATAATAATAATAATAATATTTTTTATTAATAAACATTAAAACATAACACATAATAGTATTTATATCATTTTTACTATTATTATTATAAAATTTTAAAACATAACACTCATTTATAAACGTATTATTATTATTATTATTATAATATTAGTTACATAGTTAGTCTGGTTGAAAAAAGTCCATCTAGTTCAACCAATAGAAAGGGAAAAAAATCATACAATCCCATATACACAATTCTATACCCACAGTTGATCCAGAGGAAGGTGAAAACCCCGGCAAAGCATGATCCAATTTACAACAGCAGGGGAAAAAATCCTTCCTGATCCCCCGAGAGGCAATCAGATTTAAAAGTAAAAATAATAAAAAATATAATAAAATAAAAATGAAATCACAATTAATAATTAATAGTAACACATAATAAGCAACAATTATTATTATTATTATTATTATTATTAATAATAATAATAATAATAATAATAATAATATTGTTATAATAATAATAATAATAATGATAATAATATCTAACAATAATAATGAAAAGAATAACAGATATAATAAAATAATAATGAAAAATAAAATGTAATTATAAATTGATGATAAAAAATAAATAATAAAATAAATGATTTATAAAATAAATAAATAAAAATGAATAGTAACAAATAATAAATAATATTAAAACATAATAATAATAATAACAACAAAATATACTAAAATAAAATAAGAAATAAAAAACATTATTATAATAATAATAATAAAATAATAACAAATAATAACAAATAAGAATGAAAAATTATACTAAAAAAACTAACAAATAATAATAAATAAAAATTAGAAATAATAATAAAAAATAATAAACAATAAAAATAAGAAATAATAACAGATTATACTTAAAAAAACTAACAAATAATAAAAACAAACAATAACAAATTAAACAAAAAAAAACAATAAATAATAAAATAAAAAATATAATAAAAAATAATAAATATTAATAACAAATAATAATAATAACAAATAGAAAATAAATAAAAAAATAGTAATACCAAAAAAATAAATTAATATAACAAATAATAAATATAATAAGATAAATAATAACCATCGTACTGCTCCAGGAAAGCTCCGGGACCGCCACACTCACCTTGGCTGCTCCTCCTACAAATTCTGGATGGGCGCAGGGTGGTCGGAGCTTCTGTTCATTATTCCTTTCAAAGTTCTCCTTTTATGTCCCAGATTTGGGTCCCAATTGTGTGATTGGAAATCAGATTTGTCAGATGAGGAAGCCGGGGGGATAACACGCGGTGCAGACGGGAATGTTCCTGGATGGAGATGAGGAGATGTTGGCAGAGATGCAGGAATTGTGGAAAGAAGCCGCCTGTCTCTCCTCCATCCATTCTCCTCCATCCGTTCTCCTCCGCAATCCTTCCCAACAATTCTACTACCGGCTTTTCTTTTCTCTGATCCCTTCTCTGCACGCCTCCAACAATGCTGTTAGTCATTCCGGAAGCTTCTTAGAAAACATGAAGTGGATTTTCAATGTATAATAATAATATAATAATAATATAATAATATAATAATAATAATAATATAATATAATAATAATAATAATATAATAATAATAATATAATATAATATAATAATAACAATAATAATAAAATAATAATAATAATATTTATAAAGCTCTGGTTTCCCCGTCACATTATGGAAATGAGATTTTTCTGCTGGTGGAGTCGGGGAACGATCGGCAGATTTATAACGAGTTTATAATTCCATGGCGCTGTGAAATCCAAGGCTGCGAATATCTCGCTGCAAGCAAATAATTAAACATTTAATTAAAAGCTGTAATTACCGGCTTTTGGGCTAAAAGCGCCATGGCTGCGCGGACGCCGTGTTTTATCGCATACGGCGCTCTCACAAGCGGGGGATAATTTACACAATCTTTTTTTGCTTTACATTTTTGCTGCGGTTGCTGAGCAATCAGAAGTGGAAAATTTCATCTTTTTTGTTGGTTGTTTTATTTTAGGGTTTGGGTGGTTAAACCAATAGGAATGAAGCATAAACACCTTATAGAAAAGACTAAACTGCTAAATATTACCAAGAAACATGAATATAATGAATATTTGGGACTTTTAGGGTGCTAATCCTTTTTTACCCTCTTTGCTGCGTTGTCTGTCCGTGTCCCCTCCCCTCCCCCGCTCATATTGGATTATTATACTGAGGATGCATTGCTGGGCTGTAAGATATTTATTGCACATAACTATATACACCCACCGGACACTTTATTAGGTACACCTGTTCCATTGTTTGGTGACTCAAATTGCTAATCAGCCAATCACATGGCAGCAACTCTATGAATTTCAGCATCTAGATGTGGTGAAGACGACTTGCTACATCAGAATGGGGAAGAAAGGGGATTTCGGTGACTGTGTTGGTTGTTGTTGGCAGATGGGCTGCTCTGAGTATTTCTGGGATCTCTCGGGATTACAGAGAGAAAATATCCGGTGAGTGGCAGCGGTGTGGAGGAAAATGCCTTGTTGATGTCATAGGAGAATGGGCAGACTGGTTCCAGATGTGTGCGCATGTGTGTGTGTGTGTGTGAGCATGTGCGCATGTGTGTGTGCATGTGTGTTTGCATGTGTGCATGTGTGTGCGTGCGTGCGCATGTGTGTGTGTGCGTGCGCGCATGTGTGTGCGTGTGTGTGCGTGCGTGTGTGCGCATGTGTGTGTGTGTGTGTGTGCGCATGTGTGTGTGTGCGTGTGTGCGCATGTGTGTGTGTGCGTGTGTGCGCATGTGTGTGTGTGCGTGTGTGCGCATGTGTTTGTGCGCGCATGTGTGTGAGTGTGCGTGTGTGTGTGCGCGCCCCTTATAGAAACTGACGTACGAACCCAACTTGAACGGATTGGAAGTCAAAGAAATATAAAAACTAAAGCACTTACCCCTCCCCCCCCCCCCAATCCACTCAAATATCATCAATACTGGGTGAGAACCTCAATCCAATATCAGTGGATCAATAAATATAAAATTAACATAAAGAATAAAGACTTCAATGTCCATAAAACAGAGAAGTCCTGGCTGTGCACTCCGACTACCCCTCCCCCTGCTAATAAAGTGCCTCAGACACTCCTCCAGTTGCAGAACAAAAAAAAAATTGTTTCATTTCGCTTCGTTTCAATATTTTATTTGCATAAATTTGTTTCGTTAAATTAATTTTTTCTATTTAATTCGTTTTCGGAATTTGTTTTAGTTTTTGTATTCAAATCCATTCAAATTTTCTAAATTCAAATTCGAAAAGTTTTCAATTTGTTTTCCAATTTCCAAAGACAATAAAATAGAAAAAAAAAGATAAAGAAATAGAATAGAATAGAACATAAAATAAAAGAGTAGAATATAGTAGAGAAAAAAAGAGCAAATCGGAACAGAAAATAAAAGAACAGAATAGAATTTAAAAAAATAGAATATAATAGAAATAATATAACCATTTTCCCAAATTCAAATAGAATCAATTTGAATAGAATGGAAAAGAATAGAAAAATAACAGAATAGTATAGAATAAACAACAGAATAGAATATAATAGAAAGAATATAACCATCCTTATATTCTAATCTAGTATTTTCTATTCTAATAAAATTTGATATGTCTCTATTTGGATTTTGGAAAATTGGTATATTCTTTCTATTCTATTCTATTGTTTTTTAATAATTTTATTTTTCTATTTTTTTCTATTCTATTCTATTATTTCCTTTTCTATTCAAATTCAAGTTTATTCTATATAAAATTCCAATTTCTGAAGATGGTTATATTTGTTCTATTCTATTCTAGTCTGTTGTTGTTTTTTTGTATACTATTCTGTTCTAATCTTTTCTTTCCTATTCCATTGAAATTCAAATTCATTCTATTGAATTTTGGGAAATGGTTATATTTATTCTATTGTAAAGTTTTTTTTAATTCTTTTCTCTTCTATTCTATTATAGTCTTTCCTATTCTTTTTTTTTTTTTATTCTATTCCACTCTTCTCCTATGTCTTCAAATTTGAATTTATTCAATTTGAAATTAGAATTTCAGAAGATGGTTATATTCTTTATATTTTATTATATTCTTTTTTCTTCTAGTCTATTCTATTTTATTCTATTTTTTTTCTATACTATTCCTTTACTTTCTGGTCTATTTTATTCTTTGAAAACTGGAAAATAAATCGAAAGCTATTGGAATTTGAAAACTTTTTGAATCGATTTGAATTTGGTCTGAATTGTTTTTGTTACTTTTCGGATTAGTTTAAATTCAGTACTATTGTAATTCGAATATTCAGATACACCCGAATTTCATATCAGAAGGAAAGGAACGGCATGTGTCTCCGCCCCCCACTGCGTGCACAGAACTCACACTCACCATTCATACATAATAGATAAGAATTTGATAATTTCGGGAATCCCCCGCTTTCCTGACGGTCCGTACATAAAACGCCTCTCAGAGTGCGCCGGCCGTTATCCTTCCTCATTCCCCGGCATCCGAGACCCAGAAAAGATGGAATGATCCGGGATCTGGAAATAACGATTATTAAAAAGCCAAAACAATGATTAAAAAACACATTTCACACTTACATGTAACGGTGGTTTGCTCAGCGCCAACATACACAGCCTGGTTGTATTTATCCCGAAACCTGCCTGAGCCGCCGTGTGTTCCAACGACTGGAATTGCCATCCCGACCCACCAGAAAGTGACTTTACAAATGGCCGACACGCAGATTCAATGCATTTCACATACCAACGTCATCAGGAAGCCTGTGGATGTTAGAGACCTCCCCCTCCTCCACCTTCCATTTGAGGATCCCCACAGATGCTCAATAGGGTTTAGGTCTGGAGACATGCTTGGCCAGTCCATCACCTTTACCCTCAGCTTCTTTAGCAAGGCAGTGGTCATCTTGGAGGTGTTTGGGGTCGTTATGTTGGAATACTGCCCTGCCCCCCAGTCTCTGAAGGGAGGGGATCATGCTCTGCTTCAGTATGTCACAGTACATGTTGGCATTCATGGTCCCCTCAATGATCTGTAGCTCCCCAGTGCCGGCAGCACTCATGCAGCCCCAGACCATGACACTCCACCACCATGCCTGACTGTAGGAAGACACACTTGTCTTTGTACTCCTCACCTGGTTGCCCCCACACACGCCTGACACCATCTGACACCAAATAAGTTTATCTTGGTCTCATCAGAGCACAGGAGATGGTTCCAGTAATCCATGTCCTTAGTCTGCTTGTCTTCAGCAAACTGTTTGTGGGCTTTCTTGTCCATCATCTTTAGAAGAGGCTTCCTTCTGGGATGACAGCCATGCAGACCAATTTGATGCAGTGTGCGGCGTATGGTCTGAGCACTGACAGGCTGACCCCTCCCCCATCCCTTCAACCTCTGCAGCAATGCTGGCAGCACTCATACATCTATTTCCCAAAGACAACCTCTGGATATGACGCTGAGCACGGCACTCAACTTCTTTGGTGGACCATGGTGAGGTCTGTTCTGAGTGGAACCTGTCCTGTTATACCGCTATATGGTCTTGGCCACCGTGCTGCAGCTCAGTTTCAGGGTCTTGGCAATCTTCTTATAGCCTAGGCCATCTTTATGTAGAGCAACAATTCTTTTTTCCGATCCTCAGAGAGTTCTTTGCCATGAGGGGCCATGTTGAACTTCCAGTGACCAGTATGAGAGAGTGAGAGCGATAACACCAAATGTAACACGGCGGACGTGTCATCCCTCTACACCATCATCCAACATGATGATGCTCTATTGGCCCTTAATTGGGCCCTGAGTAAGAGGGATGATTTACCACATAACCAGAAGTTGTTTATCCGGAATGCCCTGGACTTTTGTCTAGGGCATAACTATTTCTGGTATAATCAGTCCTTCTACAGCCAGAAGAAAGGTGTGGCAATGGGAGCGAAATTCGCTCCCAGTCTCGCCAACCTTTTTATGGCAGAGTGGGAGGACAAACATGTATTTTGTAGGGAGAGACCAGAACTCCTTTTCTATCGTCGATTCATAGACGATATTATTTTTGTATGGAACGACACAGAGTCCTCATTATTGAACTTCATGAGTTATTTGAATACTAATACAAATAACATCAAACTCAAGTTCAATTGGAGTTTAACGGATATCCACTTCTTGGACGTAAATATAAAGAAGGGTTCGGGCAGACTAACTACGTCTGTCTTCTTCAAGTCTACAGATAGAAACAGTTACCTGTCTATTCAAAGTGGACATCACCCGAACTGGCTGCATAATATACCGCGTGGCCAGTTCATGCGAGTACGACGGAACTGTACATTTGAAGAAGACTATATCGCCCAAACCAATGTTCTTAAGGAGAGGTTTATCCAAAAGGGATATGACGAACAATGTCTTGAGAAAGAGATTGAAAATATTCTGGATATCCCTCGAGCTGCATGCTTGCAGAACGTGACGAGACCCACAAATGGATCTGACGATAAACAATGGAGTTTTTTGTCTGATTACTGTGAGGACCACAAAAAAGTAGAAGCCATCTTCAAAACCCATTGGAACATCTTGCAGATGGATGCAGTATTGGGACCTGTGTTGCCCGATGTTCCATCCTTCATTTATCGTAGGGCCCCGAGCTTTGGGGACAGGGTGGTGAAGAAGATCCTTAATCCCCCGGATACTTCCTTCTTTCCGGGTAGACGAGGGTTTCACAAATGTGGGAGATGTAAGTCATGTTCGTATACCCCCCAAAATCAGAGGAGACGTGAGTCCTTTTATGTTGCAGCAATTGACAAGAGTTTCGACATTAGGCATTTCATCACATGTGATACCACGCATGTGGTGTATGCTTTAATGTGTCCCTGCAAAATCATTTATATAGGACGAACTAAACGCACTTTGACAATTAGAGTTGGGGAGCACATCAGCAATATTATTAAGGGCAAAACAGAGCACAGTGTCCCAGCCCATTTCCGTTCACATCACCAACGGGACCCCAGTTGTTTACAATTCTGGGGTGTCGAGCGGGTGACACCCCCGTGGAGGGGTGCCAATTGGGTTAGGGAATTATCAAAGTGCGAAACAAAATGGATATTCCAGACCCAATCTTTGAGCCCTGTAGGATTAAATATAGAGTTGGATTTAAATTGTTTTATTAGTGATCATTGATTTTAGTTTCCAACTCTATATTATATTATTTTATACTTGATCTTTTTTGTTTTTTGATCTTTCATCTTTGGATGATGTGCGTTGGGAGGACCGTGATCCCCCAAAGTGTCCGCACACACAAATGTCCCTAGGCTTGTGACTCATGCTGTCTAGCGTTGGTTATGGGCTTAGGGTTATTTTAAATATTTTAATGATTTTACTTATTTATATTTAGTTTTGCCTATTAGTTTCCAATAGATTCGTGTTCTTTTTTCTGGTGTGACATGTTTTTGTTTAGTATTATGATATTTTTGGTATATGGATTATACTTCCATACAAATTTTCCTTACATTGTTACACTTCCATTGGTAGATGGCACTGTTGTGCATAGTCTCTTTAAATGTGCATATAATTAACAGGTGTATTTTCACAATGTCAGGACCCAGACTTGAACCTGTGACCTCCAGTGTGTTTGCCAATGACTCTACTTGCTGAGCCACCTGGAATGCTGGAGCTGCTGTTGTGCATAGTGTACTGAGTACACATAAATAACTTCTTGGTCTTCCTGGTGGGTGGAGCCCATACATCCGGCCGGGACTCTATGTTATTATTCTTCCGGGTCATGGAGACCTTACATCCGGCCGGGAATCCGTGCTATTATTGTTCCGGGTCATATGTTAATTAAGGAGGAAGTTTTAGCTGATTGGGCGTAAAGCTGAATCACTATGATTGGTCAGAACACGATCGTCACTACCAATGGAAAGTGATGTAATTTACAGCGTTTTAAGTATGTATATACACTAGCGATTTTGTATGGATACTATCGGTCTATTGGTGGTTGAGTGGTTGGTGTCTTTTTGCTTTCAGCATAAGGGTGCAATTAACTTCCTGTGTGCTATACTTCCGGGGTCGTAGGACGGCCCATTGTAGTGAATAGTGGCGAGATGGAGGGTTACTGTGCTGTCTTAGCCTGCTATTGGCCAGTATTCTACAGGCATCCACCAATAACCGATGGTGTGAACCTCGGCACCACCCTACTTCCGGGTTATAGGGTAATGTACCATAGAGATTAGTGAATTGAGAGGAAGTGATCCTGTAAATCTAGTCTGTGATTGGTCGACACACCTGAGCAACCACCAATGGCCGATGATGTCAACCCTGGCCCCGCCCTGTGGGTTGATGGGCATGGGTATTTAAGGTTACCGCCAAGCCGCCGTGGTCACGCTCCCGGGGAAGAAGTGGAAATCACGAAACGCGTCGGGGCGTGACCAGGCGATGTAACCAGGCTGTGTAAGAGGAGTTCGGATTACCCAGAAGGCGCGGCGTCCACGGCGTGGAGCCTGGACATCATCTCCCGAAGGGCATCCCTCCCCTATTCGTGACTGTTTTTTTGCGTTGGATGACATACAAGACATGTGAGTGTGTTACCTTATGTTTTATTTTATTTAATAAAACCCTTTCAAACGGTATCACGCTATTGGGATTATGTTCTCTCCTCCCCATATGCTGCTGAGATTTTTTTGACTGCGCTGGTGCGATTCCTGTTGTGGATACTCTGGACCAGTGACCATCATTATAAGCCTGAATGCTCAAACACGAAAGTGGGTTGGGCCACAGCATCTGGTGAGTGGGCAATTCTCCTCCCCCCTTGGAGCACGGTGGTGGTGGTGATCCTTTTGAGAAACACGTCTTCGTACATTATCATCCCAGGAGATAGAGTGAAGGATTATGGACTGTTTGAGTCATTTCTGAACTTTTTCCTGCTGCCTATGTGACATCTATTGCATTTCGGACTTTTGTGCAGTGGGCACAGTAGTTTTTTGGCACTTGCTTCTTGACAAGTTTGCGCTACTATATATATATAGGGATATTGCTGAGTATCTATCTATTATATATCTTTCACCAAATGTAACACACCTGCTCCCCATTCACACCTGAGACCTTGTAACACTAACGAGTCACATGACACTGGGGAGGGAAACTGGCTAATTGGGCCCAATTTGGACATTGTCACTTAGGGGTGTACTCACTTTTGTTGCCAGCGGTTTAGACATTAATGGCTGTGTGTTGAGTTATTTTGAGGGGACAGTAAATTTACACTGTTATACAAGCTGTACGCTCACTACTTTACATTGTAGCAAAGTCTCATTTCTTCAGTGTTGTCACATGAAAAGATAGAATGGGAGGGGTGTACTTACTTTTGTCAGACACTGTATTCAACTATTTTTTATCATTTAGGTTGGTGTAATTTTTACTTACATTTTTTTCAACACTAGAAGTCACACTACGAGAGAGAGATTGCCGAGACCAAGTCCTGTTTGCTACAGAAATCGCAGGCCAGCTCTAACAGAAGCAAAGTGCCATTTATTGAATCATTGTCACACACAGACCAATGACATTGATAGAAAAGAATAGGTAGCATGTGCATGTGTGTATGTATATGTGTAGCACTCTGTATGTCCTCATCTGTATTCCTGTAACTGTAAGTAGTTTGTGTATGCGGCTGTCTTAGCTATTTAATAAAATCACATAATTATAGCACTGGGTCCTTCCTTCTCTTTACTGCAAGAATTAAAAGAGAATTATGGGGTTAAAAAACAAACCTGCATACTCACCTAGGCAGATGAAGCATCGATCCAATGCTGGATCTCTCCCCCCCCCCCCCCCGCGCCCCTGAGACCGGGAACCGAACAATCAATTCCTCAGTTCTCAGTCTTCAGTGAGCAGAGAGGTGGTGACTGCCCCTTCAGCGCTCACTGGAGTGCCGGGCTATGCAGAGGGCGGGAGCAGCTAACTTAAGTTCTCAGCGGCATTCTGAGAGGCGGAGCCAGCTGCCAGTCCATACATGGATGGATACGACATTAAATTCGAAAAATCAATCCTGAGTGATGTCAGCCAACAGCAGACTTTTCCCCGCTGTCAGCTGAATACAGGTTACAGGAGTGCAGAACAAAGTGCATCCCTGTGACCTGCAGGACAAGTATGCTCAAAAGAGCTCTGACCCTAATTCTCCTTTAACTACTTCAGCTCTGGAAGATTTACCCCCCTTCATAAGGCAATTTTTTGCGATACGACACTGCGTTATTTTAACTGACAAATTGCGCGGCCGTGCGATGCTGTACCCAAAATAAAATGGATTTCCTTTGGTGGTATTTGATCACCTCTGCAGTTTTTATTTTTTGCGGTATAAACAAAATAAGAACCATCATTTTGAAAAAAAACAAAACAATATTTTCTGTTATAAAATATCCAATTAAAAAATGTAAAAATCTAATTTCTTCATCAATTTATTCCAATATGTAATCTGCTACATATTTTTGGTGAAAAAAAAAAATAAAAAAAAAATCCCAATAAGTGAATATTGATTGGTTATACCTTCTACAAACTAGGGGAAAGATTTATGGAATTAGTATTTTTTATTTTTTTTTACTAGTAATTGCGGAGATCAGCGATTTTTAGCGGGACTGCGATATTGCGGCGGACAAATCTGACACTTTTTGGGGACCAGTGACACCAATACAGTGATCAATGCTAAATATATGGACTGTCACTGTACTAATGACACTGGCAAGGAAGGGGTTAACATCAGGGGCAATCAAGGGATTAAATGTGTTTCCTGGGAGTGCTTGCTAGCTGTGTGGGGGAGGTGCTTTGACTGGGGGAAAACAGAGATCCGTATTCCTGCATAGCAGAAACACAAGATCTCCATCTTCCCCTCTCACAGAACGGTGATCTGTCTTGTTTAAATTGGCAGACCACCATTCTGCCTCTCTCAGGAACGATTGCTGGGTGCCGGCAAACATCGCGCCTGCCGGACTCGCTGATTGGCTCCCGCTGTGTCTAATCACAGTGCAGGGGGGCCGCTGGTGGCGCACATGTCCACCCCAGACCTGGAACAAAGAATGATGTACAGGTACGTGATTTTGTGCTGAAGGGTCACCCTGATGCAGTATATATGCAGGGGGCGGTCCGGAAGCGGTTAAACAGCAAAGCAGTTGGGGGCTTATCCGGGATCTGCAGGATTTTCAAAAACAATCGAAGGCTCATCTGGAATTCCAATCATGTAGAAATTAAGACTATTGGGGTCTTTTGGCCGGGATTGGCATTAATTTCCAAAAAAGCAAAGCAGGTGCCAATCTAATTGAATTTTAATGCAGGAAATATCGTGCCTTAGCATGTGTTGGGTTAAAACTCACGTATGACACACGTTAGGAGAATACACAAAGTGTGAAGCCAGCCGAAATCAATCGGTCTTTTTTAGGCAGCTGTGAAGACAGCGTCTCATGTAATTATTTGTCATGCCCTGGGCCATTGTAATTTTTTTTCTATAATTAATTTGAATATCAATGTTTTCAATTATGTTTGAAAATTAATTTTGGATTTTTTTTATAAAGAAGATGAATTCATGTTGGCACCAAACTTCTCACCAGCCCCACCTGACTCCACCCCCATCTATCTCATGAATATTTCTCTTCCTATAGGACTGCTTTAAAGCCACGACCTGACACTTAGAGACCTATTTATAAAGCTGTGAAAGTGACTTTCATCGAATATCCACTGGTGATGAATCGATCGATGGTATGTAAAATGCATCCACCAGGAAGGTTCACCTGATGGCAATCTTTGGTGAATGTCATATTCAATGCTTTATCAATATGTCCTTCAACGTGAGAATTCTGTTTTATAATTCCTCCAAAAATTGGCCGGAGACTTTGGCTTCTCCTTCAGCTGCAAACAAAAGTCGTGACCAATCGCCGCAGAGCCGTGAAGTTACATTTAAATCGGGGCTCCATGTATGGCATACGAAATCCTCTGACCGGTTATTTATGGTCTTAAGGTGTCAATTTTAATAACATTTCTATAAATCTTCTTCACCAGACCCCGGATAACCTACGAGACGCTCAACGGCCATTTGTAGAAGAGAAATTGGATTTGTGTAAGTATGGGGCGGGGATGGAAGGAGGAGAGGAGGACAACACAATTCCATCTTCTGCTCTCCAGGCACAACCGGCGTCTGCAAATAACCCCAACCGACCTCCAACCAAATGGAGTCCAACCCAACGAGGCCAGCGTTCCAACCGCAAGGAAAATTCTCCCTTATTTCAACGTCCAACTTCTAAAGCGGCTTAAAGGATTTGTTTTTCAATGACATCAATTCACTGGAATGGATCAAATGAATATTTCTTCACAACAAACAGAAAATAACTTTCACTTTCTTTTCTCCCTTCTTTTTCTTTTTTTTCCTTTTTTCTTTTCTTTTTTTTTTTTTTTTAACGGAACACAGTAGGTTTTTTATTTTACTTTTCTTTATTTCTTTTTTTTATCTTTTTATTTTTATATTTTCTTTTTTTTTTTTATATATTCCTTTCTCTTTTATTCTTTTTTCATTTTCTTTTCTTTTTTTTTTTTTAACGGAACACAGTAGCTTTTTTATTTTACTTTTCTTTATTTCTTTTTTTTATCTTTTTATTTTTATATTTTCTTTTTTTTATGTATTCCTTTCTCTTTTATTCTTTTTTCATTTTCTTTTCTTTTTTTTTTTTTTTGCTTTTTCATTTTTTTAACAGAACACAGTAGCTTTTTTATTTTACTTTTTATTTCTTTTTTTTTTTATATTTCTTTATTTATATATATATATATATATATATATATATATATATATATATATATATATTCCTTTCTCTTTTATTCTTTTCTCATTTTCTTTTTTCTTTTCTTATTTTTTTTTTGCTTTTTATTTATTTTTTTACAGAACACAGTAGCTTTTTTTTTCTTTTCTTTTCTATTTATTCTTTCTTTATTTTTATATTTTCTTTTTTATATATTTTGTCTCCTTTTTTCTTTTTTCATTTTCTTTTCTTTTTTTTTCTTTGCTTTTTATTTTTTTTTTTTTTTAAAAGAACACAGTAGCCTTTTTCTTTATTTCTTTTCATTATTTTTCTTTATTTATTTTTATCTTTTTTTGTTATATATATTCATTCTCTTTTTTCCCTTTTTTTTTTTGCTTTTTCTTTTTTTTTAACGGGATGCAATAGCTCATTTATTCTTTTTTTCATTTTCTTTTCTTCTTTTTTTTTTTTGTTTTTTTGTTTTTTTATTTTTTTTTACAGAACACAGTAGCTTTTTTCAGTATTTCTCTTCTTTTTTTCTTTTTTTTTATTTATTTATTTGTTTATTTTTTAACAGAACACAGTAGCTTTTTTTTCTTTTACTTTTCTTTTCTATTTATTCTTTCTTTATTTTTATATTTTCTGTCTCCTTTTTGTTTTTTCATTTTCTTTTCTTTTTTTTTTATTTTTTCTTTGCTTTTTCTTTTTTATTTTTTTTTTTAACAGAACACTGTAGCCTTTCTCTTTATTTATTTTCATTATTTTTCTTTCTTTCTTTTTATCTTTTTTTGCTATATATATTCTCTCTCTTTTTTTTCCTTTTTTTTTCTTTTCTATTTTTTTCTTTGCTTTTTCTTCGGAACACAATAGCTCTTTTTTCTTTTAATTTTCTTTTTTTTTTCTATCATTTCATGTCCACTCGGGCATCTCGTCAATCTCCCTGCTGGAGGAGCCTCCCCACTGAGCGGATTAGCATGGAGAGGAGCCGAGGCTCTTAAATAATAAGAAAGTCTATTATGGAGGACCTCTCAAGTGCAGGAACAACCCTGTTGTCATTATTATCCTTCTTCCTCGTGTATAGAAAGCTGGAAGACGTTTGCTTCTCTGTGGCTCCTATCTCAAGTTTATGTGGTCTCAGGGCAGGACTCCCATGATATGGTTGTATAGTGCCTGGTGTGCCTGAGTGCCCCTCTCAGAACGGCTCTCACCGGTGACCTCCCTCCATTCTACCCGGCTGGTTTGGGGGCTTTGTCCTCCCCTTTAGGTCTGGCACCAATAGGATCTCCTGAAGAAGCTGTAAGCGAAACGCGTAAATAATCCATTGGCATATGATGCACTAGAATCCTGTTCAGCCCGGACACGTGATACCATCGCCGTATCTGTGCCTTTACATATACCAGATGGGCATATAATGGGTTCCTGTGCTTTACGAAGATGTCACACAGCACTTTTCAATACATTTTCTATGTGTTGGTTTTAATCACTTTTACTATGTTATAATAAATATTTCTAACTTTAATACAATTTTGAGTACTAGTTTTTTCCTTGTGTGATTTATGGTGGCTACCTTTAGAGTCCTATACATTTTCTACTATATATATATATATATATATATATATATACTGTACATATATTCTTTTTTATTTTCTTTTATTTTTTTTTTACTTTTATTTTTTTTTTATTTTTTTAACAGAACACAGTAGCTTTTTTTCTTTAACTTTTCTTTTTTTCTTTTCTTTCTTTATTTTTATCTTTTCTTTTTTTATATATACAGTATATATTCTTTCTCTTTTTTTTAATTTTCTTTTCTTTTTTTTTCCCCCCTTTTTTTCTTTTCTTTTTTTTTTTTTTTTTTTTTTTGCTTTTTTCTTTTTTTTAACAGAACACAATAGCTTTTTTCTTTTACTTTTTTTTCTTTTCTCTCTTTTTTTTTCTTTTTCTTCTATGTCCTGTTGCCTTTCTGTCTTTCTTTTTGTGTTTGTCTCCTATCAGCCGACCTCATCTCCCGCTGAGTCTCTCATTTGCATAGTCACATTTTTTTTCCTTATTTTAATACATGGCTGGATAAAATGTGAATCTTTATATCTCTGTAGAATCCAACTTTACCCTTCCCCCCTAAATCCCAACGCTAACTACCCCCCCCCCACTTCTAAGGCTCTTCCTTCTGCATCCTAATGACCTTCTCCTGACCCCCCCCCCCCCCCATTCCTTGCAGTGTCTGAGCTGATCTCCACAGTCAAAGGTTTCTGATCTCCTCTCGGGATCTGTAGGAAGAAATGTCTTCTTCCATATTTATGAAGGTGAAGGAAGTCCATCAGGATGTGAAATTCGTCCCTACTGGGGGGCTGAAGGTTGTCCTTGCCTGCGGGCGGAGAGAAGCTGTGCACCCCCCAATACTACGCTGAGACTGCGCTGCACTGTGCACCCCCCAATACTGCGCTGCACTGTGCACCCCCCCAATACTGCGCTGAGACTGCGCTGCCCTGTGCACCCCCAATACTGCGCTGCCCTGTGCACCCCCAATACTGCGCTGAGACTGCGCTGCCCTGTGCACCCCCAATACTGCGCTGCCCTGTGCACCCCCAATACTGCGCTGAGACTGCGCTGCACTGTGCACCCCCCAATACTGCGCTGCACTGTGCACCCCCCCCCCATACTGCGCTGAGACTGCGCTGCCCTGTGCACCCCCAATACTGCGCTGCCCTGTGCACCCCCAATACTGCGCTGCGCTGCACTGTGCACCCCCCCCAATACTGCGCTGAGACTGCGCTGCACCCCCCAATACTACGCTGCGCTGTGCACCCCCCAATACTACGCTGAGACTGCGCTGCACCGTGCACCCCCCAATACTGCGCTGAGACTGCGCTGTGCACCCCCCAATACTGTGCTGAGACTGCGCTGCACCGTGCACCCCCCAATACTGCGCTGAGACTGCGCTGCACTGTGCACCCCCCAATACTGCGCTGAGATTGCGCTGCACCCCCCCAATACTGCGCTGCGCTGTGCACCCCCCAATACTGCGCTGAGACTGCGGTGCACTGTGCACCCCCCCCCCCAATACTGCGCTGAGAATGCGCTGCACCCCCCAATACTGCGCTGCACTGTGCACCCCCCATTACTGCGCTGCGCTGCACTGTGCACCCCCCAAATAATACCAGACTGAGATGTACCCAACAACCCAACCGATTACCGTCCTTGCCTGCCGATTGAAGCTTTATACCTCATATCTTCCTTCCCCTCCCCCCCAAATGAATCATAATTGTATCCATTCAAGAGAAGTGATTGATGGTTATTATGTAACGATTATTTGTAGAATTTGTTCGCTGGGAGTGAGAATGTTTTCTGTCTATGAAGAAATCCAATGGCTCATCCCCCCCCCCCCCCAATCACGTCCTACCCCTATGGGGGTGGGGGGTCAGGAGATCTGGATGGATCATTAGCACAATTCCTCGCCTGAAGTCCATTTCTTTACCGCTACCGGGATTTCTATTCAATGATGTGCCAGAAGGAAAACGCCGGAAACGTTTAGTCAGTGGCGGCTGGTACTCAATTTTTTTGGGGGGGTCAACAAACAAACCTGGCCCCTCACTCCCCCACCCCCCGTCACTCGATCAGTCACCCAATGGCCCGTCCGCCCACCAGCCCCACACTTACCCCATCCAGGTTGTGGCTTCTCCCCCGCATCTCCTCCTGAGTCCCGGGGGGTGGCTTCCCCTCCCAGCCATTCGGGTCTCAGGACCCGCTTCCAGATTGGCCGGGAGGAGAAGTAGGAAGAGATTAACAAATATTAATTTGCTAATGTCACACAAGTGGGTGGGCTCTGTGCCCCGAACCCATCCTTTCTAAAGCCATTTAGAACCTCAGGCTCCAATCATGTGCTTCAAAACAAACAAAACCCATTGAAATACATGCACCTGGCACCCTGCATGGAGATTAGGGGCCAGGCTCATGGATTGGGGGGCGGCGCCCCTGTGCCCCTCATTAGTGGCCACCACTGGGTTTAGTGAAGTCCAGCAGCAGATTTGATTAAAATCACAACAAAGGTCAATATGTTTTAGGGCGGGGTCAGCAGCCAGTAGATGGCGGCCAGGTAACTGGTAGATGGCGGCCAGGTGACTGGTAGATGGCGGTCTGGTGACTGGTAGATGGCGGTCTGGGGACTGGTAGATGGTGGTCTGGTGACTGGTAGATGGCGGTCTGGTGACTGGTAGATGGCGGTCTGGTGAAGGGTAGATGGCGGTCTGGTGACTGGTAGATGGCGGCCAGGTGACTGGTAGATGGCGGTCTGGTGACTGGTAGATGGCGGTCTGGTGACTGGTAGATGGCGGTCTGGTGACTGGTAGATGGCGGCCAGGTGACTGGTAGATGGCGGTCTGGTGACTGGTAGATGGCGGTCTGGTGACTGGTAGATGGCGGCCAGGTGACTGGTAGATGGCGGTCTGGTGACTGGTAGATGGCGGTCTGGTGACTGGTAGATGGCGGTCAGGTAACTGGTAGATGGCGGTCTGGTGATGGGTAGATGGCGGTCTGGTGACTGGTAGATGGCGGTCTGGTGAAGGGTAGATGGCGGTCTGGTGACTGGTAGATGGCGGCCAGGTGACTGGTAGATGGCGGTCTGGTGACTGGTAGATGGCGGTCTGGTGACTGGTAGATGGCGGTCTGGTGACTGGTAGATGGCGGTCTGGTGACTGGTAGATGGCGGCCAGGTGACTGGTAGATGGCGGTCTGGTGACTGGTAGATGGCGGCCAGGTGACTGGTAGATGGCGGTCTGGTGACTGGTAGATGGCGGTCTGGTGACTGGTAGATGGCGGCCAGGTGACTGGTAGATGGCGGTCTGGTGACTGGTAGATGGCGGTCTGGTGACTGGTAGATGGTGGTCTGGTGACTGGTAGATGGCGGTCTGGTGATGGGTAGATGGCGGTCTGGTGACTGGTAGATGGCGGTCTGGTAACTGGTAGATTGCGGTCTGGTGATGGGTAGATGGCGGTCTGGTGACTGGTAGATGGTGGTCTGGTGACTGGTAGATGGCGGTCTGGTGACTGGTAGATGACGGCCAGGTAACTGGTAGATGGCAGTCTGGACTTGCTGACCCACCATCGCAGAGCATCAAGCAGAATGCAATGCAGAAGGACTACTTGTAAAGTTGGAGGTGTAGTAGGGAGGAAGAGCTCCTCTGTAGTGCCGGTGTACTGGCGGAAACTCCAACCTGCCGAAATCTCCAACCTTCCATAATCTCCAGCCACGTTATTTCCGGGGAGTGTACACTGTGAATAATTGGAGATTTCGAGCACTTGGTGCTTTCACACAACACTGGCAGCCTTTACACCCCGAGTACATCGTATAATTAGTGCAGATTCTTACTCCACCCGGTAGTTGTCGCTGCCTTGGAGGCGGCCATGTTTTTTGGTTACTAGCGGGCGGAGTAAGAATCTGCACTAATTATACCATGTACTCGGGTGTAAAGGCTGCCGGTGTTGTGTGAAAACACCAAGTGCTCGAAATCTCCAATTATTCCCAGTGTACACTCACCGGAAATAACCTGGTTGGAGATTTTGGCAGGTTGGAGATTTCGGCAGGTTGGAGATTTTGGCAGGTGAGTTTTCGGCAGGACACCGGCTCCTGTCCCATGCGGAGTGATACCAACCGCACTCCACCCCTTGTCCCGGCCAGCGGTCTCCAGAGTGGTGCCAGCAGCAGGAAAGAAGAAATCTTCAGGTCAGTGGGAAGTAATACACCGGACATGTTAGTATAGGGCTTCTTTCACAGCGATGTGCTGCGGCTTACCCAAAACTGGGTTTGTTCAAAATTCCTGAATGAAAAACTCCTGAATGAAGGTCTCCTGAATGAAGAACTCCTGAATGAAGAACTCCTGAATGAAGAACTCCTGAATGAAGAACTCCTGAATGAAGGTCTCCTGAATGAAGGTCTCCTGAATGAAGAACTCCTGAATGAAGGTCTCCTGAATGAAGGTCTCCTGAATGAAGGTCTCCTGAATGAAGAACTCCTGAATGAAGGTCTCCTGAATGAAGGTCTCCTGCAGGATAAAATAGAAGTCTATGGACCCAGAAAAGTGGCAGAAGCACCGAGCTGCACCCGCGGCGCAGGTAAACCGCAGCACATCAGTGTGAAAGCAGCCTTATAGGGGGCTCAGAACAGTAAGGGTTAATTTACATTTGTAGCTGGGGGTGGTAAAACCCATTAGTTAAGATGTGATTTTATCACCCCTTTTAGCTGCAGTGGCCAGGGGTGCCGCAGCAGGAGTTATACGCCCTCTCATGGTCGGTGGTTGTACCACCTGCCAAGCATGACCCGTTCAAGTGAATGAGGCTGCTCTGCAAGAGCCCAGCAACCTTGGGCAGTACAGCAGCCAAGGGGTTAAAGCGGGCCAAGTTGTGTTGCGTTCTCACCACCGGCTTTGACCCCTTGCACCCCCCGCAGAAGAATGCAGTTGCGGTTGCGGTACGCTTGCAGAGTGGCCCCATTTACATGAATGGGTCATGATTGGCAGGCGGCGCCACCCACTAAAAGCAAACAGGGGGTTTAATTCCTGCTGCGGCATGTGAACACCTTTGGCTGCTGTCTCAGCAGCTGAAGGGGGTAGGGATTGGGGCGGTAAATCACCACTCAACCTCAGGGTTTTACCAACCCCCCCCCCCCAACTTTAGGTGTAAAGGAGCTTTAAGGGTGCCGCTGCTGAATGCAAGTAAGGGCTCAGTCACTAATGTAGCGGCACTGCTCCTCTGAAAAGTGATCCCATTGTGTTTGACAGGTGGTCTGATTTAAACCCATGATTGCCTCGCCATGACATCAATCCATCCATATCTCCATCAATCCATCCATCCATCCATATCTCCATCCATCCATCTATATCTCCATCCATCCTTCCATCCATTCATCCATCCTTCCATCCATCCATATCTCCATCCATCCTTCCATCCATCCATCCATCCATATCTCCATCCATCCATCCATTCTTCCATCCATCCTTCCATCCATATCTCCATCCATCCATCCATCCATAATTCCATCCATCCATCCATCCATCCATATCTCCATCCATCAATCCATCCATCCATATCTCCATCCATCCCACCATATCTCCATCCATCCATCCCTCCATCCATCCCACCATCCATCCATCTATATCTCCATCCATCCATCCCTCCATCCATCCATCCTTCCATCCATCCATCCATCCATATCTCCATCCATCCATCCATTCTTCCATCCATCCTTCCATCCATATCTCCATCCATCCATCCATATCTCCATCCATCAATCCATCCATCCATATCTCCATCCATCCCACCATATCTCCATCCATCCATCCCTCCATCCATCCATATCTCCATCCATCCCACCATCCATCCATCTATATCTCCATCCATCAATCCATCCTTCCATCCATCCATCCATATCTCCATCCATCCATCCATCCTTCCATCCATCCATCCATATCTCCACCCATCCATCCTTCCATCCCTCCAACTATCTATCCATCCTTCCATCCATCCATCCATCCATATCTCCATCCATCCATCCATCTATATCACCATCCATCCTTCCATCCATCCATATCTCCATCCATCCATCCTTCCATCCATCCATCCATATCTCCATCCATCCATCCTTCCATCCAACTATCTATCCATCCTTCCATCCACCCATCCATATCTCCATCCATCCATCCATCCATCCTTCATCCATCCATATCTGCATTCATTCATTCATCCTTCCATCCATTCATCCATCCATCCATCCATCCATATCCCCATCCATACATCCTTCCATCCATCCATATCTCCATCCACCCATCCATCCATCCATCCATCCATCCACCTATCCATCCTTCCATCCATCCATCTATATCTCCATCCAACCATCCATGTCTCCATCCAACCATCCATGTCTCCATCCATCCATCCTTCCATCCTTCCATCCATCCATCCATCCATATCTCCATCCATCCTTCCATCCAACTAACTATCCATCCTTCCATCCATCCATCCATATCTCCATCCATCCATCCATTCATCCATCCATCCATATCTCCATCCATCCATCTTTATCTCCTCCCATCCTTCCATTCATCCATCCATCTATATCTCCATCCATCCATCCATATCTCCATCCACCCATCCATCCTTCCATCCATCCAACTATCTATCCATCCTTCCATCCATCCATCCATCCCTCCATCCATCCATCCATCTATATCTCTATCCAACCATCCATGTCTCCATCCAACCATCCATGTCTCCATCCATCCATCCTTCCATCCATCCATCCATATCTCCATCCATCCTTCTATCCAACTATCTATCCATCCTTCCATCCATCCATCCATCCATATCTCCATCCATCCATCCATTCATCCATCCATCCATCCATATCTCCATCCATCCATCCATCCAGCCATATCTCCATCCATCCATCCATTCATCCCTCCATCTATATCTCCATCCATCCTTCCATCCAACCAGCCATATCTCCATCCATCCTTCCATCTATATATCCCTTTCTCTCCATCTACCTTTCCTCCATCCATCCATCCATCCATCCATATCTCCAACCTTCCATCTATAAATCCCTTCCTCTCCATCTACCCTACCTCCCGACATCTATCCATCCATCTATCAATGTCTCTGTCCTTCCATGTCTCCATGTTTTATTTTGTTGAGAAATCACTTGCAAAAACACCTCCTATCATTTCTAGCAGCGGCCATCTTGAGTAAGGGCAGATGGTTCATGTAGCATTTACTTCCTCAAATTCATCGGCCCTTATGTTCCATTAGATTAGCAAACCTGTCAGATCAGCTAACAGAAGTGACGTTCCGTCAGCCGACTTACCAAAAATCCTTACTGCGCATGCATTCCACCGCTAGCAGGTTGGCTAATCTGACAGAACACTTGCAGTCAGGAGGCGGCAGCGGACATCTTGGTACACCCAGCCAAGTCTTACATTTCAGACTCATTATAGCAATAAAGTCAGCATGTATGATTATATCCAGCCAGGATTTGGAAACCGGTGAGACTAAATTGATTTTTCATTTAAAAGCCTGCAGTCAGAAGGTGGCGACGGCCATCTTTGTACACCCCGCACTGCTCAGCACCAAACCTATAGTCATAGGGCGCTGACAGACATATTTGGACACCCTCACTCGGTCAGGGCAAGCCTGCAATCAGCATTCACCATCGGACATCTTACTACATCCAAAATTACTTACTGCGCATGCGTTCCACCGCTAATGCGTTCCACCACTTCTCCTTCACTTCCCTACAGTGGCGGCCTGTCTATAGGGGGAGCAGGGGTGCCGCCCCCCCAAAAAAAGAAAAAAAAGATTAAACATTTTTTTTTTCAATTTTTAGCCCACTAGGGGCGCCGGACCTAGTGGTGGCTATGGGGGGGGGTCCACCCCACGTGCAGCGGGCATAGGCGCCGATTGGCGGCCTTCTGGGGGTCATCGGGGCGCAGAGCAATGCGCCCCGACACTCCCCACTTTTCTAATGTCCTGGCTGTAATTGGTCCAGACTCCAGCCTGGACCAATCACACAAGAGGAAACAGGAAAAGAGCCGCTCGGGTGTGTGTTCCAAACCCGGTGCAGGTCAGATCCGTCATCCAAGAGTAGAAGAAATCCAAGTTTGAGAACGCACTCAGGGCATTATGATGAAATCAAAGGTTTGCTTTATTCCTCACAAATAAAGTAGACAGACAGTGTACAAAACAGACGTGTTCGGTTGACGCGTTTCATGACGCTGTAAGTTGCTTACTCATAACCATATTAAATATTCCTTATAAGAGAAAATCCTAATTTTGTCTATAGGGGTGCTTAACATAAAAGTTCATTTTGTGATTGAGGGAGAAAACCAACGAAAAAATTGGGAGATCATGTGAACATCCTATCAAGTCCCTGGTATGACTAAGCTCTGAATCCTTGAAGAGTTGGGCAATAATTCCATTTATTCTAAACACAAGAAATAATTCACTATGAGCATTGCTCTGTCCCACCTAAATATATCTTCTGCAGCCTATACCATTAAATCTGCAGAACATTGCTCAGACCAATCTATATCTCTGTTCTGCAGAATAGAATTCTTCCATTTATATTTTTGGCAGAATATCCCCTCTACAGATCTGCAGAACATTGCTCTGTCCCATCTGCAGATGATCTAATCACTGACCCCTCTAGAGATCGGCATTGTCATTTTCCTTCCATTTTCCTTCCATTTCACAATTTTGTGCCGCTCTATCACATAAAATACTTTTACATTTTTGGTTGTAAATAAGCTGCCAAAATGTGGATTATTTCAAGGGGTGACTATGAAAAAGTGCGGGTTCACACTTGCGAACGTATGCAATCGCAATGCGAATTTGCAGTGTGAGTTTACCTTGCGTTTTTCAATAGTACCAGCACAACTGTAATGGAAATTGATTGCGTTGATTATGTTAATTAAGCTCAGGAGGGGTGGAGCTGAGGGGAAAACTAAAACAAAAAATAAGAATTCGCACATATCTGAACTGATAATGCGAGTTAAGACCGATTTACATTGATGTCTATGGAGACGAAATTCGCAACGCAGCGCTGTAAACTCGCACAAGACCCTTTTCATCATCGCATTATATTAGCATCTGAATCGCAACGCATAGATGTGAACGACCATCGCGAATACAATGTATTTTGGGAATACATGCGAATTTAGACTTTTCATAACGCATCGCATTCGCAGTAAAATCACACAAGTGTGAACCGGCACTCAAGGCGCTGTTCCTTGATTACTGAAGGCCCCTTTCACACTCGTGTCACCTCAAAGTCACGCAATTTTTTTACCGCGTTTTTTGCCATTTTTCTTTTTGCACCCCCCCCAAAAAAGGAGTTCCGCTCTCTGATGTCATTGTTCTTCTTCCTATGATTTAATGATCAGGGAACGATACATTGTTCTTCTTCCTATGATTCAATCATCGGGGAATGATACATTGTTCTTCTTCCTATGATTTAATGATCGGGGAACGATACATTGTTCTTCTTCCTATGATTTAATGATCAGGGAACGATACATTGTTCTTCTTCCTATGATTTAATGATCGGGGAACGATACATTGTTCTTCTTCCTATGATTTAATGATCAGGGAACGATACATTGTTCTTCTTCCTATGATTTAATGATCAGGGAACGATACATTGTTCTTCTTCCTATGATTCAGTCATCGGGGAACGATACATTGTTCTTCTTCCTATGATTCAGTCATCGGGGAACGATACATTGTTCTTCTTCCTATGATTTAATGATCAGGGAACGATACATTGTTCTTCTTCCTATGATTCAGTCATCGGGGAACGATACATTGTTCTTCTTCCTATGATTCAGTCATCGGGGAACGATACATTGTTCTTCTTCCTATGATTTAATGATCAGGGAACGATACATTGTTCTTCTTCCTATGATTTAATGATCAGGGAACGATACATTGTTCTTCTTCCTATGATTTAATGATCAGGGAACGATACATTGTTCTTCTTCCTATGATTCAGTCATCGGGGAACGATACATTGTTCTTCTTCCTATGATTCAGTCATCGGGGAACGATACATTGTTCTTCTTCCTATGATTCAGTCATCGGGGAACGATACATTGTTCTTCTTCCTATGATTTAATGATCAGGGAACGATACATTGTTCTTCTTCCTATGATTTAATGATCAGGGAACGATACATTGTTCTTCTTCCTATGATTCAGTCATCGGGGAACGATACATTGTTCTTCTTCCTATGATTTAATGATCAGGGAACGATACATTGTTCTTCTTCCTATGATTTAATGATCAGGGAACGATACATTGTTCTTCTTCCTATGATTCAGTCATCGGGGAACGATACATTGTTCTTCTTCCTATGATTCAGTCATCGGGGAACGATACATTGTTCTTCTTCCTATGATTTAATGATCAGGGAACGATACATTGTTCTTCTTCCTATGATTTAATGATCAGGGAACGATACATTGTTCTTCTTCCTATGATTTAATGATCAGGGAACGATACATTGTTCTTCTTCCTATGATTCAGTCATCGGGGAACGATACATTGTTCTTCTTCCTATGATTCAGTCATCGGGGAACGATACATTGTTCTTCTTCCTATGATTCAGTCATCGGGGAACGATACATTGTTCTTCTTCCTATGATTTAATGATCAGGGAACGATACATTGTTCTTCTTCCTATGATTTAATGATCAGGGAACGATACATTGTTCTTCTTCCTATGATTCAGTCATCGGGGAACGATACATTGTTCTTCTTCCTATGATTTAATGATCAGGGAACGATACATTGTTCTTCTTCCTATGATTTAATGATCAGGGAACGATACATTGTTCTTCTTCCTATGATTCAGTCATCGGGGAACGATACATTGTTCTTCTTCCTATGATTCAGTCATCGGGGAACGATACATTGTTCTTCTTCCTATGATTTAATGATCAGGGAACGATACATTGTTCTTCTTCCTATGATTTAATGATCAGGGAACGATACATTGTTCTTCTTCCTATGATTCAGTCATCGGGGAACGATACATTGTTCTTCTTCCTATGATTCAGTCATCGGGGAACGATACATTGTTCTTCTTCCTATGATTCAGTCATCGGGGAACGATACATTGTTCTTCTTCCTATGATTCAGTCATCGGGGAACGATACATTGTTCTTCTTCCTATGATTTAATCATCGGGGAACGATACATTGTTCTTCTTCCTATGATTTAATGATCAGGGAACGATACATTGTTCTTCTTCCTATGATTCAGTCATCGGGGAACGATACATTGTTCTTCTTCCTATGATTTAATGATCAGGGAACGATACATTGTTCTTCTTCCTATGATTTAATGATCAGGGAACGATACGTTGTTCTTTTTCCTATGATTTAATGATCAGGGAACGATACATTGTTCTTCTTCCTATGATTTAATGATCGGGGAACGATACATTGTTCTTTTTCCTATGATTTAATGATCGGGGAACGATACATTGTTCTTCTTCCTATGATTTAATGATCAGGGAACGATACATTGTTCTTCTTCCTATGATTTAATGATCAGGGAACGATACATTGTTCTTCTTCCTATGATTTAATGATCGGGGAACGATACATTGTTCTTCTTCCTATGATTCAGTCATCGGGGAATGATACATTGTTCTTTTTCCTATGATTTAATGATCGGGGAATGATACATTGTTCTTCTTCCTATGATTTAATGATCGGGGAACGATACATTGTTCTTCTTCCTATGATTCAGTCATCGGGGAACGATACATTGTTCTTCTTCCTATGATTTAATGATCAGGGAACGATACATTGTTCTTCTTCCTATGATTTAATGATCAGGGAACGATACATTGTTCTTCTTCCTATGATTTAATGATCGGGGAACGATACATTGTTCTTCTTCCTATGATTCAGTCATCGGGGAACGATACATTGTTCTTTTTCCTATGATTTAATGATCGGGGAATGATACATTGTTCTTCTTCCTATGATTCAGTCATCGGGGAACGATACATTGTTCTTCTTCCTATGATTTAATGATCAGGGAACGATACATTGTTCTTCTTCCTATGATTTAATGATCAGGGAACGATACATTGTTCTTCTTCCTATGATTTAATGATCAGGGAACGATACGTTGTTCTTTTTCCTATGATTTAATGATCAGGGAACGATACATTGTTCTTCTTCCTATGATTCAGTCATCGGGGAATGATACATTGTTCTTTTTCCTATGATTTAATGATCGGGGAACGATACATTGTTCTTCTTCCTATGATTCAGTCATCGGGGAACGATACATTGTTCTTCTTCCTATGATTTAATGATCAGGGAACGATACATTGTTCTTCTTCCTATGATTTAATGATCAGGGAACGATACATTGTTCTTCTTCCTATGATTTAATGATCGGGGAACGATACATTGTTCTTCTTCCTATGATTTAATGATCGGGGAACGATACATTGTTCTTCTTCCTATGATTTAATGATCAGGGAACGATACATTGTTCTTCTTCCTATGATTTAATGATCAGGGAACGATACATTGTTCTTCTTCCTATGATTTAATGATCAGGGAACGATACATTGTTCTTCTTCCTATGATTTAATGATCGGGGAACGATACATTGTTCTTCTTCCTATGATTTAATGATCAGGGAACGATACATTGTTCTTCTTCCTATGATTTAATGATCAGGGAACGATACATTGTTCTTCTTCCTATGATTCAGTCATCGGGGAACGATACATTGTTCTTCTTCCTATGATTCAGTCATCGGGGAACGATACATTGTTCTTCTTCCTATGATTCAGTCATCGGGGAACGATACATTGTTCTTCTTCCTATGATTTAATGATCAGGGAACGATACATTGTTCTTCTTCCTATGATTCAGTCATCGGGGAACGATACATTGTTCTTCTTCCTATGATTCAGTCATCGGGGAACGATACATTGTTCTTCTTCCTATGATTTAATGATCAGGGAACGATACATTGTTCTTCTTCCTATGATTTAATGATCAGGGAACGATACATTGTTCTTCTTCCTATGATTCAGTCATCGGGGAACGATACATTGTTCTTCTTCCTATGATTCAGTCATCGGGGAACGATACATTGTTCTTCTTCCTATGATTTAATGATCAGGGAACGATACATTGTTCTTCTTCCTATGATTTAATGATCAGGGAACGATACATTGTTCTTCTTCCTATGATTCAGTCATCGGGGAACGATACATTGTTCTTCTTCCTATGATTCAGTCATCGGGGAACGATACATTGTTCTTCTTCCTATGATTCAGTCATCGGGGAACGATACATTGTTCTTCTTCCTATGATTCAGTCATCGGGGAACGATACATTGTTCTTCTTCCTATGATTTAATCATCGGGGAACGATACATTGTTCTTCTTCCTATGATTTAATGATCAGGGAACGATACATTGTTCTTCTTCCTATGATTCAGTCATCGGGGAACGATACATTGTTCTTCTTCCTATGATTCAGTCATCGGGGAATGATACATTGTTCTTCTTCCTATGATTCAGTCATCGGGGAACGATACATTGTTCTTCTTCCTATGATTCAGTCATCGGGGAACGATACATTGTTCTTCTTCCTATGATTCAGTCATCGGGGAACGATACATTGTTCTTCTTCCTATGATTTAATCATCGGGGAACGATACATTGTTCTTCTTCCTATGATTTAATGATCAGGGAACGATACATTGTTCTTCTTCCTATGATTCAGTCATCGGGGAACGATACATTGTTCTTCTTCCTATGATTTAATGATCAGGGAACGATACATTGTTCTTCTTCCTATGATTTAATGATCAGGGAACGATACGTTGTTCTTTTTCCTATGATTTAATGATCAGGGAACGATACATTGTTCTTCTTCCTATGATTTAATGATCGGGGAACGATACATTGTTCTTTTTCCTATGATTTAATGATCGGGGAACGATACATTGTTCTTCTTCCTATGATTTAATGATCAGGGAACGATACATTGTTCTTCTTCCTATGATTTAATGATCAGGGAACGATACATTGTTCTTCTTCCTATGATTTAATGATCGGGGAACGATACATTGTTCTTCTTCCTATGATTCAGTCATCGGGGAATGATACATTGTTCTTTTTCCTATGATTTAATGATCGGGGAATGATACATTGTTCTTCTTCCTATGATTTAATGATCGGGGAACGATACATTGTTCTTCTTCCTATGATTCAGTCATCGGGGAACGATACATTGTTCTTCTTCCTATGATTTAATGATCAGGGAACGATACATTGTTCTTCTTCCTATGATTTAATGATCAGGGAACGATACATTGTTCTTCTTCCTATGATTTAATGATCAGGGAACGATACATTGTTCTTCTTCCTATGATTCAGTCATCGGGGAACGATACATTGTTCTTTTTCCTATGATTTAATGATCGGGGAATGATACATTGTTCTTCTTCCTATGATTCAGTCATCGGGGAACGATACATTGTTCTTCTTCCTATGATTTAATGATCAGGGAACGATACATTGTTCTTCTTCCTATGATTTAATGATCAGGGAACGATACATTGTTCTTCTTCCTATGATTTAATGATCAGGGAACGATACGTTGTTCTTTTTCCTATGATTTAATGATCAGGGAACGATACATTGTTCTTCTTCCTATGATTCAGTCATCGGGGAATGATACATTGTTCTTTTTCCTATGATTTAATGATCGGGGAACGATACATTGTTCTTCTTCCTATGATTCAGTCATCGGGGAACGATACATTGTTCTTCTTCCTATGATTTAATGATCAGGGAACGATACATTGTTCTTCTTCCTATGATTTAATGATCAGGGAACGATACATTGTTCTTCTTCCTATGATTTAATGATCGGGGAACGATACATTGTTCTTCTTCCTATGATTTAATGATCGGGGAATGATACATTGTTCTTCTTCCTATGATTTAATGATCAGGGAACGATACATTGTTCTTCTTCCTATGATTTAATGATCAGGGAACGATACATTGTTCTTCTTCCTATGATTTAATGATCGGGGAACGATACATTGTTCTTCTTCCTATGATTTAATGATCAGGGAACGATACATTGTTCTTCTTCCTATGATTTAATGATCAGGGAACGATACATTGTTCTTCTTCCTATGATTCAGTCATCGGGGAACGATACATTGTTCTTCTTCCTATGATTCAGTCATCGGGGAACGATACATTGTTCTTCTTCCTATGATTCAGTCATCGGGGAACGATACATTGTTCTTCTTCCTATGATTTAATGATCAGGGAACGATACATTGTTCTTCTTCCTATGATTCAGTCATCGGGGAACGATACATTGTTCTTCTTCCTATGATTTAATGATCAGGGAACGATACATTGTTCTTCTTCCTATGATTTAATGATCAGGGAACGATACATTGTTCTTCTTCCTATGATTCAGTCATCGGGGAACGATACATTGTTCTTCTTCCTATGATTCAGTCATCGGGGAACGATACATTGTTCTTCTTCCTATGATTTAATGATCAGGGAACGATACATTGTTCTTCTTCCTATGATTTAATGATCAGGGAACGATACATTGTTCTTCTTCCTATGATTTAATGATCAGGGAACGATACATTGTTCTTCTTCCTATGATTCAGTCATCGGGGAACGATACATTGTTCTTCTTCCTATGATTTAATGATCGGGGAACGATACATTGTTCTTCTTCCTATGATTTAATGATCGGGGAACGATACATTGTTCTTCTTCCTATGATTTAATGATCAGGGAACGATACATTGTTCTTCTTCCTATGATTTAATGATCAGGGAACGATACATTGTTCTTCTTCCTATGATTCAGTCATCGGGGAACAATACATTGTTCTTCTTCCTATGATTTAATGATCGGGGAACGATACATTGTTCTTCTTCCTATGATTCAGTCATCGGGGAACGATACATTGTTCTTCTTCCTATGATTTAATGATCGGGGAACGATACATTGTTGCAGAGTTGTGGGGATAATGATGGTGTGTGGGCAGACGGTTCTGTGCGCTGCAGGTTCATTCTTCCTCTCTGTTAGAGTTGTACACAGCTGACAGCGGACTGAAAATGATTTTACTCCTTCCATTCACTCCGCTGGTTTTATGGGATAATTTCGGTCCTGTAGTTATCATCCGATGTCACAGTGGCTTTACATGTTACATTGTTGTCATCCGATGTCACAGCGGCTTTACTCGTTTTACTCGCTGCTATTTAATCATCAGATGAGTGAACGTCACATCGTTCTACTAACGCATTTCTCAGCATCAGGGCCGGGACAAGGGGTGGGCAGGATGTGTACTTGGAGGGGAAATTTGAGGAGTAGAGGAATCATGCTAGGAGGAGTGATTTTCTATTTTGGGGGGGAATGTGTGCTGGGGGGGGGTATTTCAGCGGGGGGGGGGATATGTACTTGGAGGAGAAATTTGAGGAGAAGAGGAATCGTGCTAGGAGGGGTGATTTTATTTTTAATTTGGGGGAGGGAATGTTTCCTGGTGGGGGGGGGGGGATTTCAGCCGGGGGGGAGCAGATTTGTCCTAGGAGGAGGGGAAATTTATGCTAAGGGGTCAGCGTACAGATTAGAGCTCATTTATTTTTTGGGGGAGGGGAGGGTTTGCTAACACATAATGCTCATACATCTTGGGAGGGGGGGCGGAGTTTGGCATGTTCGCCCTGGGCTCTGGATGGTCTTCTCCCGGCACTGCACAGCATAAACTATTTGCTTTATTTAAATCCTGTCTTCACTTTTTTCATCCAATGTTGTATTTCTATGCTGCTGATCTCCTGCAGCTACTTTGCAGCCACTTCCTGTCTACATGGACTCCAGTGAAGACATTTCTCAGGGCGGGATTCCTGATGGGGACAGTAGACTGTACCTACCTAATGTGAGTCTAAGGCCGGGCTCACATTATTGTGAATTGGATGAGGGTTTCACATGTCAGGAGATTGTGGGCGGCTCTCTATGGTGCCGGTTCCCATAGCTCCGGAGCGGCTCCGGTGTGATCTGCATAGGAGTTCTGTGCATCTTCTGGTCCGAATACAGCGTAAAACATCGGCCAGAAATCGGACGTGGAATGGTGAACGGGGACACACCGGACCCCTGCTGTGAACCCGGCATAAAACAGCCCCTTGTAGTCTTTATCAGACAGGGTGACCACAAAGGAGAGTAATTAGTAGACAGGGACCAAGTGTTGTCACCTATAACAGGAAGGACATGATCAGAGATATTCATGGCAGGATCACCAGGGATTATTGTAATGAAATCCTCAGGCAGGTACCAGCCGATTATCTATGAATTGAGGTTCCTGTGTTCAGTCTGATATTACACTTCAGTGATTGGATGAGGAGGAAATAACGACTTTGTAAATGTATGAACTCCCCTAACGTTTGTTTCCCACTGAAATGATTATCTCCAATGCTGAGTCCTCCTCCAGAACTGTCTGCTGTCTGCGGGTGACAGGTTCTCTTGAAGGCCAATGTTATACCCTGAGGAGATGAATGAGTTAGGAATGATGATGGATGGATGGATGGATCACTTCAGCAACAATCTCCCGATTCGTGTCTCTGCCTTCCTCAGTGCCCAGAGCTCAGCTCAGGAGAGGTCAACCACTGACTCACCAACATCGGGATTCATCATGGTGACAAGACGGGGAGGAAGACGAGTCTTGGAGGCTTTCTCTGATTTTCATTGATTGAGGATGAGAAGCTCCATCGATATGATGATCGGGGAGTAGTAGTGTAATCAATATTATGGATTGGGGAGGAGTAGTGCAATTGATATGATAAATCAGGGAGAAGTAGTGCCGTCGGGGAGGAGAAGTGCCATTGGAGAGGAGTAGTGCCATCGATATGATGCATCGGAGAGGAGAAGTGCCATCGATATGATGGATCGGGGAGGAGTAGTGCCATCGATATGATGGATCAGGGAGTAGTAGTGCCATCGATATGATGGATCAGGGAGGAGTAGTGTCATTGATATGATGGATTGGGGAGGAGTAGTGCCATCGATATGATGCATCGGAGAGGAGTAGTGCCATCAATATTATGGATCGGGGAGGAGTAGTGCCATCGATATTATGGATCGGGGAGGAGTAGTGCCATCGATATGATGGATCGGGGAGGAGTAGTACCATCGATATGATGGATCAGGGAGGAGTAGTGCCATCGATATGATGGACCAGGGAGTAGTGCCATCGATATGATGGATCGGGGAGGAGTAGTGCCATCGATATGATGGATCAGGGAGGAGTAGTGCCATCGATATGATGGACCAGGGAGTAGTGCCATCGATATGATGGATCGGGGTGGAGTAGTGCCATCGATATGATGGATCGGGGAGGAGTAGTGCCATCGATATGATGGATGAGGGAGGAGTAGTGCCATCGATATTATGGATCAGGGAGGAGTAGCGCATTCGATATGATGGATCGGGGAGGAGTAGTGCCATCGATATGATGGATCAGAGAGGAGTAGTGCCATCGATATGATGGATCAGGGAGTAGTGCCATCGATATGATGGATCAGGGAGGAGTAGTGCCATCGATATTATGGATCGGGGTGGAGTAGTGCCATCGATATGATGGATGAGGGAGGAGTAGTGCCATCGATATGATGGATCGGGGAGGAGTTGTGCCATCGATATGATGGATCAGAGAGGAGTAGTGCCATCGATATGATGGATCAGGGAGTAGTAGTGCCATCGATATGATGGATCAGGGAGGAGTAGTGCCATCGATATGATGGATCAGGGAGGAGTAGTGCCATCGATATGATGGATCAGAGAGGAGTAGTGCCATCGATATGATGGATTGGGGAGGAGTAGTGCCATCGATATGATGCATCGGAGAGGAGTAGTGCCATCAATATTATGGATCGGGGAGGAGTAGTGCCATCGATATTATGGATCGGGGAGGAGTAGTGCCATCGATATGATGGATCGGGGAGGAGTAGTACCATCGATATGATGGATCAGGGAGGAGTAGTACCATCGATATGATGGACCAGGGAGTAGTGCCATCGATATGATGGATCGGGGAGGAGTAGTGCCATCGATATGATGGATCAGGGAGGAGTAGTGCCATCGATATGATGGATTGGGGAGGAGTAGTGCCATTGATAAGATGGATCAGGGAGGAGTAGTGCCATCGATATGATGGACCAGGGAGTAGTGCCATCGATATGATGGATCGGGGTGGAGTAGTGCCATCGATATGATGGATCGGGGAGGAGTAGTGCCATCGATATGATGGATCAGGGAGGAGTAGTGCCATCGATATGATGGATGAGGGAGGAGTAGTGCCATCGATATGATGGATCAGGGAGTAGTGCCATCGATATTATGGATCGGGGTGGAGTAGTGCCATCGATATGATGGATGAGGGAGGAGTAGTGCCATCGATATGATGGATCGGGGAGGAGTTGTGCTATCGATATGATGGATCGGGGAGGAGTAGTGCCATCGATATGATGGATCGGGGAGGAGTAGTGCCATCGATATGATGGATCGGGGAGGAGTAGTGCCATCGATATGATGGATCAGGGAGTAGTAGTGCCATCGATATGATGGATCAGGGAGGAGTAGTGCCATCGATATGATGGATCAGGGAGGAGTAGTGCCATCGATATGATAGATCGGAGAGGAGTAGTGCCATCGATATGATGGATTGGGGAGGAGTAGCGCCATCGATATGATGGATCGGAGAGGAGTAGTGCCATCGATATGATGGATCAGGGAGGAGTAGTGCCATCGATATGATGGATCGGAGAGGAGTAGTGCCATCTTTATGATGGATCAGGGGGGAGTAGTGCCATCAATTTGATGGATTGGGGAGGAGTAGCGCATTCGATATTATGGAATGGGGAGGAGTAGTGCCATCGATATGATGGATCAGAGAGGAGTAGTGCCATCGATATTATGGATCAGGGAGGAGTAGTGCCATCGATATGATGGATCAGGGAGGAGTAGTGCCATCAATATTATTTATCAGAGAGGAGTAGCGCATTCGATATGATGGATCGGGGTGGAGTAGTGCCATCGATATTATGGATCAGAGAGGAGTAGTGCCAGGGAGGAGTAGTGCCATCGATATGATGGATCAGAGAGGAGTAGTGCCATCGATATGATGGATCGGGGAGGAGTAGTGCCATCGATATGATGGATCAGAGAGGAGTAGTGCCATCGATATGATGGATTAGTGAGGAGTAGTGCCATCGATATGATGGATTAGTGAGGAGTAGTGCCATCGATATGATGGATCGGGGAGGAGTAGTGCCATCGATATGATGGATTGGGGAGGAGTAGTGCCATCGATATGATGGATCAGGGAGGAGTAGTGCCATCGATATGATGGATTGGGGAGGAGTAGTGCCATCGATATGATGGATTAGTGAGGAGTAGTGCCATCGATATGATGGATCGGGGAGGAGTAGTGCCATCGATATGATGGATCAGGGAGGAGTAGTGCCATCGATATGATGGATTAGGGAGGAGTAGTGCCATCGATATGATGGATCGGGGAGGAGTAGTGCCATCGATATGATGGATCAGAGAGGAGTAGTGCCATCGATATGATGGATTAGGGAGGAGTAGTGCATTCGATATGATGGATCGGGGGGATTAGTGCCATCGATATGATGGATCGGAGAGGAGTAGTGTCATTTATATGATGGATTTTGGAGGTGTAGCTGTGCCTCCATGATTAAAATAACTATAAACCAATGAATGAATGCGTCAAGCAAGGACAGTCAGGCTATGGAGGAAAGGGCTAGGGAATGCTGGACGTCCTTCAGCCAGGAAATGAGATGGGCTTTATCTGACTGGCTTCAAATACTCGTTGTGAGAAGCTCATAGAGGAGTAGTGAAGTCAGAGGAAACTGTTTCAGTCCCGGAGAGGAGCCGGTACACCTGTGTAAGACAGAAGGGGAGGAGCCGGTACACCTGTGTAAGACAGAAGGGGAGGAGCCGGTACACCTCTGTAAGACAGAAGGGGAGGAGCCGGTACACCTGTGTAAGACAGAAGGGGAGGAGCCGGTACACCTGTGTAAGACAGAAGGGGAGGAGCCGGTACACCTGTGTAAGACAGAAGGGGAGGAGCCGGTACACCTGTGTAAGACAGAAGGGGAGGAGCCGGTACACCTCTGTAAGACAGAAGGGGAGGAGCCGGTACACCTGTGTAAGACAGAAGGGGAGGAGCCGGTACACCTGTGTAAGACAGAAGGGGAGGAGCCGGTACACCTGTGTAAGACAGAAGGGGAGGAGCCGGTACACCTGTGTAAGACAGAAGGGGAGGAGCCGGTACACCTGTGTAAGACAGAAGGAGAGGAGCCGGTACACCTGTGTAAGACAGAAGGGGAGGAGCCGGTACACCTGTGTAAGACAGAAGGGGAGGAGCCGGTACACCTGTGTAAGACAGAAGGGGAGGAGCCGGTACACCTGTGTAAGACAGAAGGAGAGGAGCCGGTACACCTGTGTAAGACAGAAGGAGAGGAGCCGGTACACCTGTGTATGACAGAAGGGGAGGAGCCGGTACACCTGTGTAAGACAGAAGGGGAGGAGCCGGTACACCTGTGTAAGACAGAAGGGGAGGAGCCGGTACACCTGTGTAAGACAGAAGGGGAGACTGGAGGTCAGATTTAGGAACCATTAGGACTTCTCTCCTGGGGATAATTATAGAGCTTATAAATATCTGACTCTCCAGACGGAGTGCGGCTTTTGTTTTTGCGGATTGTTTTGTAGGTTGCTGCTGTCGGCTTCTTGAAGGATTTGTGGTGGAATTCGGCCTGATTGATGTCAGGTTGGGTTTGTCAGGACAGCTGTCAGTGCCGTATCATTAATCGGCCCTCTGTTGTAGGACGAGCGCCCCCAGAAGAGAGTTCACCTCCCTGAAGATTACACCTGACAGTCATGTCCTTGTATTGAGTGCGGTTTATTGGAGAGATGAGAGCGGCAGGGGCTTGTCAAGGAATATCCACGTCTCTCTTCTATTTCCGACAAATAAACCCGGGAGCCCCTGTAGGGAGATATTGGTGGAAACACTGGATGGGGGTCCTTTATATAGAAGAGGAAGGATGGGCGGTCAGCTCCGTACATATCGGAATCCAGCCAGTGTTCGTGATAAAACAAAGACAAGGATTATTATGGGACGTATTTCCATCTGAATATCACATTACGAGATGATTTTGTCCCAATATTTTTTTTCGGAGGATGCACAGGATTTTTTTGTGCTGTAAAAGTGTTGCAGTTACACCCGAAAGCTCATAAGAAGTAATTTCTTATCAACAAAAGTGAACTTTCAGCCTAACAAGTCTCCAGGAATACATTTTTTGGTAGGTTTGGTGGATGGGGCAGCATTAGGCAAATGGTCTGAAGGGTGTTTGTGGTGAAAGATCAAATGTCAGGGGGGGGGGGGGTGGTTACAGACGGTGTGTGGGGTCCATTGGTTTTGTCCTTGGTTTCTCAACTCCTGGAGAGACCAGCCTGGGTTGTGGTGGGTGAAGGGCGCCTTTAGGGGCCATGTGATTTGGTAGTTAGGTGTCACGTACCTAATTGAAGGCCAAAGTGTAGAGTTTCCATGCCGCTCTTGTTAAAACATCCCTGGAGGTGATGAAAGGGAGTGCAAGGCACAAGGGGGGAGGGGTGCTGATAAACTAGTTCACTGGTGGCTGTTCCAGGAGGTGATCAGCAGAGACCTAAAAGCAGGGAGATGAGGGTGTCAATAGGAAAACAAGGAACCACTGTGGCAGAGCAGGTCAGGCCCAGCAGCTGGCAGGAACTGGAGTATCATCGTCGAGGTCGGGGGCCAAGATGAGGTCATATACAGGTGGTCAGGAGAAATGGAGATAACAAAGTGGTCAGGAGAAAAGTTGGAGTCATGCATAGTTGATCAGAAGAAGCAGTGTCCTTATGGAGCTAAGGTCACAACCAGTGATCAGAGAGGAATCCAGAGACAAGCCAAGTCAGTAACGGACAAGGATCAGGACACAAAGAAGATTGGGTCATGGACGAGTTAAAAATTTTACAGCAACTATCTGTCACTGCTTCTTCCTTGAAATAGTACATATAGTGCCAGTTCTGGGACTGGATGTGTGCCTGTATGCATAGATGTCCACGAAATGTGCACATGCAAACGAGTGTGCCCATGCAGGATACTGGTGGAAGTTCATGGCCTGTGTATTGGTGCATGCCCACCTCTGTTCTGGATAGCATTCTGATATCAAGGGTTAATTTTTATTGATAGTCAAATGAAAGCACTCTCTTCTTCAGGGTTTCAGATTAATGTTCAGATCTATGTTGGAGCTGGTTCCTGGGATGTCATGGCTTACCCATAGCATGCCAACACAGCGGATACCAGCATAACCTGGGAAAACCAAAGCTCCAACACCAGTGCACTTTTCAGCAGCCTATATCTCCAAGAGCCCTGAAGAAGGGGATGCTTATCCCTGAAATGTGTTGGCAATATATTTTTATTTGACTACCGATAAATACTGGAATCAGCAACAAAGACTGGAACCACCAATGAAGACTGGAACCACCATCAAAGACTAGAACTCCCAATAAAGACTGGAACCACCAAAAAAGCCTGGAACCATCAATAAAGACTGGAACCACCATCAAAGACTGGCACCGCCAATAAAAATGAGAACCATCAATATAGGTTCGAACAAAGACTGGAACCATCAATAAATAATAGAACTCCCAATAAAGACTGGAACCACCAAAAAAGCCTGGAACCACCAATGAAGACTGGAACCACCAAGACTGGAACCACCAATGAAGACTGGAACCACCAATGAAGACTGGAACCACCAATGAAGACTGGAACCACCAATAAAGACTGGAACCACCAATGAAGACTGGAACCACCAATAAAGACTGGAACCACCAATGAAGACTGGAACCACCAATAAAGACTGGAACCACCAATGAAGAGTGAAACCACCAATAAAGACTGGAACCACCAATGAAGACTAGAACCACCAATAAAGACTGGAACCACCAATAAAGACTGGAACCACCAATAAAGAGTGAAACCACCAATAAAGACTGGAACCATCAATAAAGACTGGAACCACCAATGAAGACTGGAACCAACAATGAAGACTGGAACCACCAATAAAGAGTGAAACCACCAATAAAGACTGGAACCATCAATAAAGACTGGAACCACCGATGAAGACTGGATTCTTATTAGTAGGTTGTTGTATGACTGACTCCTCTAGTTAGGCTGCTGAGTTAAATTTTGTTTTTGGCTCCATTGTGGTGAATGGAGCAGTGATTGATTGTTTTGGTCTGTTCTGGATTTCCTGAGCTGAGAGTTTGATTCCTCCCACCTGCCCCTTAAAGAAGTTTCCAAAGCATAGGGCAGGTAGATTCAAATGATTGGTTGAATATTTTATCATGCTCTGGCCAATCCCTGGAAGGAGGCATCCAGAAGGAGGCTGGGGAGGAGATAAATGAGCAGGAACCCTGAGCAAAGCACTCTTTTCTCTCAGGAGAGGGTTCAAACTCTTTGGGCTGCTGGCCCTGGAGGCAGTCTCACTAAGGCAATAATTTGCAAGACTAGGCCTAAGCAGCTGTTGGACTAAGGGCCTGGGGAAGACTGTCGGAGGACCACATGTTCTGGAGGACACTGCACTGAGGTCCTGTTTTAGAGAAGGATCTAGTTAATCACCCTCACTGAGGATCTACCTGCAGATGCTGGGTGGAAGACGCCTCCAGGAACGCTGTAAGTGAAGACCTTGCTGGGGACTAGTGGCTGTAAAAGTGCCAGAAGGAAACTTAGTGCCTTTAGTGGCTTTGAAAGATTAGAGAGATGTTTGTCCTCCTGTTGTTGGTCCTGATCGTGTTGGAGTATCCTGTGACCCTAAACCCCTCTCTTAATAAAGTTCTTCAGCAATAAATCCTAAAAATACATCATCCCCTAAACTGAGCCTGGATTGCCAGTGTGCATGGGACTATGTGCTTGGGTGACTGGCAACCTCAGTAGTACATTAACGGAACCGGTCTGTTCTTAGCAGTTCCTCCAGGGGGGAGCGCTACATGTGGGGGCTCATGTAATGTGCTCCTCCCCCATCTCAAAACCAATGAATGTAGTCCGGTCTTCTCACAATATAAAGCAACAGCATAATTTTATTTTGTAAAGCTCCATATTCTATCATCCCTCAACCTCAGTCTACCGATGGTACCCAGGCTGGGAGGTATAATCAGGGACAATTCCGCCATTTGTCTATGGTAGGCAGAGGGAAGCCTTTCCTCACTTAACACCCCCCAGCCCAGGTGATTACTTTAAGAAGAAGAAGAAGTTATGGCTGCCCCCATGTACAGCTATAACTACTCATGACACATTGGTACATACTGTACGCAGATCTACAGCCTTAGAATGAAGCTCAACTTTCGATGAGAAATGTTCCCTTCCTCCAGGAAACCATTCCAAGGATTTCAAAGTGACATTAGATGTTGAAAATGCAGAGAAGACATTCAATACTTACCTCTCCTCTGTTCCAACTGTTAAAAAATATTTTAGGGAAGGAACTAATCACAGAGGACAAGGGGGCGCTTTTTACGTCTAGAGGAAAACAGATTTTGTCTCCAAATACGGAAAGGTTTCTTCACAGTAAGAGCGGTGAAAATGTGGAAAAGACTCCCTCCAGAGGTTTTGGCCAGCATAGTAGATTGCTTTAAAAAAAAGTCCTGGATTCTTTCCTAGGTGTACATAATATAACTGGGTAGTAATATTTATAGGTAAAGTTGATCCAGGGAATATCCGATTGCCTCTCGGGGGATCAGGAAGGAATTTTTTCCCCTGCTGTAGTAAATTGGATCATGCTTTGCTGGGTTTTCGCCTTCCTCTGGATCAACTCTGGGTATAGGATTGTGTGTATGGATTGTATGGTTGGGGATGGTATAGGATTGTGTGTATGGATTGTATGGTTGGGGATGGTATAGGATTGTGTATATGGGATTGTATGGTTGGGGTGGGTATAGGATTGTGTATATGGGATTGTATGGTTGGGGCAGGTATAGGATTGTGTATATGGGATTGTATGGTTGGGGCGGGTATAGGATTGTGTATATGGATTGTATGGTTGGGGCGGGTATAGGATTGTGTATATGGGATTGTATGGTTGGGGAGGGTATAGGATTGTGTATATGGGATTGTATGGTTGGGGCGGGTATAGGATTGTGTATATGGGATTGTATGGTTGGGGCAGGAATAGGATTGTGTATATGGGATTGTATGGTTGGGGAGGGTATAGGATTGTGTATATGGGATTGTATGGTTGGGGCGGGTATAGGATTGTGTATATGGGATTGTATGGTTGGGGAGGGTATAGGATTGTGTATATGGGATTGTATGGTTGGGGATGGTATAGGATTGTGTATATGGGATTATATGGTTGGGGCGGGTATAGGATTGTGTATATGGGATTGTATGGTTGGGGCGGGTATAGGATTGTGTATATGGATTGTATGGTTGGGGCAGGAATAGGATTGTGTATATGGGATTGTATGGTTGGGGAGGGTATAGGATTGTGTATATGGGATTGTATGGTTGGGGCGGGTATAGGATTGTGTATATGGGATTGTATGGTTGGGGCAGGAATAGGATTGTGTATATGGGATTGTATGGTTGGGGAGGGTATAGGATTGTGTATATGGGATTGTATGGTTGGGGATGGTATAGGATTGTGTATATGGGATTATATGGTTGGGGCGGGTATAGGATTGTGTATATGGGATTGTATGGTTGGGGCGGGTATAGGATTGTGTATATGGATTGTATGGTTGGGGCAGGAATAGGATTGTGTATATGGGATTGTATGGTTGGGGAGGGTATAGGATTGTGTATATGGGATTGTATGGTTGGGGCGGGTATAGGATTGTGTATATGGGATTGTATGGTTGGGGCAGGAATAGGATTGTGTATATGGGATTGTATGGTTGGGGAGGGTATAGGATTGTGTATATGGATTGTATGGTTGGGGAGGGTATAGGATTGTGTATATGGGATTGTATGGTTGGGGAGGGTATAGGATTGTGTATATGGGATTGTATGGTTGGGGAGGGTATAGGATTGTGTATATGGGATTGTATGGTTGGGGCAGGAATAGGATTGTGTATATGGGATTGTATGGTTGGGGAGGGTATAGGATTGTGTATATGGGATTGTATGGTTGGGGAGGGTATAGGATTGTGTATATGGGATTGTATGGTTGGGGAGGGTATAGGATTGTGTATATGGGATTGTATGGTTGGGGAGGGTATAGGATTGTGTATATGGGATTGTATGGTTGGGGAGGGTATAGGATTGTGTATATGGGATTGTATGGTTGGGGTGGGTATAGGATTGTGTATATGGGATTGTATGGTTGGGGCGGGTATAGGATTGTGTATATGGGATTGTATGGTTGGGGTGGGTATAGGATTGTGTATATGGGATTGTATGGTTGGGGTGGGTATAGGATTGTGTATAGGGGATTGTATGGTTGGGGCGGGTATAGGATTGTGTATATGGGATTGTATGGTTGGGGCGGGTATAGGATTGTGTATATGGGATTGTATGGTTGGGGAGGGTATAGGATTGTGTATATGGGATTGTATGGTTGGGGTGGGTATAGGATTGTGTATATGGGATTGTATGGTTGGGGTGGGTATAGGATTGTGTGTATGGGATTGTATGGTTGGGGAGGGTATAGGATTGTGTATATGGGATTGTATGGTTGGGGAGGGTATAGGATTGTGTATATGGGATTGTATGGTTGGGGTGGGTATAGGATTGTGTATATGGGATTGTATGGTTGGGGAGGGTATAGAATGGTGTATATGGGATTGTATGGTTGGGGAGGGTATAGAATGGTGTATATGGGATTGTATGGTTGGGGAGGGTATAGGATTGTGTATATGGGATTGTATGGTTGGGGAGGGTATAGGATTGTGTATATGGGATTGTATGGTTGGGGAGGGTATAGGATTGTGTATATGGGATTGTATGGTTGGGGTGGGTATAGGATTGTGTATATGGGATTGTATGGTTGGGGAGGGTATAGAATGGTGTATATGGGATTGTATGGTTGGGGAGGGTATAGGATTGTGTATATGGGATTGTATGGTTGGGGAGGGTATAGAATGGTGTATATGGGATTGTATGGTTGGGGTGGGTATAGGATTGTGTATATGGGATTGTATGGTTGGGGAGGGTATAGAATGGTGTATATGGGATTGTATGGTTGGGGCAGGTATAGGATTGTGTATATGGGATTGTATGGTTGGGGAGGGTATAGAATGGTGTATATGGGATTGTATGGTTGGGGAGGGTATAGAATGGTGTATATGGGATTGTATGGTTGGGGAGGGTATAGAATGGTGTATATGGGAACTATGTAACGATGTAACCGCTTTTAAGCTTTTTTTGGCCTGTCTGTAATTCTTCACATTATAATGAACTTGGCATAAGCTGAGTCTCCCTTTAATTGTGACCTTGGCTGTCTCCTAGTAAAGACCTTGGAAAACTATAAAAGTTCCTCCTGACCAATGAGAATGATTTATTACCGGCAGACCAATGACGTCCATGGCTTGTGCTGATGGTTGATCTTCTTATGGCTCTCTTTGTATTGGAGGAGAGGGATGGAGGTGAGGTCTTTCCTGGTAGGAAGTTGGGGACCATGGTCTGGAGTAAGCCAAGCACTGATTGGGGGAACCTCTTTATGTATTTACTGATTGGGGCAGCCGGTGATTTGCTGATTTCTGGCATACATGGATCAGCCATAACTTTATGACCACAGGCACCCCCCTAATATTGGGTAGGTCCCCCTTTCCTGACCCATGCAGGTATGGACTCCACTGGACCTTTGAAGATATGCTGTGGTATCTGACACCGAGCTGATCCTTTAAGTCCTGTAAGTTGTGAGGCGGGGCCTCCATGGATCAGACTTGTCTTTCCAGGACATCCCACAGATACTCGATTGGATTGAGATCTGGAGAATGTGGAGGCCAAGTCAACACCTCAAATTCATTGTGTTCCTTAAACCATTCTTGAACAATTTTTGCAGTCTGGAAGAGCGCATTATCCTACTGAAAGAGGCCACTGCTATCGGGGAATTCTGTTTCCATGAAGGGGTAGACTTGATCATCAGCATTGTTTAGGTAGGTGGTCTGTGTCACATCCACATGAATGGAAGGAGCCAAGGTTTCCCTGCAGAACATTGCCCAAAGCATCACATTGACTACAGCGGCTTGCCTTGCCTTCTACCTGAAGGAGTTAACTCCATTTTTCATATGCAATCATCTGTTCCCATTAGATAAGTCTGAGCCACACCTAACATTGTTTGAGGTATATGCAATATTTAGTAATTTATCTGGAGCTCAAGGTCCAGCTTTGCTGAGAAATGTTTTTCTTTTCTTTTTTTTGTTATCTATATGATTTTAGCTAAATTGCACTTTTTGTATTAGCTCATAGAATGTTGCCATTTCAGCATGTTTCCTGATAAGAGAACCACTACTCCACCCTGCTTCTATCTATATAAACTGGATACAATATTAAAACTTTTGAGAATTGATTCACCCATAAACCTGTCTGCATGTCTCATTCTGTGGTGAATTCTTTCTCCCGGGTTCCTGCTTGCATAGAATTGACTGGTCATCTGATGGTCGGAGGGCTATCCATAGAAGGGTCAAGCTGACCACCAACACTACCCATACTGCATCGTGGTGCCATCTCTTCCCCAGGAAAGTGAAGCCCCCGGCCACCCACATAATGGAAAAGAAAACGCGATCCCTCAGACCAGCCACCTTCTTCCATTGCTCTGTGCTCCAGTTCTGAGGATCATGTGCCCATTGCAGGTGCTTTTGGCTGTGGACACGGGTCAGCATGGGCACCCTGGCTGGTCTGCCGCCGCTATACCGCCTACCTGTCTGACCGGTCTGCCTGCATACACAATAATCTGTGATACACATCAACTTCAGGGAAAACATGTTTACTTACTGTCTACTATATCCCACCCACTTTCAGATCTCATTTTAATGAGATAATCAAAGTTATTCCCTTTACCTGTCAGTGGTCATAATGTTGTGGCTGATCTGTGTATATTCCATACCCAATTACAGATATATTAAAGGGTCCATCCATAGTGGAGATTCTTTTTGGATGGACTGTTCCTTTAACCACTTCATCCCCGGAGGATTTGGCTGCTCAAAGACCAGGCCTTATTTTGTGATTCGGCACTGCGTGACTTTAACGGACAATTGCGCGGTCGTGCGACGCTGTACCCAAACGAATTTGACGTCCTTTTTTTCCCACAAACAGAGCTTTCTTTTGGTGGTATTTGATCACCTGTGCGATTTTTACTTTTTGCGCTATAAATAAAAAAAAGAGCGACAATATTGAAAAAATAACAATATTTTTCACATTTTTTTATATGAAATTCCCAAAAAAAAATGTAAAAATCAAATTTTTTTAACATTTTTGGCCAATTTGTTTTCTGCTACATATGTTTGGTAAAAAAATTGCAAAAACCGTATTTTGATTGGTTTGCGCAAAAGTTATCGCGTTTACTAACTAAGGGAAAGATTTCTGTCATTTATATTGTTTTTTTTTTTACTAGTAATGGCGGCGATCTGCGATTTTTTTTGCAGGACTGCGACATTGCGGCGGACAGTTAGGACCCCTGACTGACATTTTTGACACTTTTGGGGTTACCAGTGACATTACTGCAGTAATCAGTGCTATATATATGCACTGTCACTGTACTAATGACACTGGCAGGGAAGGGATTAACTTTATTGGTGATCAGTGGGTTAAGTGTGTCCTGGGGGCGTGCTTCTAACTGTCAGGGGGCGTGGCTTGTGATGTAACCACAGAGAGATATGATCCTACATAGCAGGACCATATGATCTCTGCAGTTACACCAGGGAGAATGACAGACGGTTGTGTTTACATCAGCCGCCTGCCTTTCTCCCTCTCCAGCGGGAGATCGCGAGTGGGCGGTGGACATCGGAGCCGCCGGTCACTCATGCGGGGATGACAGGGAATGAGCGGGGGCGGGAGCGCACCTCTGGCGGCGTGCGCTCGCCCCCTAGAGGCTCGTGGATGAGTAACGTAGTCCTACATCACTTTGCCCAGTAGGGGCTGACCGCCGCCATATATAGTTGTGCGGCGCTCGGCAAGTGGTTAATGGTACCGAATAATGTTCCTTAGACTTCCGCCCTGTCATTATTATTATTATTATTATATAAGATTTATATGGCACCGACAGTTTACACAGCGCTTTACAACATGAGGGTAGACAGTACAGCTACAATTCCCTTTACACAGGAGGAATCAGAGGGCCCTGATCCTGAGAGCTTACAATCTACGATAGAGATCATCTCTATTTACTCCTCTATGAGAAGACCCCCCCGGATATCCGTCCATTCCTGACACAGAAGACGATGGAGCCTGGCTGGGTTTGCTTTGCTCTTCCTATCCTATGACGCCCCCGTAATCGGCATGAATCACCCCAAGTTGCACCGCCCTGACACAATTAGCACTTGAGATCTGAAGTTATTATATCACGGAGACATCTTAACATTCAATCACAATCCTACTCATCCACATTTGCGGGGGACGCCTTTCATTTCCAGAAGGGGACTCATCCCATCCCCCATCATTTAGGAATGTAATTAAGTGACTGAAGAAGTGCTAACCTTTAAAGGGCACCTGTCATTGGGTGAAGGCGGCCAAGTCACCGGAGATCCCAAAATCTCTCACCTAGGAGTTTTGTGTCATCAGGAGACTTTATAGACTCCGGAGTGAACTTTTCTAATGGCCCGTACACACGATCCGAAAATCGGACGAAAAATAACGCTTGTGAAAGGATCGGACGATAATCGGATCGTTAGTACACAGCTTACGAGAGGCGATCACAACAGTTCACCCGATATTATCCGGTCGTGAAAGCATAAAAATTTTGATCGTATTATAACACATCGTACGATAATCGTATTATCAGTATGTTGTTCGTCCGAAAAAAATGGTGAGCAGTAGACAGCGCATGAGCGGTAGACATCATTTTCCCCTCACACGCTACAGCGTGGTTACGCATACCGGAAGCTAAGAATTATCGTCCGAGAAAATTCGTATCGTGAGTAACCTCTCCCGTTAAGCGAATATTATTGAGAGCTGCTAGAATACGAAAAATAACGGATGGAACGTCACCCGATTTTCGGATCGTGTGTACTGGGCATAATGGTCATAAGAGCACGGGGGGGGGGGAGGGGGATCCACTTTATACTTCAATCTACATCCCTCAGGGCCCATTCACACATAAGCATGTAATTGCAGTGTAGTAATGCATGTGTGTTATGGGAGGCATTAACATGCGTTGGGATAAAGTAGATATGAGATAGGAGGTCACCCTGCATGGATCGGCACAATCCCCGGCTATACACAGCAGAGGAAAATAAAAGAATCCCCGCCGGTTCCTACTGAGCGGAGACTGAGGGATATTATCGGGATTTCTGAGTGCCTAAAAACAAACCAATAGAAAAGAAAAAAAAAAGAAAAATGTTCAATACCAGCTATAGATACAGTATGAGGAATATATCATTAGATGAACGTGAAGATAAAGAGCCGGTGGATCGACGCATTTCACCCCAGAAGAGCTGCCTCAGGATCCACTTCGTATTTCAACCTTTATCATATCGTAGCTGATAAGCAATGCAATTAATAGATTATTTTAATGATCAGAATACAGATATTATACATCATGTCTACAACATACAAAATTCATCAATATTAAAAAAGAATAGCGCAACCATGCAAAAGAAATGACTATCAAATATGGAGACAATCCATACATAAAAATGGGGATTTGGTCCCACCATATGGCCAAAATTCATCAACGTTCAATAAATATCTATCAGGTTTCCGAGAGGAAGAAAGTAAAAAAAAAAAAAAAGGAAACAAAAAGGGGGGGGGGGGCGGTAAGGAGGAAAAGAAAGGGCTGAAATGCTCCCATTGGAGGAGTCAAGGGGGGGGGGAAGAAAAAAGATCGGCAGGAGACTTACCAGAGCAGAAGAACTTAATTGTTTTAAGGCAATGAAGAAATATTCGGCCAACCAATAATAGAGTTTGACCAAGAAGGTAGAATACAGCAACAACATTCACAATGATAATCAATAAAATAACACCGAATGGGTCAGAACATAAAAACCCTGTGGGCATTTACACCTACAGAAAAGAGGGGGGGGGGGCAGAATTCCCAATGGGGACAGTGGTGAAGGCACTGCTATAATGAGGTCCAGGGGGTGACCTTAAACAAGAGATTACCCATAAACCAATAAGAATGCTGAGTTCAGCCTTCTGCATTCTTACATTTGCTGAATATATTTATGTGTGGTATATCTGTGTATATATAATATACTGTCAAGGGTTACACGGCTCCCAGAACTCTCATTCATACAGGTTAAGGGGCTTCAGGATTTGTGTTTGGTAAAGAGGAAGCTGATTATTTGGTGTCCTCTGGGGGTCAATAATCCTGGTCTGGAGGCCGGAGGTTTGGTAAAGCCCATTTAGGGTCCTTGTCAAGGTCTTCCCTTGCCCCCTGTTGGCAGCCATCTTGGACATGTGCAGACTGCTACCTCTTATAGACTCTGATTGTATCATCGCTTACTGCTGCCTGGGTGTCGCTCAGTGATGATGCTGCACACCTGACTTTATCTATCACCTGCTGGGTTGCAGTCCTTGCCCTTGTGTTTGTGCTCCAAGGTGCATCTCTGCTAACAGTCTTCTGTTTTCCTTGTTTCTTCGTGTATGACCCCGCATCGGCAGATGACCCCGCATCGGCAGCCTACCTGCTTCTGGACTTGACCCCGGCTTGATCCTGATCTCACTCCTCACTCTTGCTGTGTGTTTATTGCTGTTTGCTCCAAAAAAATGGTTTCCTGGCACCCTGACGGTCCTGGAGCCTGAAGGCTTGTTAAAGCCTGGTCAGGGTCCTGGAACCCAGAGGTTTGGCAAAGCCCCTATATTGTCAAAAGTATTGGGACGCCTCTCCATATACTCTATACACACTATATTGTCAAAAGTATTGGGACGCCTTTACACACACATGATCTTTAATGACCCCCAGTCTTAGTCCGTAGGGTTCAATATTGAGTTGGCTCCGCCCTTTACAGCTATAACAGCTTCAACTCTTCTGGGAAGGCCGTCCACAAGGTTTAGGAGTGTCTATGGGAATGTTTCACCATTATTCCAGAAGCACATTTGTGAGGTCAGGCACTGATGTTGGACGAGAAGGCCTGACTCACAGTCTCCTCTATAATTCATCCCAAAGGTGTTCTATGGGGTTGAGGTCAGGACTCTGTGCAGGTCAGTCAAGTTCCTCCACCCCAAACTCACTCATCCATGTATTTATGGACCTTGCTTTGTGCACTGGTCCAAATCATTTGGTGGAGGGGGGATTATGGGGTGGAGGGGGGGGATTATGGTGTGGGGGAGGGGGGATTATGGTGTGGGGTTGTTTTTCAGGGGTTGGGTTTGGCCCCTTAGTTCCAGTGAAGGGGAACTCTTAAGGCATCAGTTTACCAAGATATTTGGACAATTTCATGCTCCCAGCTTTGTGGGAGGAGTTTGGGGATGGACCCTCCCTGTTCCAACATGGCTCCACACCAGTGCACAAAGCAAGGTCCATAAATACATGGATGAGCGAGTTTGGGGTGGTGAAACATTCCCATAGACACTCCTAAACCTTGTGGACAGCCTTCCCAGAAGAGTTGAAGCTGTTATAGCTGCAAAGGGCGGAGCCAACTCAATATTGAACCCTACAGACTAAGACTGGGGGTCATTAAAGTTCATGTGTGTGTAAAGGCCGGCGTCCCAATACTTTTGGTAATATAATGTATACCTTGGACTAGTAATTCTAAGTGACACTGGGGGATGGGATGAGATGGCGTCCATAGGGATCTCTCGGATGGGATTTCAGCACCATGGACATTCTCTATGGATTTCAGATTTTCTTGTATCAGAGTACACCGGGCCGACACACAACCAATACTTCTCTCACCATGAATATCGGTTTTCTTGTGTCGGTTTGGTGCGCTGTTTATATTTCATGAATGGTTCGGATGAGAAGCGGAAACGCGTTCCTCCAACCATCCTGTGTGGAGTTTAAAGTATAAATAAAGGCAAAACTTTTCTTCTTCCTTTTGGATGGAGTGGAGATAGATTAGAACATCGATCGGTTTGTATTCCTCCCTGTGACCCCCCCCCCCCCCATCTCCCTCTCTTGTCCAGTTTATCCTCACCATTGAAAGTAAAAGAAAACCCCACATTTTCAGTTTTCCCCAGGAAAGTAATAGAAGGGAAATCTTCCAATGGGGACACCAGTTCTGGTGACCTGGGGGTGTCCCTGGGTTTCTCCTAATTTGCAGGGATTTCCTCTCACTTCCTGTTTGGCTATAGGACAGGAAGTGAAGAGAAATCTCCCCAATGGGACACAGACAGGGCCGGTGCTAGACTATTTTACGCCCTAGACAAGACCAGCTACTTGCTCCCCCCCCCCCCCAAAAAAAGGGAAGGGGTTACAAACTCCTCTATGTCATACCCAGTGACCCTGATCCGATGGTTCCTCCATGTTATGTTTTCATACCCAGTGACCCCCCATATTCCTCCATGTCACACCTGGGGACCCTAATGTCCCTCCGTGTCACACCCAGGGACTTTGATGTTTTTCCATGTCATGCTGTCATACTCAGCGACCCCAATGTTCCTCTATGTCAGACCCTGATGTTCCTCCGTGTCACACCTGGTGACCCCGAACTCCTGTCACACCCGGTGACCCCTATCCCCCATGGCACACCTGGTGACCCCAATTCTCTTTCACACCAGGGATCCTCCATGTCACACCCAGGGACCCGGATCCCCTGTTCTGGGGACACTCACTGGGCAGAATGAAGAGAGTGGCCCCTACTCTGCCCTCCTTCACTGTGATCCTGCTGATTCCGTTCTCCCAGGACGCTCCTCTCCTGGACCTCAGTGCTCCCCACAGCTCCAACCGTCTCCTGGTGGAGGGAGAAGCAGCAGTCAGAGAGCTCCGCACCTCCTTCATCACCAACCTCCTCAGACCATTCCGGTGCCTCGTCTCTTCTGCTCCAGTAAAGGTGTCGCCCTCCTGTGCTGAGCTCCGGCTCAGGTTCAGTTCTCCTCCGCTCCCTGCTTAGTACCAACCCAGGGAAATGAACGGCTGCCCACCAGCTCAGTGCAGAGAGTCACTTCCCGCCCAGGGTTTAGGCCGCTGAGCTCCAGCTGAAGAGGATCATCATGTAGGCAGCACTCTGGTGGGCTCCATTCCTGCCTCTTGGGGCCCCCCCAACAGTGGTGAAAAGCCAGGACCTGATAGTTCCGCCACTGCCCCAGACACCTATCATCTTTTTCTGTCCCTTCTTCCTTGCCCACTGCCGCCTCTCTCCTCAGCTCACAAGGATCATTAATAATGGAGAGAGAGTGCTGACTCGTGGCTGCGCCCCTAGGTGGCAATGCGCCCTAGGCGGCTGCCTAGTTTGCCTAGTGGAAGCACCAGCCCTGGACACAGATGGTGGAAGAAAATTTGACAGAGGTTATAACTTTCTCTTACTCTATCCAAAATTTTAAATAATGTTTTGTCTAGAGTTCCACTTCAGGAATTTTATTTTCTCTTTTTTTTTTTTAGCAACGGAATGTTTATCTTTCACCATCCACATTTCACACCATTCATGGGGGGGGGGGGGGGGGGGGGTTACCAGGGGGGGGTTACCAGTAGCAACCTAACAGGTTTCCCAGTCTTTCTCCCAGTACAGTACAGGAGAAGGAACCGGACAAGCTGGAAAGTTTTAAAGAAACATTCAAAGTTCATTTTTTTAAAATGAAATATTGGTGGGCTCATCTAGAAGTAACGTGATTGGCCGGATGAAGAAAGCCCTGGCCAGAGCAACTCGCGTCCTCCAACCACAGAAATCCCTCCGCTCACTGCTCAGCTTACATGTGGAATTGTGAAGGGGAAAGTTATAAACCAGGAGTTGTGTTTTTGACTATTTGTGGCTGCCAGGGTTTTATTTTATTTTTTCCTTATTTGATAAGTTTGATATCAGTTTTTAACCCCTCGCCTACCGGGCACTTCCACCCCCTTCCTGCCCAGGCCAATTTTCAGCTTTCAGCGCTCTCACACTTTGAACGACAATTGCGCGGTTATCCTACACTGTACCCATATGACATTTTTATCACATTTTTCACACACATAGAGATTTATTTTTGTGGTATTTAATCACCGCTGGGGGTTTTTATTTTTTTGCTAAACAAACAAAAAAGACCAAACTTTTTTTAAAAAAAAGAGTTTTTCTTTTCAGTTTCAGTTATAAAATCCTGTAAATAAGTAATTTTTCTCCTTCACCAATGGGCCCTGATAGGCTGCACTGATGGCCACTTATAAATCAGCACTGACAGGCACTGTTAAGGCATTGGTGAGGCACTGATAGGCAGCACTGATATGCGGTACTGATTGGGACTGACAGGCATCACTGATGGGCACTTATTGGTAGCACTGGTGAGCTCTGATTAGCACATGATGGCAGCACTGTTGGGCAGTTTGGCAGCACTGATGGGCAGTGATAGGCGGCACTAATTGGCACAGAATGGCAGCACTGGTGGGCACTGTTGGGGATGCACTGATCATCAGGATACTGATACTGAGGCCTACAAATTTTCAGTGGTCACGCCGGTACGAGTAATTGATGCCCACAAGGACCTTGTGACTCCTATTTTAGGCAGAATGTACTGGATTTTATATGTTTATTAGTTATTTACAGGGCTTTTTTTCTCAGAGAATAGGTGCAGGAACTCCCACTTTCGGTGTTACCCCTTGTCTCCGCCCCCTACCTACCTCCGAGCACCGTTCCTAAGTTCCACCCCCTACCCACCTCACAGTACTGCCCCTTTTAGAGAATACAGAACCAAGTATCATTTGTTGTACTTAGTAATTTGTATGGGATTTGTTAATGTTAACAAGAAAAGCAGTAAAATAACAACAAAGGACCCCCCAGAAACAGTAGATCCCACCAGCAACAATGGACCAGCCACAACAAAATACCCACCAGACAACAATAGACCCTAAGCAGCAACAGCAGATCTCCCCACAGACAGCATCAATAGACCCTCCAGCAGCCATTTACAATAGACGGTTCCCTCAACAGTAGATCCCGATCAGCAACAACTGACCCCCCCCCCCCCCAAGCAACATATGACCAACCCCAGCAACAATAGACTCCCTCTGTAAAAATAGATCCCTTCCGGAGACAATTGGTCCCCCAGGAGCAACAGTAGACCTCCCCAGCAACAATAAACCACCCGCAAAAATATTTCACCTCCAGCAACAATAGATCCCCCACCAGCCAGCATCCAAAGACACCCATAGCAAAGCCCAGCACCCCTTGCTATTGCATACATTCAGTGCTGGAGGTGCCGGAACTGCGTTCCCCCGCGTTCCCCCGCGTTCCCGGTGAAAGAAAGCCCTGGTTATTTATAATTGGTTAATAAAAGGCTGCTGTGGCCATTCTACTCCATCCTGAGTCTCGTGAGGTCATTCTGGAAGAGAAGGTTAGTGGAGGAGTGGTGGTCAAGCAGTTGGGAGAGCAAAGCATCTTTTATACCCCAGTCATGTAAATATTATTGCTAATTGTCTCTCATCCTTCTTCCTCTTTTTATTCCTTCTCTATTTTTCTGCAGAATTTTTTTTTTTGTTTTTTTTTTACCATTTAATACATTTTGTTTTTTCAATTTTTTTACATTATCCAGTGTTGCTCTGCAAGAACATGTGCAAAACTGAAAAAAAATATATTTTTATTTGAATATAATTGTCATTTTAAACAAATTATAAAATAAAATCTACACTTTTTATTTACAATAAAACAAATAAAAAACAATAAAAAAAATAAAAACTAACATCACTCAAAAGTGAATAAGTAAATAACGACTCTTCCATGTCTCGTTTCTGTAAAGATTCCATAGAAAATAAAATCATTTTCATAAAACCATATCGCCAAAAGAAAGCTAATATTTCCCCACAAATTGATACTTTGTTATCTTTGGAAATGATGAAATGATCCCCATAGAGGGAATGGAGACATTGTAGGATGTGCAGGGAGAGCTAAGGGGGTTAACCAATTCCTGCCCGTAGGACGTCATATGACGTCGTGGAGTTGAAGTGGAGATACCGGGATGATGGGTGCAGCTACAGACATCATCCCGGGATCTTTTTTTTTTTTAACCATCAATTCCCTACAATGTAAAAGCCATCCTAGCAGCTGATTAGCCACTGGATTGCATTTACACATCCCCCCACCACCCAACGGCACTTCCCCTGGCTCTCCAGTGCGCTTGGGGAGCCAGGGAAAAAATCCGGGTCACCAGGTTACCATAGAGCTGGTGGTGGACCCGATGGTCCTTGGCCATCTTTATGATCCTGGGAGGACGGAAGCAGCGCCATGAAGTCACTTCTGGAAAATGCAAACACTGACTTTTTTTTTTTTTTTTGGGAAAGCAGATGCAGCGCTACCCCCATAGGGGCCGCTATGGGTGGTCATCTCCCACCCTGCACAGCCAGGCACACAAATTCCCGGTCACACTGAGACAAGAAGCAGTCCTTGCAGATTTGTTTTTTTATTTTTATTTGGGGGAACTGAACATGGATGGGGAAGGGTGCAAATAAGATGCCCACTTGATTGAAGGAAATTTGTAGGGACTGAACTACTATATACCCTCCAGTATATAAAATCTCTTCTTCTCATCCTCCAGCACATACACGTGCTTGCAGACTATCACTCCCAGGACCAGCTAGCACTGATGTGAGGATCTGACATTGGCTCAGTCAGACCCAAATTCCCTTTGCAGGTGGGGACCACGGGGGGCCCCTATGGTGTAGCAAAAATTGGTAGTCCTTAGTGCTAGCTGTCCTACACGTGGCTACTGCTCCCAGTACCAACTCTTCAGGCACTGCCAGCCCTTTTGGCTGCAGCTGGCACTTTTCACTGCCTATGCCACCACAGTCCTCCTAACCGACTGTGCACCCATCCCAGACTGCTCCTTCCCAGTTCTCTCAGGCATGCCTCCCAGTCCTTCTGACCAGTGGCGGCTGGTGCTCAAAATTTTTTTTTGGGGGGGGGGGCGCAAACAGAAAAATGAGTGACCAGTGTGCCCCCAATCAATGCAGAGCGCCAACGCGTGCCCACCAATCAATGCAGAGCGCCACAGCATTGTCCCCAATCATTGCCGAGCGCCACAGCTTGCCCCAATCATTGCAGAGCGCCACAGCATTGTCCCCAATCATTGCCGAGCGCCACAGCATTGTCCCCAATCATTGCAGAGCGCCACAGCTTGCCCCAATCAATGCAGAGTGCCACAGCGTTGTCCCCAATCAATGCAGAGTGCCACAGCGTTGTCCCCAATCAATTCAGAATGCCACAGCGTGCCCCCCAATCAATGCAGAGTGCCACAGCGTGCCCCCAATCAATGCAGAGTGCCACAGCGTGCCCCCAATCATTGCAGAGCGCCACAGCATTGTCCCCAATCATTGCAGAGCGCCACAGCATTGTCCCCAATCATTGCAGAGCGCCACATCATTGTCCCCAATCACTGCAGAGTGCCACAGCATTGTCCCCAATCATTGCAGAGCGCCACAGCATTGTCCCCAATCATTGCAGAGCGCCACAGCATTGTCCCCAATCAATGCAGAGTGCCACAGCATTGTCCCCAGTCATTGCAGAGCGCCACATCATTGTCCCCAATCACTGCAGAGTGCCACAGCATTGTCCCCAATCATTGCAGAGCGCCACAGCATTGTCCCCAATCAATGCAGAGCGCCACAGCATTGTCCCCAATCCCTGCAGAGCGCCACAGCATTGTCCCCAATCATTGCAGAGCGCCACAGCATTGTCCCCAATCATTGCAGAGCGCCACAGCATTGTCCCCAATCAATGCAGAGTGCCACAGCATTGTCCCCAATCATTGCAGAGCGCCACAGCATTGTCCCCAATCAATGCAGAGCGCCACAGCATTGTCCCCAATCATTGCAGAGCACCACAGCATTGTCCCCAATCATTGCAGAGCGCCACAGCATTGTCCCCAATCATTGCAGAGCGCCACAGCATTGTCCCCAATCATTGCAGAGCGCCACAGCGTGCCTCCCTCAATGCAGTGTGAGCTCCCCCCCCCCCCGAGACCAATGCGCTTACCTGGCGGCGGCTTCTCTTCAGTCCCGGCGGCGGCGGCTTTTCCTCACTCTGTCCCCCGCCGCGTCTCCACGAGTACTTCCGGCCCCGCCTCCTCCTCGGCCAATGGCAAGGGGTTTGCCTTGCGGCCAATCAGGAAGCGCGTATCAGACGCGCTTCCTGATTGGCCAGGAGGAGGATCGGTGTGGCAATAGGGAATTTTCATTCGCTATTGTCACACAATGGGTGGAGTCGGGACGCACTGCTCTGCGCCCCGAGTCCACCCTTTGCATCGCCCTATTAGAGCCTCTTGCTCTAATCAGGTGATGAAAAAAAAATCCCCATTAAGCTCCATGCATCCGGCGCCCTGCCCCATATACACCGGCTGCCACTGCGACTGGCTCTGCACCCATCCCAGACTGCTCCTTCCCAGTCCTCTCAGCAGACATGGGAGAAAGTCACAAGCAAGTCTCAAGTCTTAACCTTCAAGTCTCAAGCAAGTCCCAAGTTACTGTGGAAAAAAGCAAGCAAGTCAAGTCGAGTCCCTGCTAGAAGTCAAGTCATTTATTTTAGTCAAGTCACAAATCAAGTCAAAATACTGATCTACCCCAATTTCCACCTTTAAAGCAGATAAAAGTCAGTGGTCAGGGTCAGGGGTCAGGAAAGGTTTTGTTTTATTTTCAACATTAACAAAACTGCTTAGTGTTTTTTTCTTGGCATATTAAAGAAACACTTTGAATGCCCAAACAGCTCAAAATCCTTCGTCCAGTCATGTTATAACATCACAGTCATTAAAAAAATGTTAAGTATTTCCACTGTTAAACAGCCAGTGTCCTAAAAATCAGAACACACTGAGGTGTTTTAAGTGACTGTGGTGTCAGAAACATAACAGGCATTCATTTTTCTTTAACACATCTTGAGAAAATGCAAATATTTAATAACTTTAAAAAGTAAAGACATTTCGAGTCATATGTCTCAAGTCAAAGTCAAGTCTCAAGTCCTGAATACCAAGTCAAAGTCAAGTTGAGTCTTTTATTAATTTTAGTCAAGCAAGTCTCAAGTCCTCAAACTGGTGACTTAAGTCTGACTTAAGTCAAGTCATGTGACTCGAGTCCCCCACCTCTGCCTCTCAGGCGTGCCTCCCAGTACTCAGGACTGTGTGTAACTCCCCAGCCCTCTTGGCTGTTCTCTGTTCCTCCTGGAGATTTGCCCGGTAGTGTTCTCCTGCTGTCCTCTCCTTCCTCAGGTGCCTCCTGTCCAGGACATCTCCATGTGTTTTGAGAGGGTCCTGTTTGCACCCCACCCCCCCCCGAACATTTTTAAAGTGTCACCTAAGGAGATTTTTAAGTACCTTCGTTTGGAACCATTCCGTGAAGGCGTGTCATTTTAAAGTGTGACATGTTAGGTATCTATTTACTCGGTGTGACATCATCTTTTCTATTTTACCAAAACATTAGGTTATATATTTGTTTTTGTTTTTTTGCATTGAAATGTATTAAAGTGTATTTTTCCAAATAAATTGTGTTTGAAAAACAACAGCGCAAATACCGCGTGAGATAAAGAAAAAAATAGCAAAAGCCACCGTTTTATTCTCTAGGGTCTCTGCTAAAATATACAGCCATGGCCAAAAGCTTTGAAAATAAAACAAATATTCAGTTTCACCAATTCTGCTGCCTCAGAGTTTATTATGATGGAATTTGTATATACTACAGAAAGTTATGAAGAGCGATCAGATGAATGAAGTCGCTCTTTGCCATAAAAATGAACTTCATCCCATAAAAAACTTTTCTACTTCATTTGTCAAGAAGGCTTCAAAGGGGGGGGGGGGGATCAGGGTACCACCAGTGCAGAGGGGGGGGGGTCAGGGTGCCACCAGTGCAGAGAGGGGGGGATCAGGGTGCCACCAGTGCAGAGAGGGGGATCAGGCTTTACCAGTTCAGAGAGGGGGGGTCAGGGTGCCACCAGTGCAGAGAGGGGGGGATCAGGGTGCCACCAGTGCAGAGAGGGGGATCAGGCTTTACCAGTTTAGAGAGGAGGGGGTCAGGGTGCCACCAGTGCCGAGAGGGGGGGATCAGGGTGCCACCAGTGCAGAGGGGGGGATCAGGCTTCACCAGTTCAGAGAGGGGGCATCAGGGTACCACCAGTGCAGAGAGGGGGGGCAATCAGGGTACCACCAGTGCAGAGAGGGGGGATCAGGCTTCACCAGTTCAGAGAGGGGGGGGGGTCAGGGTGCCATTAGTGCCGAGAGGGGGGGATCAGGGTGCCACCAGTGCAGAGAGGGGGGGGATCAGGGTGCCACCAGTGCAGAGAGGGGGGGGATCAGGGTGCCACCAGTGCAGAGAGGGGGATCAGGCTTCACCAGTTCAGAGAGGGGGGGGGGTCAGGGTGCCACCAGTGCCGAGAGGGGGGGATCAGGGTGCCACCAGTGCAGAGAGGGGGGGATCAGGGTGCCACCAGTGCAGAGAGGGGGGGATCAGGGTGCCACCAGTGCAGAGAGGGGGATCAGGCTTCACCAGTTCAGAGAGGGGGGGGTCAGGGTGCCACCAGTGCCGAGAGGGGGGGATCAGGCTGCCACCAGTGCAGAGGGGGGGGGTCAGGGTGCCACCAGTGCAGAGAGGGGGATCAGGCTTCACCAGTTCAGAGAGGGGGGGGTCAGGGTGCCACCAGTGCCGAGAGGGGGGATCAGGGTGCCACCACTGCAGAGAGGGGGGGGATCAGGGTGCCACCACTGCAGAGAGGGGGGGGGATCAGGGTGCCACCAGTGCAGAGAGGGGGAGGTGAGGGCACCACCATTGAAAGGGGGGGGTGTTTATATTATTATATTGTTTATTTGAGGTACTAAGACTTACTAAGTCAAATTTGGCCAAGAAACAACAAGAAAGAGGGGGAATAGGATGGGAAAGGGGAATGGGGCAAGCAGGATTTTCTTGGTACCCTCAAAGAACATAAACAATTAGATAAAATCAAAGATCTTTATTACAAATAGAAGTATGACAATCTATAGTACATCGCATATTCATAAAAACGGGTGAGTTCAGGTGACTTTGTTTTAGCCGTGTTGGAACAATACAACGTGTCCGGGTTCCAGCCTGCAGTTGGGTGACACTCTACATGTTTCGCGACCAAAGCCGCTTCTTCAGGATTTCGAGAACATAAAAGGAGCAAAGTCCTGCAAACACAAAACATAAATGAGTCTACAATATACAGACAGTAATAAATGAGTGAAGTTATTTTGTTACGAATTGTCCGGTTGCTGTGGAAGGACCACAAATGCCAACCCTGGATACCAAAACCACCAGAGATGGAATTCTAAAAGCCAAGGGACGGCCAATTATACTTTTCCCTGGGGGGAGTTCTTGGGTCACTTATCACTTTTAACCGATTTCATATTGATTTTTACACTTTTATTACACGTTTGCACTATGTTCTTTTATTATCCCTAATGTTTACATGTTGATCTTTTAATCTTATTTATTATATCTATGCCATTTTTATAACATTAACTTATCGGTTATATTCATTGAGATCTCTATTTATAAACATTTATTGGCATTTGCACTTTACTACATTTACTACAGGTAGCGCCAATTACCCACCCACTGATCTTTCTTGTTCATACAATCCTAGGATTGTAGTCCAGGGTAGGCTGCAGCCTGATTTCTTCTTTTCCATCCGTTAAGATATCCACAGCGCGGAACTTATTTCTCTAATAAAATGACCGATATATCGTATATATATATTTATGGTGGTTGCAGATAGAAATAAAAGGATGATCTGAATATACTTTGTACATTCCACACTAATATTGCAGACGAAGGGCCTCTTATGGATACTCCAAAAAATAATCCAAATGCCCAATCAGAGCTGGATGAGGTGGAGAACAGGGCCGGGACAAGGGGTGGGCAGGAGGGATGGCTGCCCTGGGCGCAATGGTTTATTGCAGGAATGGGGGAGCCCTGAACCTAACCCTAAAGGAAGGGGGGGGGCGGTTTGGCATCTTTGCCCTGGGTGCTGGATGGCCTTGTCCCGGCACTGCTGGAGAATGTCCCAGAGACAGAGGTAAAATCTGTAAAAGTTTATAAAGGGGTTATACAGATATGTTAGTGGGAAGATATTATAGCTTGTACATACCACAAGCACAGAGTGGGGGCGCCGGATCAGATGAACGGATCTTTCGTCTTTCGATATAAAATTTAGGAGTTTACCAATTTGATGATATTCAAATTTTTTGAGATGCACCTGAATATATATATATACTGAATACATTCATTTCTTTATTCCTATTATTCATTGTTTTTCTCTTTCTCTGACATCCTAACTCTGTTCATCACTCTGTAAAACTTTCATCCATTTACTATTAATGGAGCTCAGAATATTCAGAGAAATGATCATTTATTAATCGATTTACATGAATCAGACGGTGAGTTGTTCCCGACCCGTCACTGCGGGTGACACAATGTAATATTCTGTAATCTGCAATAAATTGCCACTAACAGAGAGAAGTGCCGCATTCTATTCATTTTCTATTGAACTAATACCGGATACGGCTGAATTATTTATCGGCCTTGTTATAATATCATTGTACGTTGTTAGTGGACCTTCCAGGAGCCAGATTGGATGATTGTGATTACAATGTTACAAATCACAGATCTCTGCGCTCAGAATGGCGGGATTCAGAGTTCAGCGGATTATATACCGCTACGGCGTACCCAGACTAAGATACTCGCCTTACTGCTCTCTCATCTACTCTGTTTGTGAGAACCTTTTCAACAGTGGCGGCTGGTGCTCCAAATTTTTAGGGGGGCGCAAACAGAAAAATGTAATAGGCATTGCTTTGCGGCAAAAAACGCTGTAAAAAAATTGCGTGACTTTGAGGTCACAAAAGTGTGAAAGGGGCCTTCAGTAATTAAGGTATAGTGTGCCCCCTTTCAGTGCAGTGACCAGCGTACCATTCCCCCCAATGCAGTGACCAGCATACATGCCCCCAATGCAGTGACCAGCATACATGCCCCCAATGCAGTGACCAGCGTACATGCCCCCAATGTAGTGACCAGCATACATGCCCCCAATGCAGTGACCAGCATACATGCCCCCAATGCAGTGACCAGCATACATGCCCCCAATGCAGTGACCAGCGTACATGCCCCCAATGTAGTGACCAGCATACATGCCCCCAATGCAGTGACCAGCATACATGCCCCCAATGCAGTGACCAGCATACATGCCCCCTTCAGTGCAGTGATCAGCGTACCATTCCCCCCAATGCAGTGACCAGCGTACATGCCCCCAATGCAGTGACCAGCGTACATGCCCCCAATGTAGTGACCAGCATACATGCCCCCAATGCAGTGACCAGCATACATGCCCCCAATGCAGTGACCAGCGTACATGCCCCCAATGCAGTGACCAGTGTACATGCCCCCAATGCAGTGACCAGCATACATGCCCCCAATGTAGTGACCAGCATACATGCCCCCAATGCAGTGACCAGCGTACATGCCCCCAATGCAGTGACCAGCATACATGCCCCCTTCTGTGCAGTGATCAGCATACCATTCCCCCCAATGCAGTGACCAGCATACATGCCCCCAATGCAGTGACCAGCATACATGCCCCCTTCAGTGCAGTGACCAGCATACATGCCCCCTTCAGTGCAGTGACCAGCATACCATTCCCCCCAATGTAGTGACCAGCGTACATGCCCCCAATGCAGTGACCAGCATACATGCCCCCAATGCAGTGACCAGCATACATGCCCCCTTCAGTGCAGTGACCAGCATACCATTCCCCCCAATGTAGTGACCAGCGTACATGCCCCCAATGCAGTGACCAGCATACATGCCCCCAATGCAGTGACCAGCATACATGCCCCCTTCAGTGCAGTGACCAGCATACCATTCCCCCCAATGTAGTGACCAGCATACATGCCCCCAATGCAGAGATCAGCGTACATGCCCCCAATGCAGTGACCAGCATACATGCCCCCAATGCAGTGACCAGCATACATGCCCCCAATGCAGTGACCAGCATACCATTCCCCCCAATGCAGTGACCAGCATACATGCCCCCTTCAGTGCAGTGACCAGCATACATGCCCCCAATGCAGAGATCAGCGTACCATTCCCCCCAATGCAGAGATCAGCACTGATAGTCACCCTCTACACGTCATTTTCAGCACTTTATATTTATTTATTGCCTTTGATAAATTTGTACAGATTTTAGTCTATTATATTGTGATTCATTGTTGCTGGAATTACCGGATCCGATTCCTTCTATTTTTATTTATTAATTTATTTATTATGTTAGCATTGACTTTGATTCTAATAAGTGTACATTTATGTGATAGAATCTTAGATCTGGCAAACTGGGATATCTTCCAGCCTATTATATTGTGATCTATTATTGCTAGATTCTCCAGATCCGATTCCTCCAAATCGTAATACATTTAATTATTGCTATTTATTATTTATTGGATATTCTTTATGATTGCACATCGGATTTGATCTCCTTCACCTTATTTGATATAACCACAGATTAGATACTTTCAGGCAGCGCCTTATAACCATAAAGAAAAATGGAATCCATACAGAGCCGTGGGGTGAATGAAGAAAAGAAAGGCGCCGGCGCCGGCTCCAGGTGGAGAAGGTGGGAGATGGCCTCAGCGTTGGGATTCGGGTGAATTTCCTGGATTCTGTTCTGGTTACATCAGAAAGAAAGCGATAAACATCCCAGTGAAGGACTTTTATAGATCAGCTGAGCAGAAGGAGAAGACCCCGGGTTGCTCCGGCCATGGTATAGGAAGGTGATATCTCTGGCAGTAAGACTTCAGTTCCAACCCCAACAAGATCTCTCCCCACCCCCGACATCGTATCCCTGGCTTCTTCCTGGTGCTGCTCTTCAGCCATCTTGATTGACCATGCGAAGGGGTGGAGTCACCCTGGAACGCCGGTATTGCGCCAGAATGTAAGTCGCGCATGCGCAGCTCAGTGTACATTCTGCGGGGAATTGTGAACAGGCAGGTGAGTGTATTTTATTATTTTACTTTAACCCCTTCCCGCCAAAGAATAAAACAAATGTTAATGCCTAAGCACAATTTTGCAACTTTGACACGTGTTAGTAAATCTGTACAGATCATCACAGCTACTCTGTGCATTCAGGTGGAATATATCACATTTTTTTTCTTTTCAGGACAAATTGGGCTTTCATTTGGCAGTAAATGGTAAAGGATATTGCCTGGTCTTTTTTTGGGGTTTTTTTTTTTTTTTCATTATCATAGAAAAACTGGCCCAAAATATAAAAAAAAATGATAATACATTTTTTTTAATTAAGCTTCTAGAATTATTGTTTCTACCATACCCTACCTTTAGCTATTTTTTATTTTTTTTACAGTCCATGGATTGAGGCCTGCGGCAGGTGTGTGTCCGTGGATTGATGGCTGCGGCAGGTGTGTGTCCGTGGATTGATGGCTGCGGCAGGTGTGTGTCCGTGGATTGATGGCTGCGGCAGGTGTGTGTCCGTGGATTGAGGCCTGCGGCTGGTGTGTGTCCGTGGATTGAGGCCTGTGGCTGGTGTGTGTCCGTGGATTGAAGCCTGCGGCTGGTGTGCGTCCGTGGATTGATGCCTGCGGCTGATGTGTGTCCGTGGATTGATGCCTGTGGCTGGTGTGTGTCCGTGGATTGATGCCTGCAGCTGGTGTGTGTCCGTGGATTGATGTCTGTGGCTGGTGTGTGTCCGTGGATTGATGCCTGTGGCTGGTGTGTGTCCGTGGATTGAGGCCTGCGGCTGGTGTGTGTCCGTGGATTGATGCCTGCGGCTGATGTGTGTCCGTGGATTGATGCCTGTGGCTGGTGTGTGTCCGTGGATTGATGTCTGTGGCTGGTGTGTGTCCGTGGATTGAGGCCTGTGGCTGGTGTGTGTCCGTGGATTGAGGCCTGTGGCTGGTGTGTGTCCGTGGATTGATGCCTGCGGCTGGTGTGCGTCCGTGGATTGATGCCTGCGGCTGATGTGTGTCCGTGGATTGATGCCTGTAGCTGGTGTGTGTCCGTGGATTGATGCCTGTGGCAGGTGTGTGTCCGTGGATTGAGGCCTGTGGCTGGTGTGTGTCCGTGGATTGATGCCTGCGGCTGGTGTGCGTCCGTGGATTGATGGCTGCGGCTGATGTGTGTCCGTGGATTGATGCCTGTGGCTGGTGTGTGTCCGTGGATTGATGCCTGTGGCTGGTGTGTGTCCGTGGATTGATGCCTGAGGCTGGTGTGTGTCCGTGGATTGAGGCCTGTGGCTGGTGTGTTTCCGTGGTTTGATGCCTGTGGCTGGTGTGTGTCAGTGGATTGAGGCCTGTGGCTGGTGTGTGCCTGTGGATTGATGCCTGCGGCTGATGTGTTTCCGTGGTTTGATGCCTGTGGCTGGTGTGTGTCCGTGGATTGATGCCTGAGGCTGGTGTGTGTCCGTGGATTGATGCCTGAGGCTGGTGTGTGTCCGTGGATTAATGCCTGAGGCTGGCGTGTGTCCGTGGATTGAGGCCTGTGGCTGGTGTGTTTCCGTGGTTTGATGCCTGTGGCTGGTGTGTGTCAGTGGATTGAGGCCTGTGGCTGGTGTGTGTCCGTGGATTGAGGCCTGTGGCTGGTGTGAGCCTGTGGATTGATGCCTGCGGCTGATGTGTGTCCGTGGATTGAGGCCTGTGGCTGATGTGTGTCCGTGGATTGAGGCCTGTGGCTGGTGTGAGCCTGTGGATTGATGCCTGCGGCTGATGTGTGTCCGTGGATTGAGGCCTGCGGCTGGTGTGTATCCGTGGATTGAGGCCTGTGGCTGGTGTGTGTCCGTGGATTGATGCCTGCGGCTGATGTGTGTCCGTGGATTGATGCCTGTGGCTGGTGTGCGCCCGTGGATTGATGCCTGTGGCTGGTGTGCGCCCGTGGATTGAGGCCTGTGGCTGGTGTGCGCCCGTGGATTGAGGCCTGTGGCTGGTGTGCGCCCGTGGATTGATGCCTGTGGCTGGTGTGCGCCCGTGGATTGATGCCTGTGGCTGGTGTGCGCCCGTGGATTGAGGCCTGTGGCTGGTGTGTGTCCGTGGATTGATGCCTGCGGCTGATGTGTGTCTGTGGATTGATGCCTGTGGCTGGTGTGCGCCCGAGGATTGATGCCTGTGGCTGGTGTGCGCCCGTGGATTGAGGCCTGCGGCTGATGTGTGTCCGTGGATTGATGCCTGTGGCTGGTGTGCGCCCGAGGATTGATGCCTGTGGCTGGTGTGCGCCCGTGGATTGAGGCCTGTGGCTGATGTGTGTCCGTGGATTGATGCCTGTGGCTGGTGTGCGTCCGTGGATTGATGCCTGCGGCTGGTGTGCGTCCATGGATTGAGGCCTGTGGCTGGTGTGCGTCCATGGATTGATGCCTGCAGCTGGTGTGCGTCCGTGGATTGATGCCTGCGGCTGGTGTGCGTCCGTGGATTGATGCCTGCGGCTGGTGTGTGTCCGTGGATTAAGGCCTGTGGCTGGTGTGCGTCCGTGGATTGATGCCTGCGGCTGGTGTGTGTCCGTGGATTAAGGCCTGTGGCTGGTGTACGTCTGTGGATTAAGGACTGAGGCCAGTGTGTGTTCGTGGATTTATGCCTGTGGCTTGCGTGTGTCAGTGGATTGAGTTCTGTGGCTGGTGTGCGTCTGTGGATTGATGCCTGTGGCTGGTGTGTGTCCGCAGTTTAATGCCTGCGGCTGGTGTGTGTCCGTGGATTGATGCCTGCTTGTGGTGTGTGTCCGTGGATTGATGCCTGCGGCTGCCGTGCATCCGTGGTTTGATGCCTGTGGCGTGGTGTATACCCGTGGATTGATGCCTGCAGCTGGCGTGCGTCCGTGGTTTGACGCCTGTGGCGTGGTGTATACCCGTGGATTGATGCCTGCGGGTGGCGTTCATCCGTGGATTGATGCCTGCGGCTGCCGTGCATCCGCGGTTTGACGCCTGTGGCGTGGTGTATACCCGTGGACAGACATTCATTACAATGGACGCTGTGGCTTTGTCTCCCAGACGCAGAAATCTGCCCGCACATTACTTTCTCCGCCTCCTTCAGGATCTCACATTTCCGGGGACCATCAATCGCCCCCCAAACGTACAATCTGATGAAGTGACATCATCTGATATAAAGTTTAGATGTTGGAGGGGGAGGGGATTTACTAACACTGGAGAGTGCAGAATCTGGTGCAGCTCTGCATGGCAGCCAATCAGCTTCTTACTTCAGCTTCTTCAATGAAGCTTTGGCAATAAATCCTTGGAAGCTGATTGGCTCTCATGCATGGCGGCACCAGATTTTGCACCCTCCAGTCTTAGTAAATCTCCCCCATTGGCGTGTCACTCTGAGCGCACCAACCTGCTGGAAGTAGAAATGTGGCTGACACACGTGTGGCTGCTCTGTACACACAATCCTCCCATTATTGCAGAGTCGGAGATTGGAGTGAATAGGTTGCTACGCCAACTCCATTGTGTTTATGGTTCTGCGCTACAAATCTGCTTTGGTTGCCATGGATACGGCTCGGCATCGGCCAGCAATGAGCACGACGTTCTCCTCCACCCGAGTCCTCCAATGTGCGGCTTCAACTTCCCAAACCTGCCGCCGATCTCCTCCATACACCCCCCAATTCCCCCGCCGATCCTCAGCTGGAACATTCCGCCCTCTATTCTCCCACATTCTGAAACAAAGAAATAAAAAATCAGATGATTTATTTTTATTGAATTCCCGAAAGAGGAAAGAAACGTTCTTCCCTTTGTGGATTTATAGCAGGTGCGGGGTCAAGGGAGGGGAGGGAGGGGCGGCTGCCCTGGGTGCTGTAAAATCATGTGAGGTGGGGGGGATTTAGGGGGCACTAAGGGGTAAGAATTGTTCTAGGAGGGTACATTCCTGTATGTGTGCTAGGAGTGGTGATTAAGGGGTGATTTGTGTTGGGAGGGGGATGGGAGAAGAGGATTTGTGATGGAAGGGTCAATTTGGAGCGTTGTCACCCTATATCAGGAAGTGCCTGGACATGGACCTCCCTCCAGGGCGGGATCATTACAATTATTTACATGAAAGCTGCAGATTAAAAAAATATAAGAAAGAATTTAGAAAATGAATTGTGAATAGTTTCCCCCTCAGACATGCATGAGATCTCCGTGGTTACAAATCCTTCAAATAGGAAGAAACCGCAAAGTAACAATTTGTATCATCCAGTTCTGCCCCTCCCCCTCTCCGCCATATACATCGGATCTCCGGGGTAATAAATCCATCGGTCATGTGACTTCTTCCAGATCTGTGCTGTCCTCCATTGTGAGACTTCCTGTAATAAAGACCACCCACTACTGCTCTCTCTCCTTGTACAGGGGGACTGGTCTTGTCTCCGCCCCCCCCCCTGTAGTGGGTGGGGCTTCTGGGTCCCTCCCACAGCTCTGCACTCTATTTCCCCTTTCAGGGGGACTGGTCTTGCTCTGTCCCCTCCTGTAGTGGGTGGGGCTTCTGGGTCCCTCCCATAGCTCTGCTCTCTCCTTGTACAGGGGGACTGGTCTTGTCTCCGGCCCCTCCGGTAGTGGGTGGGGCTTTTCAGTCTTTCTGACAGCTATGCTCTCTCTTTCCCCTTGCGAGTGGTCTTGTCTCCGCCACCTCCAGTAGTGGGTGGAGCTTTTGGGTCCCTCCCACAGCTCAGCTCTCTCTTTCCCGTTGCGGGGGACTGGTCTTGTCTCTGCCCCCTCCGGTAGTGGGTGGGGCTTTTGGGTCCCTCCCACAGCTCTGCTCACTCCCCTGACTCGCTGTCAGCACTGATCGGAGTCCCGCTCTATCTCTCTCCACACCGATATCAGACTGCAAATCACAGCTATGGGAAGGATCCTTTTATAGTGTGGGGCGGGGCTAAGAGCAATGAGCCAAGATTGGATAGTCATCATGACAGTGTTTTATGCCCTAATTGGGCAAAGCCTTCATTGCTTCAGCCAATCAGGCCATCCAATGCATTGTGCAGTGTGCGTTGTGTGTTGTGTATTGTGCGGTGTGCGTTGTACGGTGTGCGTTGTGTATTGTCTGTTGTGCATTGTACGGTGTGCGTTGCGCATTGTGTGTTGCGCGGTGTGCATTGTGCGGTGTGCATTGTGCGTTGCGCGGTGTGCATTGTGCGGTGTGCATTGTGTGTTGCGAGGTGTGCATTGTGCGGTGTGCATTGTGCGGTGTGCATTGTGCGTTGCGCGGTGTGCATTGTGGGGTGTGCATTGTGTGGTGTGCATTGTGCGTTGCGAGGTGTGCATTGTGCGGTGTGCATTGTGCGTTGCGAGGTGTGCATTGTGCGGTGTGCATTGTGCGTTGCGAGGTGTGCATTGTGCGGTGTGCATTGTGCGGTGTGCATTGTGCGTTGCGCGGTGTGCATTGTGCGGTGTGCAGTGTGCATTGTGCGGTGTGCATTTTGCGGTGTGCAGTGTGCGTTGCGCGGTGTGCATTGTGCTGTGTGCATTGTGCGGTGTGCAGTGTGCATTGTGCGGTTTGCATTGTGCGTTGCGCAGTGTGCATTGTGCGGTGTGCATTGTGCGGTGTGCATTGTGCGTTGCGCAGTGTGCATTGTGCGGTGTGCATTGTGCGTTGTGCGGTGTGCATTGTGCGGTGTGCAGTGTGCGTTGGGCGGTGTGCATTGTGCGTTGCGCGGTGTGCATTGTGCAGTGTGCATTGTGCGTTGCGCGGTGTGCATTGTGCGGTGTGCATTGTGCGTTGCGCTGTGTGCATTGTGCGGTGTGCAGTGTGCGTTGCGCAGTGTGCATTGTGCAGTGTGTATTGTGCGGTGTGCAGTGTGCGTTGCGCGGTGTGCATTGTGCAGTGTGCATTGTGCGTTGCGCGGTGTGCATTGTGCGGTGTGCATTGTGCGTTGCGCTGTGTGCATTGTGCGGTGTGCAGTGTGCGTTGCGCAGTGTGCATTGTGCAGTGTGTATTGTGCGGTGTGCAGTGTGCGTTGCGCAGTGTGCATTGTGCGGTGTGCAGTGTGCGTTGCGCAGTGTGCATTGTGCAGTGTGTATTGTGCGGTGTGCAGTGTGCGTTGCGCGGTGTGCATTGTGCAGTGTGCATTGTGCGTTGCGCGGTGTGCATTGTGCGGTGTGCATTGTGCGTTGCGCTGTGTGCATTGTGCGGTGTGCAGTGTGCGTTGCGCAGTGTGCATTGTGCAGTGTGTATTGTGCGGTGTGCAGTGTGCGTTGCGCGGTGTGCATTGTGCAGTGTGCATTGTGCGTTGCGCGGTGTGCATTGTGCGGTGTGCATTGTGCGTTGCGCTGTGTGCATTGTGCGGTGTGCAGTGTGCGTTGCGCAGTGTGCATTGTGCAGTGTGTATTGTGCGGTGTGCAGTGTGCGTTGCGCAGTGTGCATTGTGCGGTGTGCATTGTGCGGTGTGCATTGTGCGTTGCACGGTGTGCATTGTGTGGTGTGCATTGTGCGTTGTGCGGTGTGCATTGTGCGTTGCGCAGTGTTCATTGTGCGGTGTGCATTGTGCGTTGTGCGGTGTGCATTGTGCGGTGTGCAGTGTGCGTTGCGCGGTGTGCATTGTGCGTTGCGCGGTGTGCATTGTGCAGTGTGCATTGTGCGTTGCGCGGTGTGCATTGTGCGGTGTGCATTGTGCGTTGCGCTGTGTGCATTGTGCGGTGTGCAGTGTGCGTTGCGCAGTGTGCATTGTGCAGTGTGTATTGTGCGGTGTGCAGTGTGCGTTGCGCGGTGTGCATTGTGCAGTGTGCATTGTGCGTTGCGCGGTGTGCATTGTGCGGTGTGCATTGTGCGTTGCGCTGTGTGCATTGTGCGGTGTGCAGTGTGCATTGTGCAGTGTGTATTGTGCGGTGTGCAGTGTGCGTTGCGCAGTGTGCATTGTGCGGTGTGCATTGTGCGGTGTGCATTGTGCGTTGCACGGTGTGCATTGTGTGGTGTGCATTGTGCGTTGTGCGGTGTGCATTGTGCGTTGCGCAGTGTTCATTGTGCGGTGTGCAGTGTGCGTTGCGCGGTGTGCGTTGCGCGGTGTGCATTCTGCTTTGTGCGGTGTGCATTATGCGGTGTGCGTTGCGCGGTGCGCGAGCCGAATAAATGGTCGAACAACCCAATAATTCAATGAATGGGCGAGCAGACAATGTTCAGCCCAAAGTCGTACCTGGGCCAATCTGTCCCCAGTTGTCGGACACGGAGCGCATTTATATTCTTTGTGGTTAGTGAGACGTGAGCGCGGGATCACACCGCAACGCACACATTTCTTCACCGTCTACTTATTTCAATGTGTGGGAACCCGCAAAGCGCACAACATAAAATCGTGCCGCACCAATCTGGCATAATTCTGCGGTACCATGCGATTTGGGGCGCATATGCTTTGCTCGTTGCGTTTGGGTGCCGCTAACAATTACCAGCATCTGTGAGCAGAGAACCGCCTGTTCCCATGCAGTGCGGGAAATGTGCACGAAAATTCCCGTTTCCCACACTGCAACTGGATGTAAATGTGTCCGGAGTTCAGCTTTATACAGACAATGGCGGTGCGGTCAGCCCGCTCTCCTGATTGGTGATCTCTGAGAGGAATGAGGAATGTGATTCGTCACATAGGAGAGCGCTTTATACCCCCACCCCCCCCCCCCCCCATCGCCTCTTCCAATCTTCCCATTTATTGTTTTCTTTGTTCCTCATTATTTTTATTATACAGAATTTATATTATTATAATAGAAGTTTTATATTATTATTGCCCTCGGAGGTTTCTCTCAGTCGGTAGAAGGATGATGGGTAGGATGGACAGGTTGGGGACGGGCCGGTTGTTGGAAGATCTGACCGGTCTCACCCATTGAAGTGAATTCCCGGTGGCGGCGGTGGCGTTGGAGCGGAGAGCTGACATGAGATGGCGCTGACACGTCTTTTCTTGTGTCGCGGAATAGAAGTCAGCTTCAGAGGAACGCTTTCATTCCTGAGGCCGGCGCTCCTCGGAGATTTGCGGCACACAACAGCTGTCAACTGCAAAGGCGCAGCGTTCCAAATCCCCGCAGAGAAACGTTGGAGGAACACGAGATCCGGCGGCACGCTGCGACACGCAAGATATCGCCTTTCAGTTAACAAATGAGAGTAAATTGATGCTTGTCAGCACCGCGCGCTTCTCATTTCCATATTCCTTTATTTATGGGGAGAATAGAAAATGTCAAATATTTCACCGGAGCAAAGACACCCCTTCTGTGCCGAATCAGAGAAGAGCGCCAATAACTCACCAACCCAACAAATTCATAGCACAGCAAAGGGTTACCCTGTATACTGGAGGGACCCCAGAGAGGACAGAATAGACAGGCTGCATTCTCAGTGATGTCATCGCTCTCTAGTGATTGGATAGGCTGCATTCTCAGTGATGTCATCGCTCTCTAGTGATTGGACAGGCTGCATTCTCAGTGATGTCATCGCTCTCTAGTGATTGGATAGGCTGCATTCTCAGTGATGTCATCGCTCTCTAGTGATTGGACAGGCTGCATTCTCAGTGATGTCATCGCTCTCTAGTGATTGGATAGGCTGCATTCTCAGTGATGTCATCGCTCTCTAGTGATTGGATAGGCTGCATTCTCAGTGATGTCATCGCTCTCTAGTGATTGGATAGGCTGCATTCTCAGTGATGTCATCGCTCTCTAGTGAATGGATAGGCTGCATTCTCAGTGACGTCACCGCTCTCTAGTGATTGGATAGGCTGCATTCTCAGTGATGTCATCGCTCTCTAGTGATTGGATAGGCTGCATTCTCAGTGATGTCATCGCTCTCTAGTGATTGGATAGGCTGCATTCTCACTGATGTCATCGCTCTCTAGTGATTGGATAGGCTGCATTCTCAGTGATGTCATCGCTCTCTAGTGATTGAATAGGCTGCATTCTCAGTGATGTCACCACTCTCTAGTGATTGGATAGGCTGCATTCTCAGTGATGTCATCGCTCTCTAGTGAATGGATAGGCTGCATTCTCAGTGATGTCATCGCTCTCTAGTGATTGGATAGGCTGCATTCTCAGTGATGTCATCGCTCTCTAGTGATTGGATAGGCTGCATTCTCAGTGATGTCACCACTCTCTAGTGATTGGATAGGCTGTATTCTCAGTGATGTCAGCGCTCTCTAGTGAATGGATAGGCTGCATTTTTAGTGATGTCATCGCTCTCTAGTGATTGGATAGTCTGCATTCTCAGTGATGTCACAGCTCTCTAGTGATTGGATAGGCTGCATTCTCAGTGATGTCATCGCTCTCTAGTGATTGGATAGGCTGCATTCTCAGTGATGTCATCGCTCTCTAGTGATTGGATAGGCTGCATTCTCAGTGATGTCACCGCTCTCTAGTGATTGGATAGGCTGCATTCTCAGTGATGTCACCGCTCTCTAGTGATTGGATAGGCTGCATTCTCAGTGATGTCATCGCTCTCTAGTGATTGAATAGGCTGCATTCTCAGTGATGTCACCACTCTCTAGTGATTGGATAGGCTGCATTCTCAGTGATGTCATCGCTCTCTAGTGATTGGATAGGCTGCATTCTCAGTGATGTCATCGCTCTCTAGTGATTGGACAGGCTGCATTCTCAGTGATGTCATCGCTCTCTAGTGATTGGATAGGCTGCATTCTCAGTGATGTCATCGCTCTCTAGTGATTGGATAGGCTGCATTCTCAGTGATGTCATCGCTCTCTAGTGATTGGATAGGCTGCATTCTCAGTGATGTCATCGCTCTCTAGTGAATGGATAGGCTGCATTCTCAGTGACGTCACCGCTCTCTAGTGATTGGATAGGCTGCATTCTCAGTGATGTCATCGCTCTCTAGTGATTGGATAGGCTGCATTCTCAGTGATGTCATCGCTCTCTAGTGATTGGATAGGCTGCATTCTCACTGATGTCATCGCTCTCTAGTGATTGGATAGGCTGCATTCTCAGTGATGTCATCGCTCTCTAGTGATTGAATAGGCTGCATTCTCAGTGATGTCACCACTCTCTAGTGATTGGATAGGCTGCATTCTCAGTGATGTCATCGCTCTCTAGTGAATGGATAGGCTGCATTCTCAGTGATGTCATCGCTCTCTAGTGATTGGATAGGCTGCATTCTCAGTGATGTCATCGCTCTCTAGTGATTGGATAGGCTGCATTCTCAGTGATGTCACCACTCTCTAGTGATTGGATAGGCTGTATTCTCAGTGATGTCAGCGCTCTCTAGTGAATGGATAGGCTGCATTTTTAGTGATGTCATCGCTCTCTAGTGATTGGATAGTCTGCATTCTCAGTGATGTCACAGCTCTCTAGTGATTGGATAGGCTGCATTCTCAGTGATGTCATCGCTCTCTAGTGATTGGATAGGCTGCATTCTCAGTGATGTCATCGCTCTCTAGTGATTGGATAGGCTGCATTCTCAGTGATGTCACCGCTCTCTAGTGATTGGATAGGCTGCATTCTCAGTGATGTCACCGCTCTCTAGTGATTGGATAGGCTGCATTCTCAGTGATGTCATCGCTCTCTAGTGATTGAATAGGCTGCATTCTCAGTGATGTCACCACTCTCTAGTGATTGGATAGGCTGCATTCTCAGTGATGTCATCGCTCTCTAGTGAATGGATAGGCTGCATTCTCAGTGATGTCATCGCTCTCTAGTGATTGGATAGGCTGCATTCTCAGTGATGTCATCGCTCTCTAGTGATTGGATAGGCTGCATTCTCAGTGATGTCACCACTCTCTAGTGATTGGATAGGCTGTATTCTCAGTGATGTCAGCGCTCTCTAGTGAATGGATAGGCTGCATTTTTAGTGATGTCATCGCTCTCTAGTGATTGGATAGTCTGCATTCTCAGTGATGTCACAGCTCTCTAGTGATTGGATAGGCTGCATTCTCAGTGATGTCATCGCTCTCTAGTGATTGGATAGGCTGCATTCTCAGTGATGTCACCGCTCTCTAGTGATTGGATAGGCTGCATTCTCAGTGATGTCACCGCTCTCTAGTGATTGGATAGGCTGCATTCTCAGTGATGTCATCGCTCTCTAGTGATTGGATAGGCTGCATTCTCAGTGATGTCACCGCTCTCTAGTGATTGGATAGGCTGCATTCTCAGTGATGTCATCGCTCTCTAGTGATTGGATAGGCTGCATTCTCAGTGATGTCATCGCTCTCTAGTGATTGGATAGGCTGCATTCTCAGTGATGTCACCGCTCTCTAGTGATTGGATAGGTTGCATTCTCAGTGATGTCACCGCTCTCTAGTGATTGGATAGGCTGCATTCTTAGTGATGTCACCGCTCTCTTTTTATACCTTCTTGTGATTCTATGAAGATGAAATTCATGTAAATCATTTTTTAGCTCAGACTCTCTATAGATGGATTTGAATTTCAGCCATACAAAGATTGGGGAATGAAGATGAGAAATGTTTTGGGATTGATGAGTTGGGGGATCTGCGGTTGGAAGGATCTTTGTTGGGTGAAGAGAAATCCTCCTCATTATCTCCATTCTCTCCCATGAGATGAAAGTCGTCTCTGGTTATAAATAGCTCCTTCCACCTCCACACCGCTAATGAATGGAGGGACCGGAGCGCCTGAGAGCCTTCCAAAGGTTCGAGTGAAATCTTCAAAGGGACATTGATGGCGGAGAGTGCCGGGCGCATGCTGACACCTCCCACCGCCTAAAGGAAACCTCCAACTTTTCATCTGAAAGGTTCAAAAATAATCACCAGCATGGATGATTCCACATGATGACAGATTTCAGGATTGTGCACCGTCTCCCCCACCCCCTGTTTTCTCTTCTAGACCGTGCAGAGGCCTGAAATAGAAGCATCAAATGCGGCTTCTCTGCTGAGGCTGCTGTGAGTTGCACATTGACTGGACGGTTATACCATTAATCAGCCCCTCCCCCCTGGTGTCACAGGAAGAGATATGTACTCAGATGGACCTTATAAGCAGGGATTTTCTTTCTTAGAGAATAGATACAGGAACTCCCCCTTTCAAGTCAACCCTTGTCTCCGCCCCCTACCAACTTCTGAGCACTAGGGATGATCGAACTTTTCAAAAGTTTGGTTCGACCAGAACACCAGAACTTCCAGAAAGTTCAGCCCGGATTTCAGAACCCCATTGAAATCAATGGGACCCGAACTTCAGTAATCAAAAAAAAACATTTTGAAGCCCTAAAACCCAATAAATGCCCCTAAAAAATGCCTAGAGTTCTGGGTCATGCCCCAGGGACTAATAATCACACAAAAAAAGTTCTTAAAAATTGTCATTTTTGATAGAGAGCCAATTATTGAAAAAATTATTGAAAAAAAAAATGGATTTAGTGTCTGTGGGGTCTAAAATGTGTACCTGTGAAGTTTCAGCTCTGTAGCATGTCCGGAACCAGAAAAAAAGATTGTTTCTCTTAGGTCACTTATAGAACAGGGATAGGGCTCCGCTATTTTCACATCTTGCCGGTTTTGTAGCAAGCGTTTTTTTGGCCATTTTTTGGGGGTTATTGGAGGCAGGCATAACATCAGAACTTCTGTGTAGGGGTATATATACACACACTTATATGTATATATACACATACACATATATAGGTGTGAAAGTAGCAGAACACTATACTTGCGCTAATTAAATAATTAACACCCATATGGCTTCTCTCCTTTCACACCTATATATGTGTATGTGTATATATTGTGAGGGATTAGCTCGGTGGCGGGTGTGGAAGACCCCTTGGGGGGGTTCGTTACACAGGGAGATAGCCGAGAAGTAGTTGCAAACAACAGTTTGGTTTATTCTTGCAATTTTCTTCACACAAGTGCAAGCATCAAAAACATCAAAAATAAAAATAAAACACAAAATAAATCCTTGCCACTGTGGGCGGCTACCTTCACACACAGGAACCTACCTAAGGAGTCTGTCCCCAATCTACTGTTGGGCAGACTTGGCTGATCCTACAGCAGACACTCAATAGTCCATTTATTTTCTCTTCACACGGAAAATGTCCCTTTTCTCTTCACATAGAAAACATCCATTTGTTTTTCTCTTCACATAGAAAACATCCCTTTGTTTTTCTCTTCACATAGAAAACAATCCAAGACCTCACCTTGAGAAGGCTTCAGTCTTTTTACCCTCCTCAGCGCACATCGCTTCAGGAGGTATTCCTCTCCTATGCTCACACAGCTTCAGGAGGCACACATCTGACTGCCCTCCTCTACTCACACATCGTCAGGAGGCAGCAATCAATAGACTTCCTCTGGACAAATTATAGAGGCCTTAATTTCCTCATTCTGAATAGCTGAAGGTTTTTCAACTTCCTTAAACCTTCCTGCTGGCTACCTCTGCAGCCGACACCCTATAGTAATTGGTGAATTGTCTAAACCAAGCAGAAGTGTATCTCCCATCTGTGACACCACTCACAGATTTACCTGACTTCCTGTCACAATATACATACATGTGTGTGTATATATACCCCTATACAGAAGTTCAGATGTTTTGCCTGCCTCCAAAGACCCCCAAAAAATGCCCCAAAAAACGCCTGCGCCAAAAAAACCGCCCAGGTGTGTTATTGGAGGCGTTTTTTTTGGGCATTTTTTGGGGGTCTTTGGAGGCAGGCAAAATATCTGAACTTGTGTATAGGGGTATATATACACACACACATGTATGTATATATACACATACACATAAATAGGTGTGAAAATAGCAGAACACTATGCTTGCGCTAACTAAATAATTAACAGGCATATGGCTCCGCTCCTATCACACCTATATATGTGTATATATACATACATGTGTGTGTATATATACCCCTATACAGAAGTTCAGATGTTTTGCCTGCCTCCAAAGACCCCAAAAAACGCCTGCAATAAAACACGCAGGCGTTTTTTTGGGCATTTTTTGGGGGTCTTTGGAGGCAGGCAAAACATCTGAACTTCTGTATATTGGTATATATACTCACACATATATGTATTATACACATATATAGGTGTAATAGGAGCGTAGCCATATGCCTGTTAATTATTTCATTAGTACAAGCATAGTGTTCTGCTATTTTCACACCTATACTGTATATGTGTATGTGTATATATACATACATGTGTGTGTATATATACCCCTATACACAAGTTTAGATGTCATGCCTGACTCCAAACATGTCCTCAAAAAAGCCCTATAAACGCCTGCAGCAAAAAGCAGGCTGACCGGAGAGAAGCCATATCGCTGCTCTGTAAGTCACCTAAGAGAAACGATCTTTTCTCTATAGCGGTCACCCTGAAATGGAAGAGTTCGGTCACCCTGCCATAGCAGTCAGTGTCAGTTCACCCTACACTACACTACGGTCACCCTGGCACTTAACACTTTCCCTACAGAAACTAGATTATTGAATCTAACTAAAGTGGAAAATAGCACCCTAACTACACTAGATATCCCTTTCCTCACACTAATAATTGCTAAATGACACTTTTGAAGCAGAAGTAACAGAACTGCTTCCACTCTCTTCCATGTCCCTGTATTACAATGCTAGGAATTTGGCGGGGATATCTTATATACTGGGGGGCGTATTCACGAATGATTGGCCTCTGGACCCCCTAGTCACTCCAATCACATTCCTAGCATTCTCCTGCCCCCTCAATTGACTTTTACAAATGGTTTTGGTCCAATCATGGGCTTTTAAAGCCCATTTCCTGTCCCATTGCATTTTGGTCGGTTCTGGTTGCCGAATTCTGAACTTTTTCAGCAAAAAGTTCTAAATTCGGCCGAACCTCGAACAGTCAATGTTCGGGTCGAACTTTTGGTCGACCCGAACCGTTCGATCATCCCTACTGAGCACCATCCCTTGTCCCCACCCCCCACCCACTTCTGAGCCACATCCCTTGTCTCCACCCCCTTATCCACTTCTGAGCACCATCCCTTGTCTCAGCCCCCTACCCACTTCTGAGCACCATCCCTTGTCTCCACCCCCTATTCACTTCTGAGCACCATCCCTTGTCTCCGCCCCCTTACCTACTTCTGATCACCATCCCTTGTCTCCGCCCCTACCCACTTCTGAGCACCATTTCTTGTCTCCGCCCCTCACCCACTTCTGAGCACCATCCCTTGTCTCTGCCCCCTACCCACTTCTGAGCACCATCCCTTGTCTCCGCCCCTTACCCACTTCTGGGCACCATGCCTTGTCTCCGCCCCTTACCTTCTTCTAGGCACCGTTCCTTTTAGAGAATACAGAACCAAGTATCATTGTGTGGTGATAAGAAATCTGTAGTTTGATCAAATAAGTTGTAAAATACATCCCCTGCAGCCAGCAAGAACACCCCCCCTCAACAATAGTCCCCCGCCCCCCCCCCCCCAGTTACAATCAGCAGCAATAGATCAATAGATTCACCCCAGCAACAATATATCTGCAAGCAACCAGCATCAATATACCCTCCAGAAGACCAAAACAATAGCCCCTCCCTCAACCACAGTCAACTCCCCCCCCCCCCCCCCAGTTACAATTGACCCCCCGCAGAAAAATACCACTCAGCAACAATAGATTGACCCCAGCAACAATGTATCCCCCAGCAACAAGTATAAATATACTCTGTAGCAGACCAAAACAATAGAACCCACCCTCAACAACGGATCCCCCAGCAACAATAACCCCCCAGTTACAATCAACAACAATAGATTTACCCCAGCAACAATATATCTCTATGCAACCAACATCAATATACCCTCCAGCAGACCAAAACAAGACGCATCCCTCAACAATAGTCAACTCCCCCCCCCCCAGTTACAATTGACCTCCCGCAGCAAAATACCACTCAGCAACAATAGATCCATAGATTGACCCCAGCAACAATGTATTTCTCAGCAGCCAGTATCAATATTTTCTCCAGCAGACCAAAACAATAGAACCCCTTCCTCAACAAGAGATCCCTCCAGCAACAATAACCCCCCCCTCCCTACTTACACCCCCAGCAACAATAGATCCTCCAGAACACCTCAGCACCACAACTGTGTTCTCTGAGTTCCTGCTGAAAAAAATCCCCCTGGGTATTAGTAACAACCCCATACAACCTTTATGGTTTCTTCATTTTATGGGAGGGGTCTAAACATGACAATGTCCAATAGGCACTAGAGTTACACCCAATGCTTTCAGTGATGTCACAGATCTAAGAGTTTTAGAAAACCTCATACACACTTAGATGGAGGTAAGCCGCACCTCCTGACTTTTGACCTCTGAGGGCACACCTTCTGACCTCTAAAGGGGGGTCCCTAACACTTTCCCTAAGTCCTGACCTTGATCTTCAAGGGAAAACCCTAACCCCCCCCCCCTCCTTGCTTGCAATACAAGTCTGTGTGAGGAAACCTGTCCTGAGGGGTGTGGCCATTACTCAGCTCCTCCAGCACAGAGCACTGCAGTGGAAGGACAGAAAGCGGCATTTTTACCATTTCCTAGAAATAAATCCATCCCACATCATAACATGGAGCTGTCCAGGTCTATAAGGAGACTTCTGGTGGGCGTTACCATTTCCTTATTACTCCTCCTATCAGGGGCTGACCGGCAACTTTTGACCCAGGGTGCAAGTACAAACCTGAGGCCCAGGGTGCAGCAACTCGGCCCCCCTCCCACTCTCCCTCTTTCTGGCCTTCTCCCGACCCCAATTCCAGGCTGAAGCTCCAATCCAGGTACTATCTACTGATCGAATCCAGGTTCCCCACCTGGCCATCAGGGGGACAGCTCGGTCGGGGCTGGTTGGGGGAGGAGAGTCTCCATTTGGGCATTGAGCCGACCTCTGCTCAGACACAGTTTACACCTGGGGGGGGGAGGGCCTGCGCTTTTTCCTTGTCTTCATCCCACACTCAGTAGATCAGCGGTGGGGAGTTCTCCTCACCAGTAATCCTTTAGGCATGTCTGTGGCAGAAGCAGTGCAGCCTTTTTTTGCAGGGCATCAAAGCAGCCCAGGGGGTAATTGCCCCCCTGCCCCCTTGGCCAGTCCTCCCCTGCCTCCTATGTATCCTTCTGTGAGCTTCCTCCACCTATGCAGTTCAGCGTGGATGGGGGATTTGATGGTTTTTCTCTGGTGGATGGAATGAGAGAAAATCGAGCCATGAATATCCAGCTATACAGAGAAGGATCAGCTCTCTTCCTTTGCCAGACAGGGTTATACTGTGTAGCAGAGCTGTATAAATCTTAGGACTGGATGGCAGATAAATCATCTTCCATCTATAGATTTCATGTGGGAATTTGGGGGTTTGTCTGGCGTTCCGCTTTAAATTAGGATTTTTATTTAATTGGCCAGATGTAAAACTTTTCTTTTTTCTTTACCACAGCCGCCCTCTCCATATTAAATGTTCAGCGCTTCTTTATCGCGCCTTTTGTCTCCGTCACACAGAGAGAATAGCGGCAATTCTGACACACAATACGCCGCGTGTTTCTCTATTTTTCTCTCGTACTCCGGAGAACGAAGGTTTCCCGTTTTATCACATCCGCGAGGAGATAATCAACAATAGAGACTCTGTATTCCATTATCATCGTCTTCTGGAAAACCTAAATACGGCAAAAAAGAGGAACGCGCGGCCGCGGCGTATTTAATCCACTACATAAATATTTGTGTTATCTGTATGTAGCGATAAGCCGCCGTTCGCTCATATCAGTCGTGTTTCACATTTTGGGTTACTGCCAAACGGAGAACTGAATCTTCCTTCTGGGAGGACCAAAAACTCTGAACCTTCCTTCCGCATTTGTGTGTGTTGGTGCGGCTGGAAGGGAAGAATCTGAAAATGAATGGCTACTCGATTATTAGGACTATCAATATACACACGACTCCTGTCATCTACACCACCATCTACTGTCATCTACACCACCATCTACACCACCACCTACCGCCATCTACACCACCACCTACCACCATCTACACCACCACCTACACCACCACTTACCACCATCTACACCACCACCTACTGTCTTCTACACCACCACCTACTGTCATCGACACCACCATCTACACCACCACTTACCGCCATCTACACCACCACCTACCACCATCTACACCACCATCTACACCACCACCTACACCACCATCTACACCACCACCTACCGTCATCGACACCACCATCTACACCACCACCTACTCCACTATCTACACCACCACCTACTGTCATCTACACCACCATCTACACCACCATCTACACCACCACCTACCACCATCTACACCACCACCTACACCACCACCTACCGCCATCTACTGCCATCTACACCACCAGCTACACCACCACCTACCGCCATCTACACCACCAGCTACCACCATCTACACCACCACCTACACCACCATCTACACCACCACTTACCACCATCTACACCACCACCTACACCACCACCTACCGCCATCTACTGTCATCTACACCACCACCTACCGCCATCTACTGCCATCTACACCACCATCTACACCACCACCTACCACCACCACCTACACCACCATCTACACCACCACTTACCACCATCTACACCACCACCTACCGCCATCTACTGTCATCTACACCGCCATCTACACCACCACCTACCACCATCTACACCACCACCTACACCACCATCTACACCACCATCTACACCACCACCTACACCACCACCTACCGCCATCTACTGTCATCTACACCACCACCTACACCACCACCTACCGCCATCTACTGCCATCTACACCACCATCTACACCAACACCTACCGCCATCTACTGCCATCTACACCGCCATCTACACCACCACCTACCACCATCTACACCACCACCTACACCACCATCTACACCACCACTTACCACCATCTACACCACCACTTACCACCATCTACACCACCACCTACTGTCTTCTACACCACCACCTACCGTCATCGACACCACCATCTACACCACCACCTACCACCATCTACACCACCACCTACACCACCATCTACACCACCACACACCACCATCTACACCACCACCTACCACCATCTACACCACCACCTACACCACCATCTACACCACCACACACCACCATCTACACCACCACCTACACCACCACCTACCGCCATCTACTGTCATCTACACCACCACCTACACCACCACCTACCGCCATCTACACCACCATCTACACCAACACCTACCGCCATCTACACCACCACTTACCGCCATCTACACCACCACCTACCACCATCTACACCACCATCTACACCACCATCTACACCACCACCTACACCACCATCTACACCACCATCTACACCACCACCTACCGCCATCTACACCACCACCTACCACCATCTACACCACCACACACCACCATCTACACCACCACCTACACCACCACCTACCGCCATCTACTGTCATCTACACCACCACCTACACCACCACCTACCGCCATCTACTGCCATCTACACCACCATCTACACCAACACCTACCGCCATCTACTGCCATCTACACCGCCATCTACACCACCACCTACCACCATCTACACCACCACCTACACCACCATCTACACCACCACTTACCACCATCTACACCACCACTTACCACCATCTACACCACCACCTACTGTCTTCTACACCACCACCTACCGTCATCGACACCACCATCTACACCACCACCTACCACCATCTACACCACCACCTACACCACCATCTACACCACCACACACCACCATCTACACCACCACCTACCACCATCTACACCACCACCTACACCACCATCTACACCACCACACACCACCATCTACACCACCACCTACACCACCACCTACCGCCATCTACTGTCATCTACACCACCACCTACACCACCACCTACCGCCATCTACACCACCACCTACCACCATCTACACCACCATCTACACCACTACCTACACCGCCACCTACATCTCCATCTACACCACCATCTATACCTCCATCCACACCCCCATCTACACTCCAATATACACCGCCATCCACACTGCCATCCACACCGCCACCTACATCTCCATCCACATCACCACCTACACCGCCATCTACACCTCCATCCACACCTCCATCCACACCCCTATCTACACTCCCATATACACCGCCATCAACTCTTCCATCCACACTGCCATCCACACCGCCACCTACATCTCCATCCACACCGCCACCTACACCACCATCCACACCTCCATCCACACCCCCACCTACACTCTCATATACACCGCCATCCACACTTCCATTCACACCGTCATCCACACCGCCATCTTCACTCCTATATACACCACCATCTACACCACAATCCACACCGCCATCCACACCTCCATCCACACCGCCATCCACACTGCCATCCACACCGCCACTTACACATGCCATCTACACCTCCATCTTCACTCCTATATACACCACCGTCTACACCACTATCCACACCATAATCCACACCACCATCCACACTGCCACCTACACTGCCATCCACACCTTCATCCACACTGCTATCCACACTGCCACCTACACCGCCATCCACACCTCCATCCACGCTTCCATCCACACCTCCATCCACACCGCCATCCACACTGCCACCTACACATGCCATCTACACCGCCATCCACATCGCCATCCACACTGCCATCCACATCGCCATCTACACCACCATTCACACTGCCATCCACACCGCCATCCACACCCCCACCTACACTCTCATATACACCGCCATCCACACTGCCATCCACACTTCCATTCACACCGTCATCCACACCGCCATCTTCACTCCTATATACACCACCGTCTACACCACCATCTACACCACAATCCACACCGCCATCCACACCTACATCCACACCGCCATCCACACCGCCACCTACACATGCCATCTACACCTCCATCTTCACTCCTATATACACCACCGTCTACACCACTATCCACACCATAGTCCACACCACCATCCACACTGCCACCTACACTGCCATCCACACCTTCATCCACACTGCTATCCACACTGCCATCCACACCGCCACCTACATCTCCATCCACATCACCACCTACACCGCCATCTACACCTCCATCCACACCTCCATCCACACCCCCAACTACACTCCCATATACACCGCCATCAACTCTTCCATCCACATTGCCATCCACACCGCCACCTACATCTCCATCCACACTGCCACCTACACCACCATCCACACCTCCATCCACACCCCCACCTACACTCTCATATACACCGCCATCCACACTGCCATCCACACTTCCATTCACACCGTCATCCACACCGCCATCTTCACTCCTATATACACCACCATCTACACCACAATCCACACCGCCATCCACACCTCCATCCACACCGCCATCCACACTGCCATCCACACCGCCACCTACACATGCCATCTACACCTCCATCTTCACTCCAATATACACCACCGTCTACACCACTATCCACACCATAATCCACACCACCATCCACACTGCCACCTACACTGCCATCCACACCTTCATCCACACTGCTATCCACACTGCCACCTACACCGCCATCCACACCTCCATCCACGCTTCCATCCACACCTCCATCCACACCGCCATCCACACTGCCACCTACACATGCCATCTACACCGCCATCCACATCGCCATCCACACTGCCATTCACATCGCCATCTACACCACCATTCACACTGCCATCCACACCGCCATCCACACCTCCATCCACACCGCCATCCACACCGCCATCCACACTGCCATCCACACCGCCATCCACACCGCCATCCACACCCCCATCTACACTCCCATATACACCACCATCAACTCTTCCATCCACACCTCCATCCCCACTGCCATTCACACCGCCACCTACATCTCCATCCACACCGCCACCTACACCACCATCTACACCACCACCTACACCACCATCTACACCACCATCTATACCACCATCTACACTTCCATCCACACCTCCATCCACACTGCCACCTACACATACCATCTACACATCCATCCACAACCCCATCTACAACCCCATCTACACTCCCATATACACCACCGTCTACAGCACCATCCACACCACATCCTACATCGCCAGGTTCCTTCCTTCCTCGCTCTCATTCTCACGCTCTCTCTCCCTCCCCCTCTCCCATCTGTAATATACATGTACATATGTTTTTCCATTCTTTCCTCTGTGATGAAGACATTCATTGTATTGATATCTTACACAAGACGTTTGGTTTCTATTTCTGGAACGTTCTTCTCCATTGTCCAATGATTGGGAGGGAATCAGTTTTTTCTGGTATTTCTCTATAATGAGATCACACGTTATCACAATGAATTAATTCCATGTTGGGTGGGGGAGGGGCTGTGGAGGGCAGATTAGTGATTGTACACTGAAGCAGAATTCCAAATAAAGTCGATTGATTCCCGGCTCCGGCATCACTTTATATCTTCCAATTAGGGTGCAAAGACCTCCGAGTGAGGCCATCGCCATACGGTGTGCCATTGTGCTGACTCTGCACCAAGATTACATTCATTAACATTTACATGGAGGAAATTCAGAAACAAGAGAACCTGTGACGTGAACGCGGTGTAAGGGGACTGCGACGTGTACGCGGTATGAGGGGACTGCGACATGCAGGCGGTGTGAGGGGACTGCGATGTGTACGCGGTGTGAGGGGACTGCGACATGCAGGCGGTGTGAGGGGACTGCGATGTGTACGCGGTGTGAGGGGACTGCGACGTGTAGGCGGTATGAGGGGACTGCGACATGCAGGCGGTGTGAGGGCACTGCGATGTGTACGCGGTGTGAGGGGACTACGACGTGTACGCGGTGTGAGGGGACTACGACGTGTACGCGGTGTGAGGGGACTGCGACGTGCAGGCGGTGTGAGGGGACTGCGACGTGTAGGCGGTGTGATGGGAATTGCGACGTGTAGGCGGTGTGAGGGGACTGCGACGTGAACGCGGTGTGAGGGGACTGTGACGTGTACGCAGTGTGAGGTTAAAAATATATAATTAGACGCTCATTCATACAGGTACTCTGGCTGTGTGAAGGAGGGGGTTGAGCTGGAGTTGCCTGTCATTCTATGGGGATGATACTGATCCCTGTACACCTGCACCCCCCGCCTGTCAGATTAGGATCTGCGGCTGTGTTCATACAGATCCCCGTACACCTGCACCCCCCCGCCTGTCAGATTAGGATCTGCGGCTGTGTTCATACAGATCCCCGTATACCTGCACCCCCATCCCTGTCAGATTAGGACCTGCGGCTGTGTTCATACAGATCCCCGTACACCTGCACCCTCACGCTTGTCAGATTAGGACCTGTGGCTGTGTTCATACAGATCCCTGTACACCTGCACCCCCACGCCTGTCAGATTAGGACCTGCGGCTGTGTTCATACAGATCCCCGTACACCTGCACCCCCACCCCTGTCAGATTAGGACCTGCGGCTGTGTTCATGCAGATCTCCGTACACCTGCACCCTCACGCCTGTCAGATTAGGACCTGTGGCTGTGTTCATACAGATCCCCGTACACCTGCACCCCCACCCCTGTCAGATTAGGACCTGCGGCTGTGTTCATACAGATCCCCGTACACCTGCATCCCCAAGCCTGTAAATCAAAAAATAAATTGAATAAATAAACTAATCAATAAATTGAATAAACAAATTAAATTATAAAATAATCAATACATAAAATAACAAAATCAATCAATAATAAAATCAATAAATAAATACATAAATAAAAACAAATAATCAATACATAAAATCAATCAGTCAATCATTTTTGTACATAGGTGCTCCTGATACTTGCATTTATGTTCTTATGTACATGGTGTTGCAGAACATATTTTTGTTAACCTGTTAATTTCATTCTGTGAAGTGCGCCAAACACCATAAATAAATCAATAAATACAATAATTAAACAAACAAATCCATCAGTAAATTAAATAAATACATTTAGACCCCGTTCACACTGGGGCGACGCTACTTCCCGGGGCACCGCGACCTCAGACCGCCCGGCACGGACTTCATATCATTGAAGTCAATGCAGGTCACTCCGGGTCGCCCCAAAGAAGCTCCGGACCCTTTTTCTAAGTCGGAGCGACTTGTGTCGCTCCTATTAGAACGGGTCCACAGCTTCTCTATGGAAGGCGACCTACGGCGACCTGTCAGGCGACCAGGTCGCCTGACAGGTCGCCCCGGTGTGAACGGGCTCTTAAAATCAGTCATCACGTACAATATATAAACAAACAAATCAATCAATTCAATAAATACATAAATAAATGTAAAAAATCAATAAATAAATAAATAAACAAATCAAGAAATAAATACATTTAAAAAGTCTATCAAAAAAATAAATAAATAAACAAATCAATACATAAATAAACAAATAAATAAACAAATCAATCAATAATTAAACAAACAAATCACTCAATACATAAATTAAATAAATAAACCAATAAATATTTAAATAAATAAATTCCCCGCCAACTCAAACGCTCTTTCTTCCAATTAGGCGAAGTGAGTCGACCTGAACCACGCGACGCATTCCGAGGTAAAAATAGATCTGATAAATCTGATAAAAACTTGAGAAAAACAAATCAGAAGAGACTTTTCTTCCTCCGCTACCGGGAATAATTTCTCACTGACTATTTAAAGCTTCTGGTGCCGCCATTCCACATGACAACTTGGCTCCGGTGGGGCCAAAATAGTGCCGAGTCTCTGAAGTGCCGGAACATCGAACTGAGACACCCCCCCTCCCCCCACAGAGAGCCGGAGACAGGAAATACATCTCTTTATTCTGATACATTGATACATTGTATCTCACAGGAAATCCATTGATAAAATCTCTCTAAACCCAATTCAGAAATACATTGGTGAATTTCCAGCATTGATTGGAGGGGCATTTTGGGGAGGGCCTCATTAATAGAGACACACTTGTATTACTCAGTACTAAATTTCCACATCCTGCACTTGTAAAACCCTTCCAAAAACTCAAAAAATTTAGGGTCCCCCTCCCAGGCGACCCATCGTCTCTGGTATTGGCTCTCTAACGGAGAATGTCAATGCCTTCCTTATGCCCCATGTTTTAGGGTTACCATATATTTACCTATATAGGGGACACCACTGATCTTCTCAAGCACATGGAGGGTATTCAGATCCCTCTGGACACCCTTCTCGTGGCTGTTGATATCGAAGCTCTGTACTCGAGTATCCCCCACGAGCGGGGCGTCTGGATGGCCGACATATTCTTAAAGGATCAGGACTGGACAACCTGGACCTGAAATGCTTTCATTCTAAAGCTACTTCATTTTATTTTGGCCATTAATTACTTTGTATTCATGGAACATTTTTTACAAACCCGAGGCGTAGCCATGGGGGCTTCATGTGTGCCCTCGTATGCGAATCTCTATTTGGGTGGTTGGGAAAGAGAGGTGTTTTCGGAAGACATATTTGCACCATACCTTAACCATATTCTCTGTGGGTATAGGTACCATATGTGGAAATATGTATCAATAACAGTGCAATAGTGCCAGTCCGAAAAATCCATAGAAAAGATAACGTGATCTGTGAAATTCAGAAAAGTAGGAAATTATTGGCCCTTTGCCAGATTTCCTCCCAGTAGGTGGTATATAACAGTTGATGTTGCACCTCGTGAGGTCAGAGAAGTATACATATTGCCAACTCACCAGATGTAATTGATCTTGCTTGCTATATAGCAATAAGATCAAAAGGGCTTGTGTGGTCACCTTGACCAGGGAGAAGTCATCCAGGTGTCTCCTGCTGTCTCATTGGCTATCACTCCAAAACACATATATCATGCAGGGACGAGAAAGAAGATCGGACTCCAGATAGTGAAATACAGTAAATCATGTTATTGCCCAAGCATGGTAACAGGCATAATCTCTGAAGACACCATACTTGATGACGAAACACGTAAGATTGGAATGCACGCGGTGACGTCAAACAGTAATGTTGAACCTGAAGCCACTCATTATCCCCGTGCGGTTTCCCACAAGTGTGCAGGAGATCAGAGCTGTAGGCAGCAGGTAACAGCGTACATTCCAACCTCGCTGTTTGACGTCACCGCGTTTCATCATCAAATATGATGTCTTCAGAGATTGGCACACTCACGGGAAACTGCACTGAGATAACGAGTGACCTCATTTTTTTTATGCCTGCTATCCAGCATTTAAGCCCGTGTTCGGGAAACAAAATTATTTACGGTATTTCGCCATGTGGAGTCTGATCTCCTTTCTTGTCCCTGCACGACATATATAAGTTATGGAGTGATAGCCAAGGAGACAGCAGGATCATTTTTGGGATTACTTCATCCTGGTCAAGGTGACCACACAAGTCCAGTTGATATTATTGCTATATAGCAAGTAAGATCAACTACATCTGGTGAGTTGGCAATCTGTATACTTCTCTGACCTCACGGGGTGCAACATCAACTGTTATATACCACCTACTGGGAGGAAATCTGGCAGACGGCCAATAATTTCCTACTTTTCTGAATTTCACAGATCACTTTATCTTTTCTATGGATTTTTCGGACCTGCACTATTGCACTGTTGTTGATACATATTTCCACATATGGTTTGTTTTTTTCTGCTATGTTGACTGGATATACATGAGGATCAACATTTTGTTTCCTTTATGGAGCTGGCTTTGGGGGGGCACAGTCATGTCTTTATAAAACTGGCTTTGTACACGGGGGGCACAGTCATGTCTTTATGGAGTTGGTTTTGTACACAGGGGGGGGCACAGTCATGTCTTTATGGAGCTGGCTTTGTACACAGGTAGGGGGGGCTCAGTCATGTCTTTATGGAGCTGGCTTTGTACACAGGTGGGGGGCTCAGTCATGTCTTTATGGAGCTGGCTTGGTACACGGGGGGGGGGCACAGTCATGTCTTTATGGGGCTGGCTTGGTACACAGGGGGGGGGCACAGTCATGTCTTTATGGAGCTGGCTTTGTACACAGGTGGGGGGGGGGGCACAGTCATGTCTTTATGGAGCTGGCTTTGTACACAGGGGGGGCACAGTCATGTCTTTATGGAGCTGGCTTTGTACACAGGGGGGGGGGGCACAGTCATGTCTTTATGGAGCTGGCTTTGTACACGGGGGGGGGAGCACAGTCATGTATTTATGGAACTAGCTTTGTACACAGGGGGGGGGGCACAGTCATGTCTTTATGGAGCTGGCTTTGTACACAGGTAGGGGGGGCTCAGTCATGTCTTTATGGAGCTGGCTTTGTACACGGGGGACACAGTCATGTCTTTATGGAGCTGGCTTTGTACATGGGGGGGGCACAGTCATGTCTTTATGGAGCTGGCTTTGTACATGGGGGGGGGGCACAGTCATGTCTTTATGGAGCTGGCTTTGTACATGGGGGACACAGTCATGTCTTTATGGAGCTGGCTTTGTACACAGGTGGGGGGGGACACAGTCATGTCTTTATGGAGCTGGCTTTGTACACAGGGGGGGGGGCACAGTCATGTCTTTATGGAGCTGGCTTTGTACATGGGGGGGGGGGCACAGTCATGTCTTTATGGAGCTGGCTTTGTACATGGGGGACACAGTCATGTCTTTATGGAGCTGGCTTTGTACACAGGGGGGGGGCACAGTCATGTCTTTATGGAGCTGGCTTTGTACACAGGTGGGGGGGGGGCACAGTCATGTCTTTATGGAGCTGGCTTTGTATATGGGGGGGGGGCACAGTCATGTCTTTATGGAGCTGGCTTTGTATATGGGGGGGGGGCACAGTCATGTCTTTATGGAGCTAGCTTTGTACACAGGAGGGGGGGGGGCGGCACACAGCCATGGGGAAACAGAAAAGGGTCTTCACCAAACTGTTACCACAAGGTTTGAAGAGCACAATTGTCTCCAATGTCTTTGTATGATGGAGGATTACCGGGACCCTTCACTGGAGACACCTGAACTTCTAATTTTTTGAGGAGGGTTCACATACTTTTGACCATGCCTTGGTCAGGTGTCCACAAACATTCGGCCATATTGGTAATGTAGATGGTGTGCAGGAAAGGAAATTTGGTACAGCAAGCAAACATGACAGGAAGTCAGAATGTGCGCTCAATAAAAATGTTGAACACAGAAAGATTCATCGGATTGGACACAAAAAAACGTCGCATCGAATTCGGTGATTTCCTTTCTGAGAATTGTTGAGAAGGAAAAGCTTTAATCCTAAACAGTCCCCCCCCCCCCCCCCACCAGAAGAGCGTTACCGGCCTCTGGAAGGAGATACGTTTAGATATTGTCACCTCAGGATGCTGCTGGGGACGTATTGAGTGCAACTAATGGAAATGGAAAGTGACAAGTCTTGTTCATGGGCGGGTGGACAGCCAACACATATTGATCACCTGGTGGATCGATCGGATTACTGCAGTCCGGAGGCTGAGACTGAATTTATAATTATTAAAGGAAACCATTGATGATATGTGGAGGTGCACAATGTGGATCAGAGATTTTCTTCCAGGTTTGGCTGTAGTGCACCGTCCCTGCCTATTGGTGGCGACTTAGAGACCCCTTCTGGTCACAGGGCTGTAATACAGGAGAGGTATCGCCAATGACACCCCTGTGGGATCCCTACCCAGAAAAACATGATGTATTCCTAGCATCAGAATGGATACACCCCCTTATAATGAACCAATGGCTGGGTTTGCTCCTAAACTCACTGACCTCTGTATCTGTGGGTGTTGTGAAACAATTCATCCTCCATTTACAGCAGAAGCACAACATTGTCCTTCTCTCAGCAGCTCAGCTCACCTTCCTCATTTACTGATCCTTCATATAGAACTGAATTGTCTCCTCACACTCTCCTCTCTCCTCCCCTCTCTCTCTCCTCTCATCCCCACTCCTCTTCTCACACTCTCCTCTCTCTCTCCTCCCCTCTCCTCTCATCCCCACTCCTCTCCTCCCCTCTCCTCTCCTCTCTCTCTCCTCCCCTCTCCTCTCTCCTCTCATCCCCACTCCTCTCCTCACACTCTCCTCCCCTCTCCACTCCTCTCTTCCCCACTCCTCTCCTCTCCCCTTCTCTCCTCTCCTCTCCTCTCTCGTCTCTCCTCTCTCTCTCCTCCCCTCTCCTCTCCTACCCTCTTCTCTCCCTCTCCTCTCATCCCCACTCCTCTCATCCCCACTCCTTTCCTCACACTCTCCTCTCTCTCTCTCCTCCCCTCTCCTCTCCTCTATCTCTCCTCTCCTCACACTCTCCTTTCTCTCTCTTCCCCTCTCCTCCCCACTCCTCTCCTCCCCACTCCTCTCCTCTCTCTCTCCTCTCCTCACACTCTCCTCTCTCCTCTCCTCTCCCTCTTCCTCCCCTCTCCTCTCCTCTCCTCTCCTTCCCACTCCTCTCGTCCCCTCTCCTCTCCTCTCCCTCTTCTCTCCTCACACTCTCCTCTCTCTCTCCTCCCCACTCCTCTCTCCTCTCCTCTCTTCTCCTCTCCTCTCCTACCCTCTCCCCTTCTCTCCTCTCCTCTCCCCGTCTCTCTCCTCTCTCTCTCCTCCCCTCTCCAACCATCTCCTCTCCTACCCTCTCCTCTCGCTCTCCTCTCCTCCCCTCCCCTCTCCTCTCCCTCTCCTCCCCACTCTTCTCCCTCTCCCTCTCCTCCCCACTCCTCTCCTCCCCACTCCTCCCCTCCCCTCTCCTCTCCCTCTTCCTCTCCTCTCCTCTCCTCTCTGCCCCACTCCTCTCGTCCCCTCTCCTCTCCTCTCCCTCTTCTCTCCTCACACTCTCCTCTCTCTCTCCTCCCCACTCCTCTCTTCTCTCCTCTCCCTCTCCTCTCCTCCCCTCTCCCTCTCCTCCCCACTAGGGATGATCGAACGGTTCGGGCCGACCATCAGTTCGGCCGAACATTGGGTGTTCGAGGTTCGACCGAATTTAGAACTTTTTGCCCAAAAAGTTCGGAATTCGGCAACCAGAACCGACCAAAATGCAATGCTTCAGGAAATGGGCTTTAAAAGCCTGTGATTGGACCAGAACCATTAGCAAAGGCCAATTGAGGGGGCAGGAGAATGCTAGGAATGTGATTGGAGTGACTAGGGGGTCCCTAGACCAATCATTAGTGAATACGCCCCCCAGTATATAAGATCGCCCCCGCCATATTCCCAGCATTGTTATACTGGACATGGAAGAGAGTGGAAGCAGTTCTGTTAATTTTACTTTAAAAGTGTCATTTAGCATTTATTAGTGTGAGGAAAGGGATATCTAGTGTAGTTAGAGTGCTCCTTTACACTTAAGTTAGCTTCAAAAATTTAGTTTCTGTAGGGAAAGTGTTAAGTGTAAGGGGACCGTAGTGTATTGTAGGGTTAACTGACAGTGACTGCTATGGCAGGGTGACAAAACCCTTCCATAGCAGGGTGACCGCTATAGAGAAATGATCATTTCTCTGAATTGCTTCGTAACTGGAATATGGCTTCTCACCAGCCAAGCATTTTTCATGCTGCAGGGGCTGCCACTGCCAGTGCTTTTTTGAGGACATGTTTGATGTCAGACATGACATCTGAACATGTGTATAGGGGGTATATATACACATATATGTCTGTATATATACCCCTAGACATATATAGGTGTGATAGTAGCAGAAATAAATGCTTGCGCTAATGAAATCATTTACAGTAATATATTTCTGCTACTATCACACCTATATATGGCTAGGTGTCTATATACATATAATTATGTGTGTATATATACCACTATACACAAGTTCAGATGTTTTGCCTTCCTCAAAAGAACCCCAAAAAATGCCAAAAAAACGCTAGCGTCAAAAAAAAAAAAAAAATGCCTAGGTGTGTTTTTGCTGGCATTTTTTGGGGGTTTTGGAGGCAGGCAAAACATCAGAACTTGTGCACAGTACCACTATACACAAGTTCAGATGTTTTTCCTGACTGCAAAGAACCCAAAAAAATGCCTTCTATTAAACCGGCAAGGTGTTACAGCAGAGAAGCCAACCTCCTGTGCTTAAAGTTTTCTAATACAAACCATCTTTTTTTTCTGGTTCTGGACATGCTACAGACCTGAAACTTCACATGTACACTTTTTAGACCCCCCAGATACTAAATTCAAAGTAAAAATAAAAAAATCTCTCTCTTTTTTTTTTTCAATAATTGGCTTTTTTATCAAAAATGACAATTTTTAAGAACTTTTTTTTGTATGATTAATAGTTAATGGGGCATGACCCAGAACCCTAGGCACTTTTTAGGGGCATTTATTGGGTTTTAGGGCTTAAAAATTGTGTTTTTTGATTACCGAAGTTCGGGTCCCATTGATTTCAATGGGGTTCTGAATTCCGGGCCGAACTTTCGGAAAGTTCGGATGTTCTGGCCGAACCGAACTTTTCAAAAGTTCGATCATCCCTACTCTTCACTCCTCTCCCCTTCTCTCCTCTCCTCCCCACTCCTCTCCCCTTCTCTCCTCTCCCTCTCCTCTCCCCTTCTCTCCTCTCCTCTCCCCTTCTCTCCTCTCCTCTCCTCTCCTCTCCTCTCCCTCTCCTCTCCCCTTCTCTCCTCTCCCTCTCCTCCCCTCTCCTCTCCCCTTCTCTCCTCTCCTCCCCACTCCTCTCCCCTTCTCTCCTCTCCTCTCCTCTCCCCTTCTCTCCTCTCCTCTCCCTCTCCTCTCCCCTTCTCTCCTCTCCCCTTCTCTCCTCTCTCTCTCCTCCCCTCTCCTCTCCCCTTCTCTCCTCTCATGTCATTGGCTGTGATGTGATGTTCTATATGTTTTATATTTCCCGGCGGTTGGTGTTTGTTTGTCGTGACAATTGTAATGGCGGTCGTGGTGTGACTGTGGTGCAGTTGTGGTTGTCGCTTGTTTGTGGCGTGGTTGAGGCGGGGTTGTGGTGCGGTTGTCGCTTGTTTGTGGTGCAGCTGTGGCGCGGTTGTGGCGTGGTTGTGGTGCGGTTGTGGCGTGGTTGTGGTGCGGTTGTGGCACGGTTGTGGTGCGGTTGTCGCTTGTTTGTGGTGCAGCTATGGTGCAGCTATGGTGCAGTTGTGGCGCGGTTGTGGCGTGGTTATGGTGTGGTTGTAGTGCGGTTGTGGCTTGGTTGTGGTGCGGTTGTTGCTTGTTTGTGGTGCAGCTGTGGCACGGTTGTGATGCAGCTGTGGTGCGGTTGTGGTGCGGTTGTGGCGTGGTTGTGGTGCGGTTGTGGCTTGTTTGTGGCGTGGTTGTCGCTTGTATGTGGTGCAGTTTTGGCGCGGTTGTGTTGCAGTTGTAGTGTGGTTGTGGCTTGGTTGTGGCTTGGTTGTGGTGCAGTTGTGGCGCGGTTGTGGCGTGGTTGTGGTGCGGCTGTCGCTTGTTTGTGGTGCAGCTGTGGCGCGGTTGCGGTGAGGAGTTAATAGCGGGCCGTCCCCGGTTGGCGTGTTTTTCTTGGATCCCCGCTGCGTCTCTGAAACATCTTCTTTTCTTCCTGGCGGTTTGTTGCTGGTGGCGTCCCGCTGCACATCCCCCGCCGCTGTATCTGTCTTCTTTCCTGCGTGTTTCTGTCTAACAAATCGCAGACGCCGGGGAACCGATATCAAACAATTGTTCCCTGGAAAGGACTCCCCCTCCCCCCCCATCACAGACCGCCGACTGACCGCGCTCCTCTGTATGTCGTCCATCGCACCACCACTTAATTAAAGGGAAACTCCACTTTCATGGGAAGAAATAACAATGGATAGAATTTCTGCACTCGTCACATTGTAATGAAATGGAATTAACCCCTTCCTGCCCAGCCCCCGCTTCCCCTCACGGGGGTCTGTAGAACTCGGGGGACAGACAGGATCGGCGATCATGTGACCGATGTGATTGGCTGTCACATTGGGGGGGAGGAGTTCTACCTTTGAAACGTGTAAGCTGTTCAGGTCTGGATGGAAACTTCCAGAGAAGTAGGAGGGGGGGGGGGTTTGGGGGGGTGTGCTAAAAAAAAAGTTATATTATGGTAGAGGGGAAATTTTTTTGGGAGTGGGGGTTGTGCTAGTGGGGATGATTGGGGTGGATTTGTGCTAGGAGGGGGGATTTGGGGGCGTGTGCCAGGGGGGAAATAATTTTTTTTTCGGGGGGGGGGGGGATTTGTAATGGGGGGCATATGGGGAAAGAGAGTATTTATACTTGGAGGGGGGGCTTAGGGGTAATCCTACAGACTAGTGGCTGATTTGTATGGGGGGAGGGGATTTTGGCTCATATATCTGTGGATCCCAGTTCTCTGTATATATAGGAAGAGGGGATCTCCTCCCTCCAATCCCTATGATCCCCCCTCTGGGGGCAGGAGGGCGGGGGATGGTGGATTGGGGTAATTGTAGGGATTTGCTGTTCTGTGTGAAGTGTGAGGACGGCGTCTCCGGTGATTTTGTAATTATAACGCGGCATGCCGCTAATCATGGAGGAGAGGGGTGGGAGAAGGGGGAGGAGGGGGTGGAGGGGGGAGGAGGGGGTGGAAGGGGAGGAGGGGGAGGGGGGGGCTCATCACAGGGGGGGGGCAGGAAGATCCCGTGGAATGGAAGCCGGATTTTATCGTCTGATTTCTCCGTCTCATTTCACAAATCAGAAGAGATCGCATCGTACGGCGACATTCCTCCACCCTCCCCCCCTCCTGCACCCCCCACCATGGAAACCCCAATTTAGGGGAGTCTGCCGCTCCTTATTTCCCCTCAATGTTACCCACTTCCCCTCTGGAAGTTTTACCCCCCCCCCCTTAATGACCAGGCCATTTTTAGCAATTCGGCACTGCGTTACTTTAACTGACATTGGCGCGGTCCTGTGACGCTGCACCCAAATACAATGAAAGTCCTTTCTTCCCCACAAATAGAGATTTATTTTGGTGGTATTTGATCACCTCTGCAATGTTTTTTGCGCTATAAACAAAAAAAGAGCGACAATTCTGAGAAAATAACAATATTTTTTACTTTCTTCTGTAAAACATCCAAATATAAAAATGTAAAAAAATCAAATTTTATTCCAATTTGTATTCTGCTATAAATCCCAATAATTGGATATTGATTGCAAAAGTTATCGCGTCTCCCAAGTAGGGGGGGGGGGGGTGCTCACAGCGCACCTGGAAAGTCACAGAGCTTCACTTCTTCCACATTTTATATTACATTCTTATTCCAAAATGGATTAAATTCATTATTTTCCTCAAAATTCTACAAACAATCCCCCATAATGACAACGTGAAAGGGGCGGAGCACCAATATGGGCGGGGACCAGCCAGGCGCTCCCAGGGAAAGTACAGAGGAAGGTCTGTGGCGGGTCGCGTCAGTTATGGACATACATGGAGCCCACAAGAAAGGCGCCATCTATGGGCAATAGCAGGACATGACAGAAGGAACCTATATGACTGATATCAAGCTCCTCCTCCCTATATGTACTAATCAGGCTCCTCCTCCCTACGTGTACTTATCAGGCTCCTCCTCCCTACGTGTACTTATCAGGCTCCTCCTCCCTATGTGTACTTATCAGGCTCCTCCTCCCTATGTGTAAATATCAGGCTCCTCCTCCCTACATGTACTTATCAGGCTCCTCCTCCCTATGTGTAAATATCAGGCTCCTCCTCCCTACATGTACTTATCAGGCTCCTCCTCCCTACGTGTACTTATCAGGCTCCTCCTCCCTACGTGTACTTATCAGGCTCCTCCTCCCTACGTGTACTTATCAGGCTCCTCCTCCCTATGTGTACTAATCAGGCTCCTCCTCCCTACGTGTACTAATCAGGCTCCTCCTCCCTACGTGTACTTATCAGGCTCCTCCTCCCTACGTGTACTTATCAGGCTCCTCCTCCCTACGTGTACTTATCAGGCTCCTCCTCCCTACGTGTACTTATCAGGCTCCTCCTCCCTACGTGTACTAATCAGGCTCCTCCTCCCTACGTGTACTTATCAGGCTCCTCCTCCCTACGTGTACTTATCAGGCTCCTCCTCCCTACGTGTACTTATCAGGCTCCTCCTCCCTACGTGTACTTATCAGGCTCCTCCTCCCTACGTGTACTTATCAGGCTCCTCCTCCCTACGTGTACATATCAGGCTCCTCCTCCCTACGTGTACTTATCAGGCTCCTCCTCCCTACGTGTACTTATCAGGCTCCTCCTCCCTACGTGTACTTATCAGGCTCCTCCTCCCTACGTGTACTTATCAGGCTCCTCCTCCCTACGTGTACTTATCAGGCTCCTCCTCCCTACGTGTACTTATCAGGCTCCTCCTCCCTACGTGTACTTATCAGGCTCCTCCTCCCTACGTGTACTTATCAGGCTCCTCCTCCCTACGTGTACTTATCAGGCTCCTCCTCCCTACGTGTACTTATCAGGCTCCTCCTCCCTACGTGTACTTATCAGGCTCCTCCTCCCTACGTGTACTTATCAGGCTCCTCCTCCCTACGTGTACTTATCAGGCTCCTCCTCCCTACGTGTACTTATCAGGCTCCTCCTCCCTATGTGTACATATCAGGCTCCTCCTCCCTACATGTACTTATCAGGCTCCTCCTCCCTATGTGTACTTATCAGGCTCCTCCTCCCTATGTGTACTTATCTTCAGGGACTGAAACCCACATTCTCATTTATGCCAATCTAAGCTGTCAGAGAGAAAGGGAACTCCAGTTGAGCCCTATTGGCAGATTCTCCCCTGTAAGCTCCCCCCCCCTCCCCCATGTTGGACTTTTGGCATTTCTATGTGGCATACCTGTGGCTGGTCTTAAGGAAACACAAAGCGAAATGCGTTGAACAACAACGTCCTTCTTATACCTCTTATGTGAAGCCAATATACAGAGGTTATAGATAGTTACATTGTTACATAGTTAGTTAGGTTGAAAAAAGACACAAGTCTGATATATACATGTATATATATATATATATGTCTGTGTGTCTTCTAACTGCTTCCCAACCCCCCGCCGCATATTACTGTGGCAGGTTGGCTGTGGGAACGGATGAAACCCAACATTAATGGCGACCTCGGAGCTTCACTCCTGAGCCTTACAAAAAACCTTCTGTGCAAAGCTCCACCTCCTGTGTCCAAGTCTACTTCCTGGGTCAAACACTATGTTGACCTTTGACCTCTGAGACCACACCTCCTTTGTCTCCTGTGCCTAACCCTAACCCCAACCCGACCCTACCCATACCGCTACCCCTAACCTCAATCCTACCCATACCCCTAACCGCTAACCCCTAACCCCAACCCTACCCCTACCCCTACCTCTACCCCTAACCTCAATCCTACCCATACCCCTAACCCCAACACAACTCATACCCCTAACCCCCAACCCTACCCATACCACTACTCCTAACCCCAACCCAACTCATACCCCTAATCCCTAGCTCTTAACCCCAACCCGACCCTACCCATACCCATACCGCTACCCCTAACCCCAACCCTACCCATACCCCTACCCCTAACCCCAACACAACTCATACCCCTAACCCCCAACCCTACCCATACCACTACTCCTAACCCCTAACCCCAACCCAACTCATACCCCTAATCCCTAGCCCTTAACCCCAACCCGACCCTACCCATACCCCTAAACCAATAACACCAACCCTACCCATACCCAAACTCCTACCCATAACCTCTAACCCCAACCATACCCCTACAACTAACCCCTAACCCAAACCCTACCCATACCCCCTACCCCTAACCCCGAACCCCTATCCCTAACGCTCCCCATACCCCTACCCCTAACCCCAACCCTACTCATACCCCTAACCCCAATCCTACCCATACCCCTAACCCCAACCATACCCATACCCATACCCCTAACCCCAACCCAACTCATACCCCTACCCATACCCCCACCCCTAACCCCAACCCCAACCCTGCCCATACCCATACCCCTAACCCATAACCCCTATCCCCTAACTCCTAACCCCCAACCCTACCCATGCCCAAACCCCTACCCCTTACCCCAACCCTACCCATACTCCTAACCCTAACCCCAAACCTACCCATACCCCTAACCCCAAACCTACCCATAGACCTATCCCTACCCCTAACCCCAACCCTTCCCTTACACATACCCCTACCCTTACCCCTAACCCCAACCCTACCCATACCCCTAACCCTAACCATTAACCTCAACCCTACCCATACCCCTAACCCCAACCTTAACCATACCCCTAACCCCAACCATACCCATACCCCTACCCCTAAATCATAACCCCAACCCTACCCATACTCATACCCCTACAACTAACCCCTAACCCAAACCCTACCCATACCCCTAACCCTTAACCCCAACCCTACCCATACCCCTACCCCTAACCCCAAACCTTCCCATACCCCTAGCCTAACCCCCTAACCCCAACCCTACCCATACACCTAACCCCAATCCTAACCCTACCCCTAAACCCTAACCCCAACCCTAACCCCAACCTCAACCCTAAACACCAACCCTACCCCTAAACCCTAACCCCAGCCCCAACCCAACCCCTAACCCTAATCCCAGCCGCAACTCTACCCCTAACCCCAACCGTAACCCCAACCCTACCCCTAACCCCAACCCTAACTCTTACCTCAACCCCAACCCCCAACCCTACCCCTAACCCCAGCCCCAACCCAACCCTAATCCCAGCCCCAACCCTACACCTACCCCTAACCCTAACCCCAACCCCAACCCTAACCCCAATCACAACCCTACCCCTAACCTTACCCCTAACCCTAACACCAGCCCCAACCCAACCCCTAACCCCAACCCTACCCCTAACCCCAACCATAACCCTACCCCTAATCCCAACCCTAACCCCAAATTCAACACCAACCCTACCCCTAACCCCAACCCATACCCCAACCCTACTCATACCCATACTTCTACCCCTAAATCATAACCCAAACCCTACCCATACCCCTACAACTAATCCCTAACCCAAACCCTACCCATACCCCTACCCCCTAACCCCCACCCCAACCCCAACCCTACCCAAAACACCAACCACAACCGTAACCCTACCCCTAACCCCAATTCTACCCCTAACCCCAATTCCTAGCCCTAGCCCTAACCCGAAACCCAACCCTACCCCTAACGCTATCCCTAACCCAAAACCCAACCCTACCCCTTACCCTAACCCCAACCCTACCCCTAACCCCTATCCTGACCCCCTAACTCCAACCCTACCCCTAACCCCAACCCCCAACCCTATCCCAAGCCTACCCCTAACCCTTTAACACTACCTCTAAACCTAAACCCTACACCTAACCTATAACACCAACCCTACCCCTAACCCCAACGCCAACCCCAAACCTACCCCTAACCCTAACCCCAACCCTAACCATAGCCCCGAACCCTAACCACTAACCCCAACCCTACTCCTAACCCTACCCCTAACCCTAACCCCTAACCCCAAGCCTACTCCTAACCCCTAACCCTAACCCCTAAACCTAACCCTACCCTTACCCCCAACACTACCACTAACCCCTACCCTACCCCTAAACACTAACCCCAACCCTACCCCTAACCCCAACCCTAACCCTTACCCCAACCCCAACACCTAACCCCTAACCCTACTGTAACGGAGCTCCAATACCCAGCCTAGGTATCTCCGCTGTATCATCCTTGGAGCTGAGGAAGTACTAAAATATCCATGGCAAAATCCCCCCAGTAACTGGACGACACACAGTTCTGAGAGTCAAACTAGACTACGTTTGTTTATTGAAAAGACAAGGGATCTACAATCTAGGAAAACCCCTCCCTCTTTGAGCCATCCCACACACATGGCTGAACATCCCATAATAACCTTACTCACAGGAACAATAGAACAATGGAATGCAGGTATTTAACAATAACAAACCCCCACCCATCTCCTGAGGGACACTACTCCCTCACTCTTCCAACACAAACCACACTCTTAGTGTCCATTCCGCTACACCTACCCCTAACCCCAACCCTACCCCTAAACTCAACCCCCAACCCTACTCCTAACCCTAACCTAACCCCAACCCTCACCCTAACCCCTAACCCTAACCCCAACCCCAAACCTACCCCTACCCCTAACCCCAACACGACATCTAACCCTAACCCCAACCCTACCCCTAACCCCAACCCTACCCCCAACCCTACCCTTAACCCCTAACCCTACCCCTAACCTCAACCCCAAGCCTAACCCTACCCCTAAAACTAACCCTACCACTAATCCTAGCTCCTACCCCAACCCCCTAACCCCTACCCCAAACCCCAACCATACCCCTACCCCCTAACCCCAACTCCAACCCTACCCCTAATCCCAACCCTACCCCTAACCCCAACCCTACCCCTAACCCCAACCCTACCCCTAACTTTAACCCCAACACTACCCCTAAACCCTAACCCCAACCCTACCCCTAACCCCAACCCTAACCCTACCCCTAACCACAACCCCAACCCTACCCCTAACCCCAACCCTAACCCCAACTCTACCCCTAAACCCTAACCCCAACCCTACCCCTAACCTCAACCCCAAGCCCAACCCTAACCCTAACCCCTATCCCTACCCCTAATCCTAACCCTAACCCCAACCCCAACTCTTCCCCTAACCCTAATCCGAACCCTACCCTTAACCCCTAACCCTAACCCCCACCCCAACCCCAACCCTACCCAAAACACCAATCACAACCGTAACCCTACCCCTGACCCCAAGCCCAATTCTACCCCTAACCCCAATTCCTAGCCCTAGCCCTAACCCGAAACCCAACCCTACCCCTAACGGTATCCCTAACCCAAAACCCAACCCTACCCCTAACCCCCAACCCTACCCCTAACCCTATCCCGACCTCCTAACCCCAACCCTATCCATAACCCCAACCCCCAACCCTATCCCAAGCCTACCCCTAACCCTTTAACACCTAACCCATAACACCAACCCTACCCCTAACCCCAACGCCAACCCCAAACCTACCCCTAACCCCATGCCCAACCCTAACCCCAACCCTAACCCCGAACCCTAAACACTAACCCCAACCCTACTCCTAACCCCTACCCCTAACCCCTAACCACTATCCCCAAGCCTACTCCTAACCCCTAAACCTAACCCTACCCTTACCCCCAACCCCAACACTACCCCTAACCCCTACCCTACCCTACCCCTAAACACTAACCCCAACCCTACCCCTAACCCTACCCCTATCCCCAACCCCAAACCTACCTCTAACCCCTACCCCAACCCTATCCTTAACCTGAACCCTAACCCTACACCAAGCCCAAACCCAACCCTACCCTAACCCTAACCCCAACCCTTACCCTAACCCTAGCCCCTAACCCCAACCCCTAAGCTCTAACCCTAACCCCGACCCCTAACCCTACCCCTAACCCCAAACCTACCCCTAACCCCAACCTTACCCCTAACCCTAACCCCAACCTCAACCCTACCCCTAGCCCCAATCTCTAATCCCAACCCTAACCCTACACCAAGCCCCAACCCTACCCCTAACACTGACCTCAACCCTAACCCATACCCCAACCCCTACTCCAACCCAACTCCTAACCTTACCCCTAACCACAACCCTACCCCTAACCCCTACCCCAACCCTACCCCTAACCCCAACCTCAGCCCTACCCCTGACCCCAATCTCTAACCCCAAACCCAAGCCTACCCTTACCCCTTAACCCAACACTACCACTAACCCCAACCCTATCCCAAAAAGCAACCCTAACCCCAACCCTACCCCAAAAACCTAACCTAACTCTAACCCAACCCCAACCCTAACCCCAACCCTACCCCTAACCCCAACCCTACCCCTAACCCCAAGCCCAACCCTAACCTCAACCCAACCCCTAACCCCAATCTCTAACCCCAACCCTACCCCTTACCCTCACCTGAACACCAAGCCCAACCCTACCCTAACCCCTAATACTAACCCCAACCACAACCCTAACCCCAACCCGACCGCTAACCCTAACCCCAATCTCAACCCTACCTCTAACTCCTAACCCCAACCCTACCCCTAACCCTAACCCTCACCTGAACCCCAAGCTCAACCCTACCCCTAATCCTAACCCCAACCACAACCCTAACCCTAACTCCAAGCCCCAATCCCATCCCCTACCCCCTAACCCTAACCCTAATCCCAACCCTACCCCTAACTCCTAACCCCAACCCTACCCCTAACCCTACCCCCAAACCTAACCCTACTCCTAAACCCAAACCCCAGCCCCAACCCGGCCCCTAACCCTATCCCTAACCTCAACCCTATGCCTAACGCTATCCCTAACCCCAACCCTACCCCTTACCCGAACCCCAGCCCTACCCCTAACCCGTAACCCCTAATCCTACCCCGACCCCCTAACCCTAATCCTACCCCAACCCTACCCCTAACCCTACCTCTAAACCCTAACCCTACCCCTAACCCCAATCCTACCCCTAACCCCAACACCAACCCCAACCCTACCCCTAACCCCAAGCCTAACCCTACCCCTTGCCCCAACCCTACCCCTAACCCCAACCCTACCCCTAACTCTAACCCAAAACCCTAACCCCAACACCAACCCTTACCCCAACCCTACCCCTAACTCTACCCCTAACCCAAACTCTAACCCTAACCCCAACCTCCACCCTGACCCCAATCCCAAGCCCCAACCCTAACCCCAACCCCAACCCTTCCCCTAACCCCAATCTCAACACTACCCCTAACCCTAACCTTACCCTAACCCCATCCCCAACCCTAACCCTAACCCCAACCTCAACCCTACCCCTAACCCTAACCTAACCCTAACCCCATCCCCAACAGTAACCCCAACCCCAACCCTACCCCTAACCCTTTCCCTAACCCCAACCCTACACCTAACCCTTAACCCCAACCCTACCCTGTGGCAAACATCGCCACTTACAGAGTATTCTGTCAGGAATGATTGTCCAACTGTATTACGTGTGTATTGTATGTGCAGTGGCGTAGCGTGGGTTGTCAGCGCCTGGGGCAAGGCAAGTAATTTGCGCCCCTAACCTGCAGACTTTTAGCACTCCCCGAGTCCCTTCCTACAATATTACTGACCAGCCTGATTCCTATTCTGACCTACCTTGTCCACTACGCTAACCTACCTGATTCCTATACTGGCCACTACACTGACCTCTACACTGACCTACCTGTCCACGACACTGACCTACCTGATCACTACACTGTCTAGTACACTACATTGCCCACTACACTGCACTACACTGCCCACTACACTACACTACTTTATACATAGTCAGGGTTCTCCACTCCAGTCCGGGCTGCTCCCCCCCCCCCCCCCCATGCCTGGTGTGTCAGTCCAGAAACAACGGCTGGCTGAGTGTCACGACAACAGGGAAAGATAGATGAATGATTACTGACTCTGTGACAGTGCCAGGCTGCTGACTTACTCGCTGAGCTGACTGAGCTCTTCTGAACATGCGGCCGATTGTAAGGAGAGACGGCACAGGCGGGGCGTGGCTTGCAACATTTCCACATGCGCCACCCCACCCTACGCCAATGGACAGGTGAGGCACAGTACAGCTCCAACCTGCCCCGCCCTGCCATTTTCATCCATAGGGCGCCCGCTGGACATCACCCAGCCTTAAGATGGCAGCAACCGCAGACAGTGTGTGATACTGTGTATAATGTCAGACAGAGTGACACTGCAGGATGCGCCCCCCCAGATGTTGCGCCCGGTGCGGCCGGCCCCCCCTGCACCCCCCACGCTACGCCACTGTGTATGTGCAAACGTAACCCGTGCAGCACCTGTAGGATTTTGTATTGTGTTAGCTGCTGGCTCATGAATGTGTATTGGAAACCCCTGCTGTCCCTCTGTGGAGACCCCGTGTGGCAAACACAGCCACTGGATATTGTCCTATTGGTTGTCTGGCAGAGTAAGGTATTATGGGATGTTCAGTTTTGTGTGTGGAATGTCTCGAAGAGGGAGGGGTTTTGGCTGAGTGTAATCCCTGTGTTTTTCAATAAACAAGGCAGTCTAATGTTGACCTCCAAGCCATGTGTCTGCTGGTTATTATAGGGTTGTTAATATTATACGCTACCAGGATTATTATATGCTCTGCCTGACTACCAGTGGAGATATCGTGGATCGTACGGCTACTCCGCTACAATTGGTGGCAAGCGACGGGATCTTTATCCACACAGCAAAGCAGCGTTTGCAAACAAAGAGAAAAGAAACCATTCAGATGAAACCGGAGTTCGGCAGCACGTAAAACTACACGAAAGGCTGGTGAATGGGAACGGATTATACACGGCTAAAGCGGCAGACATTGAAAGCATTGCTGGAGGCAAGAGGCAAGATAGCCAGCAACAAAACCAAGGCGACACTGATCGAAGAACTCATGGAAGAAGACAGAGCAGCCATGGATGCAAGGCCAGAGGCAGAACGCAGCGAATTTGACAAGGAGCTACAGAGCAGACTGGCCTACTACCCAGAGCTCCACTCAAGAGAAATACTGGACCGGCTGATGGCGGACGTACAGGAATACCTGGTGGTCAAACACCAAGCAAGTCAGCGAGTCGGGGAGAGAGCTCCAACGCCTGTCCACATTACCCAGGGGAAGCCCAAAATACCGTACCAGGCATTTAAAAACTTCACGGACACGGAGGGAGAAATAGATGGGTATTTGCAAGACTTGGAGAGGCTGTGCCAGTTACATAACATTGACCCAGAGGATCAGGTAGTATCGGGCAGTCCCTAATGCCGACATCCGGGACTACCAGAAAGTTAAGCAGGCGATTTTGACCAGGTATGCCATCACCTCCGAGGCATACCGACTCCAATTCCGGGATCTTAAAAAGCAGGACCAAGATTCCCACACTGAGTTTGCCCATCGTTTGCACAGGGCGGCCACCGGATGGTTAGATGCAGCACAAGCCACTTCACGAGAGGATATCTTACAATTATTATTGTTGGAGCAGTTTTTCCGGAGACTACCTCAAGAAATGCAGCTCTGGGTAAGGGACCGTAAACCTTGCACCCTTCCAGAGGCTGCCAAATTAGCAGATGAGCACCAAGACACTAGACGGGAACAACGACCACCGCCTAGGGTAGTTGCCCAGCAACCCTATCACCGACCAGCAGTTACCGAACCAGCACACCCACGTTCAGGAGGAGGTAACAGTCAGTACCCCAGGTACCAACCAGGAGCCCATACCCGGTGCCATCTCTGCAACCAAATGGGGGACATACAGAAAGACTGTCCCCGAAATCGGCCTCGTCAGCCCTGGCCGAATCAGGGCTACACACCAGCACTTCGATACGCTGTACACTGTTACCAAGCAGCCCCTGCATTACAACCCTCCACAGCAATCCAAATGGAGGAAACCCTGGGCACCCTACACGAGGTTAACCCCATCCAAGCGGCATCGGACAATCGACAAAACCACCGGCAAGCTGTTCACCTGGAGGGGAGACAACTAGAAGGGTTACGTGACTTTGGGGCTACCATCACATTGGTCCGGAATCACCTTATTGCATCCAGACAACTCACTGGGGATTCTCTAGCTGTGCGAGTAGCTGGGGGAGCCATTTTCAAAGTTCCCACTGCGAAAGTACACCTGAATTGGGGAGCTGGGTCAGGGAATGTGGAGGTGGGCATGATGCAGGATTTACCCGCAGACGTTATTTTGGGCAACGACCTGGGGGAGCTGACTTCAGCTTTTGTTCCCCAATCTACCATCCACGAAGCTTATTTGGTTGTTACCCAGCAGCAGGCTCGCACCACAGGACCACTGCTACCACAGACGGGGCGAAACTCCTCCAAACACCAGACACCCAGATACCCGTCCCGCAGTGGGGTACAGTGCCACAGGTGCAAGCAGTTTGGGCACTATCAACGAGACTGTACCCATAGCAGGAACCAAGCTGCATGGATCCGACCAGGGTCACCCCCTTCAGCACGCACAACGGTCCCCTACTATCCCACAGAGGTTTCCCCAGTTGTACCCAGGTTCAAACACACAGAGGAGCAATGGGGTACCCTTCATGAAGCTAACCCGGGGCAAGCCGCCACGGAGAACCAACAGCATCATCTACAATCGGTCCAGTTAAATGGAATGCCCGCTCAAGGTCTCCGAGACACGGGAGCCACTCTCACCTTGGTCAAGCGACACCTGGTTCCAGATGCCGCCCGAACCGGAGGCTCAGCAGTGGTACGGATAGCAGGGGGAGCAGTACACCGACTACCCACTGCGAGGGTCCACTTGAATTGGGGTGCCGGGGCAGGTCTGATTGATGTGGGGCTGATATGGGAGCTCCCCACCGACATCTTACTGGGGAACGATCTAGGCCAGTTGCCCTCAGCGATCCTGCCAGTCCAGAGCCCCGGCCAATATCCCGGAGACCTAATGGCCTTCTGAGGTCCAGACGCTTCAATGTTTGGATTAAGAACAGTATTGAGCCCAGTTGTTGCACTGGAGTTTGGTGTTACAACCTTATGACTTTACTATTCACTACCGCCCCGGAAAACAGAATGGCCATGCTGACGGGTTATCGCGACAAACTGAACTGGAAAAATGATCTGTGAGTACTCCCCGGACATCCCCAAGCCGATCCGTTATGGATCAGACTGTGTATGCCGGCTTGGTTCTGGGGGAGCATTGTGGCAAACATCGCCACTTACAGAGTGTTCTGTCAGGAATGATTGTCCAACTGTATTATGTGTGTATTGTATGTGCAAACGTAACTCGAGCAGCACCTGTAGGATTTTGTATTGTGTTAGCTGCTGGCTCATGAATGTGTATTGGAAACCCCTGCTGTCCCTCTGTGGAGACCCCGGGTGGCAAACACAGCCACTGGATATTGTCCTATTGTTTGTCTGGCAGAGTAAGGTATTATGGGATGTTCAGTTTTGTGTGTGAAATGTCTCGAAGAGGGAGGGGTTTTGGCTGAGTGTAATCCCTGTGTTTTTTCAATAAACAAGCAGTCTAGTGTTGACCTTCAAGCCATGTGTCTGCTGGTTATTATAGGGTTGTAAATATTATACGCTACCAGGATTATTATATGCTCTGCCTGACTACCAGTGGAGATATCGTGGATCGTACGGCTACTCCGCTACAATTGGTGGCAAGCGACGGGATCTTTATCCACACAGCAAAGCAGCGTTTGCAAACAAAGAGAAAAGAAACCATTCAGATGAAACCGGAGTTCGGCAGCACGTAAAACTACACGAAAGGCTGGTGAATGGGAACGGATTATACACGGCTAAAGCGGCAGACATTGAAAGCATTGCTGGAGGCAAGAGGCAAGATAGCCAGCAACAAAACCAAGGCGACACTGATCGAAGAACTCATGGAAGAAGACAGAGCAGCCATGGATGCAAGGCCAGAGGCAGAACGCAGCGAATTTGACAAGGAGCTACAGAGCAGACTGGCCTACTACCCAGAGCTCCACTCAAGAGAAATACTGGACCGGCTGATGGCGGACGTACAGGAATACCTGGTGGTCAAACACCAAGCAAGTCAGCGAGTCGGGGAGAGAGCTCCAACGCCTGTCCACATTACCCAGGGGAAGCCCAAAATACCGTACCAGGCATTTAAAAACTTCACGGACACGGAGGGAGAAATAGATGGGTATTTGCAAGACTTGGAGAGGCTGTGCCAGTTACATAACATTGACCCAGAGGATCAGGTAGTATCGGGCAGTCCCTAATGCCGACATCCGGGACTACCAGAAAGTTAAGCAGGCGATTTTGACCAGGTATGCCATCACCTCCGAGGCATACCGACTCCAATTCCGGGATCTTAAAAAGCAGGACCAAGATTCCCACACTGAGTTTGCCCATCGTTTGCACAGGGCGGCCACCGGATGGTTAGATGCAGCACAAGCCACTTCACGAGAGGATATCTTACAATTATTATTGTTGGAGCAGTTTTTCCGGAGACTACCTCAAGAAATGCAGCTCTGGGTAAGGGACCGTAAACCTTGCACCCTTCCAGAGGCTGCCAAATTAGCAGATGAGCACCAAGACACTAGACGGGAACAACGACCACCGCCTAGGGTAGTTGCCCAGCAACCCTATCACCGACCAGCAGTTACCGAACCAGCACACCCACGTTCAGGAGGAGGTAACAGTCAGTACCCCAGGTACCAACCAGGAGCCCATACCCGGTGCCATCTCTGCAACCAAATGGGGGACATACAGAAAGACTGTCCCCGAAATCGGCCTCGTCAGCCCTGGCCGAATCAGGGCTACACACCAGCACTTCGATACGCTGTACACTGTTACCAAGCAGCCCCTGCATTACAACCCTCCACAGCAATCCAAATGGAGGAAACCCTGGGCACCCTACACGAGGTTAACCCCATCCAAGCGGCATCGGACAATCGACAAAACCACCGGCAAGCTGTTCACCTGGAGGGGAGACAACTAGAAGGGTTACGTGACTTTGGGGCTACCATCACATTGGTCCGGAATCACCTTATTGCATCCAGACAACTCACTGGGGATTCTCTAGCTGTGCGAGTAGCTGGGGGAGCCATTTTCAAAGTTCCCACTGCGAAAGTACACCTGAATTGGGGAGCTGGGTCAGGGAATGTGGAGGTGGGCATGATGCAGGATTTACCCGCAGACGTTATTTTGGGCAACGACCTGGGGGAGCTGACTTCAGCTTTTGTTCCCCAATCTACCATCCACGAAGCTTATTTGGTTGTTACCCAGCAGCAGGCTCGCACCACAGGACCACTGCTACCACAGACGGGGCGAAACTCCTCCAAACACCAGACACCCAGATACCCGTCCCGCAGTGGGGTACAGTGCCACAGGTGCAAGCAGTTTGGGCACTATCAACGAGACTGTACCCATAGCAGGAACCAAGCTGCATGGATCCGACCAGGGTCACCCCCTTCAGCACGCACAACGGTCCCCTACTATCCCACAGAGGTTTCCCCAGTTGTACCCAGGTTCAAACACACAGAGGAGCAATGGGGTACCCTTCATGAAGCTAACCCGGGGCAAGCCGCCACGGAGAACCAACAGCATCATCTACAATCGGTCCAGTTAAATGGAATGCCCGCTCAAGGTCTCCGAGACACGGGAGCCACTCTCACCTTGGTCAAGCGACACCTGGTTCCAGATGCCGCCCGAACCGGAGGCTCAGCAGTGGTACGGATAGCAGGGGGAGCAGTACACCGACTACCCACTGCGAGGGTCCACTTGAATTGGGGTGCCGGGGCAGGTCTGATTGATGTGGGGCTGATATGGGAGCTCCCCACCGACATCTTACTGGGGAACGATCTAGGCCAGTTGCCCTCAGCGATCCTGCCAGTCCAGAGCCCCGGCCAATATCCCGGAGACCTAATGGCCTTCTGAGGTCCAGACGCTTCAATGTTTGGATTAAGAACAGTATTGAGCCCAGTTGTTGCACTGGAGTTTGGTGTTACAACCTTATGACTTTACTATTCACTACCGCCCCGGAAAACAGAATGGCCATGCTGACGGGTTATCGCGACAAACTGAACTGGAAAAATGATCTGTGAGTACTCCCCGGACATCCCCAAGCCGATCCGTTATGGATCAGACTGTGTATGCCGGCTTGGTTCTGGGGGAGCATTGTGGCAAACATCGCCACTTACAGAGTGTTCTGTCAGGAATGATTGTCCAACTGTATTATGTGTGTATTGTATGTGCAAACGTAACTCGAGCAGCACCTGTAGGATTTTGTATTGTGTTAGCTGCTGGCTCATGAATGTGTATTGGAAACCCCTGCTGTCCCTCTGTGGAGACCCCGGGTGGCAAACACAGCCACTGGATATTGTCCTATTGTTTGTCTGGCAGAGTAAGGTATTATGGGATGTTCAGTTTTGTGTGTGAAATGTCTCGAAGAGGGAGGGGTTTTGGCTGAGTGTAATCCCTGTGTTTTTTCAATAAACAAGCAGTCTAGTGTAGACCTTCAAGCCATGTGTCTGCTGGTTATTATAGGGTTGTAAATATTATACGCTACCAGGATTATTGTATGCTCTGCCTGACTACCAGTGGAGATATCGTGGATCGTACGGCTACTCCGCTACATACCCCTAACCGCTAACCCCATCCCTAACCCTAACACCAACCCGAACCCCAGCCCTACCCCTACCCCTAACACCAACCCTACCCCTAACCTTAACCCCAACCCTACCCCTAACCCTAACCCCAAACCTACCCCTAAACCCATCCCCATCCCTACCCCTAACACCAACCCTACCCCTAACCTTAACCCCAACCCTACCCCTAACCCCAACCCTACCCCTAAACCCATCCCCAACCCTATCCCTAAACCCAACCCCAACCCTAACCTCAACCCCAACCCTAACCCCTAACCCAACTCAAACCCTACCCCTAACCTTAACCCCAACCCTACCCCTAACCCTAACCCCAACCCTACCCCTAAACCCATCCCCAACCCTATCCCTAACCTCAACCCCAACCCTAACCCCTAACCCAACTCAAACCCTACCCCTAACCCCAAACCCAACCTTACCCCTAACCACTAACCCTACCCATAACCTCAACCCCAAGCCCAACCCTAACCTTTAATCCTCATCCCAATCCCAACCTTAACCCTAACCCCCAACCCCATCCCTACTCCCTAACCCTAACCCCAAACCTATGCCTATACTTAACTCTAACCCAAACCCCAACTCTACCCCTACCCCTAACCCCAATCCCAACCCTACCCCTAACCCTAACCCTACCCCTAACATTAACCCCAACCCTAACCTTTAATCTTCATCCCAATCCCAACCTTAACCCTAACCCTAACCCCCAACCCCAACCCTACTCCCTAACCGCACCCCTAACCCTAACCCCAACCCCACACCTACGCCTATCCTTAACCCTAACCCAAAACCCAACCCTACTCCTACCCCTACCCCTAACCCCAACCCAGAGCCCAAACCCAACCCTACCTCTAACCCTAGCCCCTAACCACAACCCCAACCCTACCCCTAACCCCAAACCAAACCCTAAACCCTACCTCAACCCCTAACCCTAACTCCAACCCTACCCCTAACCCCAATGCTACCCCTAACCCCAACACTACCCCTAAACGTAACCCTAACCCCAACCCTACCCCTAACCCCAACCCTACCCCTAACCGTAACCCCAACCCTACCCCTAAACTTAACCCTAACCCCTACCCTAACCCTAACCCCAACCCTATCCCTACCCCTAATCCTACCCCTAACCCCAACCCTACCCCTAACCCCAACCCTAGCCCTAACCCCAACCCTAACAAAAATCCTACCCCTAACAGCAACCCCACCCTTATCCCGACCCCCTAACCTCAACCACAAACCCAACCCTACCCCTAACCCTTCCCCTACCCCTAACTACAACCCCAACACTACCCCTAACCCGTAACCCTACCCCAAGCCCAACCCTACACCTAACCCCTAACCGTACCCCTAAACCCTAATCCTAACCCTACCCCTAACCCCAACCCTACCCCTAACCCCAACCCTAACCCCAAACCCTAACCCTACCCCTAACCTTATCCACAGCGCCAACCCTAACCCTGCCCCTATCCCAACCCCAACCATACCCCTAACGCTAACCTTAACCCCAACCCTAACCCCAACCCTACCCCAAACAAAACCCCTAACCCCAACCCCAACCCTAACCCCAACCCTAAGCCTACTCATAAACCTAACCCCAACCCTACCCTAACCCCTAATCCTAATCCCAACCCCTAACCCAAACCCTAACCCAAACCCCATCGCTAACCCTACCCCTAACTCTAACCCCCAACCCCAAAACTAACACTACCTCTAACCGTACCCCAAGCCCAGCCCTACCCTACCCCTAAACCCTAACCCCAACCAACCCCTAAACCCTAACCCCCAACCTACCCCTAAACCTAACCCCAAGCCCAACTCTATCCCTAACCCCAACCCTAACCCCGACCCGAACCCAAACCCTAACCCCAACCCTACCCCTAACCCCTAACCCATAACCCAAACCCCTAACCCCAACCCTACCCCTAAACCTAACCCCAACCCTACCCCTAACCCCTAACCCCAACCTCAACCTTACCCTTAACCCTACCCCTAACCCCAACCCCAAACCCCAACTCAAACCCTACCCCTAACCCCAACACTACCCCAAACCCCTAACCCTTACCTTAACCCCAAACCCAACCCTACCCCTAACCCCTAATCCTCATCCCAACCCTAACCCCAAACCTACTCTACCCTGTAACTCTACCCGTAACCCTAAACCCAATCCAAACCCTAACCACAACCCCAAACCTACCCCTAACCCCAACCCTACCCCTAAACCCAACCCTAACCCTAACCCCAACCAAAACCCTACCCCTACCCCCAACCCCAACACTACCCCTAAACTCTAACCCCAACCTTACCCCTAAACTCTAACCCAACCCTACCCCTAACCCCAACCCTGCCACTAACTCCAACCTAAACCCTACCCCAACCCCAATCTCTAATCCCAACCCTACCCCTAACACGTAACCCCAACCCTATCCCTGCACCAAGCCCAAACCTAAAACCCTACCCCTAACCCCAAGCCTACCCCTAGCCGATAACCCCAACCCTACCCCTAACCCCAATCCCAACCCCTAACCCCTACACCAACCCAACCCCAAACCCCTATCCTAACCACAACCCTACCCCTAACCCCAACCCTAACCCCAATCTCTAACCCCAAACCTTACCCTACCCCTAACCCCAGCCCTACCTCTAAACATAACCTAACCCTAACCCCAACCCCAACCCTAACCCCAACCGTACCCCCAACCCCAACCGTACCCCCAACCCCAACCCTAACCCTAACCCCAACCCTAACCCTACCCCTACTCATAAACATAACCACAACCCTACCCCTAACCCAAACCCCAACCCTACCCTAACCCCTAACCCTAATCCCAACCCCATCCCTAACCCTAACCCCAAACCTACCCCAAACCCTAACCCCAACCCCAAAACTAACCCTACCTCTAACCCTACCCCAAGCCCAACCCTAAACCTAACCCCTAACCCTACCCCTAAACCCTAACCCCAACCCTACCCATAACCCAAACCCCAACCCTACCCCTAACCCTAACCCCAACCGTACCCCTAACCCCAACCCAACCCCAACCCCTAACCTCAACCCCAAAACTACCCCTAACCCGACCCCAACCCTACCCCTAACCCCAACCCAAACCCTACCCCAAGCGCAACCCTAACCCCAAACCGAACCCAACCCCTAACCCCAACTCTAACTCCAAACCCAACCCTAACCCCAACCTCAACCCTACCCCTCATCCCAATCTCTAACCCCAACCCTACCCCTAACCTAACCCTAACCTATCCCTGACCCTAAACCCAGCCCCAACCCTAACTACAACCCCTACCCCCTAACCCTAACCCCAACCCCAACCCTACCCCTAACTTAACCCTAACCCAAGCCCCAGCCCTAACCTCAACCCCTACCCCCTAACCCTAACCCCAACCCCAACCCTTCCCCTAACCCCAACCCTACCCGTAAACCTAACCCTAACCGTAACCCTAACCCCAACCCCAATTCTACCCCTAACCCCAACCCTAGCCCTAACCCCAACCCCAACTCTATCCCTAACCCCAAGCCCAACCCCAATCCTACCCCTAACCCCAAAACTAACCCCAACCCCAACTTCTAACCCCAACCCTACCCCTAACCCCAACCCTAACCCTACCCCTAACCCAAACCCTAGCCCTAACCCCAACCTCAGCCCTACCCCTAGCCCCAATCTCTAATCCCAACCCCAACCCTACCCCTAACCTAACCCTAACCTAACCCCAACCCCTAACCCTACCCCTAACCCTATCTCTAACCCCAACCCTACCCCTAACCTTAACCCCAACCCTACCCCTGTCGCAGCCCAAACCCTACCCCTAACCCTAACCTTACCCCTAACCCCAACCACCTCCCTACCCCTAACACCAATCCCTAACCCGAAACTCTGCCCCAACCACAACCCTAACCCCAACCCTTCCCCTAAACCTAATCCCAACCATACCGCTAAGCCTTACCTAACCCTAACCCCATCCCCAACCCTAACCCCATCCTCAACCCCAACCCCATCCCTACCATTAACCCTACTTCTAACCCCAACCCTACCTCTAACCCTAACCCCAATCCCAACTCTACCCAACCCCAACTCTACCCTTAACCCTACCCCTAATTCCAACCCTACCCCTAAAACCTAAACACAACCCTAACCCTAACTCTACTACTACCCCTTACCCTAACCCCAACCCAAACCTTACCCCTAACCCTAACCCCTTACACCAACCCCAACCCTACCCCTAGCCCCAACCCTAACCCTACCCAGAGCCCAAACCCAACCCTAACCCCTAACCCTAACCCCAACCCCAACCCTACCCCTAACCTGAAACCTAACCCCAAACCCTAACCCCTACCCCAACCCCTAACCCCAACCCTACCCCTAACCCCAATGCTACCCCAACACTACCCCTAAACCTAGCCCCTAACCCCAACCCCAACCCTACCCCTAACCCCAAACCCTAACCCCTACCCCTAACCCCAACCCCAACCCTACCCTACCCAACCCTAACTCCTAACCATAACCCCAACCCTAACCCTAACCCCAACCCTAACCCCAACTCCACCCCTACCCGACCCCCTAACCTCAACCCCAAGCCCAACGCTACCCCTAACCCTACCCCCAACCCTGACTCCAATCCCAACCCTACCCCCAACCCTAACCCTACCCCAAGCCCAACCCTAAACCTAAACCCTAACCCTACCCCTAAACCCTACCCCTACCCTTAAACCTAACCCTAACGCCAACCCCAACCCTACCCCTAGCCCCAACCCTACCCCTAACCCCAACCCTACCCCTAACCCCAAAACTAACCCCAACCCCTAAGCCTAACCCCAACCCAACTTCTAACCCCAACCCTACCACTAACCCCTAACCCCAACCCTACCCATAACCCAAACCCCAAACCTACCCCTAACCCTAACCCCAACCGTACCCCTAACCCCAACCCAACCCCAACCCCCTAACCTCAACCCCAAGCCCAAAACTACCCCTAACCCGACCCCAACCCTACCCCTAACCCCAACCCCAACCCTACCCCAAGCGCAACCCTACACCTAACCCCTAATCCTAACCCTACCCCTCACCCCAAACCGAACCCAACCCCTAACCCCAACCCTACCCCAACTCTAACTCCAAACCCAACCCTAACCCCAACCTCAACCCTACCCCTCACCCCAATCTCTAACCCCAACCCCAATCCTACCCCTAACCTAACCCTAACCTATCCCTGACCCTAAACCCAGCCCCAACCCTAACCTCAACCCCTACCCCCTAACCCAAACCCCAACCCCAACCCTACCCCTAACTTAACCCTAACCCAAGCCCCAACCCTAACCTCAACCCCTACCCCCTAACCCTAATCCTAACCCCAACCCCTCCCCTAACCCCTAACCCCAACCCTACCCATAAACCTAACCCCAAACGTAACCCTACCCCTAACCCCAACCCCAATTCTACCCCTAACCCCAACCCTAGCCCTAACCCCAACCCTACCCCTAACCCCAAGCCCAACCCCAATCCTACCCCTAACCCCAAAACTAACCCCAACCACTAACCCTAACCCCAACTTCTAACCCCAACCCTACCCCTAACCCCAACCCTAACCCCAACCCAAACCCTAGCCCTAACCCCAACCTCAGCCCTACCCCTAGCCCCAATCTCTAACCCCAACCCCAACCCTACCCCTAACCTAACCCCAACCCCTAACCCTAACCCCAACCCTACCCCTAACCCTATCTCTAACCCCAACCCTACCCCTAACCTTAACCCCAACCCTACCCCTGTCACAGCCCAAACCCTACCTCTAACCCTAACCTTACCCCTAACCCCAACCACCTCCCTACCCCTAACACCAATCCCTAACCCGAAACTCTGCCCCAACCACAACCCTAACCCCAACCCTTCCCCTAAACCTAATCCCAACCATACCGCTAAGCCTTACCTAACCCTAACCCCATCCCCAACCCTAACCCTAACCCCATCCTCAACCCCAACCCCATCCCTACCAGTAACCCTACTTCTAACCCCAACCCTACCTCTAACCCTAACCCCAATCCCAACTCTACCCTTAACCCTACCCCTAATCCCAACCCTACCCCTAAAACCTAAACACAACCCTAACCCTACTACTACCCCTTACCCTAACCCCAACCCAAACCTTACCCCTAACCCTAACCCCTTACACCAACCCCAACCCTACCCCTAGCCCCAACCCTAACCCTACCCAGAGCCCAAACCCAACCCTAACCCCTAACCCCAACCCCAACCCTACCCCTAACCTGAAACCCAACCCCTACCCCAACCCCTAACCCCAACCCTACCCCTAACCCCAATGCTACCCCAACACTACCCCTAAACCTAGCCCCTAACCCCAACCCCAACCCTACCCCTAACCCCAAACCCTAACCCCTACCTCTAACCCCAACCCCAACCCCAACCCTACCCTACCCAACCCTAACTCCTAACCATAACCCCAACCCTAACCCCTAACCCTACCCCTAACCCCAACCCTAACCCCAACTCCACCCCTACCCGACCCCCTAACCTCAACCCCAAGCCCAACGCTACCCCTAACCCTACCCCCAACCCTGACTCCAATCCCAACCCTACCCCCAACCCTAACCCTACCCCAAGCCCAACCCTAAACCTAAACCCTAACCCTACCCCTAAACCCTACCCCTTACCCCAACCCTACCCTTAAACCTAACCCTAACGCCAACGCCAACGCCAACCCCACCCCTAGCCCCAACCCTACCCCTAACCCCAAAACTAACCCCAACCCAACTTCTAACCCCAACCCTACCACTAACCCCTAACCCCAACCCTAACCCCAACCCAAACCCTACCCCTAACCCCAACCCTACCCCTAGCCCCAATCTCTAACCCCAACCCTACCCCTAACCCAAACCTAACCCCAACCCCTAACCCTAACCCCAACCTCAACCACAAACCCAACCCTACCCCTAACCCTAACCCTTCACCTAGCCCCTAACCCTACACCCTAATCCTAACCCTACCCCTAACCCCAACCCTACCCCTAACCCCAACACCTAACCCCTAACCCTACCCCTAACCCCAACCTTACCCCTAACACCAACCCTACCCCTAACCTCAACCCTCAATCCTACTCCTAACCCTAACCTAACCGTAAACCCAACCCCAACCCTAACAAAAACCCCTAACCCTAACCCCAACCCTAAACCTACCCCTAACCCCAACACGACCTCTAACCCTAACCTCAACCCTACCCTTAACCCCAACCCTAACCCTAACCCTAACCCCAACAGTACCCCTAACCCCAACCCTACACCCAACCCCCAACCCTACCCTTAACCCTACCCCTAACCTCAACCCCAAGCCTAACCCTACCCCTTAAACTAACCCTACCACTAATCCTAGCTCCTACCCCTACCCCAACCCCCTAACCCTAACCCCTACCCCAAACCCCAACCATACCCCTACCCCCTAACCCCAACTCCAACCCTACCCCTAAACCTAATCCCAACCCTACCCCTAACCTCAACCCTAAACCTACCCCTAACCCTAACACCAACCCATTCCCTAACCCTACCCCTAACCCCAACCATATCCCTAACTTTAACCCTAACACTACCCCTAAACCCTAACCCCAACCCCAACCCCAACCCTACCCCTAACCCTACCCCTAACCCAAAGCCCAACCCTACCCCTAACCACAACCCCAACCCTACCCCTAACCCCAAAACCAACCCCAACCCTAACCCCAACTCTACCCCTAAACCCTAACCCCAACCCTACCCCTAAACCTAACCTCAACCCCAACCCTAACCCTACCCCTAATCCAAACCCCGACCCAACCCTAACCCCAACCCACAACCCCTAACCCCAACCCCAACTCTTCCCCTAACCCTAATCCGAACCCTACCCTTAACCCCTAACCCTAACCCCCACCCCAACCCCAACCCTACCAAAAAAACCAACCACAACCGTAACCCTACCCCTAACCACAAGCCCAATTCTACCCCTAATCCCAATTCCTAACCCTACCCCTAACCCAAAATGCAACCCTACCCCTAACGCTATCCCTAACCCAAAATCCAACCCTACCCCTTACCCTAACCCCAACCCTACCCCTAACCCTATCCCGACCCCCTAACCCCAACCCTACTCCTAACCCCAACCCTATACCAAGCCTACCCCTAACCCTTTAACACTACCTCTAAACCTAAACCCTACACCTAACCCCTAACACCAAGCCTACCCCTACCCCCAACGCCAAACCTACCCCTAACCCTTAGCCCAACCCTACCCCTAACCCCAACCATAACCCCGAACCCTAACCACTAACCCCAAACCTACTCCTAACTCCTACCCCTAACCCTAACCACTATCCCCAAGCCTACTCCTAACCCCTAACCCTAACCCCTAAACCAAACCCTACCCTTACCCCAAACCCCAACACTACCCCTAACCCCTACCCTACCCTACCCCTAAACACTAACCCCAACCCTACCCCTAACCCTACCCCCAACCCCAAACCTACCCCAAACCCCTACCCCAACCCTACCCTTAACCCGAACCCTAACCCTACACCAAGCCCAAACCCAACCCTACCCTAACCCCTAACCACAACCCCAAACTCCACCCCTAAGCTCTAACCCTAACCCCAACCCCTAACCCTACCCCTAACCCCAACCTTACCCCTAAACCTAATCCCAACCTCAACCCTACCCCTAACCCCAATCTCTAATCCCAACCCTACCCCTAACCCCTAACCGCAACCCTACCCCTAAACCCAATCCTACCCCTAACCCCTACCCCAACCCTACCCCTAACCACAATCTCTAACCCCAAACCCAAGCCTACCCTTACCCCTTACCCCAACCCTACCCCTAACCCCAACCCTACCCAAAAAAGCAACCCTACCCCTAACCCCAACCCTACCCCAAAAACCTAACCTAACTCTAACCACAACCCTAAACCCAACCCAAACCCCAACCCTACCCCTAACCCCAACCCTACCCCTAACCCCAACCCGAACCTCAATCCTACCCCTAACCCCAATCCTACAACTTACCCTCACCTGAACACCAAGCCCAACCCTACCCTAACCCCTAATACTAACCCCAACCACAACCCTAACCCCAACCCTAACCCTAACCCCAACCCTACCCCTAACCCTAACCCCAATCTCAACCCTACCTCTAACTCCTAACCCCAACCCTACCCCTAACCCTAACCCCAACCCTAACCCTCACCTAAACCCCAAGCTAAACCCTACCCCTAATCCTAACCCCAACCACAACCCTAACCCCAACAATAACACCAAGCCCCAATCCCTACCCATACCCCCTAACCCTAACCCCAATCCTACCTCTAACCCCAATCCCAACCCTATCCCTAACTCCCAACCCCAACCCTACCCCTAACCCTCACCTAAACCACAAGCTAAACCCTACCCCTAATCCTAAACCCAACCACAACCCTAACCCCAACCCTAACACCAAGCCCCAATCCCTACCCCTACCCCCTAAGCCTAACCCCAACCCTACCCCCAATCCCAACCCTAACCCTAACTTCCAACCCCAACCCTACCCCTAACCCTAACCCTAATCCCAAACCTAACCCTAACCCTACCCCTAAAACCCAAACCCCAGCCCCAACCCGGCCCCTAACCCCTAACCCTATCCCTAACCTCAACCATATGCCTAACGCTATCCCTAACCCCAGCCCTACCTCTAACCCATAACCCCTAATCCTACCCCGACCCCCTAACCCTACCCCAAGCCCAACCCTACCCCTAACCCTACCTCTAAACCCTAACCCTACCCCTAACCCCGACCCTACCCCTAATCCTAACCCCAACACCAACCCCAACCCTACCCCTAACCCCAACCTCAACCCTACCCCTAACCACAATCTCTAACCCCAAACCCAAGCCTACCCTTACCCCTTACCCCAACCCTACCCCTAACTCCAACCCTACCCCAAAAAGCAACCCTACCCCTAACCCCAACCCTACCCCAAAAACCTAACCTAACTCTAACCACAACCCTAACCCTAACCCCAACCCCAAACCCAACCCTACCCCTAACTCCAACCCTACCCCTAACCCTAACCCCAACCCCAACCCTAACCTCTACCCTACCCCTAACCCCAATCTCTAACCCCAACCCTACCCCTTACCCTCTCCTGAACACTAAGCCCAACCCTACCCTAACCCCTAATACTAACCCCAACCACAACCCTAACCCCAACCCTACCCCTAACCCCAATCTCAACCCTACCTCTAACTCCTAACCCCAACCCTACCCCTAACCCTAACCCCAACTCTAACCCCAACCCCAACCCTAACACCAAGCCCCAATCCCTACCCCTCCCCCCTAACCCTAACCCCAACCCTACCCCTAACCCCAATCCCAACCCTACCCCTAACTCCCAACCCTACCCCTAACCCCAAACCTAACCCTAACCCCAACCCGGCCCCTAACCCCTAACCCTATCCCTAACCTCAACCATACGCCTAACGCTATCCCTAACCCCAGACCTACCTCTAACCCATAACCCCTAATCCTGCCCCGACCCCCTAACCCTACCCAAGCCCAACCCTACCCCTAACCCCTAACCCTACCTCTAAACCCTAACCCTACCCCTAACCCCGACCCTACCCCTAATCCTAACCCCAACCCCAACCTCAACCCTACTACTAACCACAATCTCTAACCCCAAACCCAAGCCTACCCTTACCCCAACCCTACCCCTAACTCCAACCCTACCCCAAAAAGCAACCCTACCCCTAACCCCAACCCTACCCCAAAAACCTAACCTAACTCTAACCACAACCCTAACCCCAACCCCAACCCCAACCCTACCCCTAACCCCAACCCTACCCCTAACCCTAACCCCAACCCCAACCCTAACCCCAATCTCTAACCCCAACCCTACCCCTTACCCTCTCCTGAACACTAAGCCCAACCCTACCCTAACCCCTAATACTAACCCCAACCACAACCCTAACCCTAACCCCAACCCCAAACCCAACCCTACCCCTAACCCTAACCCCAAACCTAACCCTAACCCCAACCCTACCCCTAAACCCAAACCCCAGCCCCAACCTGGCCCCTAACCCTTTCCCTAACCTCAACCATACGCCTAACGCTATCCCTAACCCCAGCCCTACCTCTAACCCATAACCCCTAATCCTACCCCGACCCCCTAACCCTACCCCAAGCCCAACCCTACCCCTAACCCTACCTCAAAACCCTAACCCTACCCCTAACCCCGACCCTACCCCTAATCCTAACCCCAACACCAACCCCACCCCTAACCCCAACCTCAATCCTACCCCTAACCACAATCTCTAACCCCAAACCCAAGCCTACCCTTACCCCTTACCCCAACGCTACCCCTAAGCCCAACCCTACCCCAAAAAGCAACCCTACCCCTAACCCCAACCCTACCCCAAAAACCTAACCTAACTCTAACCACAACCCTAACCCCAACCCCAAACCCAACCCTACCCCTAACCCCAACCCTACCCCTAACCCCAACCCTAACCTCAACCCTACCCCTAACCCCAATCTCTAACCCCAACCCTACCCCTTACCCTCACCTGAACACCAAGCCCAACCCTACCCTAACCCCTAATACTAACCCCAACCACAACCCTAACCCCAACCCTAACCCCAATCTCAACCCTACCTCTAACTCCTAACCCCAACTCTACCCCTAACCCTAACCCCAACCCTAACCCTAACCCTCACCTGAACCCCAAGCTCAACCCTACCCCTAATGCTAACCCCAACCACAACCCTAACCCTAACATCAAGCCCCAATCCCTACCCCTTCCCCCTAACCCTAACCCCAACCCTACCCCTAACCCCAATCCCAACCCTACCCCTAACTCCCAACCCCAACCCTACCCCTAACCCCACCTCTAAACCCTAACCCTACCCCTAACCCCAACCCTACCCCTAATCCTAACCCCAACACCAACCCCAACCCTACCCCTTACCCCAACCCTAACCGTACCCCTAATTCTAACCCAAAACCCTAACCCCAACACCAACCCTTAACACTAACCCCAACCCTACCCCTAACCCCAATCTCAACCCTACCTCTAACTCCTAACCCCAACCCTACCCCTAACCCTAACCCTCACCTGAACCCCAAGCTCAACCCTACCCCTAATCCTAACCCCAACCACAACGCTAACCCCAACCCCAACCCCAAGCCCCAATCCCTACCCCTCCCCCCTAACCCTAACCCCAACCCTACCCCTAACCCCAATCCCAACCCTACCCCTAACCCCAATCCCAACCCTAACCCCAACCCTACCCCTAAACCCAAACCCCAGCCCCAACCTGGCCCCTAACCCCTAACCCTATCCCTAACCTCAACCATACGCCTAACGCTATCCCTAACCCCAGACCTACCTCTAACCCATAACCCCTAATCCTGCCCCGACCCCCTAACCCTACCCAAGCCCAACCCTACCCCTAACCCTACCTTTAAACCCTAACCCTACCCCTAACCCCAACCCTACCCCTAATCCTAACCCCAACACCAACCCCAACCCTACCCCTTACCCCAACCCTAACCCTAATTCTAACCCAAAACCCTAACCCCAACACCAACCCTTAACCCTTACCCCAACCCTAGCCCTAACCCTAACCCCAACCCCAACCTCAACCCTACCCCTAACCACAATCTCTAACCCCAAACCCAAGCCTACCCTTACCCCTTACCCCAACCCTACCCCTAACTCCAACCCTACCCCAAAAAGCAACCCTACCCCTAACCCCAACCCTACCCCAAAAACCTAACCTAACTCTAACCACAACCCTAACCCTAACCCCAACCCCAAACCCAACCCTACCCCTAACTCCAACCCTACCCCTAACCCCAACCCCAACCCTAACCTCAACCCTACCCCTAACCCCAATCTCAACCCTACCTCTAACTCCTAACCCCAACCCTACCCCTAACCCTAACCCCAACCACAACCCTAACCCCAACCCCAACCCTAACACCAAGCCCCAATCCCTACCCCTCCCCCCTAACCCTAACCCCAACCCTACCCCTAACCCCAATCCCAACCCTACCCCTAACTCCCAACCCTACCCCTAACCCCAAACCTAACCCCAAACCTAACCCTAACCCCAACCCTACCCCTAAACCCCAGCCCCAACCTGGCCCCTAACCTCTAACCCTATCCCTAACCTCAACCATACGCCGAACGCTATCCCTAACCCCAGACCTACCTCTAACCCATAACCCCTAATCCTGCCCCGACCCCCTAACCCTACCCAAGCCCAACCCTACCCCTAACCCTACCTCTAAACCCTACCCCTAACCCCGACCCTACCCCTAATCCTAACCCCAACACCAACCCCAACCCCAACCTCAACCCTACCCCTAACCACAATCTCTAACCCCAAACCCAAGCCTACCCTTACCCCTTACCCCAACCCTACCCCTAACTCCAACCCTACCCCAAAAAGCAACCCTACCCCTAACCCCAACCCTACCCCAAAAACCTAACCTAACTCTAACCACAACCCTAACCCTAACCCCAACCCCAACCCTACCCCTAACCCCAACCCTACCCCTAACCCCAACCCCAATCTCAACCCTACCTCTAACTCCTAACCCCAACCCTACCCCTAACCCTAACCCCAACCCCAAACCTAACTTGAACCCCAAGCTCAACCCTACCCCTAATCCTAACCCCAACCACAACCCCAACCCCAACACCAAGCCCCAATCCCTACCCCTCCCCCCTAACCCTAACCCCAACCCTACCCCTAACCCCAATCCCAACCCTACCCCTAACCCCAAACCTAACCCTAACCCCAACCCTACCCCTAAACCCAAACCCCAGCCCCAACCTGGCCCCTAACCCCTAACCCTATCATTAACCTCAACCATACGCCTAACGCTATCCCTAACCCCAGACCTACCTCTAACCCATAACCCCTAATCCTGCCCCGACCCCCTAACCCTACCCAAGCCCAACCCTACCCCTAACCCTACCTTTAAACCCTAACCCTACCCCTAACCCCAACCCTACCCCTAATCCTAACCCCAACACCAACCCCAACCCTACCCCTTACCCCAACCCTAACCCTAACCCAAAACCCTAACCCCAACACCAACCCTTAACCCTTACCCCAACCCTAGCCCTAACCCTAACCCCAACCCCAACCCCAACCCTAACCTCAACCCTACCCCTAACCACAATCTCTAACCCCAAACCCAAGCCTACCCTTACCCCAACCCTACCCCTAACTCCAACCCTACCCCAAAAAGCAACCCTACCCCTAACCCCAACCCTACCCCAAAACCTAACCTAACTCTAACCACAACCCTAACCCTAACCCCAACCCCAAACCCAACCCTAACCCTAACCCCAACCCTAACCTCAACCCTACCCCTAACCCCAACCCTACCCCTTACCCTCTCCTGAACACTAAGCCCAACCCTACCCTAACCCCTAATACTAACCCCAACCACAACCCTAACCCCAACCCTACCCCTAACCCCAATCTCAACCCTACCTCTAACTCCTAACCCCAACCCTACCCCTAACCCTAACCCCAACCACAACCCTAACCCCAACCCCAACCCTAACACCAAGCCCCAATCCCTACCCCTCCCCCCTAACCCTAACCCCAACCCTACCCCTAACCCCAATCCCAACCCTACCCCTAACTCCCAACCCTACCCCTAACCCCAAACCTAACCCTAACCCCAACCCTACCCCTAAACCACAGCCCCAACCTGGCCCCTAACCCCTAACCCTATCCCTAACCTCAACCATACGCCTAACGCTATCCCTAACCCCAGACCTACCTCTAACCCATAACCCCTAATCCTGCCCCGACCCCCTAACCCTACCCAAGCCCAACCCTACCCCTAACCCCCTAACCCTACCTCTAAACCCTAACCCTACCCCTAACCCCGACCCTACCCCTAATCCTAACCCCAACACCAACCCCAACCCCAACCTCAACCCTACCCCTAACCACAATCTCTAACCCCAAACCCAAGCCTACCCTTACCCCTTACCCCAACCCTACCCCTAACTCCAACCCTACCCCAAAAAGCAACCCTACCCCTAACCCCAACCCTACCCCAAAAACCTAACCTAACTCTAACCACAACCCTAACCCTAACCCCAACCCCAACCCCAACCCTACCCCTAACCCCAACCCTACCCCTAACCCCAACCCCAACCCTAACCCCAATCTCTAACCCCAACCCTACCCCTTACCCTCTCCTGAACACTAAGCCCAACCCTACCCTAACCCCTAATACTAACCCCAACCACAACCCTAACCCCAACCCCAACCCCAACCCCAAACCCAACCCTACCCCTAACCCCAAACCTAACCCTAACCCTACCCCTAAACCCCAGCCCCAACCCGGCCCCTAACCCTTTCCCTAACCTCAACCATACGCCTAACGCTATCCCTAACCCCAGCCCTACCTCTAACCCATAACCCCTAATCCTACCCCGACCCCCTAACCCTACCCCAAGCCCAACCCTACCCCTAACCCTTAACCCTACCTCAAAACCCTAACCCTACCGCTAATCCTAACCCCAACACCAACCCCACCCCTAACCCCAACCTCAATCCTACCCCTAACCACAATCTCTAACCCCAAACCCAAGCCTACCCTTACCCCTTACCCCAACGCTACCCCTAAGCCCAACCCTACCCCAAAAAGCAACCCTACCCCTAACCCCAACCCTACCCCAAAAACCTAACCTAACTCTAACCACAACCCTAACCCCAACCCCAACCCCAAACCCAACCCTACCCCTAACCCCAACCCTACCCCTAACCCCAACCCTACCCCTAACCCCAATCTCTAACCCCAACCCTACCCCTTACCCTCACCTGAACACCAAGCCCAACCCTACCCTAACCCCTAATACTAACCCCAACCACAACCCTAACCCCAACCCTACCCCTAACCCCAATCTCAACCCTACCTCTAACTCGTAACCCCAACTCTACCCCTAACCCTAACCCCAACCCTAACCCTCACCTGAACCCCAAGCTCAACCCTACCCCTAATCCTAACCCCAACCACAACCCTAACCCTAACATCAAGCCCCAATCCCTACCCCTTCCCCCTAACCCTAACCCCAACCCTACCCCTAACCCCAATCCCAACCCTACCCCTAACTCCCAACCCCAACCCTACCCCTAACCCCACCTCTAAACCCTAACCCTACCCCTAACCCCAACCCTACCCCTAATCCTAACCCCAACACCAACCCCAACCCTACCCCTTACCCCAACCCTAACCCTACCCCTAATTCTAACCCAAAACCCTAACCCCAACACCAACCCTTAACCCTAACCCCAACCCTACCCCTAACCCCAATCTCAACCCTACCTCTAACTCCTAACCCCAACCCTACCCCTAACCCTAACCCCAACCCTAACCCTTACCTAAACCCCAAGCTAAACCCTACCCCTAATCCTAACCCCAACCCTAACCCCAACCCTAACACCAAGCCCCAATCCCTACCCCTACCCCCTAACCCTAACCCCAACCCTACCCCTAACCCCAATCCCAACCCTACCCCTAACTCCCAACCCTACCCCTAACCCCACCTCTAAACCCTAACCCTACCCCTAACCCCAACCCTACCCCTAATCCTAACCCCAACACCAACCCCAACCCTACCCCTTACCCCAACCCTAACCCTACCCCTAATTCTAACCCAAAACCCTAACCCCAACACCAACCCTTAACCCTAACCCCAACCCTACCCCTAACCCCAATCTCAACCCTACCTCTAACTCCTAACCCCAACCCTACCCCTAACCCTAACCCCAACCCTAACCCTTACCTAAACCCCAAGCTAAACCCTACCCCTAATCCTAACCCCAACCCTAACCCCAACCCTAACACCAAGCCCCAATCCCTACCCCTACCCCCTAACCCTAACCCCAACCCTACCCCTAACCCCAATCCCAACCCTACCCCTAACTCCCAACCCCAGCCCTACCCCTAACCCCAAACCTAACCCTAACCCCAACCCTACCCCTAAACCCAAACCCCAGCCCCAACCCGGCCCCTAACCCCTAACCCTATCCCTAACCTCAACCATACGCCTAACGCTATCCCTAACCCCAGCCCTACCTCTAACCCATAACCCCTAATCCTACCCCGACCCCCTAACCCTACCCCAAGCCCAACCCTACCCCTAACCCCTAACCCTACCTCTAAACCCTAACCCTACCCCTAACCCCGACCCTACCCCTAATCCTAACCCCAACACCAACCCCACCCCTAACCCCAACCTCAATCCTACCCCTAACCACAATCTCTAACCCCAAACCCAAGCCTACCCTTACCCCTTACCCCAACGCTACCCCTAAGCCCAACCCTACCCCAAAAAGCAACCCTACCCCTAAGCCCAACCCTACCCCAAAAACCTAACCTAACTCTAACCACAACCCTAACCCCAAACCCAACCCTACCCCTAACCCCAATCCTACCCCTAACCCCAACCCTAACCTCAACCCTACCCCTAACCCCAATCTCTAACCCCAACCCTACCCCTTACCCTCACCTGAACACCAAGCCCAACCCTACCCTAACCCCTAATACTAACCCCAACCCCAACCCTACCCCTAACCCTAACCCTAACCCTAACCCCAATCTCAACCCTACCTCTAACTCCTAACCCCAACCCTACCCCTAACCCTAACCCCAACCCTAACCCTAACCCTCACCTGAACCCCAAGCTCAACCCTACCCCTAATCCTAACCCCAACCCTAACACCAAGCCCCAATCCCTACCCCTTCCCCCTAACCCTAACCCCAACCCTACCCCTAACCCCAATCCCAACCCTACCCCTAACTCCCAACCCCAACCCTACCCCTAACCCCAAACCTAACCCTAACCCCAACCCTACCCCTAACCCCACCTCTAAACCCTAACCCTACCCCTAACCCCAACCCTACCCCTAATCCTAACCCCAACACCAACCCCAACCCTACCCCTTACCCCAACCCTAACCCAAAACCCTAACCCCAACACCAACCCTTAACCCTTACCCCAACCCTACCCCTAACCCCAACTCAAACCCTAACCTCAACCCTACCCCTAACCCCAATCTCTAACCCCAACCATACAACTTACCCTCACCTGAACACCAAGCCCAACCCTACCCTAACCCCTAATACTAACCCCAACCACAACCCTAACCCCAACCCTAATCCCAACCCTACCCCTAACCCCAATCTCAACCCTACCTCTAACTCCTAACCCCAACCCTACCCCTAACCCTAACCTCAACGCTAACCCTCACCTAAACCCCAAGCTAAACCCTACCCCTAATCCTAACCCCAACCACAACCCTAACACCAACCCTAACACCAAGCCCCAATCCCTACCCCTACCCCCTAACCCTAACCCCAACCCTACCCCTAACCCCAATCCCAACCCTACCCCTACCCCTAACCCCAACCCTCACCTAAACCCCAAGCTAAACCCTACCCCTAATCCTAACCCCAACCACAACCCTAACCCCAACCCTAACACCAAGCCCCAATCCCTACCCCCTAACCCTACCCCTAACCCCAATCTCAACCCTACCCCTAACTCCCAACCCCAACCCTACCCCTAACCCCAGCTTCAACCCCAACCCTACCCCTAAACCCAAACCCCAGCCCCAACCCGGCCCCTAACCCCTAACCCTATCCCTAACCTCAACCATACGCCTAACGCTATCCCTAACCCCAGCCCTACCTCTAACCCATAACCCCTAATCCTACCCCGACCCCCTAACCCTACCCCAAACCCAACCCTACCCCTAACCCTACCTCTAAACCCTAACCCTACCCCTAACCCCAACCCTACCCCTAATCCTAACCCCAACACCAACCCTACCCCTAACCCCAACCTCAACCCTACCCCTAACCACAATCTCTAACCCCAAACCCAAGCCTACCCTTACCCCAACCCTACCCCTAACCCCAACCCTACCCCAAAAAGCAACCCTACCCCTAACCCCAAAAACCTAACCTAGCTCTAACCACAACCCTAACCCTAACCCCAACCCCAAACCCAACCCTACCCCTAACCCCAACCCTAACCCCAACCCCAACCTCAACCCTACCCCTAACCCCAATCTCTAACCTCAACCCTACCCCTTACCCTCACCTGAACACCAAGCCCAACCCTACCCTAACCCCTAATACTAACCCCAACCACAACCCTAACCCCAACCCTACCCCTAACCCTAACCCCAATCTCAACCCTACCTCTAACTCCTAACCCCAACCCTACCCCTAACCCCAACCCTAACCCTCACCTGAACCCCAAGCTCAACCCTACCCCTAATCCTAACCCCAACCCCAACCCTAACCCTAACACCAAGCCCCAATCCCTACCCCTTCCCCCTAACCCTAACCCCAACCCTACCCCTAACCCCAATCCCAACCCTACCCCTAACTCCCAACCCCAACCCTACCCCTAACCCCAAACCTAACCCTAACCCCAACCCTACCCCTAAACCCAAACCCCTGCCCCAACCTGGACCCTAACCCCTAACCCTATCCCTAACCACAACCATACGCCTAACGCTATCCCTAACCCCAGCCCTACCTCTAACCCATAACCCCTAATCCTGCCCCGACCCCCTAACCCTACCCAAGCCCAACCCTACCCCTAACCCCACCTCTAAACCCTAACCCTACCCCTAACCCCAACCCTACCCCTAATCCTAACCCCAACACCAACCCCAACCCTACCCCTTACCCCAACCCTACCCCTAATTCTAACCCAAAACCCTAACCCCAACACCAACCCTTAACCCTTACCCCAACCCTACCCCTAACCCCAACTCCAACCCTAACCTCAACCCTACCCCTAACCACAATCTCTAACCCCAACCCTACAACTTACCCTCACCTGAACACCAAGCCCAACCCTACCCTAACCCCTAATACTAACCCCAACCACAACCCTAACCCCAACCCTAACCCCAACCCTACCCCTAACCCCAATCTCAACCCTACCTCTAACTCCTAACCCCAACCCTACCCCTAACCCTAACCTCAACCCTACCCCTAACCCTACCCCTAACCCTAACCCCAACCATACCCTCACCTAAACCCCAAGCTAAACCCTACCCCTAATCCTAACCCCAACCACAACCCTAACCCCAACCCTAACACCAAGCCCCAATCCCTACCCCTACCCCCTAACCCTACTCCTAACCTCTAACCCTAACCCCTAAACCCAACCCTACCCTACCCCTAAACACTAACCCCAACCTTACCCCTAACCCTACCCCTATCCCCAAACCTACCCCTAACCCCTACCCCAACCCTACCCTTAACCCCAACCCTAACCCTACACCAAGCCCAAACCTAACCCTACCCTAACCTTAACCCCAACCCTTACCCTAACCCTAGCCCCTAACCCCAACCCCCAACCCCACCCCTAAGCTCCAACCCCAACCCCTAACCCAAACCCTACCCCTAACCCCATCCTTACCCCTAACGCCACCCTCAACCCTACCCCTAATCGCAATCTCTAATCCCAACCCTACCCCTAACCCCTACCCGTAACCCCAAACCTGCGCCTAACCTAACCCCAACCCTAACCCTACACCAAGCCCAAACCCAACCCTACCCCTAACCCCAACCCCAACCCTTAACCAACCCAACTCCTAAGCCTACCCCCTAACCCCTAACCACAACCCTACCCCTAACCCCAACCCTACCCTTAGCCCCTACCCTAAACCCCTACCCCAACCTCAACCCTACCCCTAACCCCAATCTCTAACCCCAAACCCAAGCCTACCCTTACCCCTTACCCCAACCCTACCCCTAACCCCAACCCTACCCCCAAAACCTAACCTAACCCCAACCCCAACCCTAACCCCAACCCCAACCCCAACCCTAACCCCAACCCCAACCCTACCCCTAACCCTAACCCCAACCCCAACCCCAACCCTAACCCTAACCGCAACCCTACCCCTATCCCCAATCTCAAACCCCAACCCTACCCCTTACCCTCACCTGAACCCCAAACCCAAGCCTACCCTAACCCCTAATCCTAACCCCAACCAAAACCCTAACCCTAACTCCAACCCCACCCCTAACCCCAATCCCAACCCTACCTCTAACTCCTAACCCCAACCCTACCCCTAACCCCAACCCTAACACTCACCTGAACCCCAAGCTAAACCCTACCCCTAACCCCTAATCCTATCCCCAACCACAACCCTAACCACAAGCCCCAATCCCTACCCTACCCCCTAACCCCATCCCTACCCCTAACCCCAAACCTAACCCCAACCCTACTCCTAAACCAAAACCCCAGCCCCAACCCGGCCCCTAACCCTATCCCTAACATTAACCCAACGCTTAACGTTATCCCTAATCCCTTACCCAAACCCGAACCCCAACCCTAACCCATAACCACAAATCCTGCCCCGACCCCTAACCCTACCCCTAACCCTACCCCAAGCCCAACCCTACCCCTAACCCCTAACCCTACCTCTAAACCCTACCCCTACCCCCAACACCAACCCCAACCCTACCCCTAACCCTACCCCTAACCCTACCCCTAACCCTTACCACAACCCTACCCCTAACCCTACCCCTAACTCTAACCCTCACCCAAACACCAACCCTTACCCCAACCCTACCCCTAACCCCAACCCTACCCGTAACCCAAACTCTACCCCTAACCCCAACCTCCACCCTAACCCCAACCCCAAACCCCAACCCTAACCCTAACCCCAATCCTTCCCCTAACCCCAATCTCAACCTTACCCCTAACCCTAACCTTACCCTAACCCCAACCCTAACCCAAACCTCAACCCTACCCCCATCCCCAACCCTAACCCCAACCCCAACAATACCCCTAACCCCTAACCCTTTCCCTAACCCCCAACCCCAACCCTACACCTAACCCTTAACCCCAACCCTACCCCTAACCCCATCTCTAACCCCAGCCCTACCCCTAACACCAACCCTACCGCTAACCTTAACCCCAACCCTACCCCTAACCTCAAACCTACCCCTAAACCCAACCCTATCCCTAACCCTACCCCTAATCTCAAACCCAACCCCTAACCCAACTCAAACCCTACCCCTAACCCCAAACCCAACCCTACCCCTAACCACTAACCCTACCCATAACCTCAACCCCAAGCCCAACCCTACCCCTAACCCCTAACCCTAACCTTTAATCCTCATCCCAACCTTAACCCTAACCCCCAACCCCAACTCTACCCCTACCCCTAACCCCAATCCCAACCCTAACCCTACCCCTAACATTAACCCCAACCCTAACCTTTATTCCTCATCCCAATCCCAACGTTAACCTTAACCCCCAACTCCAACCTTACTCCTTAACCCTACCCCTAACCCCAACCCCACACCTACGCCTATCCTTAACCCTAACCCCAACCCCTAACCCCAACCCTACCCAGAGCCCAAACCCAACCCTAGAACCTAACCACAACCCTATCCCTAACACCAAACCTAGCCCCAAACCCGAACCCTAACCCAAATCTCAACCCCACCCCTACCCAAACCTAACCCCTAACCCAAACCCTACACCTAACCCCATCCTTACCCCTAACACCACCCTCAACCCTACCCCTAATCCCAATCTCTAATCCCAACCCTACCCCAAACCCTAACCCTTACCCCCAACCCTACCCCTAACTCTAACCCAAAACCCTAACCCCAACACCAACCCTTAACCCTTACCCCAACCCCTAAACCAAACTCTACCCCTAACCCTAACCTCCACCCTAACCCCAATCCCAAACCCCAACCCTAACCCTAACCCCAACCCCAATCCTTCCCCTAACCCCAATCTCAACCTTACCCCTAACCCAAACCTCAACCCTACCCCTAACCCCATCCCTAACCCCAACCCCAACCCCAACCAACAATACCCCTAACCCCTAACCCTTTCCCTAACCCCAACCCTACCCCTAACACTACCCCGACCCCCTAACCCCAACCCTATCACTAACCCCAACCCCTATCCCTTAAACACTACCTCTAAACCCTAACCCTACACCTAACCCCTAACACCAACCCTACCCCTAACCCCAACGCCAACCCCAAACCTACCCCTAACCCCAAGCCCAACCCTACCCCTAACCCCAACCCTAACCACTAACCCCAACCCTACTCCTAACCTCTAACCCTAACCCCTAAACCCAACCCTACCCTACCCCTAAACACTAACCCCAACCTTACCCCTAACCCTACCCCTATCCCCAAACCTACCCCTAACCCCTACCCCAACCCTACCCTTAACCCCAACCCTAACCCTACACCAAGCCCAAACCTAACCCTACCCTAACCTTAACCCCAACCCTTACCCTAACCCCTAACCCTAGCCCCTAACCCCAACCCCCAACCCCACCCCTAAGCTCTAACCCCAACCCCTAACCCTACCCAAACCCAACCCCTAACCCAAACCCTACCCCTAACGCCACCCCAACCCTACCCCTAACCCCTACCCGAAACCCCAAACCTGCGCCTAACCTAACCCCAACCCTAACCCTACACCAAGCCCAAACCCAACCCTACCCCTAACCCCAACCCTAACCCCAACCCCAACCCTTAACCAACCCAACTCCTAACCCTACCCCCTAACCACAACCCTACCCCCTAACCCCAACCCTACCCCTAAACCCCAACCTCAACCCTACCCCTAACCCCAATCTCTAACCCCAAACCCAAGCCTACCCTTACCCCAACCCTACCCCTAACCCCAACCCTACCCCCAAAACCTAACCTAACTCTAACCCCAACCCCAACCCCCACCCAAACCCTACCCCTAACCCTAACCCCAACCCTAACCTCAACCCTACCCCTATCCCCAATCTCAAACCCCAACCCTACCCCTCACCTGAACCCCAAACCCAAGCCTACCCTAACCCCTAATCCTAACCCCAACCACAACCCTAACCCCAACCCCAACCCTAACCCTACCCCTAACCCCAATCCCAACCCTACCCCTAACCCTAACCCCAACCCTATCCCCAACCACAACCTTAACCCTAACCCTAACCCTAACCCCAAGCCCAATCCCTACCCTACCCCCTAACCCCAACCCTACCCCTAACCCCAATACCAACCCAACCTCTAACTCCTAACCCCATCCCTACCCCTAACCACAAACCTAACCCCAACCCTACCCCTAAACCCAAACCCCAGCCCCAACCCGGCCCCTAACCCTATCCCTAACATCAACCCAACGCTTAACGTTATCCCTAATCCCTTACCCAAACCCGAACCCCAACCCTAACCCATAACCACAAATCCTACCCCGACCCCTAACCCTACCCCTAACCCTACCCCAAGCCCAACCCTACCCCTAACCCCTAACCCTACCTCTAAACCCTACCCCTACCCCCAACCCTACCCCTAACCCCAACACCAACCCTACCCCTAACCCCAAGCCTAACCCTACCCCAAACCCTTACCCCAACCCTATCCCTAACCCTACCCCTAACTCTAACCCAAAACCCTAACCCAAACACCAACCCTTAACCCTTACCCCAACCCTACCCCTAACCCAAACTCTACCCCTAACCCCAACCTCCACCCTAACCCCAATCCCAAACCCCAATCCCAAACCCCAACCCCAATCCTTCCCCTAAACCCAATCTCAACCTTACCCCTAACCCTAACCTTACCCTAAACCCAACCCTAACCCAAACCTCAACCCTACCCCTAACCCTAACCCCATCCCCAACCCTAACCCCAACCCCAACCCCAACCCCAACAATACCCCTAACCCTTTCCCTAACCCCAACCCCAACCCTACACCTAACCCTTAACCCCAACCCTACCCCTAACCCCATCCCTAACCCCAACCCTATCCCTAACCCCAGCCCTACCCCTACCCATAACACCAACCCTACCGCTAACCTTAACCCCAACCCTACCCCTAACCTCAAACCTACCCCTAAACCCAATCCTATCCCTAACCCTACCCCTAATCTCAACCCCAACCCCTAACCCAACTCAAACCCTACCCCTAACCCCAAACCCAACCCTACCCCTAATCACTAACCCTACCCATAACCTCAACCCCAAGCCCAACCCTACCCCTAACCCTAACCTTTAATCCTCATCCCAACCTTAACCCTACTCCCTAACCCTAACCCCAAACCTACGCCTATCCTTAACCCTAACCCCAACCAAAACTCTACCCCTACCCCTAACCCCAATCCCAACCCTAACCCTACCCCTAACATAAACCCCAACCCTAACCTTTATTCCTCATCCCAATCCCAACGTTAACCCTAACCCCCAACTCCAACCTTACTCCTTAACCCTACCCCTAACCCCACACCTACGCCTATCCTTAACCCTAACCCCAACCCCTAATCCTAACCCCAACCACAACCCTAACCCCAACCCTAACACCAAGCCCCAATCCCTACCCCTTCCCCCTAACCCTAACCCCAACCCTACCCCTAACCCCAATCCCAACCCTACCCCTAACTCCCAACCCCAACCCTACCCCTAACCCCAAACCTAACCCTAACCCCAACCCTACCCCTAAACCCAAACCCCTGCCCCAACCTGGCCCCTAACCCCTAACCCTTTCCCTAACCCCAACCCTACCCCTAACACTACCCCGACCCCCTAACCCCAACCCTATCACTAACCCCAACCCCTATCCCTTAAACACTACCTCTAAACCCTAACCCTACACCTAACCCCTAACACCAACCCTACCCCTAACCCCAACGCCAACCCCAAACCTACCCCTAACCCCAAGCCCAACCCTACCCCTAACCCCAACCCTAACCACTAACCCCAACCCTACTCCTAACCTCTAACCCTAACCCCTAAACCCAACCCTACCCTACCCTGAAACACTAACCCCAACCTTACCCCTAACCCTACCCCTATCCCCAAACCTACCCCTAACCCCTACCCCAACCCTACCCTTAACCCCAACCCTAACCCTACACCAAGCCCAAACCTAACCCTACCCTAACCTTAACCCCAACCCTTACCCTAACCCCTAACCCTAGCCCCTAACCCCAACCCCCAACCCCACCCCTAAGCTCTAACCCCAACCCCTAACCCTACCCAAACCCAACCCCTAACCCAAACCCTACCCCTAACGCCACCCCAACCCTACCCCTAACCCCTACCCGAAACCCCAAACCTGCGCCTAACCTAACCCCAACCCTAACCCTACACCAAGCCCAAACCCAACCCTACCCCTAACCCCAACCCTAACCCCAACCCCAAGCCTTAACCAACCCAACTCCTAACCCTACCCCCTAACCACAACCCTACCCCCTAACCACAACCCTACCCCTAAACCCCAACCTCAACCCTACCCCTAACCCCAATCTCTAACCCCAAACCCAAGCCTACCCTTACCCCAACCCTACCCCTAACCCCAACCCTACCCCCAAAACCTAACCTAACTCTAACCCCAACCCCAACCCCCACCCAAACCCTACCCCTAACCCTAACCCCAACCCTAACCTCAACCCTACCCCTATCCCCAATCTCAAACCCCAACCCTACCCCTCACCTGAACCCCAAACCCAAGCCTACCCTAACCCCTAATCCTAACCCCAACCACAACCCTAACCCCAACCCTAACCCTAACCCTACCCCTAACCCCAATCCCAACCCTACCCCTAACCCTAACCCCAACCCTATCCCCAACCACAACCTTAACCCTAACCCTAACCCTAACCCCAAGCCCAATCCCTACCCTACCCCCTAACCCCAACCCTACCCCTAACCCCAATACCAACCCAACCTCTAACTCCTAACCCCATCCCTACCCCTAACCACAAACCTAACCCCAACCCCACCCCTAAACCCAAACCCCAACCCCAGCCCCAACCCGGCCCCTAACCCTATCCCTAACATCAACCCAACGCTTAATGTTATCCCTAATCCCTTACCCAAACCCGAACCCCAACCCTAACCCATAACCACAAATCCTACCCCGACCCCTAACCCTACCCCTAACCCTACCCCAAGCCCAACCCTACCCCTAACCCCTAACCCTACCTCTAAACCCTACCCCTACCCCCAACCCTACCCCTAACCCCAACACCAACCCTACCCCTAACCCCAAGCCTAACCCTACCCCAAACCCTTACCCCAACCCTATCCCTAACCCTACCCCTAACTCTAACCCAAAACCCTAACCCAAACACCAACCCTTAACCCTTACCCCAACCCTACCCCTAACCCAAACTCTACCCCTAACCCCAACCTCCACCCTAACCCCAATCCCAAACCCCAACCCCAATCCTTCCCCTAAACCCAATCTCAACCTTACCCCTAACCCTAACCTTACCCTAAACCCAACCCTAACCCAAACCTCAACCCTACCCCTAACCCTAACCCCATCCCCAACCCTAACCCCAACCCCAACCCCAACAATACCCCTAACCCTTTCCCTAACCCCAACCCCAACCCTACACCTAACCCTTAACCCCAACCCTACCCCTAACCCCATCCCTAACCCCAACCCTATCCCTAACCCCAGCCCTACCCCTACCCATAACACCAACCCTACCGCTAACCATAACCCCAACCCTACCCCTAACCTCAAACCTACCCCTAAACCCAATCCTATCCCTAACCCTACCCCTAATCTCAACCCCAACCCCTAACCCAACTCAAACCCTACCCCTAACCCCAAACCCAACCCTACCCCTAATCACTAACCCTACCCATAACCTCAACCCCAAGCCCAACCCTACCCCTAACCCTAACCTTTAATCCTCATCCCAACCTTAACCCTACTCCCTAACCCTAACCCCAAACCTACGCCTATCCTTAACCCTAACCCCAACCAAAACTCTACCCCTACCCCTAACCCCAATCCCAACCCTAACCCTACCCCTAACATAAACCCCAACCCTAACCTTTATTCCTCATCCCAATCCCAACGTTAACCCTAACCCCCAACTCCAACCTTACTCCTTAACCCTACCCCTAACCCCACACCTACGCCTATCCTTAACCCTAACCCCAACCCCTAATCCTAACCCCAACCACAACCCTAACCCCAACCCTAACACCAAGCCCCAATCCCTACCCCTTCCCCCTAACCCTAACCCCAACCCTACCCCTAACCCCAATCCCAACCCTACCCCTAACTCCCAACCCCAACCCTACCCCTAACCCCAAACCTAACCCTAACCCCAACCCTACCCCTAAACCCAAACCCTGCCCCAACCTGGCCCCTAACCCCTAACCCTATCCCTAACCTCAACCATAGGCCTAACGCTATCCCTAACCCCAGCCCTACCTCTAACCCATAACCCCTAATCCTGCCCCGACCCCCTAACCCTACCCAAGCCCAAACCTACCCCTAACCCCTAACCCTACCTCTAACCCCAATCCCAACCCTACCCCTAACTCCCAACCCCAACCCTACCCCTAACCCCAAACCTAACCCTAACCCCAACCCTACCCCTAAACCCAAACCCCTGCCCCAACCTGGCCCCTAACCCCTAACCCTATCCCTAACCTCAACCATAGGCCTAACGCTATCCCTAACCCCAGCCCTACCTCTAACCCATAACCCCTAATCCTGCCCCGACCCCCTAACCCTACCCAAGCCCAAACCTACCCCTAACCCCCAGCCCTACCTCTAACCCATAACCCCTAATCCTGCCCCGACCCCCTAACCCTACCCAAGCCCAAACCTACCCCTAACCCCTAACCCTACCTCTAAACCCTAACCCCAACCCTACCCCTAATCCTAACCCCAACACCAACCCCAACCCTTACCCCAACCCTACCCCTAATTCTAACCAAAACCCTAACCCCAACACCAACCCTTAACCCTTACCCCAACCCTACCCCTAACCCCAACCCTACCCCTAAATCGAACTCTAACCCTAACCCCAACCTCCACCCTGACCCCAATCCCAAGCCCCAACCCTAACCCTAACCCCAACCTCAATCCTTCCCCTAACCCCAATCTTAACACTACCCCTAACCCTAACCTTACCCTAACCCCATCCCCAACCCTAACCCCAACCTCAACCCTGCCCTTAAGCCTAACCTAACCGTAACCCCATTCCCAACCCTACCCCTAATCCTAACCCCAACCCCAACCCTAAACACAACCCACAACCCCTACCCCCTAACCCCAACCCCAACACTTCCCCTAAACCTAATATCAACCCTACCCTTAACCCCTAACCCCAACCCTACCCAAAATACCAACCACAACCGTAACCCTACCCCTAACCCCAAGCCCAATTCTACCCCTAACCCCAAGCCCCAATCCCTACCCTACCCCCTAACCCCAACCCTACCCCTAACCCCAATACCATCCCAACCCCTAACTCCTAACCCCATCCCTACCCCCAAACCTAACCCCAACCCTACCCCTAAACCCAAACCCCAGCCCCAACCCCTAACCAAATCCCTAACATCAACCCAACGCTTAACGTTATCCCTAATCCCTTACCCAAACCCGAACCCCAACCCTAACCCATAACCACAAATCCTACCCCGACCCCCTAACCCTACCCCAAGCCCAACCCTAACCCCTAACCCTACCCCTACCCCTAACCCCAACCCCTAACCCCAACCCCAACCCTACCCCTAACCCTACCCCAAAACCTACCCCTAACCCTTACCCCAACCCTACCCCTAACCCTAACCCAAAACCCTAACCCCAACACCAACCCTTAACCCTTACCCCAACCCTAACCCCAACCCTACCCCTAAACCAAACTCTACCCCTAACCCCAACCTCCACCCTAACTCCAATCCCAAACCCCAACCCTAACCCTAACCCCAACCCCAATCCTTCCCCTAACCCCAATCTCAACCTTACCCCTAACCCTAACCTTACCCTAACCCCAACCCCAACCCAAACCTCAACCCTACCCCTAACCCTAACCCAATCCTCAACCCTAACCCCAACCCCAACAATACCCCTAACCCCTACCCCAACCCTACCCCTAACACTACCCCGACCCCCTAACCCCAACCCTATCACTAACCCCAACCCCTATCCCAAGCCTACCCCTAACCCTTTAACACTACCTCTAAACCCTAACCCTACACCTAACCCCTAACACCAACCCTAACCCTAACCCCAACGCCAACCCCAAACCTACCCCTAACCCCAAGCCCAACCCTACCCCTAACCCCAACCCTAACCCCAACCATAACCCCCTAACCATAACCACTAACCCCAACCCTACTCCTAACCTCTAACCCTAACCCCAACCCTACCCTACCCCTAAACACTAACCCCAACCTTACCCCTAACCCTACCCCCAAACCTACCCCTAACCCCTACCCCAACCCTACCCTTAACCCCAACCCTAACCCTACACCAAGCCCAAACCTAACCCTACCCTAACCTTAACCCCAACCCTTACCCTAACCCCTAACCCTAGCCCCTAACCCCAACCCCACCCCTAAGCTCTAACCCCAACCCCTAACCCTACCCAAACCCAACCCCTAACCCAAACCCTACCCCTAACCCCATCCTTACCCCTAACGCCACCCTCAACCCTACCCCTAATCCCAATCTCTAATCCCAACCCTACCCCTACCCGTAACCCCAAACCTGCGCCTAACCTAACCCCAACCCTAACCCTACACCAAGCCCAAACCCAACCCAACCCCTAACCCCAACCCCAACCCTTAACCAACCCAACTCCTAACCCTACCCCCTAACCACAACCCTACCCCTAACCCCAACCCTACCCTTAACCCCTACCCCAACCCTACCCCTAACCCCAACCTCAACCCTACCCCTAACCCCAATCTCTAACCCCAAACCCAAGCCTACCCTTACCCCAACCCTACCCCCAACCCTACCCCCAAAACCCAACCTAACTCTAACCCCAACCCTACCCCTAACCCCAACCCTACCCCTAACCCCAACCCTACCCCTTACCCTCACCTGAACCCCAAACCCAAGCCTACCCTAACCCCTAATCCTAACCCCAACCACAACCCTAACCCCAACCCTAACCCCAACCCTACCCCTAACCCCAATCCCAACCCTACCTCTAACTCCTAACCCCAACCCCAAGCTAAACCCTACCCCTAATCCTATCCCCAACCACAACCTTAACCCTAACCCCAAGCCCTACCCTACCCCCTAACCCCAACCCTACCCCTAACCCCAATACCAACCCAACCTCTAACTCCTAACCCCATCCCTACCCCTAACCCTAACCTAACCCCAACCCTACCCCTAAACCCAAACCCCAGCCCGGCCCCTAACCCCTAACCCTATCCCTCACATCAACCCAACGCTTAACGTTATCCCTAATCCCTTACCCAAACCCTAACCCATAACCACAAATCCTACCCCGACCCCCTAACCCTACCCCTAACCCTACCCCAAGCCCAACCCTACCCCTAACCCTACCTCTAAACCCTACCCCTAACCCCAACCCTACCCCTAACCCTAAGCCTACCCCTAACCCTACCCCTTACCCCAACCCTACCCCTAACCCTACCCCTAACTCTAACCCTAACCCCAACACCAACCCTTACCCCAACCCTACCCCTAACCCCAACCCTATCCCTAACCCAAACTCTACCCCTAACCCCAACCTCCACCCTAACCCCAATCCCAAACCCCAACCCTAACCCCAACCCCAATCCTTCCCCTAACCCCAATCTCAACCTTACCCCTAACCTTACCCTAACCCCAACCCTAACCCAAACCTCAACCGTACCCCTAACCCTAACCCCATCCCCAACAATACCCCTAACCCCAACCCTACACCTAACCCTTAACCCCAACCCTACCCCTAACCCCATACCTAACCCCAACCCTATCCCTAACCCCAGCCCTACCCATAACACTAACCCTACCGCTAACCTTAACCCCAACCCTACCCCTAACCTCAAACCTACCCCTAAACCCAACCCTATCCCTAACCCTACCCCTAATCTCAACCCCAACCCCTAACCCAACTCAAACCCTACCCCTAACCCCAAACCCAACCCTACCCCTAACCACTAACCCTACCCATAACCTCAACCCCAAGCCCAACCCTACCCCTAACCCCTAACCTTTCAACGGCAAGAACCAGGACTTGAGTATGAAAATATATAAATTTTATTACACGCATTACAAAAATGAAACATACAAAATCACAAATAAAATATATGATAAAAACATGGTCATGGATACGTCTTGGAACCAAGAGGGTCTGAGGTGTCTGGATCGGACTAGACGCGTTTCGGTCCAATTGCCTTTCTCGATAGTCCAGTAAACACCAGAGCTCAGACAGATATGCAAGACCTCCGTGGAATCCAGGACGTAAAACCAAAAGGATGGGCCTTGGTGGATGAAAAAAAAGCCTTCAAATGTCTATGGCCGCAAGTAGTATATGCCAATTTGGCTGGGTCTATGCAAGATAGGCCCAGAACAATTTATTTGTATTATATGGGCTTCTAAAGGGAATTTGAATGGTTATAAGCCAAATACACAGTGGCTTGGCAAATGACAGTGAAAAGAGAGCTCCCCGATCAGAAATTCCCACGAGGATCTCCAAGGTGAGGTCAAAAACACACAGGTCATCTGTAAATTAGTAATAGAGTGGAGGTATCCCCCGATGGATATATGGTGCTGGGACGTATCCAGCACTAGATCCCTGTATAGCCCTGTGTGTTTGAATAATGGCGGCGCCATTACTGATCGGGGAGCTCTCTTTTCACTGTCATTTGCCAAGCCACTGTGTATTTGGCTTATAACCATTCAAATTCCCTTTAGAAGCCCATATAATACAAATAAATTGTTCTGGGCCTATCTTGCATAGACCCAGCCAAATTGGCATATACTACTTGCGGCCATAGACATTTGAAGGCTTTTTTTCATCCACCAAGGCCCATCCTTTTGGTTTTACGTCCTGGATTCCACGGAGGTCTTACATATCTGTCTGAGCTCTGGTGTTTTCTGGACTATCGAGAAAGGCAATTGGACCGAAACGCGTCTAGTCCGATCCAGACACCTCAGACCCTCTTGGTTCCAAGACGTATCCATAACCATGTTTTTATCATATATTTTATTTGTGATTTTGTATGTTTCATTTTTGTAATACGTGTAATAAAATTTATATATTTTCATACTCAAGTCCTGGTTCTTGCCGTTGAAAGTCCCAATCCTCAGGGGTTATTTATTGTTCCATATTTATCAGGGATGTTGGCAAGATTCCAGGTTTAAAACACAGAATCCGAATTCATCTTTTCTAACCCTAACCTTTAATCCTCATCCCAACCTTAACCCTAACCCCCAACCCTAACCCTACTCCCTAACCCTAATCCTAACCCCAAACCTATGCCTATCCTTAACCCTAACCCTAACCCCAACCCCAAATCTACCCCTTCCCCTAACCCCAATCCCAACCCTACCCCTAACCCTACCCCTAACATTAACCCCAACCCTAACCTTTATTCCTCATCCCAATCCCAACGTTAACCCTAACCTCCAAACCCAACCCTACTCCTTAACCCTACCCCTAACCCCAACCCCACACCTACGCCTATCCTTAACCCTAACCCCAACCCCAACCCTACTCCTACCCCTAACCCCTACCTCTAACCCCAACCCCAACCCTACCCCTAACCCCAACCCTACCCAGAGCCCAAACCCAACCCTAGAGCCTAACCACAACCCCAACCCTACCCCTAACCCCAAACCCGAACCCCTACCCCAACCCCACCCCTAACCCGAACCCTACCCCTAACCACAACAATACCCCTAACCCTAACCCCAACCTTAACCATACCCCTAACCCCAATCTCTAACCCAAACCCTACCCCTAAACCTAACCCTAACCCCAACCCTAACCCCAAACCCTAACCCCATTCCTAGCCCTAACCCTAACCCAACCACCCCGACCCCCTAACCTCAACCACAAACCCAAACCTACCCCTAAACTACCCCTAACCCTACACCTAACCCCTAACCCTACCTCCTAACCCTACCGTAACCCCAACCCTAACCCCAACCCCAAACTTACCCCTAACCCTAACCCCAACCCTACTGCTAACCCCAACTTCAAAACCAAGCCCAACCCTACCACTACTCCTAACCCTAACCCCAACCCTTGCCGTAAACCCTAACCCCAACCAAAACCCTACCCCTAACCCTACCCCCAACCCCAACACTACCCCTAAACCCTAACCCCAACCCTTCCCCTAACCCTTCCCCTAACCCCAACCCCAACCCTACCCCTAACCCCAACCCTACCCCTAACCCCTACACCAACCCTACCCCTAACCCCAACCCTAACCCTACACCAAGCCCAAAACCAACCCTACCCCTAACCCCAACCTACCCCTAACCCTAGCCCCTAACCCCAACCCCAAATCTACCCCTAACCTCTAACCCTAACCCAAACCCCAACCCTACCCCTAACCCCAACCTCAACCCTACCCCTAACCCCAATCGGTAATCCCAACCCTAACCCTACCCCCAACCCTACCCCTAACCCCAACCCCAACCCTGTACCAAGCCCAAACCCAACCCTACCCTTCCCCTAACCCCAAACCTACCCCTAACCCCAACCCTAACCCAAACCCCTAACCCCATCCCAACCCCCAACCCCATCCCTAACCCTAACCCCAACCCCAACCCATAACCCCAACCCTACCCCTATCCTCTATCCCCAACCCTACCCCTAAACCCTAACCCCCAACCCTACCACTAACCCAAATCTCTAACCCCAACCCTACCTCTAACCCTCACCTTAACCCCAAGCCCAACCCTACCCCTAATCCTAACCCCAACCACAATCCTAACCCCAACCCCAACCCTAACCCCAACCCCAAACCCCAACCCCTAACCCTACCCCTAAACCCAAACCCCAGCCCCAAAATGGCCCCTAACCCTACCCCTAACCCTACGCCTAACACTATCCTTAACTCCAACCCTACCCCTTACCCAAACCCCAACCCTACCCCTAACCCCTAATCCTACCCTGACACCCTAACCTTACCCCTAACCCCACCCCAACCTTACCCTACCTCTAAAACATAACCCTACCCCTTACCCCTAACCCCAGCCCTACCCCTAACCCCAACACCAACCTCAACCCTACCCCTAACCCCAAGCCCAACCCTACCCCTAACCCTAACCCCAACCCTACCCCTAACTTTAACCCAAACCCCTAACCTCAACACCAACCCCTAACCCTTGGCCCGACCCTACCCCTAACCCCAACCCTACCCCTAATCTGAACTCTAAGCCTAACCCTTACCCCAACGTCCACCCTACCCCTTACCCCAATCCCAAACCCCTGCCACAACCCCAACCCTAACCCCAACCATACCCCTAACCCCTAACCCTTCCCCTAACCCCAACCCTACACCTAACCCTAACCCCTAACCCCAACCCCTATCCTCTAACCCCAACCCTATCCCTATCCTCTAACCCCAACCCTACTCCTAACCCTAAGTCCTAACCCCAACCCTAAACCTAACCCCAACCCCAACCGTAAACCTAACCTAAACCCTACCCCCAACCTCAACCCTAACCCCAACCTAACCCTATTCTAACCCCAACCCTTAACCCCTAACCGTAACCCTAACCCCAACCCCTAACCCCTATCTCCTAACCTTAATCCCAACCCTACCCCTAACCCCTACCCCTAAATCCAACCCCAACCCTATCCCTAACCCTACCCCTAACCTCAACCCCAACCCTACCCCTAACCCCAACCCTAACCCCTAACCCAACTCAAACCCTACCCCTAACCCTAACCCCTAACCCCAATCGTACACCTAACCCTAACCCCTAACCCCAACCCTATCCCAAAACCATCCCTAACCCTAACCCAAACCCCAACCCCTATCCTCTAACCCCAACCCTACCCCTATCCTCGAACACCAACCCTACCCCTAACCCCTAACCCTAAGTCCTAACCCCAACCCTAAACCTAACCCTAACCCGAACCCCAACCCTAACCTCAACCCTACCCCTAGCCCCAATCTCTAACCCCAACCCCAACCCTAACCCTAACCTAACCCCAACCCTAACCCTAACCTAACCCCAACCCTACCCCTAACCCTACCTCTAACCCCAACCCTACCCCTAACCTTTACCCCAACCCTACCCCTTTCCCACCCCCAACCCTCCCCCTAACCCTAACCCTACCCCTAACCCCAACTCTACCCCTAACCCCAACCACCTCCCTACCCCTAACCCCAATCCCTAACCCCAAACCCTGCCCCAACCCCAACCCTTACCCCAACCCTTCCCCTAAACCTAATCTCAACCCTACCCCGAAGCCTAACCTAACCCTAACCCCATCCCCAACCCTAACCCCATCCCTACCCCTAACCCTACTTCTAACCCCAACCCTACCTCTAACCCTAACCCCAACCCCAACTCTACCCAAACCCCAACTCTACCCCTAAGCCTAACCCTAATCCCAACCCTAAACACAACCCTAACCCTACTACTACCCCTTACCCTAACCCCAACCCAAACCTTACCCCTAACCCCAACCCCAACCCTACCCCGAGCCCAAATCCAACCCTACCCCTAACCCCAACCCCAACCCCAACCCCAACCCTACCCCGAAACCTAACCCCTACCCCAACCCCTAAACCTAACCCCAACCCTACCCCTAACCCCAACGCTACGCCTAACCCCAACACTACCCCTAAACCTAGCCCCTAACCCCAACCCTACCCCTAACCCCAAACCTAACCCCTACCCAACCCCTAACCCTAACCCCAACACTACTCCTAAACCTAACCCTAACCCCTATCCTAACCCTAACCCTACCCCTAACCCTAACCCCAACCCCAACCCTTACCCTAACCCCAACCCCACGCCTAACCCCAACCCTAACCTCTACCCTTCCCCTAACCCCAACCCTAACCCAACTCAAACCCTAACCCCAACCCTACACCTAACCCTAACCCCTAACCCAACCCAACCCCTATATTCTAACCCCAACCCTACCCCTAACCCCAACCCTAAACCTAACTCTAACCCCAACCCCAATCTCTAACCCCAGCCCCAACCCTACCCGTATCCCTAACCTAACCCTAACCTAACCACAACCCTTAACCCTAACCCCAACCCTACCCCTAACCTTAACACCAACCCTATCCCTTTCCCAACCCCAACCCTACCCCTAACCCCAACCATACCCCTAACCCTTCCTCTAACCCCAACCCTACACCTAACCCTAACCCCAACCCCAACCACATCCCTATCCCCAACCACAACCCAACCCCTATCCTCTAACCCCAACCCTATCCCTATCCCCAACCCTACCCCTAACCCTAAGTCCTAACCCCAACCCCAACCCTAAACCTAACCTAAACCCTACCCCCAAACCCAATCTCAACCCTAACACCAACCTAACCCTATTCTAACCTCAACCCTTAACCCCTAACCCTAACCCCAACCCCAACCCTACCCCTAACCCCAACCCTACCCCTACCTCTTAACCTTAATCCCAACCCTACCCCTAACCCTAACCCCAACCCTACCCCTAAATCCAACCCCAACCCTATCCCTAACCCTACCCCTAACCTCAACCCCAACCCTAACCCCAACCCTAACCCAACTCAAACCCTACCACTAACCCTAACCCCAATCGTACACCTAACCCTAACCCCTAACCCCAACCCTACCCCAAAACCATCCCTAACCCAAACCCCAACCCCTATCCTCTAACCCCAACCCTACCCCTATCCTCGAACACCAACCCTACCCCTAACCCTAAGTCCTAACCCCAACCCTAACCCTAACCCCAACCCCAACCTCAACCCTACCCCTAGCCCCAATCTCTAACCCCAACCCCAACCCTAACCTAACCCCAACCCCTAACCCTAACCCCAACCCTACCCCTAACCTTAACCCCAACCCTACCCCTTTCCTACACCCAACCCTACCCCTAAGCCTAACCCTACCCCTAACCCCAACCCTACCCCTAACCCCACCCTACCCCTAACTCCAACCCTACCCCTAACCCCAACCATACCAATAACCCCTAACCCAACCCTACCCCTAACTCCAACCCTACCCCTAACCCCAACTCTACCCCTAACCCCAACCACCTCCCTACCCCTAACCCCAATCCCTAACCCCAAACCCTGCCCCAACCCCAACCCTAACCCCAACCCTTCCCCTAAACCTAATCTCAACCCTACCCCTAAGCCTAACCTAACCCTAACCCCATCCCCAACCCTAACCCCATCCTCAACCCTAACCCCATCCCTACCCCTAACCCTACTTCTAACCCCAACCCTACCTCTAACCCTGACCCCAACTCTACCCAAACCCCAACTCTACCCCTAAGCCTAACCCTAATCCCAACCCTACCCCTAAACACAACCCTAACCCTACTACTACCCCTTACCCTAACCCCAACCCAAACCTTACCCCTAACCCCTAACACCAACCCCAACCTTACCCCTAACCCCAACCCTAACCCTACCCAGAGCCTAAACCCAACCCTACCCCTAACCCCATCCCTATCCCCAACCGCAACCCAACCCCTATCCTCTAACCCCAACCCTACCCCTAACCCTAAGTCCTAACCCTAAACCTAACCCCAACCCTAAACCTAACCCCAACCCTAAACCTAACCCAAACCCTACGCCTAACACTATCCTTAACTCCAACCCTACCCCTTACCCGAACCCCAACCCTACCCCTAATCCTACCCTGACACCCTAACCTTACCCCTAACCCCTAACCGTACCCCAAACCCTACCTCTAAAACATAACCCTACCCCTTACCCCTAACCCCAGCCCTACCCCTAACCCCAACACCAACCCTACCCCTAACCCCAAGCCCAACCCTACCCCTAACCCCAACCCTACCCCTAACTTTAACCCAAACCCCTAACCTCAACACCAACCCCTAACCCTTGCCCCGACCCTACCCCTAACCCCAACCCTACCCCTAACCCCAACCCTACCCCTAACCTGAACTCTAAGCCTAACCCTTACCCCAATGTCCACCCTACCCCTTACCCCAATCCCAAACCCCTGCCACAACCCCAACCCTAACCCCAACCCTTTGCCTAACCCCATCCCCAACCCTAACCCCAACCATACCCCTAACCCTTCCCCTAACCCCAACCCTACACCTAACCCTAACCCCTAACCCCAACCCCTAACCCCAACCCTACCCCTAACCCCATCCCTATCCCCAACCGCAACCCAACCCCTATCCTCTAACCCCAACCCTATCCTCTAACCCCAACCCTAAACCTAACCCTAACCCCAACCCCAACCGTAAACCTAACCTAAACCCTACCCCCAACCCCAATCTCAACCCTAACCCCAACCCCAACCCCTACCCTACCCCTAACCCCAACCCTACCCCTACCTCCTAACCTTAATCCCAACCCTACCCCTAACCCTAACCCCAACCCTACCCCTAAATCCAACCCCAACCCTATCCCTAACCCTACCCCTAACCCTAACCTCAACCCCAACCCTACCCCTAACCCCAACCCTAACCCCTAACCCAACTCAAACCCTACCCCTAACCCCTAACCCCAATCGTACACCTAACCCTAACCCCTAACCCCAACCCTACCCAAAAACCATCCCTAACCCAAACCCCAACCCCTATCCTCTAACCCCAACCCTACCCCTATCCTCGAACACCAACCCTACCCCTAACCCTAAGTCCTAACCCCAACCCTAAACCTAACCCCAACCCTAACCTCAACCCTACCCCTAGCCCCAATCTCTAACCCCAACCCCAACCCTAACCCCAACCCCAACCCCTAACCCTAACCCCAACCCTACCCCTTTCCCACACCCAACCCTCCCCCTAACCCTAACCCTACCCCTAACCCCAACCCTACCCCTAACCCAACCCTACCCCTAACCCCAACCACCTCCCTATCCCTAACCCCAATCCCTAACCCCAAACCCTGCCCCAACCCCAACCCTAACCCCAACCCTTCCCCTAAACCTAATCTCAACCCTACCCCTAAGCCTAACCTAACCCTAACCTCATCCTCAACCCTAACCCCATCCCTACCCCTAACCCTACTTCTAACCCCAACCCTACCTCTAACCCTAACCCCAACCCCAACTCTACCCAAACCCCAACTCTACCCCTAAGCCTAACCCTAATCCCAACCCTACCCCTAAACCCTAAACACAACCCTAACCCTACTACTACCCCTTACCCTAACCCCAAACCTTACCCTAACACCAACCCCAACCCTACCCCTAACCCCAACCCTATCCCCAACCGCAACCCAACCCCTATCCTCTAACCCCAACCCTACCCCTTTTTCTCGAACACCAACCCTACCCCAACCCTAAACCTAACCCTAACCCCAACCCCAACCCTAACCTCAACCCTACCCCTAGCCCCAATCTCTAACCCCAACCCTAACCGTAACCTAACCCCAACCCCTAACCCTAACCCCAACCCTACCCCTTTCCCACACCCAACCCTCCCCCGAACCCTACCCCTAACCCAAACCTAACTCCAACCCTACCCCTAACCCCAACTCTACCCCTAACCCCAACCACCTCCCTACCCCTAACCCCAATCACTAACCCCAACCCTTCCCCTAAACCTAATCTCAACCCTACCCCTAAGCCTAACCTAACCCTAACCCCATCCCCAACCCTAACCCCAACCCTACTTCTAACCCCAACCCTACCTCTAACCCTAAACCCAACCCCAACTCTACCCAAACCCCAACTCTACCCCTAAGCCTAACCCTAATCCCAACCCTACCCCTAAACCCTAAACACAACCCTAACCCTACTACTACCCCTTACCCTAACCCCAACCCAAACCTTACCCCTAACCCCTAACACCAACCCTACCCCTAACCCCAACCCTAACCCTACCCAGAGCCCAAACCCAACCCTACCCCTAACCCCAACCCCAAACCCTAACCCCTACCCCAACCCTACCCCTAACCCTAACCTCTAACACAACCCTACCCTTAACCCTCACCCTACCCCTAACCCCAACCCTACCCCTAACCCCTAACCCCTAACCCAACCCTACCACTAACTCCAACCCTACCCCTAACCCCAACCACCTCCCTATCCCTAACCCCAATCCCTAACCCCAAACCCTGCCCCAACCCCAACCCTTCCCCTAAACCTAATCTCAACCCTACCCCTAAGCCTAACCTAACCCTAACCCTAACCCCATCCCTAACCCTAACCCCATCCTCAACCCTAACCCCATCCCTACCCCTAACCCTACTTCTAACCCCAACCCTACCTCTAACCCTAACCCCAACCCCAACTCTACCCAAACCCCAACTCTACCCCTAAGCCTAACCCTAATCCCAACCCTACCCCTAAACCCTAAACACAACCCTAACCCTACTACTACCCCTTACCCTAACCCCAACCCAAACCTTACCCTAACCCCAACCCCAACCCTACCCCTAACCCCAACCCCAACCCAGAGCCCAAACCCAACCCTATCCCCAACCGCAACCCAACCCCTATCCTCTAACCCCAACCCTACCCCTATCCTCTAACCCCAACCCTACCCCTAAGTCCTAACCCCAACCCTAAACCTAACCCTAACCCCAACCCCAACCGTAAACCTAACCTTAACCCTACCCCCAACCCCAATCTCAACCCTAACCCCAACCTAACCCTATTCTAACCCCAACCCTTAACCCCTAACCCTAACCCTAACCCCAACCCTACCCCTACCTCCTAACCTTAATCCCAACCCTACCCCTAACCCCAACTCTACCCCTACCCCTAAATCCAACCCCAACCCTATCCCTAACCCTACCCTCAACCCCAACCCTACCCCTAACCCCAACCCTAACCCCTAACCCAACTCAAACCCTACCCCTAATCGTACACCTAACCCTAACCCCAACCCTACCCCAAAACCATCCCTAACCCCAACCCCTATCCTCTAACCCCAACCCTACCCCTATCCTCGAACACCAACCCTAACCCTAAGTCCTAACCCCAACCCTAAACCTAACCCTAACCCCAACCGCAACCCTAACCTCAACCCTACCCCTAGCCCCAATCTCTAACCCCAACCCTAACCGTAACCTAACCCCAACCCCTAACCCGAAACCTAACCCCAAACCCTAACCCCTACCCCAACCCCTAAACCTAACCCCAACCCTACCCCTAACCCCAACGCTACGCCTAACCCCAACACTACCCCTAAACCTAGCCCCTAACCCCAACCCTACCCCTAAAACCAAACCTAACCCCTACCCAACCCCTAACCCTAACACTACCCCTAAACCTAACCCTAACCCCTATCCTAACCCTAACCCCAACCCTACCCCTAACCCCTAACCCTACCCCTAACCCCAACCCCAACCCTACCCCTAACCCCAACCCTAACCCCTACCCTTCCCCTAACCCCAACCCTAACCCAACTCAAACCCTAACCCCAACCCTACACCTAACCCTAACCCCAACCCTACCCCTAACCCCTAACCCCAACCCTAAACCTAACTCTAACCCCAACCCTAACCTCAACCCTACCCCTAGCCCCAATCTCTAACCCCAGCCCCAACCCTACCCGTATCCCTAACCTAACCCTAACCTAACCACAACCCCTAACCCTAACCCCAACCTTACCCCTAACCCTACCTCTAACCCCAACCCTACCCCTAACCTTTACCCCAACCCTACCCCTAACCCCAACCCTACCCCCTAACCCAACCCTACCCCTAACTCCAACCCTACCCCTAACCCCAACTCTAACCTTAACCCCAATCCCTAACCCTGCCCCAACCCTAACCCCAACCCTTCCCCTAAACCTAATCCCAACCCTACCCTACCCCTAAGCCTAACCCTAACCCCATCCCCATCCCTACCCCTACTTCTAACCCCAAACCTACCTCTAACCCTAACCCCAACTCTACCCCACCCCAACTCTACCCCTAACCCTACCCCTAAACCCAACCCTACCCCTAAACCCTAAACACAACCCTAACCCTACTACTACTACTCCTTACCCTAACCCCAACCCAAACCTTACCCCTAACCCTAACCCCTAACACCAACCCCACCCCTAACCCTATCCAGAGCCCAAACCCAACCCTACCCCTAACCCCAACGCTACCCCTAACCCCAACGCTACCCCTAAACCTAGCCCCTAACCCCAACCCCTAACCCCAACCCTACCCCTAACCCCAACGCTACCCCTAACCCCAACACTACCCCTAAACCTAGCCCCTAACCCCATCCCCAACCCTACCCCCAAACCCTAACCCCTACCCTAACCCCAACCCCAACACTACCCCTAAACCTAACCATAACCCCTATCCTAACCCTAACCCCAACCCTACCCCTAACCCCAACCCTTAACCCCAACCCTAACCCACCCCCAACCCTACCCCTAACCCCAATCCCAACCCTACCCCTAACATTAACTCCAACCCTACCGCTAACCCTAACCTCATAACCAAGCCCAACCCTAACTCCAATCCTACCCCTAACCCTGATCCTACCCCTACACCCAACCCTAACCCAAACCCCAACCATACCCTTATCCCCAACCCTACCCCTAATCCCAACCCTACCCCTAAACCCTAAACACAACCCTAGCCCTACCACTACCCCTTACCCTAACCCCAACCCAAACCTTACCCCTAAACCTAACCCCCGACACCAACCCCAACCCTACCCCCAAATCCTAACCCCTACCCTAACCCCAACACTACCCCTAAACCTAACCCTAACCCCTATCCTAACCCTAACCCTACCCCTAACCCTTAACCCCAACCCTAACCCACCCCCAACCCTACCCCTAACCCCAACCCTACAACTAACATTAACTCCAACCCTACCACTAACCCTAACCTCATAACCAAGCCTAACCCTAATTCCAATCCTACCCCTAACCCTGACCCTACCCCCAACCATACCCTTATCCCCAACCCTACCCCTAATCCCAACCCTACCCCTAAACCCTAAACACAACCCTAGCCCTACCACTACCCCTTACCCCAACCCAAACCTTACCCCTAAACCTAACCCCCAACACCAACCCCAGCCCTACCCCTAACCCCAACCCTAACCCTACCCAGAGCCCAAACCCAACCCTACCCCTAACCCCAAACCTAACTCCAAACCCTAACCCCTACCCCAACCCTACCCCTAACACCATCACTACCCCTAAACCTAACCCTAACCCCTACCCTAACCCTAACCCCAACCCTACCCCTAACCCTACCTCTAACCCTAACTCCAACCCTTACCCCAACCCTAACTCTAACCTCAACCCTAACCCCTACCCTACCCCTAACCCCTACCCTAACCCCAACCCTAGCTTTAACCCCAACCCTAATCAAAACCCTACCCCTAACCGCAACCCCACCCTTGCCCTGACACCTAACCTCAACCGCAAACCCAACCCTACCCCTACCCTACCCCTAACCCCAACCCTAACCCTAACCCTAACCCTAACCCCAACCCCAACCAAAACCCTACCCCTAACCGCAACCCCACCCTTACCCTGACCCCTAACCTCAACAGCAAACCCAACCCTACCCCTAACCACAATTCCAACCCTACCCCTAACCCTACCCCTAAACCCTAATCCTAACCCTACCCCTAACCCCAAACATACCCCTAACCCTAACCCCAACCCTAACCCCCAACTCTGCTCCTAACCCCAACCCCAACACCTAACCCCTAACCTACTCCTAACCTTAACCCCAGCCCCAACCCTAACCCAACCATACCCCTAATGCCCACCCTAACCCCAACCCTACCTCTAACCCTAACCCCAACCCCAACCCTAGTAGAACTGTGTGATCACCATTCCTAAACAGGGGAGAATGACAGGTGGCTTGTTTACATCAGCCGCCTGCCTTTCTCCCTCTCCACCGACGATCGCGAGTGACCGGCGGACGATCGGGTCCGCCGGTCACACGCACGGGGGGGAGGTCTGTGACCGCGCGGGAGCGCGCCTCCGGCGGCGCACCCTCGCTCCTGAGACCCTCACAGGCTAGTGATGTAGTACTATGTTGCTTTGCCTGTGAGGGGCTGACCGCCGCAGTAAATAGTCGTGCGGCGGTCGGCAAGTGGTTAAGGTATTGAAATATCCTCCAAATTAGTGATAAGATGATGTGAAGCAATATTTCAGTATGTGATCTCCTGGGGAATAAAAATCAAAGCTGCAGGGTGCTGAGATCACATTCATCCCCACTACACCGTGGCTCCACACTCAATCAGATCTATTCCGAGTGACCAACTGACAAAAATTTATTCCGTCCTGGCCACATACATTGCACTCTTTTTTTTTTTTTTTTCAAAAAAAGATAAAGAAAAACAAAAAACGCATTCATTCCCCAAAAAAAAATCTTCAGTGCTTTGAGGCTGGCGGCAGCTTTAGACAAAAATACCCCAAGCTTCAACACAGGCAAAGTAGACCAGGATGTGCATGTACTCCCAGTGAGGGCAACAGAGACCCAGTTACACACAGTGTATGGCCACAGAGGAAAAGGAAGCCATCTGCACCTGCAGACTGCCTCCACTGTCCAACCAACAACTCCATAGTGATCAGAGGAAGCCTGGACTGGCCCCCTCCCCCCACACTGGAGCATGCAAAATCACCATCTCCAGCGAACTACAAGACCCAGCAAGCAAGTTTAAGGGGAGAAAAATACAGCAAAAAAATCACCAGCCAGCTTCATCATTCATACTGTAACCAAAGTGAGTAAAGAACCTCCACTGGAATACGGCATCTGTGTCAGTTTTAGCTGTCAGTAATGGTATCAGTATGAAATGCAGCAATTTATACTGCAATGTAACCCCCAGCACCAAGGGGAACCCCCCATCCAGGGAGATTTACAGCCCATAAGAGGGGTCTTCTTACCCAGGAGAGGCTGAACCTGGGAAGGCCACAAGGAAGGATAACGTATTTTTTTCAAGGTGTCCGGAGCGAGGAGGAAAAAAAAAAGAACCTCCACCAGGTACTGCCGGCCTTTTATGCTATTTCAGGGATGTCCTATGGGGGTCAGAGGGGCGGAGTTGACCCGTAGTATGATGGCATGACGCAGAGCCAGGAAATATATATATATATATATATATCACACCATTATAGTATATTGTATATATATATCACACCATTATAGTATATTGTATATATATATTACACCATTATAGTACATTGTATATATATATATATATATATCACACCATCATAGTACATTGTATATATATATTACACCATTATAGTGCATTGTATATATATATCACACCATCATAGTACATTGTATATATATATTACACCATTATAGTACATTGTATATATATATATATTACACCATCATAGTACATTGTATATATATATATATTACACCATTATAGTACATTGTATATATATATATTACACCATTATAGTACATTGTATATATATATTACACCATTATAGTACATTGTATATATATATTACACCATTATAGTATATTGTATATATATATATATTACACCATTATAGTACATTGTATATATATATATATTACACCATTATAGTACATTGTATATATATATATATTACACCATTATAGTACATTGTATATATATATTACACCATTATAGTACATTGTATATATATATTACACCATTATAGTACATTGTATATATATATATATTACACCATTATAGTACATTGTATATATATATATATTACACCATTATAGTACATTGTATATATATATATATTACACCATTATAGTACATTGTATATATATATTACACCATTATAGTACATTGTATATATATATTACACCATTATAGTACATTGTATATATATATATTACACCATTATAGTAAATTGTATATATATATTACACCATCATAGTACATTGTATATATATATATATATATTACACCATTATAGTACATTGTATATATATATTACATAAAGAGAAATATTCAGCGCTGGACTCTTGTACACACCACTAATAAATGGAGCAGCAGCTAAGCACTCAAGGGCAATATCTCCAAAACACCTTCTGAATATATAATAGAAAAATAGTGCAGCGCAATCCTAGTGGTAAAATAATAAAATCATGCAGAGTCCCAGTGTTAATAGGTGTCCATATAAACAGATAAAAGTCTCCAGTGTAAAGTGGTCCTAGGGCAATTCCATAAGGGGTTTGTCTCCACGAGTGCTCATGCAATCCCACCACCTCTTCACACTGCCGCTCACCTTAACAAAGAGACCCTACAGGGTCAACCAGCATTTCATCTCAGAATCAAAGCATCCTCACACTTTCTTCCTTAAGCGTAGTAAATGATTACACCTCCGATGCACTGTCAGCTCCTCAAACAATGTTACCAATATGTGTAGGAGAAAAGAAAGAACGATCTAATGCTCTCTGTATGCAATCAAGCGCTCTTTAATCCATATAAGTAAACAACTCACATTTTTGAAGAAAATAACAGCGCATATCTGCAGAGTTTGCAAGCAGGCGTGCATCAGGTCCACCAACCCGGAAGAGTGAGAGGCGGCCGCAGGTCACGTGACATCCCTCGTACGCGTTGCGTCCGTGACTTCTTCAGCAAGGGTCACGTACCATACTGCGGACCCGTCTTTTATGACAATATGATCTGCCCACCTCCTGTCTTCAATCAACTAATCAGTATGATTCCAAATGGAAACAGGAAGTGATGTAAACAGGAAGTGATGTAAACAGGAAGTGATGTAAACAGGAAGTGATGTAAACAGGAAGTGATGTAAACAGGAAGTGATGTAAACTAAGGGCAGGAAGTAAACACTGCATGACCCTTAAGCCAGGACCAGCCTGTATTCTTATATGCAGTGTGTACGGGCAATTTAAAGCGGAGTTCCACCCTGGATTTTTTTTTTTTTTTTTTTAATACCCCCGGGACAGTCAGGGCTAGTGCATTCCACAATGGCTAGCCTCTGATCTGTCCCGGGTTGCACTTACCTGTTAGGACAAATACTTACCTTGCAAACGTCTTGTCCAGCGCTGCCATCTCAGATGTGGGCAGCTTGAAGCCAGCGCGTCCTCTTCGGCGTCTTCTTCCGCCTTCTTTGGTCCCACGATGCTCTGCGCCGGCCCCGATGTCACTTCCGGGTCGCGCGCGTCATTCCTCCACAGCTTCTGGGCATGCCCAGAAGCTGTTTAGAAGGGAATGACGCGCGCGACCCGGAACTGACGTCGGGGCCGGTGCAGGCGCAATGATTCCTGGGAGCTATGATGTCCAGCTCCCAGAAATCATTGCAGAGCCAGGAAGTGACGACGGGCCGCGGCCGAGGAAGGAGGAAGAAGGAAGTAAGGTAAGTATATTTTCTTCGCTACGAGGTAAGTAAAAAAAAAAAAAATATGCGATTATCCATTTCTTTTTCAGGTGACCCGGAGCGAGAAGATGGAGGTAAGTATAAAAATAGGGTGGAACTCCACTTTAAAAACTTTCCACAAGAACCAGCTTGGGGAAATACATTAAATACAATTTAATAAATATACTATGCCCGAATTTAAAATAATACATCTTCCCATAATCCAAAGGATTCAATGGGTGGTAATCGTCATTGTGACTCCGGCTAAATCTCAACTCTCCACTAGATGGCATATCTGAGCATTGCCTAATCATAAATGTGAACAATAAGTGACATATACATAATAATACACATAAAATTATTAAAATTACTAAATATAAACCGCAATGTGAATACTATAAAGGACAAAGAACAAAGCAATAAATACATTCCCTATAAAATATAAAATATAAAATATAAAATATAAGAATATGGGAACAATAAAAAGGCAAAAAATATCTCATCGGTCAAAAATAAAACAGTTGAGGTCAAACTCAACATTGAGTCCTAATGGCGTTAAAAATTTACATTCAAAAATCCAATCCTGGCTTAAGGGTCATGCAGTGTTTACTTCCTGCCCTTAGTTTACATCACTTCCTGTTTACATAACTTCCTGTTTACATCACTTCCTGTTTACATCACTTCCTGTTTCCATTTGGAATCATACTGATTAGTTGATTGAAGACAGGAGGTGGGCAGATCATATTGTCATAAAAGACGGGTCCGCAGTATGGTACGTGACCCTTGCTGAAGAAGTCACGGACGCAACGCGTACGAGGGATGTCACGTGACCCGCGGCCGCCTCTCACTCTTCCGGGTTGGTGGACCTGATGCACGCCTGCTTGCAAACTCTGCAGATATGCGCTGTTATTTTCTTCAAAAATGTGAGTTGTTTACTTATATGGATTAGAGTGCTTGATTGCATACAGAGAGCATTAGATCGTTCTTTCTTTTCTCCTACACATATTGGTAACCTTGTTTGAGGAGCTGACAGTGCATCGGAGGTGTAATCATTTACTACGCTTAAGGAAGAAAGTGTGAGGATGCTTTGATTCTGAGATGAAATGCTGGTTGACCCTGTAGGGTCTCTTTGTTAAGGTGAGCGGCAGTGTGAACAGGTGGTGGGATTGCATGAGCACTCGTGGAGACAAGCACCTTATGGAATTGCCCTAGGACCACTTTACACTGGAGACTTTTATCTGTTTATATGGACACCTATTAACACTGGGACTCTGCATGATTTTATTATTTTACCACTAGGATTGCGCTGCACTATTTTTCTATTATATAATATATATATTACATTACACCATTATAGTATATTGTATATATATTACACCATTATAGTACATTGTGTGTGTGTATGTATGTGTGTATATATATATAATGTTACACCATTACAGTACATTGTATATAGCACACTGGATAATGAATTTACAGTATATTCTATATATATACACCATTATCAGTACATGCAATACTTCTCCTCCCGGGTCTGGGAATGTGAGAAGTTGGGATTATTATTATTTTGGGCACGGCTGTAATTTTCGGGTGAATTCTGCTGACTGTTCCGGAATCTTCCTATGTGAGGTGTAATCACACCCCGGAGCTCAATGCCGGCAGTGTGGAAATTGCTGCTGGAAGTTCTCATTAATTCTTCCTGGTTGCAGTAACTTTCTGTGCAACCTGCATTGTACCGTGTGTTCCCGGTGTACAGTGTGTACAGTGTGTTCCCGGTGTACAGTGTGTACCATGTGTTCCCGGTGTACAGTGTGTACAGTGTGTTCCGTGTGTACCGTGTGTTCCCGGTGTACAGTGTGTTCCGTGTGTACAGTGTGTTCCCGGTGTACAGTGTGTTCCGTGTGTACCGTGTGTTCCCGGTGTACAGTGTGTTCCGTGTGTACCGTGTGTTCCCGGTGTACAGTGTGTTCCGTGTGTACAGTGTGTTCCCGGTGTACAGTGTGTTCCGTGTGTACCGTGTGTTCCCGGTGTACAGTGTGTTCCGTGTGTACCGTGTGTTCCCGGTGTACAGTGTGTTCCGTGTGTACAGTGTGTTCCCGGTGTACAGTGTGTACCGTGTGTTCCCGGTGTACAGTGTGTACCATGTGTTACCGGTGTCCGTGTGTACTGTGTGTCACCGGTGTCTGTGTGTTACCGTTGTTCGTGTGTTACCGGTGTCTGTGTGTTACCGGTGTCTGTGTGTACCGTGTGTTACTGGTGTCCATCTTCTTCTTCTTCTTCTTCTTCCTTCTCCTTTTTTCTTCTTCTTCTTTCTTCTTTTTTCTTCCCTCTTCTTCCTTCTTCTTCCTTCTTCTTTCTTCCAACTTCTTCTTTATTATTCTTCCTCTTACTTCTCCTCCTTCTTCTTCTTCCTTCTCCTTCTTCTTCTTCTTCCTTCATCTTCGTCTTTTTTGTTCGTTCTTCTTCCTTCTTCTCCTTCTTCTTCTTCCTTCTCATTCTTCTCCTTTTGTCCTTCTTCCTTCTTCCTTCTTCTCATTCTTCCTTCTCCTCCTTTCTTCTTCTTTCTCCTCCTTTCTTCTTCTTTCTTCTTCTTTCTTCTTCTTTCTTCTTTCTTCTTGTTCATAGATAGAATAGTTCACCAACTATTATTATTCTGCTGTATTCAGTATTATGTGACACATCTTGTAGGGCGCCCTCTATCAGCTGTCTGTGTGGAACTGCACTTACACCTTCCTGATCCTCAAATACTGAGATAAAAGTGCTCTCATTCTCATCCCCTCCTCTCTTTTCCCTTCTCTCCTCTCCCCTCCTCCTCTTCCTCTCCTTTCATTCTCCTCTCCGTTCTTCTCTCTCATGGAATGTATTATTTCTCTTTTTAGCTTTTTTTAAGCTTTAATGTTGAATATGAAGATCTGATCCTGGCGCCATGTTCTGTATATCTGTATATATCTGTATATTTGTATATTTGTATATTTGGATGTACCCCCACCTGGACAGGTAGGCAGCCCCGGATATTGGACCCGGCCTGTGTGGGGGGGGGGGGGGGGGGGATGGGATGAATCTGAGATCACATTCTCTGTAAATATTCCTCATGGGTGATACGGAGAGGAGCTTCACTGAGAGAGAATTTCAGAAATGAAATAATGTTTTAATATCGGGGAGACGGGAGATGTAACGTTATGTTGCCGCTTTCATGTAATTCTCTCTCCATCGGAGGCAATGCGGCTCAATTCACATTTGGCACCAAAATTCAGCCGATTTCTCTGACTGTCATCGGGGGAAAACGCTGCAAAAGGAATTTTTTATGCGGCTGAAATACGCGGCGCGGGCCTCAGTCTGCTCATTGGACGCTATGGCTGGAAAATAAAGTCTGAAATTCGTTTTCTTCATTGAAACAACGCGCTATTTATTGAAGTGGAAATGTAAAAAATGCCAGAAATCCATACAGGTGACCAGCAGGAGGGGGGGGGGGCGGTGACGGGGGGTGGTGATGGGGGCAAGGAGGAGGGGCGGTACATGAAAACATTCCAAGGAATATACACACTTGAGATTTGCATTGGTGCCCAAAAACATATTCAATATACAATACAATACTGAATATACAGAATTTACAATACAATATACAGAATATACAATATACAGAATATACAATACTGAATATACAATATACAGAATATACAATACTGAATATACAATACAATATACAGAATATACAATAGTGAATATACAATATACAGTATATACAATACAATACTGAATATACAATAAAATATACAGTATTGGGGTGCTTTTGTCCTAAGGGGTCCTTAACTCCTAGCACGACCTCGGGGCTCATCAAACACAGAGGGCCATCATGGTGCAGTATTTAAAACCAATTTATTCATAAAAAAACAATTGCACTTACATTTAATCAACTTGTTATAGGCGTAGAAACAATCTGAATAGCGCTGGGAGACCTTGGCTCCGATCCGTAACGTCACTTCCGGTTCTTTGGCGGCTCCTGAGGAAGTCACGTGACGTGACGTAACGCGTAGGATTAAATGTAAGTGCAATTGTTTTTTTATGAATAAATTGGTTTTAAATACTGCACCATGATGGCCCTCTGTGTTTGATGAGCCCAGAGGTCGTGCTAGGAGTTAAGGACCCCTTAGGACAAAAGCACCCCAATACGGACCCTGAGAGGTATCCCGGGACCATGAATAGGACTCTGGAGACAGGACACGCAAGCCGTTGATCACCTAACTGGGGGTCAAATAGATATACACAGGCGATTTATATACTCCATTAAGGTGAGAGTTTAGAGCACCTAGAAGTGACACCTGGTGGAGGAACAAGTCACAGCACTTTTTTTTGCACGGAAGCACTTTGTGATTTAAGTTGAAGATACACAGCTGAATATATTTTTTCTGTGATGGATGGAAAAAAACGGACATTCACTGATATTGCACTTTATTAATTCAAATGATTTTAAAGACTTTGTTGGCATGATATGTATTTATTGAAGATTGAAAGCACCCAGCACCTTATAGTTTGGAATACCTGGTTTAACACTTTATAGATTGTATATTTATTTATTTAAATCTCGGTTTGATTGAAGTTCAACATATCCACAATCACAAGGATAAGGAATTGTGTAACAGCACTTTATTTTTTACACTACACATTTATTATATTTTAACCACAATTAATAGTTTTAAAATGTTTTCCACTTCTGAAGCGCCACACACCCCCATATTTAAATTATTGTATCAACTGGTTCCTGGTACCAGTTTCTTGGTGCAGCAATAAGAAGGGATCTAAACTACCTCAGATAGCGCAGGAACCACCCACACACACATAAATATACAGTATATACAATATGCAGAATATACAATACACAGAATATACAATACAATATACAGTATATACAATATACAGAATATACAATACAATATACAGTATATACAATACACTATACAGAATATACAATACACTATACAGAATATACAATACAATATACAGAATATACAATATACAGAATATACAATACAATATACAGTATATACGATACACTATACAGAATATACAATACAATATACAGAATATACAATACACTATACAGTATATACAATACAATATACAGAATATACAATACAATATACAGTATATACAATACAATATACAGTATATACAATACAATATACAGTATATACAATACAATATACAGTATATAAAATATACAGAATATACAATACAATACTGAATATACAATACAATATACAGTATATACGATACACTATACAGAATATACAATACAATATACAGAATATACAATACACTATACAGTATATACAATACAATATACAGAATATACAATACAATATACAGTATATACAATACACTATACAGAATATACAATACACTATACAGAATATACAATACAATATACAGAATATACAATATACAGAATATACAATACAATATACAGTATATACGATACACTATACAGAATATACAATACAATATACAGAATATACAATACACTATACAGTATATACAATACAATATACAGAATATACAATACAATATACAGTATATACAATACAATATACAGTATATACAATACAATATACAGTATATACAATACAATATACAGTATATAAAATATACAGAATATACAATACAATACTGAATATACAATACAATATACAGTATATACGATACACTATACAGAATATACAATACAATATACAGAATATACAATACACTATACAGTATATACAATACAATATACAGAATATACAATACAATATACAGTATATACAATACAATATACAGTATATACAATACAATATACAGAATATACAATACAATATACAGAATATACAATATACAGTATATACAATACAATACTGAATATACAATACAATATACAGTATATACAATATACAGAATATACAATACTGAATATACAATACAATATACAGAATATACAATACACTATACAGTATATACAATATACAGTATATACAATACAATATACAGAATATACAATATACAGAATATACAGAATATACAATATACAGAATTTACAATATACAGAATATACAATACATGTTAAGGGGAAAGAGAACCTCCGCCAACCAAGGAGAGTCACAAGCGTACATAGATCGTATTTCTGGTAAGAGGCTGATTTTGCTTTTTTCCCTGGAAGTTGAGAGCGCAGAGTTTGCAGTTTTCTTTCACTGGAAGAATCTATTTGGATATTATTTTGCACTTCCCTTCATCCGCCGGGTAAGAGGGAAATCCACAAGGTGGGGGGAGGAGTCTGCACCTATTATTTGGCACAGCACCTGTTTGATTCCAGCACCTTTGAAAATATATTCATCTTGTTTCGTCACATATATATGGTATTATGGCATTATTATATATATGGACTTTTTATTGACTTGGATTTCATACACTCTTCCTTTATTTCATTATTGGAATATATTGTTGTATATCACATTGGTTTATATATGATTTTGCGCACCAATAAGCTGTGGAGAAAAAAAAACATGCAGGGAAGAGAAGGAGGGGGAAGGGAGGGACTTTATCTGTTTTTGTTTACAAAAAGTTACAGCCAATGGAATTGTGATTGTCCTTTAGGTTAATCATTTGAAATAATAAAAAACAATATGATGTTCAAACATTTGACTTCTTTCTTTAATAACTACATAACACAGTACTTGTACTTTTACTTTCAGTACTTGAGTAGCAAAATAAAAAAAAAACTACTTGCAATACTTAAGTACAAAAAATGTTGAATACTTCCAGTACTTCTACTCAAGTATGGGTTTCGAGTACTTTATACAAGTGTGATTGTTACACATAGAGTGAGAAATTTCACACATTTCTTTTTTTTTTTTTTTTTTTTTTTTTTTTGATGATTATGGCTTCCAGCGAGTGACACCCCAAAATTCAGCATCTCAGAAAATTAGAATATTGTGAAAAAAATGAATATTGTAGAGTCATGGTGTCACACTCTATTGTAGAGTCATGGTGTCACCCTCTATTGTAGAGTCATGGTGTCACCCTCTATTGTAGAGTCCTGGTGTCACGCTCTATTGTAGAGTCATGGTGTCACCCTCTATTGTAGAGTCATGGTGTCACGCTCTATTGTAGAGTCCTGGTGTCACGCTCTATTGTAGAGTCCTGGTGTCACCCTCTATTGTAGAGTCCTGGTGTCACCCTCTATTGTAGACTCCTGGTGTCACCCTCTATTGTAGACTCCTGGTGTCACCCTCTATTGTAGAGTCCTGGTGTCACGCTCTATTGTACAGTCATGGTGTCACCCTCTATTGTAGAGTCCTGGTGTCACACTCTATTGTAGAGTCCTGGTGTCACGCTCTATTGTACAGTCATGGTGTCACCCTCTATTGTAGAGTCCTGGTGTCACGCTCTATTGTAGAGTCCTGGTGTCACGCTCTATTGTAGAGTCCTGGTGTCACGCTCTATTGTAGAGTCCTGGTGTCACGCTCTATTGTAGAGTCCTGGTGTCACGCTCTATTGTAGACTCCTGGTGTCACGCTCTATTGTAGACTCCTGGTGTCACGCTCTATTGTAGACTCCTGGTGTCACGCTCTATTGTAGAGTCCTGGTGTCACGCTCTATTGTAGAGTCCTGGTGTCACGCTCTATTGTAGACTCCTGGTGTCACGCTCTATTGTAGAGTCATGGTGTCACCCTCTATTGTAGAGTCATGGTGTCACCCTCTATTGTAGAGTCATGGTGTCACCCTCTATTGTAGAGTCCTGGTGTCACGCTCTATTGTAGAGTCCTGGTGTCACCCTCTATTGTAGAGTCATGGTGTCACCCTCTATTGTAGAGTCATGGTGTCACCCTCTATTGTAGAGTCATGGTGTCACCCTCTATTGTAGAGTCATGGTGTCACGCTCTATTGTAGAGTCCTGGTGTCACGCTCTATTGTAGAGTCCTGGTGTCACGCTCTATTGTAGAGTCCTGGTGTCACACTCTAATCAGCTGATTATCTCAGAACACCTGTAAAGGTTTCCTGAGCCTTTGAATGGTCTCTCAGTCGGGTTCAGTAAGGTTACACAATCATCGGGAAGACTGCTGACTTGACAGTTGTCCAGAAGACAATCTTTGACACCCTCCACATGGAGGGGAAGTCACAAAAGGTCATTGCCAAAGAAGCCGGCTTCACAGAGTGCTGTATCCAAGCGTATTAATGGAAAGTTGATTGGAAGGAAAAATGTGGTAGAAAAGGGTGCACAAGGAACCGGGATAACCGCAACCTTGAGAGGATTGTGTGGCAAAGGCCATTGACGAATTTGGGGGAATATTTATAAGGAGTGGACTATGGCTGGTGTCAGCACTTCAAGAGCCACCACACACAGACATATCCAGGACATGGACTACAACTGTCCAATTCCTTGTGTCACCCCACCAACTGTCCCATTCCTTGTGTCACCCCATCAACTGTCCCATTCCTTGTGTCACCCCACCAACTGTCCCATTCCTTGTGTCACCCCATCAACTGTCCCATTCCTTGTGTCACCCCATCAACTGTCCCATTCCTTGTGTCACCCCCACCAACTGTCCCATTCCTTGTGTCACCCCCACCAACTGTCCCATTCCTTGTGTCACCCCACCAACTGTCCCATTCCTTGTGTCACCCCACCAACTGTCCCATTCCTTGTGTCACCCCCACCAACTGTCCCATTCCTTGTGTCACCCCATCAACTGTCCCATTCCTTGTGTCACCCCCACCAACTGTCCCATTCCTTGTGTCACCCCCACCAACTGTCCCATTCCTTGTGTCACCCCCACCAACTGTCCCATTCCTTGTGTCACCCCCACCAACTGTCCCATTCCTTGTGTCACCCCCACCAACTGTCCCATTCCTTGTGTCACCCCCACCAACTGTCCCATTCCTTGTGTCACCCCCACCAACTGTCCCATTCCTTGTGTCACCCCACCAACTGTCCCATTCCTTGTGTCACCCCCACCAACTGTCCCATTCCCCACCAACTATCCCATTCCTTGTGTCACCCCCACCAACTGTCCCATTCCTTGTGTCACCCCACCAACTGTCCCATTCCTTGTGTCACCCCCACCAACTGTCCCATTCCTTGTGTCACCCCCACCAACTGTCCCATTCCTTGTGTCACCCCCACCAACTGTCCCATTCCTTGTGTCACCCCCACCAACTGTCCCATTCCTTGTGTCACCCCCACCAACTGTCCCATTCCTTGTGTCACCCCCACCAACTGTCCCATTCCTTGTGTCACCCCCACCAACTGTCCCATTCCTTGTGTCACCCCACCAACTGTCCCATTCCTTGTGTCACCCCACCAACTGTCCCATTCCTTGTGTCACCCCCACCAACTGTCCCATTCCTTGTGTCACCCCCACCAACTGTCCCATTCCTTGTGTCACCCCCACCAACTGTCCCATTGCTTGTGTCACCCCCACCAACTGTCCCATTCCTTGTGTCACCCCCACCAACTGTCCCATTCCTTGTGTCACCCCCACCAACTGTCCCATTCCTTGTGTCACCCCCACCAACTGTCCCATTCCTTGTGTCACCCCACCAACTGTCCCATTCCCCACCAACTATCCCATTCCTTGTGTCACCCCCACCAACTGTCCCATTCCTTGTGTCACCCCCACCAACTGTCCCATTCCTTGTATCACCCCACCAACTGTCCAATTCCTTGTGTCACCCCCACCAACTGTCCCATTCCTTGTGTCACCCCACTCCTGAACCAGAGACAATGTCAGAAGCGTCTTTCCTGAGCCAAGGAGACAAAGGACTGTTCAGTGGTCTAAAGTCCTCTTTTCTGATGAAAGTAAATTTTGCATTTCCTGAGGTCATCCTGCTGCTCTGACTTTGACCCAAATCATCACTGACTGTGGAAACTTGACACGGGACTTCATGCAACCTGATGGGGGGGGGGGGGGGGGGGGAATACAAATGCAGCCACACTTTTCACAGATTTATTTGTATCATTTATCATTTTCCTTCCACTTCACAATTATGGCCACTTTGTGTCGTCTATCACATAAAATCCCAATAAAATACATTTCTGGGGGTAACATGAGAAAATGTGGGAAATCTCAGGGGGTGTGAATACTTTTTCATGGCACTGTATATATATTCCCTGTAGCACATGGCCCCATATATTCATAGATAAAATGGGTCATGTGACTCTGCAGTGCAGGTTATCTTTGGGGGGGGGGCTGCATGGCCCCTCCACACTGTAGATCCTGATGGATGCTGAGGGTGGGGGGATCGCTGTGCAGAGGGAACTAAACAATCGCAATCACCGTGAGCTCCGCCCAGTCCTTAGTAAATAGATAGGAATGGAGATTACATTCACTTGTTTAAAACTTTTTTACATATTTCAGCTGCTTCCTGGTTTCTGGCCTATGTCATACTTCCCAGGGGCCTTTGGGAGGGGAGGAGGGGCTTTCTCAGCTAAGCACACCCTCCTGAGCTAAGGGCAGATGGATTCCAGGAAGTAAATCATCTGCCCTTACTCAAGATGGCTGCAGATAGAATTGCTAGAAGGTGTTTTTCAAAGTGATTTCTCAGCAGAATAAAGCATGGAGACATGGATGGATGGAAGGATGGATGGATGGAAGAATGGAGACTTGGATGGATGGATGGATGAATGGATGGATGGAAGAATGGAGACTTGGATGGATGGATGGAAGAATGAAGACTTGGATGGATGGATGGATGGATGGAAGAATTGAGACTTGGATGGATGGATGGATGGATGGAGACTTGGATGGATGGATGGATGGATGGAAGAATGGAGACTTGGATGGATGGATGAATGGAGACTTGGATGGATGAATGGATGGAAGGATGGAGACTTGGATGGATGGAAGAATGAAGACTTGGATGGATGGATGGATGGATGGATGGAAGAATGGAGACTTGGATGGATGGAAGAATGGAGGGATGGATGGATGGATGGATGGATGGAAGAATGGAGACTTGGATGGATGGAAGAATTGAGACTTGGATGGATGGATGGTTGGAGACTTGGATGGATGAATGGATGGAAGGATGGATGGATGGAAGAATGGAGACTTGGATGGATGGATGAATGGAGACTTGGATGGAAGGATGGATGGATGGAAGAATGGAGACTTTAATGGAAGGATGAATGGAGACCTAGATGGATGGATGGATGAATGGAGACTTGGATGGATAGATGGATGGATGGATGAATGGAGACTTGGATGGATGGATGAATGGATGGAAGAATGGAGACTTGAATGGATGGATGGATGGATGAATGGAGATTTGGATGGATGGATGAATAGATGGAAGAATGGAGACTTGAATGGATGGATGGATGGATGGAGATTTGGATGGATGGATGAATAGATGGAAGAATGGAGACTTGAATGGATGGATGGATGGATGAATGGAGATTTGGATGGATGGATGAATGGATGGAAGAATGGAGACTTGAATGGATGGATGGATGGATACTTGGATGGGGGTGTTTGCTTTAAATGCCAAACATGAGTTTAATAGTGTTTTCAGATTTTGGTGCTCAGCTGTAGGAGTTCCACTTTTTTAAGGAGCTGTTTATTTTTTACCTTTTATGTATTTTATTATAATTTTTATCATTTTAAAATGAAACGATTCCTTTAGGGATGCCGGCAGCCTCTGACCAATCAGGGCAGCTCTTTGCATTGTACATTCTGTCCATGGAGGAGAACGCGCCCATCAGTCCCCCATTCCTCTATAGACCCCACATGTCGCGTCACCCATCAATCCCCCATTCCTCTATAGACCCCACATGTCGCGTCGCCCATCAATCCCCCATTCCTCTATAGACCCCACATGTCGCGTCGCCCATCAGTCTCCCATTCCTCTATAGACCCCACATGTCGCGTCGCCCATCAGTCCCCCATTCCTCTATAGACCCCACATGTCGCGTCGCCCATCAGTCTCCCATTCCTCTATAGACCCCACATGTCGCGTCACCCATCAATCCCCCATTCCTCTATAGACCCCACATGTCGCGTCACCCATCAATCCCCCATTCCTCTATAGACCCCACATGTCGCGTCGCCCATCAGTCTCCCATTCCTCTATAGACCCCACATGTCACGTTGCCCATCAATCCCCCATTCCTCTATAGACCCCACATGTCACGTTGCCCATCAATCCCCCATTCCTCTATAGACCCCACATGTCGCGTCACCCATCAGTCCCCCATTCCTCTATAGACCCCACATGTCGCGTCGCCCATCAGTCCCCCATTCCTCTATAGACCCCACATGTCACGTTGCCCATCAATCCCCCATTCCTCTATAGACCCCACATGTCACGTTGCCCATCAATCCCCCATTCCTCTATAGACCCCACATGTCGCGTCACCCATCAGTCTCCCACTCCTCTATAGACCCCACATGTCGCGTCACCCATCAGTCTCCCACTCCTCTATAGACCCAACATGTCGCGTCGCCCATCAGTCCCCCATTCCTCTATAGACCCCACATGTCGCGTCGCCCATCAGTCTCCCATTCCTCTATAGACCCAACATGTCGCGTCGCCCATCAGTCCCCCATTCCTCTATAGACCCCATATGTCGCGTCGCCCATCAGTCCCCCATTCCTCTATAGACCCCATATGTTGCGTCGCCCATCAATCCCCCATTCCTCTATAGACCCCACATGTCGCGTCGCCCATCAGTCTCCTATTCCTCTATAGACCCCACATGTCGCGTCACCCATCAGTCTCCCATTCCTCTATAGACCCCACATGTCGCGTCGCCCATCAGTCCCCCATTCCTCTATAGACCCCACATGTCGCGTCGCCCATCAGTCTCCCACTCCTCTATAGACCCAACATGTCGCGTCGCCCATCAGTCCCCCATTCCTCTATAGACCCCACATGTCGCGTCGCCCATCAGTCTCCCATTCCTCTATAGACCCAACATGTCGCGTCGCCCAACAGTCCCCCATTCCTCTATAGACCCCATATGTCGCGTCGCCCATCAGTCCCCCATTCCTCTATAGACCCCATATGTCGCGTCGCCCATCAATCCCCCATTCCTCTATAGACCCCACATGTCGCGTCGCCCATCAGTCTCCCATTCCTCTATAGACCCCACATGTCGCGTCACCCATCAGTCTCCCACTCCTCTATAGACCCAACATGTCGTGTCGCCCATCAGTCCCCCATTCCTCTATAGACCCCACATGTCGCGTCGCCCATCAGTCTCCCATTCCTCTATAGACCCAACATGTCGCGTCGCCCATCAGTCCCCCATTCCTCTATAGACCCCATATGTCGCGTCGCCCATTAGTCCCCCATTCCTCTATAGACCCCACATGTCGCGTCGCCCATCAGTCTCCCACTCCTCTATAGACCCCACATGTCGCGTCGCCCATCAGTCCCCCATTCCTCTATAGACCCCACATGTCGCGTCGCCCATCAGTCTCCCACTCCTCTATAGACCCCACATGTCGCGTCGCCCATCAATCCCCCATTCCTCTATAGACCCCACATGTCGCGTCGCCCATCAGTCTCCCATTCCTCTATAGACCCCACATGTCGCGTCGCCCATCAGTCCCCCATTCCTCTATAGACCCCACATGTCGCGTCGCCCATCAGTCTCCCATTCCTCTATAGACCCCACATGTCGCGTCACCCATCAATCCCCCATTCCTCTATAGACCCCACATGTCGCGTCACCCATCAATCCCCCATTCCTCTATAGACCCCACATGTCGCGTCGCCCATCAGTCTCCCATTCCTCTATAGACCCCACATGTCACGTTGCCCATCAATCCCCCATTCCTCTATAGACCCCACATGTCACGTTGCCCATCAATCCCCCATTCCTCTATAGACCCCACATGTCGCGTCACCCATCAGTCCCCCATTCCTCTATAGACCCCACATGTCGCGTCGCCCATCAGTCCCCCATTCCTCTATAGACCCCACATGTCACGTTGCCCATCAATCCCCCATTCCTCTATAGACCCCACATGTCACGTTGCCCATCAATCCCCCATTCCTCTATAGACCCCACATGTCGCGTCACCCATCAGTCTCCCACTCCTCTATAGACCCCACATGTCGCGTCGCCCATCAGTCTCCCACTCCTCTATAGACCCAACATGTCGCGTCGCCCATCAGTCCCCCATTCCTCTATAGACCCCACATGTCGCGTCGCCCATCAGTCTCCCATTCCTCTATAGACCCAACATGTCGCGTCGCCCATCAGTCCCCCATTCCTCTATAGACCCCATATGTCGCGTCGCCCATCAGTCCCCCATTCCTCTATAGACCCCATATGTTGCGTCGCCCATCAATCCCCCATTCCTCTATAGACCCCACATGTCGCGTCGCCCATCAGTCTCCTATTCCTCTATAGACCCCACATGTCGCGTCACCCATCAGTCTCCCATTCCTCTATAGACCCCACATGTCGCGTCGCCCATCAGTCCCCCATTCCTCTATAGACCCCACATGTCGCGTCGCCCATCAGTCTCCCACTCCTCTATAGACCCAACATGTCGCGTCGCCCATCAGTCCCCCATTCCTCTATAGACCCCACATGTCGCGTCGCCCATCAGTCTCCCATTCCTCTATAGACCCAACATGTCGCGTCGCCCAACAGTCCCCCATTCCTCTATAGACCCCATATGTCGCGTCGCCCATCAGTCCCCCATTCCTCTATAGACCCCATATGTCGCGTCGCCCATCAATCCCCCATTCCTCTATAGACCCCACATGTCGCGTCGCCCATCAGTCTCCCATTCCTCTATAGACCCCACATGTCGCGTCACCCATCAGTCTCCCACTCCTCTATAGACCCAACATGTCGTGTCGCCCATCAGTCCCCCATTCCTCTATAGACCCCACATGTCGCGTCGCCCATCAGTCTCCCATTCCTCTATAGACCCAACATGTCGCGTCGCCCATCAGTCCCCCATTCCTCTATAGACCCCATATGTCGCGTCGCCCATTAGTCCCCCATTCCTCTATAGACCCCACATGTCGCGTCGCCCATCAGTCTCCCACTCCTCTATAGACCCCACATGTCGCGTCGCCCATCAGTCCCCCATTCCTCTATAGACCCCACATGTCGCGTCGCCCATCAGTCTCCCACTCCTCTATAGACCCCACATGTCGCGTCGCCCATCAATCCCCCATTCCTCTATAGACCCCACATGTCGCGTCGCCCATCAATCCCCCATTCCTCTATAGACCCCACATGTCGCGTCGCCCATCAGTCTCCCACTCCTCTATAGACCCCACATGTCGCGTCGCCCATCAGTCCCCCATTCCTCTATATATTGGTTTATGGCATTTCTTTAATAGGAGTTTATGGAAATATTTTCACATTTTCCTTTTTTCTGTTAATTTCCTCCCACATCTGCTGTGGTTTTTTTTTTTTGGACAGTCGCCAGTCTCCAATCGATCGCCTTTAGTACAGGGCGGCTAATTGCATGGAGTCATTGAGACTAATTAAAACATGACCTTCTCTGATATCTGATTTTAAAAAGGCAAGTGACAATTTTCCATTATGTGCCCAGGAATGAGCGCACGCCGAGCGCGGCACAGAGCGCAGGGTTCAGTGAGCTCACACATTCCGTGTGACATTGATGATCAATACATTGGAGCTCCGCCCAGAGACCATCAAAAGTCATTTCATTTAGGAGAGAGGAAGAAAACGATGAATGGTTGGGTTGGTGCCGTTCTCATTGTTCAGGGTGAGGTGGAAGTTCAGGACCTTGCTGTGGTTCCTTGGCCAACGATTGTCCTTGAGGTCCACGTTTAGATGACAATGATGAAACCTGACCAGCAAAGCTCCTCTTCCTCACAATATCCGGAGACAACAAAATCGTTTTTTTCTAGTTCATGAAATTCTTTCTGGTGGATTTCTCTCCAGATACTGGAAACAAACTTTCAGTGAAACGTCAAACTCGATCCAAGAGACCTTTCCTAGGTGGTAGCAAACGCCTGGAGCGGTGCATCTGAAAACGGCGAAGGTTACGGAATTTCCCTGGTTGGGTCTTCTGAGATAAAACACAAAGAAGATGTTTCTGAGGAACAAAAGAGGAAAAATCAAATTCCGCCTCAGTTCCTCCTCCTCGGACCTCAGCCAACAAAGCCAGGAGACAAATAACCTCAACTCTGCCCGGGAAGATGGCCGCCGCAAGCTCCAGTTTTCCAAGTTTCTGGATGAGGTGACCGCCAGCGTCCTCAACCCAATAAATCAAAAATCGTGCGATGGCGGGAAATGTAAAGATACTCTGAAGTACAGCGCAAAAAGTCTGGAAGACGTCCACCGACCCAAGAACAGCGCAAAGTGGAGAGAAGACGCCATTCATAAAGACTATCTGGAGACAGATAAAAATGGGGTGAGGATGGAGGAGTCCATGGCCCCGGCCCGGAAGATTCTGAACCCCGACACTGGCCTATTCCATCTGAACCCCGACACTGGCCGAAGGGCCCGTGTAGTCCTCCTCGCTAACGCCCAGTACAACAACAACACCGGAGTGAGGGATAGGACAAGTCTGCGTATCGAGTTTGGACGGGACTACGAGAACGACTTTCGATGTACAGCAGAACTTTTATCACTGAGACCCCAAATATGGTGAGTCCATAGATTGTCTATACATCGAATGTATACTGTATGTGTGTGTATATAATCCTTCCTTCCCTTCCTTCCTCCCTTCCCTTCCCTTCCCTTCCATAGATTGTCTATACATGGAATGTATACTGTATGTGTGTGTATATAATCCTTCCTTCCTTCCTTCCTTCCTTCCTTCCTTCCTTCCTTCCTTCCTTCCTTCCTTCCTTCCATTCCTTCCTCCCTCCCTCCCTTCCCTTCCCTTCCAGAGATAGTCTATACATCGAATATATACTGTATGTGTGTGTATATATAAACATATGGCTGCCTTTTCCTTCCCCCTCCCTCCCTTCCTTCCTTCCTTCCTTCCTTCCTTCCTTCCTTCCTCCTCTTCCCTTCCTTCCTTCCTTCCTTCCTTCCTTCCTTCCTTCCTTCCTTCCTCCCTTCCTTCCTTCCTTCCTCCCTTCCTTCCTTCCTTCCTTCCTTCCTTCCTTCCTCCTCTTCCCTTCCTTCCTTCCTCCTCTTCCCTTCCCTTCCTCCTCTTCCCTTCCCTTCCCATCCTATTTTCCTTCCTTCCTCCTCTTCCCTTCCCTTCCCATCCTTCCTTCCTTCCTTCCTCCCCTTCCCTTCCCTTCCCATCCTTCCTTCCTTCCTTCCTCCTCTTCCCTTCCCTTCCCATCCTTCCTTCCTTCCTCCCCTTCCCTTCCCTTCCCTTCCTTCCTTCCTTCCTTCCTTCCTTCCCTTCCTTCCTTCCTTCCTTCTCTTCCTTCCTTCCTTCCTTCCTTCCTCCTCTTCCCTTCCTTCCTCCTCTTCCCTTCCCTTCCTTCCTCCTCTTCCCTTCCCTTCCCTTCCCTTCCTTCCTCCTCTTCCCTTCCCTTCCCTTCCCTTCCTTCCTCCTCTTCCCTTCCCTTCCTTCCTTCCCTCCTTCCTTCCTTCCTTCCTCCTCTTCCCTTCCCTTCCTTCCTTCCTTCCTTCCTTCCTTCCTTCCTTCCTTCCTTCCTTCCTTCCTCCTCTTCCCTTCCCTTCCTTCCTTCCTTCCTTCCTTCCTCCTCTTCCCTTCCTTCCTTCCTTCCTCCTCTTCCCTTCCTTCCTTCCTTCCTCCTCTTCCCTTCCTTCCTTCCTTCCTTCCTTCCTTCCTTCCTTCCTTCCTCCTCTTCCCTTCCCTTCCCATCCTTCCTTCCTTCCTTCCTTCCTTCCTTCCTTCCTTCCTTCCTTCCTTCCTTCCTTCCTTCCTTCCTTCCTTCCTTCCTTCCTTCCTTCCTTCCTCCTCTTCCCTTCCCTTCCCTTCCCTTCCTTCCTTCCTCCTCTTCCCTTCCCTTCCTTCCTTCCTTCCTTTCTTCCTTCCTTCCTTTCTTCCTTCCTTCCTTTCTTCCTTCCTTCCTTTCTTCCTTCCTTCCTTTCTTCCTTCCTTCCTTTCTTCCTTCCTTCCTTTCTTCCTTCCTTCCTTTCTTCCTTCCTTCCTTTCTTCCATCCTTCCTTTCTTCCTTCCTTCCTTTCTTCCTTCCTTTCTTCCATCCTTCTGTGTGTGTCTGTTGCTTTGTTTGCTTCCCGGCCATTAGATGCTCCAGCTAGATGTGAACAGCTCTCTTCATCACTGAAACCTTTTACATGTTCTATCATTTCAAAAGTCCTTTTACAATGTGTAATATGAAATAATAGTAATTGTGGATCCTGCCATGAAGGCACTTCCTGTTATCGGGTGACAACGCTCTCTCCCTGTCTCCTGATTGTGCTCCTGTGTTGTCACCTTGTCACATGGGCTTTATATATAGAGACTACAAGCAACTGGTTCACCACACAGCCATGGGCCACTGCTGCCCCCCTTCAGGAAACCCACCTGATAAATGATGAGCAGCCACCACTGGAGTGAATGGAGACAGGAAGAGGCTACAAAGAGGCTGCAGGAAATCAGCAGCACTGACATGGAACAAGATGGAAAAAGTGAAAGTGTTTTAGAATGTTTGATACATAATGCCTGTGCAAGCTGAATGTTCCCTAGTCAGGGCTTATTTCTTTATTATTTCCCACTAAAAGCATGCTGGTGAGAACTGGGAGTATCGGTGAGAACTGGGAGTGCCGGCCAGAACTGGGAGTACCAATGGGAACTGGGAGTGCCGGCCAGAAATGGGAGTACCAATGGGAACTGGGAGTGCCGGCCAGAAATGGGAGTACCGGTGGGAAATGGGAGTACCGGTGAGAACTGGGAGTGCCGGCCAGAACTGGGAGTACTAATGGGAACCTGGAGTACAGGTGAAAACTGGGAGTACCAGTGGTAATTGGGAGTACCAGTGAGAACTGGGAGTACTGATGGGAACTGGGAGTACTGGTGAGAACTGGGAGTACTGGTGAGAACTGGGAGTACTGGTGAGAACTGGGAGTACTGGTGAGAACTGGGAGTACTGGTGAGAACTGGGAGTACTGGTGGTAAATGGGAGTACAGGTGAGAACTGGGAGTACTAGTGGGAACCTGGAGTGCCAAGGAGAACTGGGAGTGCCAGCTAGAACTGGGAGTACCAATGGGAACTGGGAGTGCCGGTGACAACTGGGAGTGCCAGTGAGAACTGGGAGGGCTGGCAAGAACTGGGAGTACCGCAGGGAGTTCCGGTGAGAACTGGGAGTACCAGTGGGAAATGGGAGTACAGGTGAGAACTGGGAGTAGCGGTGGGAAATGGGAGTACAGGTGAGAACTGGGAGTGCCGGGGGGAACTGGGAGTGCCGGGGGGAACTGGGAGTGCCGGGGAGAACTGGGAGTGCCGGGGGGAACTGGGAGTGCCGGGGGGAACTGGGAGTGCCGGGGGGAACTGGGAGTGCCGGGGGGAACTGGGAGTGCCGGGGGGAACTGGGAGTGCCGGGGGGAACTGGGAGTGCCGGGGAGAACTGGGAGTGCCGGGGAGAACTGGGAGTGCCGGGGAGAACTGGGAGTGCCGGGGAGAACTGGGAGTGCCGGGGAGAACTGGGAGTGCCGGGGAGAACTGGGAGTGCCGGGGAGAACTGGGAGTGCCGGGGAGAACTGGGAGTGCCGGTGGGAACTGGGAGTACTGGTGGGAACCTGGAGTGCTGGTGAGAACTGGGAGTACTGGCTAGAACTGAGAATACTGGTGGGAACTTGGAGTACCATTTAGAACTGGGAGTACCGGTAAGAACTGGGAGTAAAGTTGGGAACTGGGAGTAACGGTAAGAATCGGGAGTACTGATGGGAACTGTGAGTACTCATGGGAACTGGGAGTACCAGGGGGAACTGCAAGGAAAACGTGAGGACTGGGAGTACCGACTGAAACTGGGAATACTGGTGGAACTGGGAGTACCTGAGGAGAGGGGACAGAGGAATGATTTAATTGGATAAAAAAAGAAATAATCAGGAAATTCTTTCTTAATCTTTGTTTCCTCCAGAAGGTGGAGGATGTTTTCTTATATAAATGATTGTAAAGCGCTGAGCAAACCGCTGCCGCTCTACAAATCTGTATAATAATAATCATCATTTCATAGACTAAAAGCACAAAATAAGAGCTGCTGATGGTTGGAGTGTGGATGGGTTATAAATGAGGACTTTGGAGGACATTGAAGGACATTGGAGGACATTGAAGGAATTTGGAGGACATTGAAGGACTTTGTTGGACATTACATTGGAAGACTTTGGAGGACATTGAAGGACATTGGAGGACATTGGAGGACATTGGAGGACATTGGAGGACATTGGAGGACATTGGAGGACATTGGAGGACATTGGAGGACATTGAAGGACTTTGGAGGACATTGGAGGACATTGGAGGACTTTGGAGGACATTGAAGGACATTGGAGGACTTTGGAGGACATTGAAGGACATTGGAGGACTTTGGAGGACATTGAAGGACTTTGGAGGACTTTGGAGGACATTGGAGGACTTTGGAGGACATTGGAGGACATTTTGGGGACTGAGCGATATTCTCAGTACAATGAATGGGATTCGTTTACATACAAAGCCCGGAGAGAAGTGCGAGGCGGGGGGCGGCGGGGGGATTTTGGAGAATCTTTGCTCCTGTGATGAAGGTTTCACATGGAGAAATTAGAGGAAGATTTTAATGGAATTTCAGCAAATCATAAAATGAGGTTTGCTGAATTTTCCCCCTCCTTCCTCAGATGACATGCAGCGTGTTCATTCTGAGTTTGTCCCCATGCATTACACACCGGGCACAATTCAGCGCAGGAAATCCAGAAAGGAAAATGTTGAGCGTTCTTCGTGTTCCTCCTCGCTCCTGGCACAGGCTGGACGTTCGCTGTCAGGTAAAGTCACCAGCCGTGCGTTCCTCTGTCCCGGGAATACAGCGATTATTTCAGGAAGCGATATTTTAGTGCCCGGCGTCGTATTTCCTATTTTTAGGTCGCAGAGTGATTATGAATTGTGTCGTTGATCAGCAGTGTGGAAGGTAATTGTTTTTTTTATAATGTACATCCACCTTCCCCAATCCCCAGCCACATCCTGACCCCCCCTCCCCCCCCCGCCGCCCTGCCACCCCCGTCTCAGTGGTCTCCCACTCGCCCGTCGGGCGGCTTTATTCTCAGACAATGGGGCGATTATTCCGACCTGCTCAGATTTACAGAACATATTGCACTCCCAGGAGGTCTTTATTCATTTCTTGGCTTCCACCACAATCAATCGAACGTTTAACATCCACTTTCCATTCAGCAAACTTTTATTTCATTCTTGTTTTTTTCAGTTGAAAACCGAATATTTCTGCCATTTCTCTGGTGGACAGTGCAGCTCACAGCGGTCTGAGGAGGACCGACCATAGAGACTACAATTTATAGAGATAGAAGAACTTAAATGTCCAGCCAAAGATTTTTTTTCTTGGATTTTGGGGGAGTGGGCGGGATTAGCGCCCCTGTCAGGTTTTTACTGCCAACTGGGGCCCCAGCAGAGAGATTCCCCCTCACTTCCTGAAAACATTTTACAGGATAGGAAGAGAGGATAACTCTCCAACAACAACGCAGACAGAAAACAATAATGGGGGAGCTAGAACCCCTGCCAGACTTTTATTTCTCTCTCTGTCCCTACGACAGATTTCCTTCACTTCCTGTTGTCAGCAGGACAGGAAGTGATGGGAACTCCCCCTGATGGAGCCCCAGATAGCAGTAAAAACCTGACAGGAGTCCAAGTTCCATAGAATGGGCCTGATATAAACTTTAAAGTGGATATGAACTACAGATCAACCGATTATCAGCAACACTGATATATGGAGGGCCGATTTGCACTTTCCCTGATATATCGGAATCGGCCTTTGGATTACTGATATTGCCGATATTGCTGTGAAGCATCGCGTATGTTGTGCTACGGCCTCCGCGCACTGGGCAGCTTCTGCGGTCTTCTTAGGCCGCCTCCCTCAGCCTCGTCACAGTGTGTTTTACCCGCCGCGGCCACACTGGAGCCTGCTGTGTCTGCATGCTGTGCACAGTCAGTCGAACTCGGGACAGTGAGTGATCTTCAGTCACAGACACAGTGCATGTTGTGTAACATAGCCGCTGCGGCCACCCACCACCCACAGCTGCCTGGTGCCAGCCAGCCACAGGCCCTGGGCCTGTACATGCTACTGCCAGCCACCCAACACACAGGGTGCCAGCCAGCCACCCACCAAAGGGTGCCAGCCAGCCACCCACCCACCACAGGGTGCCAGCCAGCCACCAAAGGGTGCCACAACACCCACCCACCCACCAACCAAGGGGTGCCAGCCAGCCACCCACCAAAGGGTGCCAGCCACCACCACAGGGTGCCAACCAGCCAGCCACCCACCACAGGGTGCCAGCCAGCCACCCACCAACCCACCAAAGGGTGCCAGCCAGCCACCAACCTACCAAAGGGTGCCAGCCAGTCAGCCACCCACCACCCACCACAGGGTGCCAACCAGCCAGCCACCCACCACAGGGTGCCAGCCAGCCACCCACCCACCAAAGGGTGCCAGCCAGCCACCAACCCACCAAAGGGTGCCAGCCATCCACCCACCACCCACCACAGGGTGCCAACCAGTCAGCCACCCACCACAGGGTGCCAGCCAGCCCCCCACCACCCACCACAGGGTGCCAGCCAGCCACCCACCACAGGGTGCCATCCAGCCACCCACGCACCACAGGTTGCCAACCAGCCACCCACCCACCAAAGGGTGCCAGCCACCCACCACAGGGTGCCAGACAGCCAGCCACCCACCACAGGGTGCCAGCCAGCCACCACAGGGTGCCAACCAGCCAGCCACCACCCACCACAGGATGCCAACCAGCCATCCATCCACCACAGGGTGGCAGCCAGCCACCCACCACAGGGTGGCAGCCAGCCACCCACCACAGGGTGCAAGCCAGCCACCCACCCATCACAGGTTGCCAGCCAGCCAGCCATCCACCACAGGGTGCCAACCACCCACCCACCACAGGGTGCCAGCCAGCCACCCACCCACCACAGGGTGCCATCCAGCCAACCACCCACCACAGGGTGCCAGCCAGCCACCCACCCACCACAGGGTGCAAGCCAGCCAGCCACCCACCAAAGGGTGCCAGCCACTCATCACCACAGGGTGCCAGCCAGCCATTTTGTTTAAGCCTACATTAGTAGTGTCTTTTCAAGTTATAATGGAGATGGATGGAGATAGAAAAATTAAAAATGTGGTTTGGGACTATTTCTCTTCTCCATCTCCAGGAAAATCAGCAGCACTGTGCAACACTTGCAAAAACAATGTAAGCATGGGATCAATAACTGCAAAAACCAAAAATACGTCTAATCTTTGGGCCCATCTAAGAGTTCATCATGTTGAATTGTATCATGCAGGACAGAAAAAACAAAATGAATCACAAGGTGAATCCTCCCTATCCCAGGCAACAATAACAGATATGTTTCAGAAAAAAACAGGTGGCTAAAATCTGATGGAAGATCCCAAATCCTGGACAGAGTAATCAGAGAGATGATGGTCACTGATAAGCAGCCATTTACAACAGCGGTTGATGTCCATGCTTGAGCCAAGCTACACACTGAAGGGTGACAAATTTTATCGAACTGAAATGCTGCCAAAGATTCACCAAAAGGTCGTTGACAAAGTAAAGACTATGCTGAAACTAGAGAATGCTGGCAACTCGCTCTCATTCACGACTGACTGCTGGTCACAAACAGAATCCCTAATTATTCTTACATGTCACTTCACTGACAGCGGATGGACAAGAAGGCATTTGGTGTTGAATACAGAAGTGATGCAAGGATCCCACACTGGGGAGTACAATGGAGAAATGTTTCTAGGCATGCTAGAAGAGCGGGGAAAATAAATAATAATTGTAATTGAAATTGGTGAAATGTGTGGCCGGTGTCTGTAGGGTGTCCTCCTTCCTTCTCTTCTCGGCTCTGACCTCGGAGATTTGGTTGCTGCGGGAGGCTGAGACTTCTCCCCCTATGTTCATTGTATGCCGGGTGGGCCAAGCTCTGACCTCCCCAGGATGGTAATCCCCCGAAAAACATCTGCCCGTCATTTCCCCCTTCTGGTGACATTATTGGAGATTAGCACATTTCTCTGAGGAGTTCCGAAATCCTGGAACATCTGCTTTGTGAATTGTATGATTTCTGCACAATTCTGAGTTTACATTTTCAGAAGAATCAGAACATTTTTAGTTTGAGAATTTCCTCCTCACAGAATCTATGGAATATGCAGCCCTGGATGGGGACCGCCATTACAGGGGTCCCTTCATACTGCTACTTGGGTACTCATAGAGGTGTTTAGGTTTCCCTGGAGGTGCTCAGGTTTCCCTGGAGGTGCTCAGGTTTCCCTGGAGGTGCTCAGGTTCCCCTGGAGGTGCTCAGGTTCCCCTGGAGGTGCTTGAGTACTTCTGGAGGTGCTCAGGTACCCCTGGAGGTGCTCAGGTTCCCCTGGAGGTGCTTGAGTACTTCTGGAGGTGCTCAGGTACCCCTGGAGGTGCTCAGGTTCCCCTGGAGGTGCTCAGGTACCCCTGGAGGTGCTCAGGTTCCCCTGGAGGTGCTCAGGTTCCCCTGGAGGTGCTTGAGTACTTCTGGAGGTGCTCAGGTTCCCCTGGAGGTGCTCAGGTTCCCCTGGAGGTGCTTGAGTACTTCTGGAGGTGCTCAGGTTCCCCTGGAGGTGCTCAGGTTCCCCTGGAGGTGCTTGAGTACTTCTGGAGGTGCTCAGGTTCCCCTGGAGGTGTTTGAGTACTTCTGGAGGTGCTCAGGTTCCCCTGGAGGTGCTCAGGTAATCCTGGAGGTGCTCAGGTAATCCTGGAGGTGCTCAGGTTCCCCTGGAGGTGCTTGAGTACTTCTGGAGGTGCTCAGGTACCCCTGGAGATGCTCATGTTCCCCTGGAGGTGCTCAGGTTCCCCTGGAGGTGCTTGAGTACCTCTGGAGGTTCTTAGGTACCCCTGGAGGTGCTCAGGTAATCCTGGAGGTGCTCAGGTTCCACTGGAGGTGCTCAGGTCATCCTGGAGGTGCTCAGGTTCCCCTGGAGGTGTTTGAGTACTTCTGGAGGTGCTCAGGTACTCCCGGAGGTGCTCAGGTACTCCTGGAGGTGCTCAGGTACTCCTGGAGGTGCTCAGGTTCCCCTGGAGGTGCTCAGGTCATCCTGGAGGTGCTCAGGTTCCACTGGAGGTGCTCAGGTCATCCTGGAGGTGCTCAGGTTCCCCTGGAGGTGTTTGAGTACTTCTGGAGGTGCTCAGGTTCCCCTGGAGGTGCTCAGGTACTCCTGGAGGTGCTTGAGTACTTCTGGAGGTGATCACAATCCGGCAAAACAGCCCAGGAACATAAAGACATACAAGAGCGAGTTTAGGGTGGAGGAACTTGACTGGCCTGTATAGAGTCCTGACCTCAACCCAATAGAACACCTTTGGGAGGATTGGGAGCGGAGACTGCAAGCCAGGCCTTCTCGTCCAACATCAGTGACCAACCTCACAAATACGCTTCTGGAAGAATGGTCAAACATTCCTAAACCTTGTGGACAGCCTTCCCAGAAGAGTTGAAGCTGTTATAGCTGTAAAGGGCGGAGCCAACTCAATATTGAACCCTACGGACTAAGACTGGGGGGTCATTAAAGTTCATGTGTGTGTAAAGGTGTCCCAATACTTTTGGTAATATAGTGTATTTTGTACAAAGTGCTCCTTCTGTGAAATTCCATTTCTTCTGTGGAAACTCCCAACCACCGCCACGGGCGTTTTGAAATGTCATCCCAGGAAATGTTCTCTTGTAATCCGGCGTCAAACAATAATTCACGCCAAGATTCAATTTACTGGGATGGCCGAGACATCGAACGGAAAGGTCAGGAATTGCCGGCGTGCCTAAAGGTGTGCCGAGGATGTAAATATCCGGAAGACTTTCTGCCCTCTGCAGATATGTGACTCTGGAACTCATTACCAATCATCACCGGCCCGGATAAAGTGTCAGAGACGGAATTCTGAGCCCTGAACATCATCCAATGTATGAAGAGTGACTCAGTTATAACTTAGAGTCCTAATTGGGCTTGCTGGCAGCGGTGGGAGGGGGATGGGGGGGGGGGGGGGGGATGTCAGCTTAAATGAATTAGGTGAAGTTTAAATGAATTAGGTGAAGTGTTAGTATGATGGAACTGCTGCAATGAGTTAGCGCCCCTCATGGCCAGAGGCCAAACCACCGCACCAGGCTTCATACTAGAAGGATAACGTCTTGTCAGTGACACCTGTCCTGTCCTGGCACTGACACCTGTCCTGGCACTGACACCTGTCCTGTCCTGGCACTGACACCTGTCCTGGCACTGACACCTGTCCTGGCACTGACACCTGTCCTGGCACTGACTCCTGTCCTGGCACTGACTCCTGTCCTGTCCTGGCACTGACACCTGTCCTGGCACTGACACCTGTCCTGGCACTGACACCTGTCCTGGCACTGACACCTGTCCTGGCACTGACTCCTGTCCTGTCCTGGCACTGACACCTGTCCTGGCACTGACACCTGTCCTGGCACTGACACCTGTCCTGTCCTGGCACTGACACCTGTCCTGGCACTGACACCTGTCCTGTCCTGGCACTGACACCTGTCCTGTCCTGGCACTGTTGAGGGAGACCATCTCTTTTATATGGAAGCTGCTGTTTATGTCCCGAGGCCTCGCACAACCATGAAACAGACCCAGTCCAAAGGAGGGTTCCGTTACGCAGCGGGCTGTAATGTAGGGGCCCAACTGCTTAGAAGGGAAGACCTTAAAACCACCAATCTACCCCTCTTATGGAACCTCCGTCACCAGACTGCACTGCCTCCCTCTCTCTCTCTAGTTGCTCTCCTTTCTTGTACTTCTGACTCTCCATCACCCAGAAGGCTTACACTTCATTCTTCCTTTACTGTAGAAAATCCAGCAATGTCTCCTTCCAATCCTCCAAAGCCGATACCCTCTAGAGATACTGGACAGATCTGTGGCAGACCGCTACCCAGTGGCGTTATTCCATTATAGGGGTGCAGGGGCGCCGCCAACCCAAATTCATGCGCCCAGCCCCTAATCTACATGCAGGGTGCCAGACGCATGGATTTCAATGGGGTTTTTTTTTGTAAGCACATGATTAGACCTTGAGGCTCTAATTGGCTTGAAATAAGGGTGGCTCACGGCACAGAGCACTGCACTCTGTGCCCACCCAGTTGTGGGACATTAGCAAATTAATTTTCACTAATGACTATCTGCTTCTCCTCCTGGCCAATCAGGAAGTGGGTCCTGAGACGGGATTGGCCAGGGAGTCTCAGGACCCACTTCCTGTTCAACCAGGAGGAGAAACAACGGCCCCAGCACTTCCCTCAGCATGCTGGAGGGAGAAGCAGCAGGCAGAGGGGCAGCAACAGCTTCTTTAGTCTTCCAGGAGCCCTTCACTGGATCCAGCACCACCTCGTCACTGACCTCCTAAGGTAAAGCCACTGATCGCCGCCTCACCGTCCCTCTCCCCCAAAATATTGAGCACCAGCCGCCACTGCTGCTACCCTCAGTCAGCTTCTTCTAAGCACCCGGGTCTCTGCCTTCCTCCCCCCGGTCACATACCTGAGACCTCCTCATGACAGCCTGTGTCTGATAGGGCAGCATGCCCCCCCCCCCCCTCCTCAGGCTAAACTCCTCCACTCAGGGACAAGACCCTCTCAGAATCAATACATTCTCCCAGCATGCCTTTAGAGCCTGCCTCTCTGGGATTGGCCGGGACTGTATTGAGTTTCATGCTCCCATCTGCATAGCTCCACACCTATCATCCAGAAACTTCTCAAGTCTCCTGGATACAGAGGAGGCTCTAGACCAGACTGGCAGCAGCAGAGCACACAGATCAGGCCTGACTAAACGATTGCAGATCACAGAGCCAAATTTCGCTTTCACCTATGAACACTAACGCTTACCTTGAACCTATCTAGGAGGGTGCTACACGTGTCATTAAAGATAATCACTGCGGAGTATAGGGGGAGGGGCTGGTGCATGGGGCCCAACATCGTGATCACATGGCTTTCTTGGTAAATAAAGTCACCCAGCTCTGACTTGGCGATCGCGTTGCACAGACTCCTAGGAGGGATCGCTGTGTGTGACCCCAGATAGAAACTTTCCTCCGTGTCCCTCCCCTGAGGTGCGGGTGATGTGCTGTAATGGGCGGGGCCTATTCTCAGAGGATTTCCAGTATCCGGCTCTCCTGGGAGGTGGCAGTGAGGGACCGCCTCACTTTTACAGATAATTCTCGTTTTGGGCAGGAAAGTGGACCTTCAATTTCCCTTTTCAGAGGAGCTTCCAGAATCTTCCGGAACGCGTTGAAGTCCACTGAACTCCCAAAACCACCAAAATGACCTCAATATCTCCCAGCCTTTTGTCTGCAATTCATTTTCACAGCATGTCCTGATTTCTGCTCCATTATACTCATCCCTGGTCACCTGGTATGGGCCTTCTCCTCCGCCTCTTATGAGTTCTGTAGACGATGGGGCTTCTCATTCATTGACTGATTACCCGTCCCATGATTCTAAGGAGGAATGAAACGTTTACAGTGAGATGGATGCTTTTATTTGTTAAAAATGAGATTTATTTAGATTATTTGATGAATGAAGTGCAGGAATTGATGAATGAAGTGCAGGGTTTGATGAATAAAGTTGGGGTTTGAGGTACGGGATTTGATGAATGAAGTGGGGGGATTGATGAATGAAATGCAGGGTTTAATGAATGAAGTGTGCAATTTGATTAATGAAGTGTGGGATTTGATGAATGAAGTGCAGGGTTTAATGAATGAAGTGTGGGATTTGATGAATGAAGTGCAGGATTTAAAAAAAATTAAGTGTAGCGTTTGATGAATGAAGTGCGGTATTTGATAAATTAAGTGTGGGGTTCGATTAATGAAATGTGAGGTCTGATAAATGACATGTGGAATTTGATGAATGAAGTGATGGTATTGATGAATAAAGTGCAAGGTTTAATGAATGAAGTGTGGGATTTGATGAATGAAGTGCAGGATTTGATAAATGAAGTGTGGGGTTCAATGAATAAACTGCACGGTTCGATGAATGAAGCATGGGGGTGATAAATAAAATGTGGGGTTTGATGAATGAAGTGTGGGATTTGATGAATGAACTGTGGGGTTTAATGAATGAACTGCAGGGTTTAATGAATGAAGTTTGGCGTTTGATGAATGAAGTGCAGGGTTTGATGAATAAAGTGGGGGTTTGATGAATGAAGTGCAGGGTTTGACGAATGAAGTGCCGGGTTTGATGAATGAAGTGCAGGTTTTTTGTGAATGAAGTATGGTGTTTGATGAATGAAACACAGGGTTTGATGAATGAAGTGCGGTGTTTGATGAATGAAGTGCAGGGTTTAATGAATGAAGTGCGTTGTTTGATTAATGAAGTGCAGGGTTTGATGAATGAAGTGCAGAGTTCGATGAATAAAGTGTGGTGCTTGACAAATGAAGTGCAGGGTTTGATGAATGAAGTGCGGGGTTTGATGAATGAAGTGGGGTGTTTGATGAATGAAGTGCAGGGTTTGATGAATGAAGTGCAGGGTTTGATGAATGAAGTGCGGTGTTTGATGAATGAAGTGCAGGGTTTGAGGAATGAAGTGCAGGGTTTGATGGATGAAGTGCGGTGTTTGATGAATGAAGTGCAGAGTTTGATGAATGAAGTGCAGAGTTTGATGAATGAAGAGCGGTGTTTGATGAATGAAGTGCGGTGTTTGATGAATGAAGTGCAGGGTTTAATGAATGAAGTGCAGAGTTTGATGAATGAAGTGCGGTGTTTGATGAATGAAGTGAAGGGTTTGATGAATGAAGTACAGGGTTCGATGAATGAAGTGCGGTGTTTGATGAATGAAGTGCAGAGTTCGATGAATGAAGTGCAGAGTTCGATGAATGAAGTGCGGTGTTTGATGAATGAAGTGCAGGGTTTGATGAATGAAGTGCGGTGTTTGATGAATGAAGTGCGGTGTTTGATGAATGAAGTGCAGGGTTTGATGAATGAAGTGCAGTGTTTGATGAAGTGCAGGGTTTGATGAATGAAGTGCAGTGTTTGATGAAGTGCAGGGTTTGATGAATGAAGTGCGGTGTTTGATGAATGAAGTGCAGTGTTTGATGAAGTGCACGGTTTGATGAATGAAGTGCAGAGTTTGATGAATGAAGTGCAGTGTTTGATGAATGAAGTGCAGGGTTTGATGAATGAAGTGCAGTGTTTGATGAATGAACTGCAGTGTTTGATGAATGAAGTGCACGGTTTGATGAATGAAGTGCAGAGTTTGATGAATGAAGTGCAGGGTTTGATGAATGAAGTGCGGTGTTTGATGAATGAAGTGCAGGGTTTGATGAATGAAGTGCAGGGTTTGATGAATGAAGTGCGGTGTTTGATGAATGAAGTGCAGTGTTTGATGAAGTGCAGGGTTTGATGAATGAAGTGCAGTGTTTGATGAAGTGCAGGGTTTGATGAATGAAGTGCGGTGTTTGATGAATGAAGTGCAGGGTTTGATGAATGAAGTGCACGGTTTGATGAATGAAGTGCAGAGTTTGATGAATGAAGTGCAGTGTTTGATGAATGAAGTACAGAGTTCGATGAATGAAGTGCAGAGTTTGATGAATGAAGTGCGGTGTTTGATGAATGAAGTGCAGAGTTTGATGAATGAAGTGCACGGTTTGATGAATGAAGTGCAGAGTTTGATGAAGTGCAGGGTTTGATGAATGAAGTGCAGTGTTTGATGAATGAAGTGCGGTGTTTGATGAATGAAGTGCAGTGTTTGATGAATGAAGTGCAGTGTTTGATGAAGTGCAGTGTTTGATGAATGAAGTGCAGTGTTTGATGAATGAAGTGCACGGTTTGATGAATGAAGTGCAGAGTTTGATGAATGAAGTGCAGTGTTTGATGAATGAAGTGCAGTGTTTGATGAATGAAGTGCGGTGTTTGATGAATGAAGTGCAGAGTTTGATGAATGAAGTGCAGTGTTTGATGAATGAAGTGCAGAGTTTGATGAATGAAGTGCAGTGTTTGATGAATGAAGTGCGGTGTTTGATGAATGAAGTGCAGAGTTTGATGAATGAAGTGCAGTGTTTGATGAATGAAGTGCAGAGTTTGATGAATGAAGTGCAGTGTTTGATGAATGAAGTGCGGTGTTTGATGAATGAAGTGCGGTGTTTGATGAATGAAGTGCGGTGTTTGATGAATGAAGTGCAGAGTTTGATGAATGAAGTGCGGTGTTTGATGAATGAAGTGCAGAGTTTGATGAATGAAGTGCAGGGTTTGATGAATGAAGAACTGATATCTACACTTCCTGACACTCATTGAAGCTGAAGAAATGACTTGGAGAAGCTGGAGTCGTCTTCAGCATTACAGAAGAGTTGGATGTGACCTCCTACTAGAATGAATGAACGACGGGGATTCAGAAACTTTCACACCTCCCAGCCTGTTCCTGGACAACCAACATCCACACTGTCCATGGTGATTGGATGAAGGGGTTGGCCTGTCGGGGGTGGGAATACAATTCCCGGGGGAAAGTGGATTGGAGAAGCTATGAAATGCCCTAACATTACAGAACAAGTCCAGTGGATTGTGACCAACTACTACTACATACACCATGACCTGAATACATGAGGACCTTCACAGAGAGGGAGACACGGAGACATGGAGACAGGGAGACATGGAGACAGGGAGACAGGGAGACAGGGAGACAGGGAGACATGGAGACAGGGAGACATGGAGACAGGGAGACAGGGAGACATGGAGACATGGAGACAGGGAGACATGGAGACATGGAGACAGGGAGACATGGAGACAGGGAGACATGGAGACAGGGAGACATGGAGACAGGGAGACATGGAGACATGGAGACAGGGAGACATGGAGACAGGGAGACAGGGAGACATGGAGACAGGGAGACAGGGAGACATGGAGACAGGGAGACAGGGAGACAGGGAGACAGGGAGACATGGAGACAGGGAGACATGGAGACAGGGAGACATGGAGACATGGAGACAGGGAGACATGGAGACAGGGAGACATGGAGACATGGAGACAGGGAGACAGGGAGACATGGAGACAGGGAGACAGGGAGACATGGAGACAGGGAGACATGGAGACAGGGAGACAGGGAGACAGGGAGACATGGAGACAGGGAGACATGGAGACAGGGAGACATGGAGACAGGGAGACATGGAGACATGGAGACAGGGAGACAGGGAGACAGGGAGACAGGGAGACATGGAGACAGGGAGACATGGAGACAGGGAGACAGGGAGACAGGGAGACAGGGAGACATGGAGACAGGGAGACATGGAGACAGGGAGACAGGGAGACATGGAGACAGGGAGACAGGGAGACAGGGAGACATGGAGACAGGGAGACATGGAGACAGGGAGACATGGAGACAGGGAGACAGGGAGACAGGGAGACAGGGAGACATGGAGACAGGGAGACATGGAGACAGGGAGACATGGAGACAGGGAGACATGGAGACATGGAGACATGGAGACAGGGAGACAGGGAGACAGGGAGACATGGAGACAGGGAGACAGGGAGACAGGGAGACAGGGAGACATGGAGACAGGGAGACATGGAGACATGGAGACATGGAGACATGGAGACAGGGAGACATGGAGACAGGGAGACAGGGAGACATGGAGACAGGGAGACATGGAGACAGGGAGACATGGAGACATGGAGACAGGGAGACATGGAGACAGGGAGACATGGAGACAGGGAGACAGGGAGACATGGAGACAGGGAGACAGGGAGACAGGGAGACAGGGAGACAGGGAGACATGGAGACAGGGAGACATGGAGACAGGGAGACAGGGAGACATGGAGACAGGGAGACATGGAGACAGGGAGACAGGGAGACAGGGAGACAGGGAGACAGGGAGACATGGAGACAGGGAGACATGGAGACAGGGAGACATGGAGACAGGGAGACATGGAGACATGGAGACAGGGAGACAGGGAGACAGGGAGACATGGAGACAGGGAGACATGGAGACAGGGAGACAGGGAGACAGGGAGACAGGGAGACATGGAGACAGGGAGACATGGAGACAGGGAGACAGGGAGACAGGGAGACATGGAGACAGGGAGACATGGAGACAGGGAGACATGGAGACATGGAGACAGGGAGACATGGAGACAGGGAGACAGGGAGACATGGAGACAGGGAGACATGGAGACAGGGAGACAGGGAGACAGGGAGACATGGAGACAGGGAGACATGGAGACAGGGAGACATGGAGACATGGAGACAGGGAGACATGGAGACATGGAGACAGGGAGACATGGAGACAGGGAGACAGGGAGACAGGGAGACATGGAGACAGGGAGACATGGAGACATGGAGACATGGAGACATGGAGACATGGAGACAGGGAGACAGGGAGACATGGAGACAGGGAGACATGGAGACAGGGAGACATGGAGACATGGAGACAGGGAGACATGGAGACAGGGAGACATGGAGACAGGGAGACAGGGAGACATGGAGACAGGGAGACAGGGAGACAGGGAGACAGGGAGACATGGAGACAGGGAGACATGGAGACAGGGAGACAGGGAGACATGGAGACAGGGAGACAGGGAGACATGGAGACAGGGAGACATGGAGACAGGGAGACAGGGAGACAGGGAGACAGGGAGACATGGAGACAGGGAGACATGGAGACAGGGAGACATGGAGACAGGGAGACATGGAGACATGGAGACATGGAGACAGGGAGACAGGGAGACAGGGAGACATGGAGACAGGGAGACATGGAGACAGGGAGACAGGGAGACAGGGAGACAGGGAGACATGGAGACAGGGAGACATGGAGACAGGGAGACATGGAGACATGGAGACAGGGAGACATGGAGACAGGGAGACATGGAGACAGGGAGACATGGAGACAGGGAGACATGGAGACATGGAGACAGGGAGACATGGAGACAGGGAGACAGGGAGACATGGAGACAGGGAGACATGGAGACAGGGAGACAGGGAGACAGGGAGACATGGAGACAGGGAGACATGGAGACAGGGAGACATGGAGACATGGAGACAGGGAGACATGGAGACATGGAGACAGGGAGACATGGAGACAGGGAGACAGGGAGACAGGGAGACAGGGAGACAGGGAGACATGGAGACAGGGAGACATGGAGACAGGGAGACATGGAGACATGGAGACAGGGAGACATGGAGACAGGGAGACATGGAGACAGGGAGACATGGAGACAGGGAGACATGGAGACATGGAGACAGGGAGACATGGAGACAGGGAGACATGGAGACAGGGAGACATGGAGACAGGGAGACAGGGAGACAGGGAGACATGGAGACAGGGAGACATGGAGACAGGGAGACATGGAGACATGGAGACAGGGAGACATGGAGACATGGAGACAGGGAGACATGGAGACAGGGAGACAGGGAGACAGGGAGACAGGGAGACAGGGAGACAGGGAGACATGGAGACAGGGAGACATGGAGACATGGAGACAGGGAGACATGGAGACAGGGAGACATGGAGACAGTTAAACATGGAGACATGGAGACAAGGAGACAGGGAGACATGGAGACATGGAGACAGGGAGACATGGAGACAGGGAGACATGGAGACATGGAGACAAGGAGACAGGGAGACATGGAGACAGGGAGACATGGAGACATGGAGACAAGGAGACAGGGAGACAGGGAGACATGGAGACATGGAGACAAGGAGACAGGGAGACATGGAGACATGGAGACAGTTAGACATGGAGACAGGGAGACACGGAGACATGGAGACAGGGAGACATGGAGACATGGAGACAAGGAGACAAGGAGACAGGGAGACATGGAGACATGGAGACAGTTAGACAGGGAGACAGTTAGACATGGAGACAGTTAGACATGGAGACATGGAGACAGGGAGACATGGAGACAGGGAGACATGGAGACAGGGAGACATGGAGACAGTTAGACAGGGAGACATGGAGACAGTTAGACATGGAGACAGGGAGACATGGAGACATGGAGACAGGGAGACATGGAGACAGGGAGACACAGAGACACGGAGACATGGAGACAGGGAGACATGGAGACAGGGAGACATGGAGACAGGGAGACACGGAGACATGGAGACAGGGAGACAGGGAGACATGGAGACATGGAGACAAGGAGACAGGGAGACAGGGAGACATGGAGACAAGGAGACACGGAGACAGGGAGACAGGGAGACATGGAGACAGGGAGACATGGAGACAAGGAGACAGGGAGACATGGAGACATGGAGACAGGGAGACATGGAGACACGGAGACAGGGAGACATGGAGACAGGGAGACATGGAGACAGGGAGACATGGAGACAGGGAGACATGGAGACAGGGAGACAGGGAGACAGGGAGACAGGGAGACATGGAGACAGGGAGACATGGAGACAGGGAGACATGGAGACAGGGAGACATGGAGACAGGGAGACATGGAGACAGGGAGACAGGGAGACATGGAGACAGGGAGACAGGGAGACATGGAGACAGGGAGACATGGAGACAGGGAGACAGGGAGACAGGGAGACAGGGAGACATGGAGACAGGGAGACATGGAGACAGGGAGACATGGAGACAGGGAGACAGGGAGACAGGGAGACATGGAGACAGGGAGACATGGAGACAGGGAGACAGGGAGACAGGGAGACAGGGAGACATGGAGACAGGGAGACATGGAGACAGGGAGACAGGGAGACATGGAGACAGGGAGACAGGGAGACATGGAGACAGGGAGACATGGAGACAGGGAGACAGGGAGACAGGGAGACAGGGAGACAGGGAGACATGGAGACAGGGAGACATGGAGACATGGAGACAGGGAGACATGGAGACAGGGAGACAGGGAGACAGGGAGACAGGGAGACATGGAGACAGGGAGACAGGGAGACAGGGAGACATGGAGACATGGAGACATGGAGACATGGAGACAGGGAGACATGGAGACAGGGAGACATGGAGACAGGGAGACATGGAGACAGGGAGACATGGAGACATGGAGACAGGGAGACATGGAGACAGGGAGACATGGAGACAGGGAGACAGGGAGACATGGAGACAGGGAGACAGGGAGACAGGGAGACAGGGAGACAGGGAGACATGGAGACAGGGAGACATGGAGACAGGGAGACAGGGAGACATGGAGACAGGGAGACATGGAGACAGGGAGACATGGAGACAGGGAGACATGGAGACAGGGAGACAGGGAGACAGGGAGACAGGGAGACATGGAGACATGGAGACAGGGAGACATGGAGACAGGGAGACATGGAGACATGGAGACATGGAGACATGGAGACAGGGAGACAGGGAGACAGGGAGACATGGAGACAGGGAGACATGGAGACAGGGAGACAGGGAGACAGGGAGACAGGGAGACATGGAGACATGGAGACAGGGAGACATGGAGACAGGGAGACATGGAGACAGGGAGACATGGAGACAGGGAGACATGGAGACAGGGAGACATGGAGACATGGAGACAGGGAGACATGGAGACAGGGAGACAGGGAGACATGGAGACAGGGAGACATGGAGACAGGGAGACAGGGAGACAGGGAGACATGGAGACAGGGAGACATGGAGACAGGGAGACATGGAGACATGGAGACAGGGAGACATGGAGACAGGGAGACATGGAGACAGGGAGACATGGAGACAGGGAGACAGGGAGACAGGGAGACAGGGAGACATGGAGACAGGGAGACATGGAGACAGGGAGACATGGAGACAGGGAGACAGGGAGACAGGGAGACAGGGAGACATGGAGACAGGGAGACATGGAGACAGGGAGACATGGAGACAGGGAGACATGGAGACAGGGAGACATGGAGACAGGGAGACATGGAGACATGGAGACAGGGAGACAGGGAGACAGGGAGACATGGAGACAGGGAGACATGGAGACAGGGAGACAGGGAGACATGGAGACAGGGAGACATGGAGACAGGGAGACATGGAGACATGGAGACAGGGAGACATGGAGACAGGGAGACATGGAGACAGGGAGACATGGAGACAGGGAGACATGGAGACAGGGAGACATGGAGACATGGAGACATGGAGACATAGAGACAGGGAGACATGGAGACAGGGAGACATGGAGACATGGAGACAGGGAGACAGGGAGACATGGAGACAGGGAGACATGGAGACAGGGAGACATGGAGACAGGGAGACATGGAGACAGGGAGACATGGAGACATGGAGACATGGAGACATGGAGACATAGAGACAGGGAGACATGGAGACAGGGAGACATGGAGACAGTTAAACATGGAGACATGGAGACAAGGAGACAGGGAGACATGGAGACATGGAGACAAGGAGACAGGGAGACATGGAGACAGGGAGACATGGAGACATGGAGACAAGGAGACAGGGAGACATGGAGACAGGGAGACATGGAGACATGGAGACAAGGAGACAGGGAGACAGGGAGACATGGAGACATGGAGACAAGGAGACAGGGAGACATGGAGACATGGAGACAGTTAGACATGGAGACAGGGAGACACGGAGACATGGAGACAGGGAGACATGGAGACATGGAGACAAGGAGACAAGGAGACAGGGAGACATGGAGACATGGAGACAGTTAGACAGGGAGACAGTTAGACATGGAGACAGTTAGACATGGAGACATGGAGACAGGGAGACATGGAGACAGGGAGACATGGAGACAGGGAGACATGGAGACAGTTAGACAGGGAGACAGGGAGACATGGAGACAGTTAGACATGGAGACAGGGAGACATGGAGACATGGAGACAGGGAGACATGGAGACAGGGAGACACAGAGACACGGAGACATGGAGACAGGGAGACATGGAGACATGGAGACATGGAGACAGGGAGACACGGAGACATGGAGACAGGGAGACAGGGAGACATGGAGACAAGGAGACAGGGAGACAGGGAGACATGGAGACAAGGAGACACGGAGACACGGAGACAGGGAGACAGGGAGACATGGAGACAGGGAGACATGGAGACAAGGAGACAGGGAGACATGGAGACATGGAGACAGGGAGACATGGAGACACGGAGACAGGGAGACGTGGAGACATGGAGACAGGGAGACAGGGAGACAGGGAGACATGGAGACAGGGAGACATGGAGACAGGGAGACAGGGAGACAAGGAGACAGGGAGACAGGGAGACAGGGAGACATGGAGACAGGGAGACATGGAGACACGGAGACATGGAGACAAGGAGACATGGAGACAGGGAGACATGGAGACAGGGAGACATGGAGACAGGGAGACATGGAGACAGGGAGACATGGAGACAGGGAGATGGCTGCATTGTCCACCAGCTCTTCACCATCGGTCTCTTGTGGTTTCTGGTGGACATTTTTGGATTGCTTATCTTCATCTAACCATGAATGGATCGCAACTTCTACATCATAGAAGGCTCTCCCCGAACTCCCTTCCTCATTTATCTCCATCATTTTGTGGAAAATTTTACGACATTATAAATTGGTATTTAAAAACTTTCAGTTTATTTGCCAAATGTGTCTTTTATTTATATAAATCCCTTCGTAACCCAAAATCACACCACTTGGAAATTGTAAGGATCCGGGTCTTCCCCATTAAGATGGAGAGTCAACACCCCATGGCCAAGAAGGGTCTGCATGGAGATGAGTATAGGTAGTGGGAGTTGGTCGCATCCAACTGGACTTCACATCATAGAAGGCTCTCCCACTATTTTTTTCCTCCAAATTTTACCTATTTTACCCAGTTACCAACAAGTGACGCCCTGGTACATCCTTAGACTTCAGGTGGTTATAGCAGGATGGTGTCTGCAGCTGGTACCTATTTAGAGACAATGGTCACCACTGGGCTTTACCGGCATCTCCCGTCTCACCGTGAGTCCCACTCAACCAGCTGGTGCTTCCGCTGGATGACCATAGAGGTGAACAAAGACCGGGCTGGCTCTATGATATAGTAACCCAGAAGAGATGACATCATTGCTGGTGTCCCCGGATGTAAATGGCGCTATTACTGTCCCTGCCTATTGCTGTCCCTGCCTATTACTGTCCCTGCCTATTACTGTCCCTGCCTATTACTATCCCTGCCTATTACTGTTCCTGCCTATTACTGTTCCTGCCTATTACTGTTCCTGCATATTACTGTCCCTGCCTATTGCTGTCCCTGCCTATTACTGTCCCTGCCTATGGCTGCCCCTGCCTATTACTGTCCCTGCCTATTACTGTTCCTGCCTATTACTGTTCCTGCCTATTACTGTTCCTGCCTATTACTGTTCCTGCCTATTACTGTCCCTGCCTATTACTGTCCCTGCCTATTACTATCCCTGCCTATTACTGTTCCTGCCTATTACTGTTCCTGCCTATTACTGTTCCTGCCTATTACTGTTCCTGCATATTACTGTCCCTGCCTATTGCTGTCCCTGCCTATTACTGTCCCTGCCTATGGCTGCCCCTGCCTATTACTGTCCCTGCCTATTACTGTTCCTGCCTATTACTGTTCCTGCCTATTACTGTTCCTGCCTATTACTGTCCCTGCCTATTACTGTTCCTGCCTATTACTATCCCTGCCTATTACTGTTCCTGCCTATTACTGTCACAGAGATCATTACATTCCTTGTGACAGCAATAAATTAATAATTTTTTTAAATGAAAAGTGACGTCACTGCTGACCTCCCCCCTGCTATCTAATACACTGCTGACCCCCCTCACCGCTATCTAATACACTGCTGACTCCTCCCTCCCCACTATCTAATACACTGCTGACCCCCCTCACCGCTATCTAATACACTGCTGACTCCTCCCTCCCCACTATCTAATACACTGCTGACTCCTCCCTCCCCACTATCTAATACACTGCTGACTCCTCCCTCCCCACTATCTAATACACTGCTGACTCCTCCCTCCCCACTATCTAATACACTGCTGACTCCTCCCCCCCACTATCTAATACACTGCTGACTCCTCCCTCCCTGCTATCTAATACACTGCTGACCCCCCCTCCCCACTATCTAATACACTGCTGACTCCTCCCCCCCACTATCTAATACACTGCTGACTCCTCCCTCCCCACTATCTAATACACTGCTGACCCCCCTCCCCACTATCTAAAACACTGCTGACTCCTCCCCCCCACTATCTAATACACTGCTGACTCCTCCCTCCCTGCTATCTAATACACTGCTGACCCCCCTCCCCACTATCTAATACACTGCTGACCCCCCCCTCCCCACTATCTAATACACTGGTGACTCCTCCCTCCCCACTATCTAATACACTGCTGACTCCTCCCTCCCCGCTATCTAATACACTGCTGACTCCTCCCTCCCCACTATCTAATACACTGCTGACCCCTCCCTCCCCGCTATCTAATACACTGCTGACTCCTCCCTCCCCACTATCTAATACACTGCTGACCCCCCTCCCCACTATCTAATACACTGCTGACTCCTCCCTCCCCACTATCTAATACACTGCTAACCCCCCCCCCCTGCTATCTAATACACTGCTGACTCCTCCCTCCCCACTATCTAATACACTGCTAACCCCCCCCCCCCTGCTATCTAATACACTGCTGACTCCTCCCTCCCCACTATCTAATACACTGCTAACCCCCCCCCCTGCTATCTAATACACTGCTGACTCCTCCCTCCCCACTATCTAATACACTGCTAACCCCCCCCCCCTGCTATCTAATACACTGCTGACTCCTCCCTCCCCACTATCTAATACACTGCTGACTCCTCCCTCCCCGCTATCTAATACACTGCTGACTCCTCCCTCCCCGCTATCTAATACACTGCTGACTCCTCCCTCCCCACTATCTAATACACTGCTGACTCCTCCATCCCCACTATCTAATACACTGCTGACCCCCCCTCCCCACTATCTAATACACTGCTGACCCCCCCCTCCCCACTATCTAATACACTGCTGACCCCCCTTCCCACTATCTAATACACTGCTGACCCCCCTCCCCCACTATCTAATACACTGCTGACTCCTCCCTCCCCACTATCTAATACACTGCTGACTCCTCCCTCCCCACTATCTAATACACTGCTGACCCCCCTCCCCACTATCTAATACACTGCTGACCCCCCCTCCCCGCTATCTAATACACTGCTGACTCCTCCCTCCCCACTATCTAATACACTGCTGACTCCTCCCTCCCCGCTATCTAATACACTGCTGACCCCCCCCCTGCTATCTAATACACTGCTGACTCCTCCCTCCCCACTATCTAATACACTACTGACTCCTCCCTCCCCGCTATCTAATACACTGCTGACTCCTCCCTCCCCACTATCTAATACACTGCTGACTCCTCCCTCCCCACTATCTAATACACTGCTGACCCCCCCTCCCCACTATCTAATACACTGCTGACTCCTCCCTCCCCACTATCTAATACACTGCTGACTCCTCCCTCCCCACTATCTAATACACTGCTGACTCCTCCCCCCCACTATCTAATACACTGCTGACTCCTCCCTCCCCGCTATCTAATACACTGCTGACTCCTCCCTCCCCACTATCTAATACAATGCTGACCCCCCTCCCCCACTATCTAATACAATGCTGACCCCCCTCCCCACTATCTAATACACTGCTGACTCCTCCCTCCCCACTATCTAATACACTGCTGACTCCTCCCTCCCCACTATCTAATACACTGCTGACTCCTCCCCCCCACTATCTAATACACTGCTGACTCCTCCCCCCCACTATCTAATACACTGCTGACTCCTCCCTCCTCACTTTCTAATACACTGCTGACCCCCCCTCCCCGCTATCTAATGCACTGCTGACCCCCCCTCCCCGCTATCTAATACACTGCTGACTCCTCCCTCCCCACTATCTAATACACTGCTGACCCCCCCCCCTCCCGCTATCTAATACACTGCTGACTCCTCCCTCCCCGCTATCTAATACACTGCTGACTCCCCCCTCCCCACTATCTAATACACTGCTGACTCCTCCCTCCCCACTATCTAATACACTGCTGACTCCCCCCTCCCAGTGGCGTAGCGTGGGGGGTGCAGGGGGGGCCGGCCGCACCGGGCGCAACATCTGGGGGGGCGCATCCTGCAGTGTCACTCTGTCTGACATTATACACAGTATCACACACTGTCTGCGGTTGCTGCCATCTTAAGGCTGGGTGATGTCCAGCGGGCGCCCTATGGATGAAAATGGCAGGGCGGGGCAGGTTGGAGCTGTACTGTGCCTCACCTGTCCATTGGCGTAGGGTGGGGTGGCGCATGTGGAAATGTTGCAAGCCACGCCCCGCCTGTGCCGTCTCTCCTTACAATCGGCCGCATGTTCAGAAGAGCTCAGTCAGCTCAGCGAGTGAATCAGCAGCCTGGCACTGTCACAGAGTCAGTAATCATTCATCTATCTTTCCCTGTTGTCGTGACACTCAGCCAGCCGTTGTTTCTGGACTGACACACCAGGCATGGGGGGGGGGGGGGGAGCAGCCCGGACTGGAGTGGAGAACCCTGACTATGTATAAAGTAGTGTAGTGGGCAGTGTAGTGCAGTGTAGTGGGCAATGTAGTGTACTAGACAGTGTAGTGATCAGGTAGGTCAGTGTCGTGGACAGGTAGGTCAGTGTAGAGGTCAGTGTAGTGGCCAGTATAGGAATCAGGTAGGTTAGCGTAGTGGACAAGGTAGGTCAGAATAGGAATCAGGCTGGTCAGTAATATTGTAGGAAGGGACTCGGGGAGTGCTAAAAGTCTGCAGGTTAGGGGCGCAAATTACTTGCCTTGCCCCAGGCGCTGACAACCCACGCTACGCCACTGCCCCCTCCCCACTATCTAATACACTGCTGACTCCCCCCTCCCCACTATCTAATACACTGCTGACTCCTCCCTCCCCACTATCTAATACACTGCTGACTCCCCCCTCCCCACTATCTAATACACTGCTGACTCCTCCCTCCCCACTATCTGATACACTGCTGACTCCTCCCTCCCCACTATCTGATACACTGCTGACTCATCCCTCCACACTATCTAATACACTGCTGACTCCTCCCTCCCCACTATCTGATACACTGCTGACTCCTCCCTCCCCGCTATCTAATACACTGCTGACTCCTCCCTCCCCACTATCTAATACACTGCTGACTCCTCCCTCCCCGCTATCTAATACACTGCTGACCCCCCCCCTCCCGCTATCTAATACACTGCTGACCCCCCCCCTGCTATCTAATACACTGCTGACTCCTCCCTCCCCGCTATCTAATACACTGCTGACTCCTCCCTCCCCGCTATCTAATACACTGCTGACCCCCCCCCACTATCTAATACACTGCTGACCCCCCTTCCCTCTATCTAATACACTGCTGACTCCTCCCTCCCCACTATCTAATACACTGCTGACTCCTCCCTCCCGCTATCTAATACACTGCTGACCCCCCTCCCCCACTATCTAATACACTGCTGACTCCTCCCTCCCCACTATCTAATACACTGCTGACCCCCCTTCCCTCTATCTAATACACTGCTGACCCCCCTCCCCACTATCTAATACACTGCTGACCCCCCTCCCCACTATCTAATGCACTGCTGACCCCCCCTCTCCCGCTATCTAATACACTGCTGACCCCCCCTCCCCACTATCTAATACACTGCTGACTCCTCCCTCCCCACTATCTAATACACTGCTGACCCCCCCTCCCCGCTATCTAATACACTGCTGACTCCCCTCCCCACTATCTAATACACTGCTGACTCCTCCCTCCCCACTATCTAATACACTGCTGACTCCTCCCTCCCCACTATCTAATACACTGCTGACCCCCCCTCCCCGCTATCTAATACACTGCAGACCCTCCCCACTATCTAATACACTGCTGACCCCCCCCCCCCCCACTGTCTAATACACTGCTGACCCCCCTCCCTACTATCTAATACACTGCTGACTCCTCCCTCCCCACTATCTAATACACTGCTGACTCCTCCCTCCCCGCTATCTAATACACTGCTGACTCCTCCCTCCCCACTATCTAATACACTGCTGACTCCTCCCTCCCCACTATCTAATACACTGCTGACTCCTCCCTCCCCACTATCTGATACACTGCTGACTCCTCCCTCCCCACTATCTGATACACTGCTGACTCCTCCCTCCCCACTATCTAATACACTGCTGACTCCTCCCTCCCCACTATCTGATACACTGCTGACTCCTCCCTCCCCGCTATCTAATACACTGCTGACTCCTCCCTCCCCACTATCTAATACACTGCTGACTCCTCCCTCCCCGCTATCTAATACACTGCTGACCCCCCCCTCCCGCTATCTAATACACTGCTGACCCCCCCCCTGCTATCTAATACACTGCTGACTCCTCCCTCCCCGCTATCTAATACACTGCTGACTCCTCCCTCCCCTGCTATCTAATACACTGCTAACCCCCCCCCCCCTGCTATCTAATACACTGCTGACCCCCCCCCCCCACTATCTAATACACTGCTGACCCCCCTTCCCTCTATCTAATACACTGCTGACTCCTCCCTCCCCACTATCTAATACACTGCTGACTCCTCCCTCCCCACTATCTAATACACTGCTGACCCCCCCTCCCCACTATCTAATACACTGCTGACTCCTCCCTCCCCACTATCTAATACACTGCTGACCCCCCCCCACTATCTAATACACTGCTGACCCCCCTTCCCTCTATCTAATACACTGCTGACTCCTCCCTCCCCACTATCTAATACACTGCTGACTCCTCCCTCCCGCTATCTAATACACTGCTGACCCCCCTCCCCCACTATCTAATACACTGCTGACTCCTCCCTCCCCACTATCTAATACACTGCTGACCCCCCTTCCCTCTATCTAATACACTGCTGACCCCCCTCCCCACTATCTAATACACTGCTGACCCCCCTCCCCACTATCTAATGCACTGCTGACCCCCCCTCTCCCGCTATCTAATACACTGCTGACCCCCCCTCCCCACTATCTAATACACTGCTGACTCCTCCCTCCCCACTATCTAATACACTGCTGACCCCCCCTCCCCGCTATCTAATACACTGCTGACTCCCCTCCCCACTATCTAATACACTGCTGACCCCCCTCCCTACTATCTAATGCACTGCTGACCCCCCTCCCCACTATCTAATACACTGCTGACCCCCCCTCCCCGCTATCTAATACACTGCTGACCCCGCTCCCTACTATCTAATACACTGCTGACTCCCCTCCCCACTATCTAATACACTGCTGACTCCTCCCTCCCCACTATCTAATACACTGCTGACCCCCCCTCTCCCGCTATCTAATACACTGCTGACCCCCCCCCCCACTATCTAATACACTGCTGACTCCCCTCCCCACTATCTAATACACTGCTGACCCCCCTCCCTACTATCTAATGCACTGCTGACCCCCCTCCCCACTATCTAATACACTGCTGACCCCCCCTCCCCGCTATCTAATACACTGCTGACCCCCCTCCCTACTATCTAATGCACTGCTGACCCCCCTCCCCACTATCTAATACACTGCTGACCCCCCCTCCCCGCTATCTAATACACTGCAGACCCTCCCCACTATCTAATACACTGCTGACCCCCCTCCCCCACTATCTAATACACTGCTGACCCCCCTCCCTACTATCTAATACACTGCTGACCCCCCCCCCCCCCCCACTATCTAATACACTGCTGACCCCCCTCCCCACTATCTAATACACTGCTGACCCCCCTCCCTACTATCTAATGCACTGCTGACCCCCCTCCCCACTATCTAATACACTGCTGACCCCCCCTCCCCGCTATCTAATACACTGCAGACCCTCCCCACTATCTAATACACTGCTGACCCCCCCCCCACTGTCTAATACACTGCTGACCCCCCTCCCTACTATCTAATACACTGCTGACTCCTCCCTCCCCACTATCTAATACACTGCTGACTCCTCCCTCCCCGCTATCTAATACACTGCTGACTCCTCCCTCCCCACTATCTAATACACTGCTGACTCCTCCCTCCCCACTATCTAATACACTGCTGACCCCCCTCCCCACTATCTAATACACTGCTGACCCCCCCTCCCCGCTATCTAATACACTGCAGACCCTCCCCACTATCTAATACACTGCTGACCCCCCTCCCCCACTATCTAATACACTGCTGACCCCCCTCCCTACTATCTAATACACTGCTGACCCCCCCCCCCCCCCCACTATCTAATACACAGCTGACCCCCCTCCCCACTATCTAATACACTGCTGACCCCCCTCCCTACTATCTAATGCACTGCTGACCCCCCTCCCCACTATCTAATACACTGCTGACCCCCCCTCCCCGCTATCTAATACACTGCAGACCCTCCCCACTATCTAATACACTGCTGACCCCCCCCCCCCCACTGTCTAATACACTGCTGACTCCTCCCTCCCCACTATCTAATACACTGCTGACTCCTCCCTCCCCGCTATCTAATACACTGCTGACTCCTCCCTCCCCACTATCTAATACACTGCTGACTCCTCCCTCCCCACTATCTAATACACTGCTGACTCCTCCCTCCCCACTATCTAATACACTGCTGACCCCCCTCCCCACTATCTAATACACTGCTGACCCCCCCTAGGAGAGCAGTTTCAGTGGAGTGTTGAGGCCAAAATCCAGACTGAAGGGGATCAAGGAGGCTATTCTCGGGAAGGTGGTCACACAGTTGGTTGTAGACCAGACATTCAAGGAGTTTGGATAAAAAGGGGAGCAGGGAAATAGGGCGTAGGTTGTTAAAGCGGAGTTCCACCCAAAAATGGAACTTCCGCTTTAGGTATTCTAACCCCCTGACATGCCACATTTGGCATGTCATTTTTTTGGGGGGGGAGCGGGTACCTAGTTTTGACAGGTACCCGCTCCCACTTCCGCTCGGAGCGCCGCCACTCGGAGCGCCGCCACTCCTAAACCTTGTGGACAGCCTTCCCAGAAGAGTTGAAGCTGTTATAGCTGCAAAGGTCAGGCCAACTCAATATTGAACCCTACGGACTAAGACTGGGATGCCATTAAAGTTCATGTGTGTGTAAAGGCCAGCGTCCCAATACTTTTAATTATATAGTGTATGTATAAATATGTTTTGATATGTATCAATATACACTGCCCGGCCAAAAAAATAGTCGCCACCAAAAAAAAAAGTTCACACACCATATTTGGTTGGCTTTGATTACGGCACGCATTCGCTATAACGTTGTTTCGATAAGCTTCTGCAATGTCACAAGTTTTATTTCCCTCCAGTGTAACAATAATTTTCCACCAAGATCTTGTATTAATGATGGGAGAGTCGGAGCGCGGCGCAAAGCCTTCTCCCGCACATCCCAAAGATTCTCAATGGGGGTAAGGTCTGGACTCTGTGGTGGCCAATCCATGTGTGACAATGATGTCTCCTCCTCCCTGAACCCCTCTTTCACAATCTGAGCCCGATGAATCCTGGCATTGTCATCTTGGCATATTCCCATGCCATCAGGGAAGAAAAAAATCCATTGATGGAATAACCTGATCATTCCGTATATTCAGGTGGTCAGCTGACCTCATTCTTTGGGCACATCCAGTAATATCAATGTGACGAGACCCTTGCTCGCTCTGTCTGCTCTCCCGACACTCCTCTGTTTCTAGTCAGTCATCCTGCAGATCGCAACGTCTGAAGATCGGTCAACCAAGGATCCGGGATCCGAACTACAGCTATGTGCCATTCGGAATCCATTAGAACAAACACCAAGCAGGCTGTATGTAAGTTCAAACAGGAAGACCATTTATTGGAAGAACACAGCACACTTTTATACAGAATTTGGAACATCCTGCCCCCAACAACCGCCCTCCCATTGGTCAATTGCAAAGTACCTGCAGTTCCCATTCAGGTCCTCTTTAGCCATGCAAATGAGGAATTGAAAATGAGTCAGCAGTGATTGGTCAGATAGCTTGACCAGAAGGAATGCCATGCAAATGAGGACTTGCAAATGAGTCAACAGGGATTGGTCAGATAGCTTGACCAGAAGGACTGCCATTTGCAAGGAGACAGAAGCCCCAGGGGGCAATCAATGTACACAATAGTCAGACACAGAACAATGGTTCCCTAACGAGCCCTCAATACACATTACTCTGAGTGTCAATACATCCCTTAGCAGACAACAGGTGAGGTCATTAACACACCTGACAATAGGTGAATGGAAAGCCACCTCAGACCAAAAGCAACATTGTTTAGACAGCCCGTCTCCACCTTGAACTTCCTGGAATGACCATATTAGGAGTTGGACTTCCTGCTCAGAAACCTCATGGCAAAGGGAACAAATGACCTTGCTGACAAATGTGAAGCAATTCAACCCATCACCCATCTGTCCTTAAATTCCAGTGATGGTGAACACCATTTGTAGTAGTCCAAACCATTTTTCAGTGTTCACCACCCTCCTGGTCACCCTGCATCCATAATAGATGCAGGGTGACTTAAACATAAGAGAGCCCCATAAGGCTGGGCATGGTGCCCCCCAACCTCTCTAAAGGAATTTGGGGTCCACAACCCCCATGCCCAAAGTGACTCCCCTTTCGGCAGGAGACTAACACAGAAGGAGACCCTAAACGGGTTTACTTCGAAGTTAGTCCATAGTTCCAGTCCTCCCATGTCTGCACCCACAAAGTACCCCAAACAAATTGTCCGGGACAGAATGTCACTCACCCAGTCAACCTCTGTCACTCTTGTAGAACATCCCCTCCATGGGGAAGAAGCATGAACTGGCCCTTCTCCCAGGATTCTTTTCAGCTGCTGGAGAGAGGACAGGGTGGCTGGGCTCACTTCCTCATGCTGTTGGGGATCTGGGCCGACTGCCCAGCATCCCTGGGGTAAACAAGTGGAGACTGTAGCTTTTGCGGGTGCTGGGCAGAGGTCGGTAACACTCTGCCCTGTTGCCAGCTCTTCTGCTGGGTTGGGTTTGGCGAATACTACCCCCAGGAACTGGTTGGGGGTCTGCTGTAGAGGGGAGGGATCGCCTACCTCCTCCTCCTGGTATTCCTGCGGGGCAGGTTGGGGATCTGGACCGACCGTACAGCATCCCTGTAGGTCTGGTGCAGAGACCGCGGTCCCATCTGTACCATTGGGGTCAGGGCTGTTGTCTCCCTGTGGTTGGGGAGAAGGATTAGTTGTCTCCTCTCCCTGTAAGGTACACTGCTGCTTGGAAGGAAAGACGACACCTTCGGCTCCCTGTAAATCCTGCTGTAGCTGAGGACCTGGGCCGGCTGCCCAGCCTCCCTGTAGGGCCGGTAGAGAGACCTCGGTCCCATCTCCACCTGCCATCGGTGGGTCTTCACAGTACCCCCAGTCTGTACTGTCTCTCCAACTGAAGGGTTGCGGGTCTGGATGTGCCACCCAGGACTCCGGCTCTGCTTGCAGGGTAGATTGGGGTGGAACGGAGCAGAGCAGGCATTGGTAGTCCTGCTCCAGTTCCCACTCCATTCTGACCAGATTAATCAGGTCTGACCCCAGGTCCTGGATTTCCCAGCGCCGAAACTCTGCTGGACATCCAAAGTCCCTCTCCTCAAAGGCCTTCCACAGCAAGCCCGAGCCACTATAGTCCTCACCTTCCGGCATATTGTCATCAGCCATCCAGTGGTTGTAGCTGGTGGCGTACCACTTTAGTGCCCGGTAAGCTTCATCCAGCCACATCTCCTTCCAAATCAGGTTCCACAGCTCCGTCACCCACTCATCCCGGGGTTGCTCTCCTAGGAAAGGTACCCGCAGGGCAACGTATACCTGGAACCGCTGTTCTTCGCTGGGAAGGTTCTCTCTCCGCCTCCACTGCACATCCTCTAAGGCCTCATACCACATTTCCTTTCGAGTGAAATCTCTCCAGTCCAGTATGACTTCCTCTGATCCAGGCCCATCCTGTTGGACCAAGTGTTGCTGCAACCTCCAGAGAAACTCCTCATATGGGGACGCTGCATCTTTCGGCGTTTTCTCTGATTGCCGTATTTCTGCCATTCTCTGCTCATGTTGCCGCTCTAGTTACCTCTCTTGCCGTTCTCGTTCTTTCTCTTGCCGCTCTAGTTCTCTCTCTTGTCACTCATCCTGCAGCTGGATGTCTCTAATGGCATTCTGTATGGTGGTCTCTGATGGGTTAGCACCATATAATGCCAACCGCTCTCGAACTCGTTGCTGAAACAAGTCTTCAACTGACCGGGGTCCTGCATCACCATCCCTCTGATCCCTCTCGGTTAGCTCACTGATCAGGGTGGCCTTGTTCTTCAGCGTGGCTCTCCTGCATGCTGCATAGCTGGTCATTGACTGTGGTGGTTTGGAGTGTCCCGGTAACTGGAGAGCAAATCCCACCGCTGCCAACCAATGTGATCTTGTATTGATGATGGGAGAGTCGGAGCGCGGTGCAAAGCCTTCTCCCGCACATCCCAAAGATTCTCAATGGGGGTAAGGTCTGGACTCTGTGGTGGCCAATCCATGTGTGACAATGATGTCTCCTCCTCCCTGAACCACTCTTTCACAATCTGAGCCCGATGAATCCTGGCATTGTCATCTTGGCATATTCCCGTGCCATCAGGGAAGAAAAAAATCCATTGATGGAATAACCTGATCATTCCATATATTCAGGTGGTCAGCTGACCTCATTCTTTGGGCACATCCAGTAATATCAATGTGACGAGACCCTTGCTCGCTCTGTCCGCTCTCCCGACACTCCTCTGTTTCTAGTGAGTCAGCCTGCAGATCGCAACGTCTGAAGGTTCGGTCAACCAAGGATCCGGGATCTGAACTACAGCTATGTGCCGTTCGGAATCCATTAGAACAAACATCAGGCAAGGCTGTATGTAAGTTCAAACAGGAAGACCATTTATTGGAAGAACACAGCACACTTTTATACAGAATTTGGAACATCCTGCCCCCAACAACCGCCCTCCCATTGGTCAATTGCAAAGTACCTGCAGTTCCCATTCAGGTCCTCTTTAGCCATGCAAATGAGGAATTGAAAATGAGTCAGCAGTGATTGGTCAGATAGCTTGACCAGAAGGATTGCCATGCAAATGAGGACTTGAAAATGAGTCAACAGGGATTGGTCAGATAGCTTGACCAGAAGGACTGCCATTTGCAAGGAGACAGAAGCCCCAGGGGGCAATCAATGTACACAATAGTCAGATACAGAACAATGGTTCCCTAACGAGCCCTCAATACTCATTACTCTGAGTATCAATACATCCCTTAGCAGACAGCAGGTGAGGTCATTAGCACACCTGACAATAGGTGAATGGAAAGCCACCTCAGACCAAAAGCAACATTGTTTAGACAGCCCGTCTCCACCTTGAACTTCCTGGAATGACCATATTAGGAGTTGGACTTCCTGCTCAGAAACCTCATGGCAAAGGGAACAAATGACCTTGCTGACAAATATGAAGCAATTCAACCCATCACCCATCTGTCCTTAAATTCCAGTGATGGTGAACACCATTTGTAGTAGTCCAAACCATTTTTCAGTGTTCACCACCCTCCTGGTCACCCTGCATCCATAACAGATGCAGGGTGACTTAAACATAAGAGAGCCCCATAAGGCTGGGCATGGTGCCCCCCAACCTCTCTAAAGGAATTTGGGGTCCAGTGTCCACAACCCCCATGCCCAAAGTGACTCCCGTCACAATCCAATAGGAGAGTCACTGCATGATTAGTTTAGTTTGTCGTTTAATTAATTCCAGGTGGCGACTTTTTGTATCAATATGTATAAATATGTATTGATGTGTATCAATATGTACAGATATATATAAATATGTGATGATATGTATCAATATGTATAGATATGAATCGATGTGTATCAATATTTATAGATATGTATCAATGTGTATCGAAGTGTAATATGTATCGATGTGTATCAATATATATGGATATGTATAGATATGTATCAATATTTATAGATATGTATCGATGTGTATCAATATTTATAGATATGTATTGATGTGTAATATGTATAGATATGTATCGATGTGTATCAATATTTATAGATGTGTATTGATGTGTATCAATATATATAGATATTTATAGATATGTATCGATGTGTAATATGTATAGATATGTATTGATGTGTAATATTTATAGATATGCATCGATGTTTATCAGTATTTATAGATATGTATAGATGTGTATCAATATTTATAGATATGTATCGATGTGTATGAACTTTAGCTGGAGGAATGTATGAGCGCAGAACCTGTTACTCCTCTCTCTCTCTCTCTCTTTTTCTCTCGCTCGCTCGCTCTCCTTTTTTTTTTTTTTTATATTCCGTCTTTGCTCTACAACTGAGTCATTCGCCTGCTTTTGGCTCGGGGGTATAGCTGGGCTGTGCAGTGTGGATGGGCTGTGCAGTGTAGATGGGCTGTGCAGTATAGATGGGTTGTGCAGTGTGGCGGCGGGCGGCACTACTCCTGAGTTGAGCGGCACAGCGTTGCTCTCTGCTGATGCAGATGTGATTGTGTTCGAAGCTCTACAGACAAAAAAAAAAAAACCAATGGGGGATCGTCAATACGGCTCCAGCTATGCATAAATGTGCGGAGTGAAGCCTCTTCCCATCATTCATATGAGCCTCCTCTCTCGTTTCTTCTAGGCCTCCGTTACCGACATGGAGAAAATCAGGTAAGCGCTATTTTAATTGCATTTTCTGACCCAGCCAAGCTTCCCTGGGAGTCCCCGAGGAGGGGGCTGATTATTCGGGGGGAGTCCCGGGGATGCGGGGAACAATAGGCAGCCGTGTGTCCAACTCAATTCAGAAGGAATGTTTTATTTGTGATAATCAGAGCAGCAATCTGCAAAGTGGTTGCCACGGGATACTGCGACTGGTGAGCCTTGTCATTGGTTGCCGTGGGTTACGGCTCTTTGCAGATTGGCTCTCTGATTTATTGAATGGGTTCATTGCAGCCGAGGAAATGATAAAACACAAAGAGCGGATGTTTGAGGTTTCGCTGCGTCCAATGCCGTGCTTGCTTTGTGTGGCGTGTTTTGTGTCTGTACATGTGTGGCGTGGTTGTCATAGCGTTGCCTGTGGAGACTCCCGCTCGCCTGTGCTTCTAATTAACTCATTTCATCCGGTTCTCTCGCTAGGAATCAGCCACCTCGGGGGTGCAGGTTGATGGACACTTTGCAGAACGCTGGGACCGGTGACCCCGGGAGTCCTCAGAATTAATTCAAAGTGCAGAACCCCATGGTGACCAATCGTGTTTCAGATCAGCCAGCTGAATGGTGGCCAGTTGCTATGGGTTACTGCACTTTGTCACTGCGTTGGCGCCATTCTTGGCATTACTTTACTGAATAAGGAAGCAAACATGTCACATGCCAAGGCGGGTCACAGCGAGGGAACAACGCAGAAATTGGTTCTCCTGATCTGATGCTGAGTAACCAGCTGTGTAAAATCAGAGGAATTATATTCTGTATGAAAAACTCCCAGTGGCGTAGCCCTAAGCGGAGTGTGGCCAGGAATGGGCGCTGTGGGTTATTATTTAGCATGGATGCTCCCAAAATGATTGGGGTGTTTTAATAAATGTTATAGATCATTATGGTCTGACCCCCATCTTGGTGAGTGATAGCCTGTAAACCATCTTTTCATGTCAGGCTTACTATCTTCAATAGTTCTGATTTATTATCAATCACCTAAAGCTGAACTCCGGACAAACCGTTACATACATGTTATTTATACACACACGTGTTCTGCCAAAGAACTTCTGGAGTTCCGTGATACAGACTGGTCTAGGACACGCCCCAGATTTTGATTGGACAGCTGAGGAGCAGCAGAAGCAGCACACTGCACCTCAGGAAGTGCCCTGTGTTTGATGGACAGCTCTGCACTGTAGAAGAACCTGATTGTCTGCCACTGCTGCCCCTCACTCTCCCAGTCGGAGTGCTGCTGTACTGGGGATTGTATGGAAGGAGGATAAGAGAGGTTCGGATACTTAGACTAGCTGGATGTTTTCCTCTATCAGATGGTGGCTCTGCTATTATCTTTCTGGGTCAGTTGGATGTTTTCATTTTCTTTATATTTGACTTATTAAGAAACAAATGTTCCCATTGTAACCAATCACAGCGCACCCTCAGTGACAGCCGAGCGGGAATGTCACCCCAGGACCAGGGCAAGTACTGTTCTAAGCGGGCCCCTTACACAGAACCCCCACTGTGTCATTACCTTTCTAACTGTCCCTCTCATATATAGGAAAGCAAAAATCCAGGACCTAAGTGTGGCTTCATAGACAGAAACACGAGGCAATGCCAGAATGGCTGAGTTCTAGGACTGTTCATAAGTCCTCATCTAATTCTACTCTTCCGTTTACCCAGGACACTCACTGACAGAAGAATAAGGTCAGGGCACCCCTTTATCCCCAAGTTCTACTATCATAACACAATGGCAGTTGTGATGGCCATAAACATGGTGCCCTTTTCAACAGAGGCCAACATGATACCAAACATGGCCCCTTCAACACAGACCTACATCATCCCAACATGGCCCCTTCAACACAGACCTACATCATCCCAACATGGCCCCTTCAACACAGACCTACATCATCCCAACATGGCCCCTTCAACGCAGACCTACATCATCCCAACATGACCCCTTCAACACAGACCCACATCATACTCAACATGACCCCTTCAACGCAGACCTACATCATCCCAAAATGACCCTTTCTACAGAGACCTACATCATCCCCATGACCCCTTCTACAGAGACCTACATCATACTCAACATGACCCCTTCAACGCAGACCTACATCATCCCAACATGGCCCCTTCAACAGAGATCTACATCATCCCAACATGGCCCCTTCAACAGAGACCTACATCATCCCCAACATGGCCCCTTCAACAGAGACCTACATCATCCCAACATGGCCCCTTCAACAGAGACCTACATCATCCCCAACATGGCCCCTTCAACAGAGATCTACATCATCCCAACATGGCCCCTTCAACAGAGACCTACATCATCCCCAACATGGCCCCTTCAACAGAGACCTACATCATCCCAACATGGCCCCTTCAACAGAGACCTACATCATCCCCAACATGGCCCCTTCAACAGAGACCTACATCATCCCCAACATGACGCCTTCAACACAGGCCTACATCATCCCCAACATGACGACTTCAACACAGACCTACATCATCCCCAACATGGCCCCTTCAACACAGACCTACATCATCCCCAACATGACCCCTTCAACAGAGACCTACATCATCCCAACATGGCCCCTTCAACGCAGACCTACATCATCCCAACATGGCCCCTTCAACACAGACCTACATCATCCCCAACATGACGCCTTCAACACAGGCCTACATCATCCCCAACATGACGCCTTCAACACAGACCTACATCATCCCCAACATGGCCCCTTCAACACAGACCTACATCATCCCCAACATGACCCCTTCAACAGAGACCTACATCATCCCAACATGGCCCCTTCAACGCAGACCTACATCATCCCAACATGGCCCCTTCAACACAGACCTACATCATCCCCAACATGACGCCTTCAACACAGGCCTACATCATCCCCAACATGACCCCTTCAACACAGGCCTACATCATCCCCAACATGGCCCCTTCAACACAAGCCTACATCATCCCCAACATGGCCCCTTCAACAGAGACCTACATCATCCCCAACATGCCGCCTTCAACGCAAGCCTACATCATCCCCAACATGGCCCCTTCAACGCAAGCCTACATCACTCCAACATGGCCTCTTCAACAGAGTCCTACATCATCCCCAACATGGCCCCTTCAACACAGACCTACATCATCCCCAACATGGCCGCTTCAACACAGACCTACATCATCTCAACATGGCCCCTTCAACACAGATCTGCATCATCCCCAACATGGCCCCTTCAACACAAGCCTACATCATCCCCAACATGGCCCCTTCAACAGAGACCTACATCATCCCCAACATGACGCCTTCAACACAGACCTACATCATTCCCAACATGACCCCTTCAACGCAAGCCTACATCATCCCCAACATGGCCCCTTCAACACAAGCCTACATCATGCCCAACATGGCCCCTTCAACAGAGACCTACATCATCCCCAACATGACGCCTTCAACACAGACCTACATCATTCCCAACATGACCCCTTCAACGCAAGCCTACATCATCCCCAACATGGCCCCTTCAACAGAGACCTACATCATCCCCAACATGGCCCCTTCAACACAGACCTACATCATACTCAACATGACCCCTTCAACACAAGCCTACATCATCCCCAACATGGCCCCTTCAACACAAGCCTACATCATCCCCAACATGGCCCCTTTAACACAAGCCTACATCATCCCCAACATGACCTCTTCAACACAGACCTACATCATCTCAACATGGCCCCTTCAACACAAGCCTACATCATCCCCAACATGGCCCCTTCAACACAGGCCACCATCATCCCCAACATGACGCCTTCAACACAGACCTACATCATCCCCAACATGGCCCCTTCAACACAGACCTACATCATCCCCAACATGACCCCTTCAACACAGACCTACATCATCCCCATCATGGCCCCTTCAACACAGACCAACATCATCCCAACATGGCGCCTTCAACACAGGCCTACATCATCCCCAACATGGCCCCTTCAACACAGACCTACATCATCCCCAACATGACGCCTTCAACACAGACCTACATCATCCCCAACATGGCCCCTTCAACACAGACCTACATCATCCCCAACATGACGCCTTCAACACAGACCTACATCATCCCCAACATGATGCCTTCAACAGAGACCTACATCATCCCCAACATGACCCCTTCAACACAGACCTACATCATCCCCAACATGGCCCCTTAAACACAGGCCTACATCATCCCCAACATGGCCCCTTCAACGCAAGCCTACATCACCCCAACATGGCCCCTTCAACACAGACCTACATCATCTCAACATGGCCCCTTCAACACAAGCCTACATCATCCCCAACATGACCTCTTCAACACAGACCTACATCATCCCCAACATGGCCCCTTCAACACAGACCTACATCATCTCAATATGGCCCCTTCAACACAAGCCTACATCATCCCCAACATGGCCCCTTCAACACAGGCCACCATCATCCCCAACATGACGCCTTCAACACAGACCTACATCATCCCCAACATGACCCCTTCAACACAGACCTACATCATCCCCAACATGACCCCTTCAACACAAGCCTACATCATCCCCAACATGGCCCCTTCAACAGAGACCTACATCATCCCCAACATGACGCCTTCAACACAGACCTACATCATCCCCAACATGGCCCCTTCAACGCAGACCTACATCATCCCCAACATGACGCCTTCAACACAGGCCTACATCATCCCCAACATGGCCCCTTCAACACAGACCCACATCATCCCCAACATAGCCCCTTCAACACAGACCTACATCATCCCTAACATGGCCCCTTCAACACAGACCCACATCATCCCCAACATGACCCCTTCAACACAGGCCTACATCATCCCCAATGGGACCCCTTCAGCACAGATCTACATCATAACCAACATGGCCCCATCAACACAGACCTACATCTTCCCCAACATGGCTTCTTTAACACAGACCTACATCCTCCCAAGTGTGACCCCTTCATCGCAGATCTACATCATCCATGACATGGCCCCTTCAACACAGATCTCCATCATCCCCAATGTGCCCCCTTTAACACAGATCTACATCATAACCAACATGGCCCCTTCAACACAGAACAATATCTTCCCCAACATGGCTTCTTCAACACAGATCTACATCATCCCCAGTGTGACCCCTTTAGCACAGATCTACATCATCCCTAACATGGCCCCTTCAACACAGGCCTACATGATCCCCAACATGGCCCCTTCAACACAGACCTACATCATCTCCAACATGGCCCCTTCAACGCAGACCTACATCATCTCCAACATGACACCTTCAACGCAGGCCTACATCATCCCCAACATGGCTTCTTCAACACCATCCTACATGATCGCCAACAAGACCCCTTCAACACAGACCTACATCATCCCCAACATGGCCCCTTCAATGCAGACCTACATCATCCCCAACATGGCTTTTTTCAACACAGACCTACATCATACCCAACATGGCTTCTTTAACACAGACCTACATCCTCCCAAGTGTGACCCCTTCATCGCAGATCTACATAATCCATGACATGGCCCCTTCAACACAGATCTACATCATCCCCAGCATAGCTTCCTCAACATGGGCCTACATGATCCCCAGAAAGGCCCCTTCAGAACAGGCCTACATCATCTCCAACATGGCTCCTTCAACACAGACCTACATGATCCCCAACATGGCCCATTCAGCACAGGCCTACATCATACCCTACAGGACTTCTTTAACACAGACCTACATGATCCCCAACATGGCCCATTCAGCACAGGCCTACATCATACCCTATGGGACTTCTTTAACACAGGCCACATCATCTCCAAAATTACCTCTTTAACACAGGCCTACATAATCCCCAGCATGACCCCTTTAACACAGGCCACATCATCTCCAACATGACCTCTCTACACAGGCGTACAAGATCCCCAACATGGCCCCTTCAACACAGAATTACATGATCCCTACCATGGCCCCTTTAACAGAGACCTACATGATCCTGAACGTGACCCATTCAGCACAGGTCTACATCATTTCCAACATGGCCTCTTCAACACAAACCTACATCATCCCCAATATGGCTTCTTCAACACAAACCTACTTGATCCCCAACATGGCCCCTTTTCACAAGCCTACATGATCCCAAACATGGCCTTTTCAACATAGACCTACATCATCCCCAACATGGCTTCTTCAACATAGACCTACATCATCCCCAACATGGCCTCTTCAACACAGACCTACATCGTCCTCAACATGGCCCCTTCAGCACAGATCTACATCAGCCCCAAGATGGCCCCTTCAACACAGAACAATATCTTCCCCAACATGGCTTCTTCAACACAGATCTACATCATCCCCAGTGTGACCCCTTTAGCACAGATCTACATCATCCCTAACATGGCCCCTTCAACACAGGCCTACATGATCCCCAACATGGCCCCTTCAACACAGACCTACATCATCTCCAACATGGCCCCTTCAACACAGACCTACATCATCTCCAACATGACACCTTCAACGCAGGCCTACATCATCCCCAACATGGCTTCTTCAACACCAACCTACATGATCGCCAACAAGACCCCTTCAACACAGACCTACATCATCCCCAACATGGCCCCTTCAATGCAGACCTACATCATCCCCAACATGGCTTTTTTCAACACAGACCTACATCATACCCAACATGGCTTCTTTAACACAGACCTACATCCTCCCAAGTGTGACCCCTTCATCGCAGATCTACATAATCCATGACATGGCCCCTTCAACACAGATCTACATCATCCCCAGCATAGCTTCCTCAACATGGGCCTACATGATCCCCAGAAAGGCCCCTTCAGAACAGGCCTACATCATCTCCAACATGGCTCCTTCAACACAGACCTACATGATCCCCAACATGGCCCATTCAGCACAGGCCTACATCATACCCTATGGGACTTCTTTAACACAGGCCACATCATCTCCAAAATTACCTCTTTAACACAGGCCTACATAATCCCCAGCATGACCCCTTTAACACAGGCCACATCATCTCCAACATGACCTCTCTACACAGGCGTACAAGATCCCCCAACATGGCCCCTTCAACACAGAATTACATGATCCCTACCATGGCCCCTTTAACAGAGACCTACATGATCCTGAACGTGACCCATTCAGCACAGGTCTACATCATCTCCAACATGGCCTCTTCAACACAAACCTACATCATCCCCAATATGGCTTCTTCAACACAAACCTACTTGATCCCCAACATGGCCCCTTTTCACAAGCCTACATGATCCCAAACATGGCCTTTTCAACATAGACCTACATCATCCCCAACATGGCTTCTTCAACATAGACCTACATCATCCCCAACATGGCCTCTTCAACACAGACCTACATCGTCCTCAACATGGCCCCTTCAGCACAGATCTACATCAGCCCCAAGATGGCCCCTTTCAACACAGACCTACATGATCCTCAACATGGCCTCTTCAACACAGACCTACATCATCCATAACATGGCTTCGTCAACACAGATCTCCATCATCCCCAACATGTCTTCCTCAACACAGACCTACATGATCCTCAACATGGCCTCTTCAACACCGACCTACATCATCCCCAACATGTCTTCCTCAACACAGACCAACGTGATCCCCAACATGGCCCCTTAACCTAGACCTACATCACCCCTAACATGGCCCCTTCAACACAGATCTACGTCATCCCCAACATAGCTTCTTCAACACAGGCTTACATTATCCCTAACATGGTCCCTTCAACACAGAACTACATAATCCCTAAAATGGCTCCTTCAATACAGGGCTACATGATCCCCAACATGGCCCCTTCAAAAGAGACCTACATGATCCCCAACATGGCGTCTTCACCACAGGACTACATCATCCCCAACATGGCTTCTTCAACACAGGCCTACATGATCCAAACATGGCCCCTTCAACACAGAGCTATATCATCCCCAACATGAACCCTTCAACACAGACCTACATCATCCCCAACATGAACCCTTCAACACAGACCTATGTGATACCAAACATGGCCCTTTCAAGACAGACTTACATCATTCCTAACATGGCTTCTTCAACGCACGACTACATGATCCTCAGATGGCCCCTTCAAAACAGACCTACTCCACCCGCAACATGGCCTCTTCAACACAGGCCTACATCATCCCCAACATGACCCCTTCAACACAGACCTACTTCAACCCTAACATGGCTCCTTCAACACAGGTCTACACCACCCCCAACATGGCCCCTTCAACATAGACGTACATCATCCCCAACATGGCTTCTTCAACACAGACCACCATCATCCCCAACATGGCCTCATTAACACAAACCTATATGATACCCAACATGGCCCCTTCAACACAGACCTACATCATTCCCAACATGGCCCCTTCAACACAGACATATATGATACCCAACATGGCCGCTTCAACACAGACCTCCATGATCCTCAACATGACCCCTTCAAGACAGACCTACATCAATCCCAACATGACCCTTTCAAGACAGACCTACATCAATCCCAACATGACCCTTTAAACACAGACATGCATGATCCCTGAGATGGCCCCTTCAACCCTTTCAAAACAGACGTATATGGTCCAAAACATGGCCCCTTCAACATAGACCTACATTATCCCCAACACAGCCCCTTCAACGAAAATGTACATCATTCCCAACATGACCCCTATAACACAGACGTACATGGTCCCCAACATGGCCCCTTTAACACAGGCCTACATGATCCCCAACATGACCACTTCAACACAGAAATACAACATCCCCAACAAGGCCCCTTCAACACAGACCTGCATGATCCCCAACATAACCTCTTCAATACAGACCTACATGATCCTCAACATGGCGACTTCAACACAGATCTACATGATCCCCAACATGGCGACTTCAACACAGACGTACTGTACATCATCCCCAACATGGCCCCTTCAACACAGACATACATCATCCCCAACATGGCCCCTTCAACACAGACATACATCATCCCCAACATGGCTGCTTCAACACAGATGTACATCATTCCCAACATGGCCCCTTTAAGACAGCCCTTCATCATCCTCAACATGACTTTTCCAGCACAGGCCTACATGATCACCAGCATGGCCTATTCAACACAGATGTACATCATCCCCAACATGACCTCTTCAATACAGACCTACATGATCCCCAACATGGCCTTCTCAACACAGGCCTTCATGATCCTCAACATGACCCCTTCAAGACAGATCTACTGTACATCATCCCCAACATGACCCTTTCAACACAGAATTACACGATCCCCTACATGGCCCCTTCAACACAGATCTGCATCATCCCCAACATGACTGCTTCAACACAGATGTACATCATTCCCAACATGGCCCCTTAAACGCAGACCTACATCATCCCCAACATGACCTCTTCAATACAGACCTACATGATCCCCAACATGGCCTTCTCAACACAGGCCTTCATGATCCTCAACATGACCCCTTCAAGACAGATCTACTGTACATCATCCCCAACATGACCCTTTCAACACAGAATTACACGATCCCCTACATGGCCCCTTCAACACAGATCTGCATCATCCCCAACATGACTGCTTCAACACAGATGTACATCATTCCCAACATGGCCCCTTAAACGCAGACCTACATCATTCCCAACATGACCTCTTCAACACACACCTACATCATCCCTAACATTACCCCTTCAACACAAGCCAATATGATTCTCAACATGGCCCCTTCAACACAGACCTATATGATCCCCAACATGGCCCCTTTAAGACAGACCTATATCATCCCCAACATGACCCTTTCAGCTCAGGCCTACATCATCCCAACATGACCCCTTCAACACAGACCTATATCATCCCCAACATGACCCCTTCAACACTGATTTACATCATCCCCAGCATGGCCCCTTCAACACTGACTTTTATAATCCCCAACATTACCCCTTCAACACAGACCAACATCATCCCCAACATGACCCCTTCAACACAGACCAACATCATCCCCAACATGACCCCTTCAACACAGATTTACATCATCCTGAGCATGGCCCTTTCAACACAGATATGCTTAATGCCCAACATGGCTCTCACAAAGCAGACCAACATCATCCCCAACATGGCCCCTTCAACATAGACCTACTTTATCCTCAACATGGCCCCTTCAGCACAGGCCTACATAATCCTTAACTTGGCCCCTACAGCACTGGCCTTTATGATCCCCAACATGGCTTCCTCAACACCGACCTACAATATCCCCAACATGCCCCTTCAACACCGACCTACAATATCCACAACATGGCCCCTTCAACATAGGCCTATATCACGCCCAACATGACCCCTTCAACAGAGACCTACATCATCCCAACATGACCCCTTTAATAGAGATGTACATGACACCATGATACATCAATGTATGAATTTAATCAGCTTTAACAATAGACCAGAGGCAAAATCTTCAAAAGGCAATCATTAGGTAATAATTGAGTAACAATTAGGTAATGAGCAATGATTGAGTAGTAATTGGGTATTATATTGGTAATAGTTGGGTAATAAGTAGGTTATATTTAGATAATAAGCGGGTAACATTTAGGTTGTAGGGCTGTGATTAGGCAAGTCTGAAGCATAAGAATAGAAGGAAGATTCGGCTTGATCCTGGCTCCATCTTTATTTGGGTTTCTCGGTTGTTTTCAGAACCCCTCTGCTGATAGCTGGTCCATGTACAGGCCATGCCCAGTCTCCGCATTGGACACATTGATAGGTGTGGCTCTTGTACATCGGCTTCATATGTCACATCTTAATTACTGGACCGCCATGTATAGAAGGTATAGACTGGACAACTGTGTATAGAAGGTATAGACTGGACCACCGTGTATAGAAGGTATAGACTGGACCGCCATGTATAGAAGGCATAGACTGGACTGCCATGTATAGAAGGCATAGACTGGACTGCCATGTATAGAAGGTATAGACTGGACTGCCATGTATAGAAGGTATAGACTGGACTGTCATGTATAGAAGGTATAGACTGGGCCACCATGTATAGAAGGTATAGGCTGGACCGCCGTGTATAGAAGGTATAGACTGGACCACCATGTATTGAAGGCATAGACTGGACTGCCGTGTATAGAAGGTATAGACTGGACCGCCATGTAGAGAAGGTATAGACTGGACCGCCATGTAGAGAAGGTATAGAATGGACCTCCGTGTAGAGAAGGTATAGACTGGACCACCATGTATGGAAGGTATAGACTGGACCGTCATGTATGGACCGCCGTGTATAGAAGGTATAGACTGGACCACCATGTATAGAAGGTATAGACTGGACCGCCATGTATAGAAGGTATAGACTGGACCGCCGTGTATAGAAGGTATAGACTGGACCGCCATGCATTGAAGGCATAGACTGGACCGTCATGTATAGAAGGTATAGACTGGGCCGCCATATATAGAAGGCATAGACTGGACCGCCATGTATAGAAGGTATAGACTGGACCATCATGTATAGAAGGTATAGACTTCTATACCTTCTATACCGTCATGTATAGAAGGTATAGACTGGACCGTCATGTATAGAAGGTATAGACTGGACCGCCATGTTTGGACCGCCGTGTGTAGAAGGTATAGACTGGACCGTCATGTATAGAAGGTATAGACTGGACTGCCGTGTATAGAAGGTATAGACTGGACCGCAATGTATAGAAGGTATAGACTGGACCATCATGTATAGAAGGTATAGATTGGACCGCCATGTTTGGACCGCCGTGTATAGAAGGTTTAGACTGGACCGCCATGTATGGATTGCCATGTATAGAAGGTATAGATTGGACTGCCGTGTATAGAAGGTATAGACTGGGCCGCCATGTATAGAAGGCATAGACAGGACCATCATGTATAGACTGGACTGCCATGTATAGAAGGTATAGATTGGACCGCCATGTTTGGACCGCCGTGTATAGAAGGTATAGACTGGACCGCCATGTATGGATTGCCATGTATAGAAGGTATAGATTGGACTGCCGTGTATAGAAGGTGTAGACTGGACTGCCATGTATAGAAGGTATAGACTGGACTGCCATGTATAGAAGGTATAGACTGGACTGCCATGTATAGAAGGTATAGACTGGACCGCCATGTATGGATCACCGTGTATAGAAGGTATAGACTGGACCGCCATGTATGGATCACCGTGTATAGAAGGTATAGACTGGACCATCATGTATAGAAGGTATAGACTGGACTGCCATGTTTGGACCGCCGTGTATAGAAGGTATAGACTGGACCATCATGTATAGAAGGTATAGACTGGACCGCCGTGTATAGAAGGTATAGACTGGACCGCCATGTATGGATCACTGTGTATAGAAGGTATAGACTGGACCGCCACGTATGGATCGCCGTGTATAGAAACTCAACTCTTTATTTTTGCATGACGAGCGTACAGCCCAACGGAACTTTCCATTCAAATCTGATAAATACATTCCAGGTCTGTCAGAACATACCATGTTACATGTTAACGTCATATTTAGGGTACAACATAATGCCAAGGTTCACCCCCCTCATACAGGATTGTCGTCGTTCCCCCCCCCCCCCCCCGGTCACTTTTCACATTTTGCATGGCTCCACCCACACAGCTGCATCATCCATTAACAGAGATCTGTGAATGAATAAACTACAAATCCCATCTCCCTCCCCCCATTGTGGCAATTAGTAGTAGTTCTCAGTGGAAGGCTCATCACACTCATCATCCATTGACGCTTCCTCCAGTCCTGTGTTCTCTGTGAGGGATAATAAACACCTGGAAGGGGGACACTGACACATTACTCTGACACATACATCTTCCTAACACGTCGTCCTCCTTTTTATGGATAAACTCTGCTCTTTGGTGACTTTTATATTCCAGATTTCAGCTTTGCTTCGGCCCAGCCCTAGCTTACCCTCCCCCCCCCCCCCCCCACCATGGGTTCCATGTTGTAGAAAGTTGTATAAAAGCTGGGTGAAGGGTTGTCATGGACTTTTATGGAGGAAATATCTCCCTGGCATTCCTTAGCCCTCACCTCCTCCATAAAAAGTGATAAAATATTCAGAGCGTTCTTCAATAATAGATGACGAGAACCTTCCGGATCAGAGACTTTATTCCATCATGCACTTTGCCAACCTAATGGGCGTCTTTCCAGGTCCTAAACATACTGTGAGAGCTGGCAGATGTGGAGACCCACCATTCCACATTGGGGGCCGCACTGCGGGAGCTGGCAGCTGATGTTGGGGACTCGCCATTCCACATTGGGGCCCACACTGCGTGAGCTGGCAATTGATGTTGGGGACTCATCATTTCACATTGGGGGCCACACTATGGGAGCTGGCAGTTGATGTTGGGGACTTGCCATTTCACATTGGGGGCCACACTGCAGGAGCTGGCAGCTGATGTTGAGGACTTGCTCTTCCACATTGGGGGCCATACTGCGGGAGCTGACAGCTGATTTTGGGGACTCGTCATTTAAACATTGGGGCCCACACTGTGGGAGCTGGCAGCTGATGTTGGGGACTCGCCATTCCACATTGGGGGCCACACTTCAGAAGCTGGCAGCTGATGTGGGGGACTCGCCATTTCACATTGGGGGCCACACTGCGGGAGCTGGCAATTGATGTTGGGGACTCATCATTTCACATTGGGGGCCACACTATGGGAGCTGGCAGTTGCTGTTGGGGACTCCCCATTTCACATGGGGGGCCACACTGCAGGAGCTGGCAGCTTATGTTGGGGACTTGCTCTTTCACATTGGGGGCCATACTGCGGGAGCTGGCAGCTGATTTTGGGGACTCGCCATTTAAACATTGGGGGCCACTCTATGGGAGCTGACAGTTGATTTTGGGGACTCGCCAATTCACATTGGGGGCTACACTGTGGAAGCTGGCAGCTGATGTTGGGGACTCGCCATTTCACATTGGGGGCCACACTGCGGGTGCTGGCAGCTGATGTTGGGGACTCTCCATTTCTCATTGGGGGCCACACTACGGGAGCTGGCACTGATGTGGGGACCCTCCATTCCACATTGGGGACCACACTACAGGAGCTGGCACTGATGTGGGGACCCCCCATTCCACACTGGGGCCCACACTGCGGGGACCCACCATTCCCTTCTGTTCCTGTTCTGGTAATAACTCATTTGGATTCTCCATCTCTTTTGGTCCTGGTGACATTAGTGATCAGGACCAGTAAAGAGTGACACTCCCTATTAGGGACACCACAATATAAATCTGGTATGGAAAGTCTGAGAGCACCAGACTGAGGAGCCAAGAGTCCAAAACAAGAAGACATGAAACGATCGATGCATTTTTGGGGCTCACAGATCTCCCCTCCTCCGGGGCTTTATGAAGTTAGGAGGACTCGGAATGACCTAGTCACCGGAAATAATGATTTGAAGGATGCAGATTGATGAGTGCCGGGAGCTATGTAGCAGTGGCATGCGTTTTGGGCATTGGAACATTGCTGGAACATTTCATAGCACTTCTGTGTTTTAATTACACCGGCGCCTTCTGGGACCCTGTAGAATCATCGCACCCCCCCTCCCTGCTGTCACACCATTTCTGGGTGATAATTAGGTCAGAAAGGAGAGAGCTGACAGTGAGCTGAGATAAATGCTGGGAATCAACACAGGACCTTCATAAAACTGTCCAAGAGAGGGTGACAACCTACCAATGTCAGACCAAACCGGCTAAGGGTGACAACTGACCTATGTCAGACCAAACCGGCTGAGGGTGGCAGCTGACCAATGTCTGAGCAAACCGGCTGAGGGTGACAACTGACTACTGTCAGACCAAACCAGCTAAGGGTGGCAGCTGACCAATGTCTGAGCAAACCGGCCAAGGGTGACAACTGACCAATGTCTGAGCAAACCGGCTGAGGGTAACAACTGACTACTGTCAGACCAAACCGGCTAAGGGTGGCAGCTGACCATTGTCAGAGCAAAACGGCTAAGGGTAGCAACTGACTACTGTCCGACCAAACTGGCTGAGGGTGACAACTGACCAATGTCTGACCAATCCGGCTGAGGGTAACAACTGACTACTGTCAGACCAAACCGGCTGAGGGTGACAACTGACCAATGTTGGACCAAACCTGCCTAGAGTGACAGCTGACCAATGTCTGAGCAAACCAGGTAAAGGTGGCAATTGACCATTGTCTGTGCAAACTGGCTAAGGGTGGCACCTGATCAATGTCTGACCAAACTGGCTGAGAGTAACAACTGACCAATGTCTGACCGAATTGGCCGAGGGTGACAACTGACTAATGTCTGACCAAATCGGCTGAGGATGACAACTGACCAATGTATGACCGAATCGGCCGAGGATGACAACTGACTAATGTCTGACCGAATCGGCCGAGGGTGAAAACTGACTAATGTCTGACCAAATCGGCCGAGGGTGACAACTGACCAATGTCTGACCGAATCGGCCGAGGGTGAAAACTGACTAATGTCTGAGCTGCCTGTACAAGGTTCAGAAATGTGCTCCCTTAATCCCTACATCTTATAACATTTATCTCAGGTCTGCTCTTCTCCAGCCATGTGAGCTCCGAATGTCCCAGATCCATGGTGTCCATGTCAGTGCCATGTATCTTCCTCTTCTTCCCGCTCTGCCATCTTCCTGCTTTGCTCTTTAGGAAGGCACTGATGACGTAATTCCACCGCATACACCTTGAAGTTACATTATCTTGGCTCCCGGCATCTAGAGAAGGCCAGGTGTTACCGTATACACAGGGTTCCTGCCAGGTCTTCCAGGATTTTTACACAGGATCCCTATTGGGTCTTCCAGGATTCCTCAGAGGATCCCTTTTGGGTCTTCCAGGATACTTTGCAGGATCCCTATTGGGTCTTCAATGATTCCTACAGGATCCCTATTGGGTTTTCCGGGATTACTTGCAGGATTTCTTATGGGTCCTTCAGATTTCCTCGCAGGATCAATATGGGGTCTTCCAAGATTGGTCACAGAATCCCAATTGGGTCTTCCAAGATTCCTCACAGGATCCCTATTGGGTCTTCCAAGATTCCTCATCCTCACAGGATCCCTATTGGGTCTTTCAGGATAGCTTGCAGGATCCCTATTGGGTCTTCCAAGATTCCTAAGACCTCCTCCACCTACAGGACTTCCAAAGTTCCCAATAATGACACTGGACATGTCCTCTGAGCAGAAGAGTATTTAAAGTGGAATTAAACTAAGTTGCAATAATAAAAAGATTGCAGGCTTTATATTGTAGAAGAGACACACTTTATATGGTGCTATGTATGGTGGTATGGATGGTCCCATGTATGGTGGTATGTATGGTCCCATGTATGGTGGTACGCATGATGCTATGTATGTTGCTGTGTATGATGGTATGTATGGTGTTATGTATAATCCTATGTATGGTCCTATGTATGATGCTATGTATGGTGGTATCCATGGTGCTATGTCTGATGGTATCCATGGTGCTATGTCTGATGGTATGTCTGGTGGTATGTATGGTGCTATGTACAGTATGTTGCTATGTATGGTGCTATGTATGTTGCTATGTATCGTGGTATGTATGGTGCTATGTATGATGCTGTGTGGTGGTATGTCCGGTGGTATGTATGGTCCTATTTATGTTGGTATGTATGGTCTATGTATGTTGGTATGTATGGTCTTATGTATGATGCATTGTATGGTGCTATGCATTATAGTAATGTACCGCATCCCCTAAGGAGCCACAGATGAACTTGGATCCCCCACACCTGCACAGCTAGGCACACCGAATATTCCCAGGCTCCTCCAGAGTCAGAGAACAGTCACTGACTTTGTTTTTGTTATTTATTAGAGGGATAATACCTTGGATAGGGATGGGAGGTTATAGAATTCCCACTTGACTTCAGCAAAACTTTGGAAACAACTTCAGGGACATCTGCCTATATACATCTATATACTATCTTCTCCTCTCTCCTCCTGCACACACTTGCTGGCTCCAGCTGGATCACTGTTGGTTGTTCTTACAGGCTCTCAGTCAGATTAATCAATGGCCCTTTACAGGCAGGAACTCACAGCCTCTTGGTTGTAGCAAAATACAGTGAACAGCTTGCACCTCTCCTCTGTGCAACTGGTCCCAGCACCACCTCCTCAGGCACTGCCAACCCACCTGGGCACAGCTGCCCCTTTCACCAGCCCTTTAGGCTAACTCTCCACTCCATTACTCTAGAATGACTCTTCACCAGCCCTCCCGGCTGATCCTCAGCAGCCCACCTGGCTGACTCTTCACCAGCCCCCCCGGCTGATTCTTCACCATCCCACCCGGCTGACTCTTCACTGGCCCACTCTGCTGACTCTCAGAAGATCTACCAGGGAAGGACAAAGGCTTAAGCACACTGCTGTCTTCAGGGAGACTGACTACATGTGGCGGTCTTCCCCCTTGATAGTCCCCACAGTACTGATCTACTCACACTGTCCTCTCTTGCTTCGATGCCTCCAGGAAGGGCTTCCCCTTTGTGTTGTGGCAGGATCCTTCCAGCACCCCAGCACCCCAGCCTCGGCCCAAGGCAAGACACCCCCCCCCCCCCCACTGACTAGAGGATACCCCTGAGGGCCACTGCCAGCCTCCTCAGCACTCTTTCCTCATCTTCCACCTAACTGCCCCTGCTGGCATGGCCCATGTCTATTTATGGAGTGGTCTAAGCCCACTTCCAGACAGCCACTGGGGATTGGCTGAGGCTCCATAAATATTCAATACAGCTCCTCCTATCCTCCACCCACTAGCTCTAGAACATTCTCCAAAGTCCTAGAAACAGGGGGAGGCTCCAGAGGAGCTGTCAGGATGAGTCATCCAGCCCTGACTTACTAAACCCTGATCCAGGTTAACACAGCTCAGGCTTAGCCCTGAGCTAAACAACATTTAACTACACTAACAAAACCTACACTACTTCTAGTACACACTAGAGGGTGCTACAGTATGTATAGTGGTATGTATGGTGCTATGTAATTCTGTTATTAATGGTGTCTGGATAGATGTACTCTTTTGCCTTTCATGACTCCTGATTGAACCTTACTACCCACCCACCTCCTTCCTGCCTCAGCCCCTGCCTGTCCTGAGTCTTTTTGTCCCTGCCCCACCCATCCCTTTGTGGGGCAATACTAATAGCCATGACCTGGTGCCAGTTGCAGCAAAGAAAATTGGGACCACTAAGTGTTCCCAGCCATCTCTACTATCAAGAGCTCTGGTGAAAACCAACTCCCTCTTAAACTCTGCCCCCCCCCCCCCCAGAATATCCCACGTCACCTGCTATGGGGTGCAATAACTGTATACTGTGCATGCACCACAATCAGAGAACTTAAGAATTTGCTAGCAGGTAAGAACGTTTTTTTGGTGGAAGAGACCTGTAAAGTCCCTTCTAACAATTAATCTGATCTGCTGGTAAGTTTTAGATTTTGAGGTTTACTTCCACTTAAAATTCTCAGAAAATGGTTCAAACAATATGAATAAGGCGGACCGATGTAGGTTCGGTGTTCTTGGGTTTGCCCCAGGCCCTGTAACGTTTGTGGGACCTCTTGGCCTGCATGTAGATGTGGAGAACATTCCAAGTCAAGGCTGTGATATGAAATCAGAATCCATTTAATGAAAGCTGAGATTGTGGCCCTGTACAGCTCCAGCATACAATATTCCTCTCCATGGTGCTAATCCTTGGCTAGCATGCCTCGGGCTGCATCTGCTATACATCCATCCAACACTCCGGTGAGCGGCCTGTCAGGACATTGCGCCATAAATCAGGCCGTTCCCGGGGTGAGGACCTTTAAACAAGATGCAATTATTTGGAGCCTCCGGACAAAACCAAAAGCCCAGAATACCGGAGAGAAGTGCCATTTGTGGGCCACAGGTGGGGAAAAGCTGCTTCTGATCTACAATCTGATGGTGCAACTGCAGAGAAAGCTTCTTCCTGGGTAATGAGCGAGCGTGTGCTTGGTCGCCATGGCAATAGCTGTCACGAAGCTCCATTTGTTTATGCTGGAAGGATAGAGAGCGGTGCTAGGATGCAGGATGGTGCTTGACTGGGGGGGGATCATCAATGGTCAATCACATTCATGTATCAAATGCAGGTTCTGTCCGCCAGCGCCGCCCATCGCCACCGCCCTCGTGTCACCTCTGATGCTTCAGAAATGATAACATTTTATTTCTCTCACCAATTCTTCACATTTTCACATCAACAGTTTGTTTTTTATTAAGGTCCTCATTGGATGTCTTGCATTTTACAGCGTCCCTGCAGAGCAGCGCTCATGTTGTGGAGCTCGTCCTCTGCACTTGGCATGCCCCGCCATCAAAGTCCGAGAGTGCAGGATCGCGGGAAGGGATACCGGCTTTGGCTGTTGCATAGCAACACTGTCACTGAAAAGATGATAGCATCCTTATTAAGTTAAAGTGTATGTCTACCATGGGGGAGGGGGGGTTCTGCTATTTTAGGAGAGAGATTTGTATTTACTATCCTGGGACAACGGCTTTGCCAGACAGAATGTGAGGGAAAATCTTCAAGAGAAAAACAGAAATAAAAATGTACAGTACTGTGCAAAAGTTTTAGGCAGGTGTGAAGAAATGCTGTAAAGTAAGAATGGTTTCATAAATATATTTTAATTGTTTATTTTTATCAATTTACAAAATGCAAAGTGAGCGAACCGGAGAGAAATCAAAATCCAATCAATATTTGGGGTGACCCCCCCCCCCTTTGCTTTAAACCAGCATCAGTTCTTACACTCGCACACTTTGTACACTTGCACAGAGTCAGGGATTTTGTAGGATTAGAGTCAGGTGTATGATTAACCAGTTATACCAAGCAGGTGTTAATGATCATCAATTTCATATGTAGGCTGAAACACAGTCCTTACCTGAAACACAAACAGCTGTGTAGAAGGCTTAAAACTGGATGAGGAAAACCAAACTCTGCTACTAAGGTGAGGATTCAAATCCCAGGTTGTACACCATAGCAAGGCTGAGCACAGCAACAAGACATAGGTTAGTTTTACTGCATCAGCAAGGTCTCTCCCAGGCAAAGATTTCAAAGCAGACTGGGGGTTCAAGATGTGCTGTTCAAGTTATTTTTAAGAAGCACAAAGAAACGAGCAACATTGAGGAGCGTAGACGCAGTGGTTGGGTAACATTGAGGAGCGTAGATGCAGTGGTTGGGCAACATTGAGGAGCGTAGACGCAGTGGTTGGGTAACATTGAGGAGCGTAGACGCAGTGGTTGGGTAACGTTGAGGAGCGTAGACGCAGTGGTTGGGTAACATTGAGGAGCGTAGACGCAGTGGTTGGGTAACGTTGAGGAGCGTAGACGCAGTGGTTGGGTAACATTGAGGAGCGTAGATGCAGTGGTTGGGTAACGTTGAGGAGAGTAAACGCAGTGGTTGGGTAACGTTGAGGAGCGTAGACGCAGTGGTTGGGTAACGTTGAGGAGCATAGACGCAGTGGTTGGGTAACATTGAGGAGCGTAGACGCAGTGGTTGGGTAACGTTGAGGAGCGTAGACGCAGTGGTTGGGTAACGTTGAGGAGCGTAGACGCAGGTGGTTGGGTAACGTTGAGGAGAGTAAACGCAGTGGTTGGGTAACGTTGAGGAGCGTAGACGCAGTGGTTGGGTAACGTTGAGGAGCATAGACGCAGCGGTCAGGTAACACTGAAGAGAGTAGACGCAGTGGTTGGGTAACGTTGAGGAGCGTAGACGCAGTGGTCAGGTAACGCTGAAGAGAGTAGACGCAGTGGTTGGGTAACGTTGAGGAGCGTAGACGCAGTGGTCAGGTAACGCTGAAGAGAGTAGACGCAGTGGTTGGGTAACATTGAGGAGTGTAGACGCAGTGGTCAGGTAACACTGACGAGAGTAGACACAGTGGTTGGGTAATGTTGAGGTGCATAGATGCAGTGGTTGGGTAGCGTTGAGTAGCGTAGACGCAATGGTCGGGTAACAGGGAGGAGCATAGATCCAGTGGTCAGGTAACGCTGAAGAGAGTAGACACAGTGGACAGGTAATGTTGAGGAGTGTAAACGCAGTGGTCGGATGACGTTCAAGAGCTTAGATGCAGTGGTCGGCTAACATGGATGGAGGAGCGTAGATGCAGTGGTTGGGTAGAGTTGAGTAGCATAGACGTAGTGGTTGGGTAGAGTTGAGTAGTGTAGATGCAGTGGTTGGGTAGAGTTGAGTAGTGTAGACGTAGTGGTTGGGTAGAGTTGAGTAGCGTAGACGCAGTGGTCGGGTAACGTTGAGTAGTGTAGACGCAGTGGTCGGCCAAGGAAACTTAATGCAGCAGATGAAAGACACATCATGCTTACTTCCCTTTGACATCGGAAGATATCCAGCAGTGCCATCAGCACAAAACTGGTGGAAACCAGTGAGACCCAGGTACCCCCATCTAATGATACAACCTTACCACAAGGTTGGAAGAACACAGTTATCTATAAAAAAGAGTCCCCTAGGCCTGGGTCAACCAATGCCTATGAAATCATTGTAGGCCTCATTGTTCATTTACGTTTCTCCAGAGTTTCTGAGTACACGTGCGTTCCTCCACACCAAACTGGTAAAACCATATCTTTATGGAGCTGGTTCCACTCTTCTCAGAAGGCGTTCTACAAGATTTTGGGGAGTGTCTGTGGGAATTTGTGCCATTTGTGAGGTCAGGTACTGATGTTGGTTGAGAAACCTGGCTCACCATCGTTATTCCAACTCATCCCAAGGGTGATCAGTAAGGATGGGGTCAAGGCTTTGTACAGGTCACTCAAGTTCCTCCACACCAGACTGGTCACACCATCTTTATGTAACTGGCTTTGTACACGGGAAGGGGGGGCACAGTCATTAGGGAACAGGAAAGGGTCTTCACTAAACTGTTACCACAAGGTTACAATTGTCTACAATGTCTTTGTATGATGGAGTATTACCAGTGCTCTTCCCCGGAGACACCTGAACTTCATCATTGGATGGGGGAGGGGGTCCATATACAGTATATTTGGCCATACTCATGTGACTCCTCTTGTAGTTGTCTTGTACCTGCTACTTGGGATGCACACTTGGCTTTGATGGTTATTGAAGAAGTTTGATAACCTTTACGCCCCCCTATTCACACTGCTGTGGCTTCAGTGCAATTTGTACATTTGATTTTACTGTGGCTTGCAACTTCATTTAACAGAAGTCAATGCAAGTCGCAGTGAAATCCAAAAAAAGTACTACAGGAACCTTTTTAGAGTCGCTGTTTGAATGGTTCCATTGCCAGCATTGAGGTGCAATAAGGGTGTGACTTGTCATGCGATTTGGAACTGTCTAAACGCATGACAAATCGCATCGGTGTGAATGGGGAGTAAAAGGCAGACGCATGCTATTTTTTAAAAAAATAAATAAAAAGGGAGGAGGCGCTTTGCCATTCTACAAGTGGCATTGGTTTTGGAAAGGACCGGTCTTACATAAGGACATATACGTAAATCGCAGAGTGAGCCCCTTTAATTTGGATGCCATGTTGAGCCTTGAGGTGTTTTCTGTGGAATGGCCGCAGTCTTCAGAAAGTGATTAGGACTCGCTAGGATGGGGAAACATCCAACACAGCAGGGACTGTTAGCTCCTGAAAACCGCAACTGTCACGCCGAAATAGATGGCTGAGCGGAATCAACAAAGGCGCACTGTGTTCCCCGAGTTAATTAGCTTCTGTTTCATATTAACCGTTGAGTTGCAATTACACGCGCTGACATGAAAACAGCGTTTGCTGAATGTGGACCTGTTACTGCGACGTGTCACCATTGCAGAGTCACCGAGGAATTATTATATTAAAGGAAAAGAATTCCGTCTTTCATCAATGATATTTAAAAAATGTGATGTGAACCTAAAACACAGCGAGACCGAAACCACTCCCATGATTTGATTTTTCTTCATCCTTTGTTGTATCTCAATCTGGCCGAATGACTATTCCGGGGGATGACATCTGTTATATACGAATGGGTGGGGTCTCCCGCTGACATCTTCCCCTATATATGGATATCACCATAGACAGGGATTTTTTTCTGAGAGAATAGGTGCAGGAACTCCCCTCTCCCCAGTCACCCCTTCTCTCCACCCCCTACCCACCCTAGAGCACCATCCCTTGTCTCTGCCCCCTACCCACCTCTAAGCACCATCCCTTGTCTCTGCCCCCTACCCACCTCTAAGCACCATCCCTTGTCTTCCCCTCCTACCCACCTCCAAGCATTGTCCCTTGTCTCCACCCGCTACCCACCTCCAAACCACCTCCAAACACCATCCTTTGTCACCACCCCCTACCCACCTCCAAGCACCGTCCCTTGTCTCCACCCCTAACCACCCTAGAGCACCATCCCTTGTCTCTGCCCCCTACCCACCTCCAAGCATTGTCCCTTGTCTCTGCCCCCTACCCACCTCTAAGCACCATCCCTTGTCTCCACCCCTTACCCACCTCCAAACCACCTCCAAACACCATCCCTTGCCACCACCCCCTACCCACCTCCAAGCACCGTCCCTTGTCTCCACCCCTAACCACCTCCGAGCACCATCCCTTGTCTTCCCCTCCTACCCACCTCCAAGCATTGTCCCTTGTCTCTGCCCCCTACCCACCTCCGAGCACCATCCCTTGTCTTCCCCTCCTACACACCTCCAAGCATTGTCCCTTGTCTCTGCCCCCTACCCACCTCCGAGCACCATCCCTTGTCTTCCCCTCCTACACACCTCCAAGCATTGTCTCTTGTCTCTGCCCCCTACCCACCTCTAAGCACCATCCCTTGTTTCCACCCCCTACCCACCTCCAAACCACCTCCAAACACCGTCCCTTGTCACCACCCCCTACCCACCTCCAAGCACTGTCTCTTGTCTCCACCCCCTACCCACCTTCGAGCACCATCTTGTCTCTGCCCCCTACCCATCTCCAAGCATTGTCCCTTGTTTCCACCTAATACCCACCTCCGAGCATTGTCCCTTATCTCTGCCCCCTACCCACCTCCAAGCACCATCCCTTGTCTCCACCCCCTACCCACCTCCAAGCACCATCCCTTGTCTCCACCCCCTACCCACCTCCAAACACCGTCCCTTGTCACCACCCCCTACCCACCTCCAAGCACCGTCTCTTGTTTACAACATCCGACCATCCTTCTCTCTCAGCGGGGAGCGATCGCGGGTGTCAGGCAGCAATCGGAGCCGCCTGCCCGCTGTATCGGCTTCGCTCGCTCCCTAGCTCCCTACCTTGCAGTTTGCACAGGAGCGGCGGGCGGTCGTAAAGTGGTTAAAATATCCCATGGTTTGTAGATGCGATAACTTTTGAACAAACCAATCAATACACTTATTGGGATTTTTTTTACCAAAAATATGTAGCAGAATACAAATTGAAATAAATTGATGAAGATTTTTTTTGGATGTTTTATAGCAGAAAGTAAAAAATATTGCTTTTTTTTTTTTTTTCAAAATTGTCGCTCTTTTTTTTTTAAAGTGCAAAAAAATAAAAATCGCAGATGTGATCAAATACCACCAAAAGAAATCTCTATTTGTGGGGAAAAAAGAACATCAATCTTTTTGTTTACAGCGTCGCGCGGCCGTGCAATTGTCAGGTTAAATAACGCAGTGCCGTATCACAAACATTGGTCTGGTCATGAAGGGGGGTACATTTTCCGGAGGTGAAGTGGTTAAATATTCTTATTATTTGGTATTGATTGTATCCTCTTAGTCATTGATCTGTAGCGCTGTGCGATTTCATCTCTCACTTTGATATACTTCATACCTGAGTATTGTGTCAGCAGATTTTTGTAGGATTATTTTGGGCAGAGAGTGGAAAATCCTTCTTTCCCTTTAGCATTATGTAAACCTGATGAATAAAATATGGCCGTAGATTTACTTTAAGGGAAAAGAAACGTCCCCGATGTCAGGCGCTTATTTGTCCTTCACCAAATACATCGAAAAACTTAAAAAAAATCCCAAATCACGCCAACCGCTACAAGAACTTCATAGAAGAGAATAATGAGTCCAATCAGCCGAAACCCCAACAAATCCTTCCAAGTCCATTATTTAACCAACGATCACCAAATCTACTCCAATCAATCATTCAATAGAAACGAAATATTCGTATTTCAGAAAAGTGAGTGAACCGGATTGGTTCCATCAAAGGTGATCCTCCCCGCCGACCATACCACCGATCAGTACCGGAACATTGTATTAAAGTGTGTTGGGTTCTTCAAAGAGTTCTCTTGAATAGGCATGGTGGGCAAAAATTATTATTATTATACAGGATATACCAGCGCATCCGGAAAGTATTCACAGCTCTTCACTTCTTCCACATTTTATGTTACAGCCTTATTCCAACATGGATTACATTCATTATTTTCCTCAAAATTCTACAAACCCCTCCCCCATAATGACAACGTGAGAGAAGTTTGTTTGAAATCTTTGCAAATTTATTAAAATAAAAATCCCATGTACATAAGTATTCACCCCCTTTGCTCAATACTTTGGTGAAGCTCCTTTGGCACCAATTACAGCCTCCAGTATTTCTGAGTATGATGCTACAAGCTTGGCACTCCTATTTTTGGGCAGTTTCTCCCATTCTTCTTTGCAGGACCTCTCAAGCTCCATCAGGTTGGATGGGGGAGGGTCGGTGCGCAGCCATTTTCAGATCTCTCCAGAGATGTTCAGTCGGGTTCAAGTCTGGGCTCTGGCTGGGCCACTCAAGGACATTCACAGAGTTGTCCCGTAGCCACTCCTTTGTTATCTTGGCTGTGTTCTTAGGGTCGTTGTCCTGTTGGAAGATGAACTTTCGTCCCAGTCTGAGGTCCAGAGCACTCTGGAGGAGGTTTTCATCAAGGATATCTCTGTACATTGCTGCATTCATCTTTCCCTCCATCCTGACTAGTCTCCCAATTCCTGCCCCTGAAAACCATCCCTGCCACCACCATGCTTCACTGTAGGGATGGTATTGGTCAGGTGATGGGCGGTGCCTGGTTTCCTCCAGACATGACACTTGTCATTTAGGCCAAAGAGTTCAATCTTTGTTTCATCAGAGCAGAGAATTTTGTTTCTCATGGTCTGAGAGTCCTTCAGGTGCCTTTTGGTAAACTCCAGGCAGGCTGTCATGTGACTTTTACTGAGGAGTGGCTTCCGTCTGGCCACACCCATACAGGCCTGATTGGTGGAGTGCTGCAGAGATGGTTGTTCTTCTGGAAGGTTCTCCTCTCTCCACAGAGAAATGCTGGAGCTCTGTCAGACTGACCATCGGGTTCTTGGTAATCTCACTGACTAAGGCCCCCCTCCCCCCATCGCTCATAGAAGAGAATAAATCAATGAGTCCAATCAGCCTGAACCCCAACAAATTCTTCCAATTCCCCTTTTTAACCAACGATCACCGAATCTACCCAAATCAATCATTTAATATAAGCGAAATATTCGTATTTCAGAAAAGTGAGTGAACCGGATTGGTTCCATCAAAGGTGATCCTCCCCGCCGACCATACCACCAATCAGTACCAGAACATCATATTAAAGTGTGTTGGGTTCTTCAAAGAGTTCTCTTGAATAGGCATGGTGGGCAAAAATTATTATTATTATACAGGATATACAGAGCATCCGGAATGTATTTACTTGTTCCCAGGGCTTTTTTTCTCTGAAAAAAGGTGCAGGAACTCAACCACGACCCTGTGTTTACAAGTGATGGTGGTGAGCAGGGAGCAGAGGGCTTGAGCCAAAGGTGGTGAAATTGAGTTCCACCAAGTTCCAGCTGAAAAAAAGCCCTGCTTGTTCCACATTTTGTTATCTTACAGCCTTATTCCAAAATAGATAAAATTCATTATTTTCCTTAAAATTCTCCCATAATGACAACGCAAAAGATGTTTGTTTGAAATGTTTGAAAATGTATTAAAAATAAAAAAGGAGGGGCGTGGCTTGGTGCGTGGTGGAGATGGCTGCCTGAGTACAGACCTCTAGGAGACCCGCAGCCTCTCAGCACTCTTCTGGCATTCCTTCTGCCCTAGAATGAGCAGACTGCTTAGGCATTTCTCTGGGACACGCTTGCGCCGGTCATCGGCGACTTCCAACACCGGCAGAATCCAGGAGATCTCCAAATCAAAGTCTCGCTCGGGCCGTGGCACACCAAGCAAGATGGCGCCGATATGAGGGGAGGACAAGTTTAGTGAGGGTTCCCTATCTGCCACAGAGGACCTGGTAAGCGAGATGGGGAACTCAAACCATCCCCTTGCACTGGCAGACATGACCACAATAGCCACAGACAGCGCTGCCATCAGGGAGGGACAGCCCATACACATGTAGGGGGCCCGTGCATCCTGAGGGGCCCAGCCGTCCGGCAGGGTCAGGAGATAGAAGGGGTGGGAGGAGCACCTGCCCTTGGTGCATTCTTTTCATGTGCGTGCAGAGACGCTGCGAGGCACTTTGGAATGTTGGTGGTCAAGCCTGGGGGGGCCCAGGTCTAAAACTTTGTAAGGGGCCCCAAATTTTCTGATGGCTGCCCTGGCCGCAGATATTAAAAACACCTTTTTTCTCCACCATTAACGATCTGAAGGCAGACTTACTATCACTTACTGAAAAAATGGCCACAATGGAAAAAGCAGACAGCAGGAGAGACAGGGTCATATCCCACCTGGAATCCACCACACCATCACACTCAGCCCATTTGATTGAGATAAATAGACATCTGGAAGACCTTGATAACAGAGTCAGGAGGAACAACATTAGGGTGCCGGAGGGTCCCTGAATCCAACAACCCAGACCAACTTCACTCTGACCTGAGATCCATTTTTAATAACATAATGGAAAAGCCTGTGGACTCACCCATTGACTTCGTACGGGCTCATAGAGCCCCGAGAATGAAACCTCCTGATACAGCACCACCAAGGGACATTATATGCTGTCTCCATTAAAAGAAGAAATTTTAAACCAGGCAAGAAAGAACGATCAAATTATATTTAATGACAGTACAATTGCTTTTTTTCAGGACTTGTCCCCTAACACTCTGCAGACTAGAAGGGCCATTCGCCCCCTGCTGGACCTGCTTGGAGAAAAAGGCATCCCATAAAAATGCCGCTTTCCCTTTGCTCTGCAAGTCACATCAAATAGGAAACCATTTATTCTGCAGGTGCCAGATGAAATCCCAGATTTCTCTGCGGATCTCAACTTACCATACACAGAACTGCCAGGCTGATATGCCGAGTTCCGAATGCCCTCTGTGGAACGCAGCCCTATCAGCACTCCAAACTCATTTCCAGCTAAACCTCCGGTAAAGAAAGTTAGATATGGCAAATAAGCAGGCCCTGGAGCAAGCCGTCCACCATTCCCTTCCTTGAAGGTTGAAAGAGCACCTGTGCAGAATCTAAAAGTGACGCCCATTGACATGCCCTATCTCCTTGATTACCTAGTTATTAAAGTTAACGTAATATGTGCTACTACAGCCTGTTACCCATCATCAGAGTTTACAACCACAGTCGGTTTGGGATCTGTTTAATACAAGCCGATTTCTGCTCTCCTGAGGCCCAAAAATTTAGATTACTAAATGCCTCAGTGAATTCAGATGGACCTCTCAGAACTTCCTTCAGACACATTATCCTCTGAGACTTACTTACAAGGGCTTTGACCCACAATTCTTGGGGAAATCCATTTGCAACTCTAAACATCTCAGACTATTAAACATTTTGACGTCTCAGGGAAGTTTCCAAATGGCCGTTTTGGTCCACTCAGATGACGGACACTCACGACGAGTTATCCTTCATGGAGAGACGTTGTCTTGTGTTACTTGCTTCCAAACTTTGATGTTTTCATGTTTTGTTCCCAAGCAGACAGTCTAATTGTGTAAACTGGGTCACACAACGTAATACAATATCTTCCAACGAGCATACTAGGTAAACCTAGCTTGGGGGTTATATCAGCGTCCCCGGAGAACTGCCCTTTGCTTACCTACACAGTATGCTTATGCAGTTACTTGCTGATCAGCCAGAGGCATCATAACATTTCATAATCATTCTTAGGCTGTGGGTCTCTGAAGACCAGCTCTCATATCTGTCTAGTTACTGTATATAATTGTTATTGATTGTCAGACATCCCAACCTGCAAAAACTCATTTCAGGGAGGTGGCTCTCCACGCCCCCCTCCCCCCCAATTTAACACAACTAGAGGATGATGAAATGAAATGGAATCAATATACAGAGGTTTACTGCTTCTGAGAGATATTAAAGGAACACTCTAACCACCATGACCACTTCAGTAATTTGTCAAAAACACTGCACATGCTGCGATATTTACAGTTATGTGACTTACTGCTAGCGGGTACTGCTGGTGGTTACTGCTGGTGGGTACTGCTGGTGGTACTGCTGGTGGGTACTGCTGACTGGTACTACTGCTGGTGGCTATTGCTGGCGGGTACTGCTGGCTGATACTGCTGGCTGGCACTGCTGGTGGTACTGCAAGCTTGTACTACTGGCTGGTACTGCTGGTGGTTACTGCTGGCTGGTTCTGCTGGCTGGTACTGCTGGCTGGTACTGCTGGTGGGTACTGCTGGTGGGTACTGGTGGCTGGTACTGCTGATGGGTACTGCTGACTGGTACTGCTGGTGGGTACTGCTGGCTGGTACTGTTGGTGGTTACCGCTGGTGGGTATTGCTCACTGGTACTGCTGGTGGTACTGCTGGCTGATACTGCTGGTGGTACTGCTGACTGGTACTGCTGGTGGTTACCGCTGGTGGGTACTGCTCATTGGTACTGCTGGTGGTACTGCTGGCTGATACTGCTGGTGGTACTGCTGACTGGTACTGCTGGTGGGTACTGCTGGCTGGTACTGCTGGTGGTTACCGCTGGTGGGTACTGCTCACTGGTACTGCTGGTGGTACTGCTGGCTGATACTGCTGGTGGTACTGCTGACTGGTACTGCTGGTGGGTACTGCTGGCTGGTACTGCTGGTGGTTACCACTGGTGGGTACTGCTCACTGGTACTGCTGGTGGTACTGCTGGCTGATACTGCTGGTGGTACTGCTGACTGGTACTGCTGGTGGGTACTGCTCACTGGTACTGCTGGTGGTTACCGCTGGTGGGTAATGCTCACTGGTACTGCTGGTGGTACTGCTGGCTGGTACTGCTGGTGGGTATTGCTGGTGGTTATTGTAGTACTGCTCGCGGGAAATGCTTGCTCGAGACACATGACATCAACAAAGCGAGTGTAAGGAGCGGTCCCACTCTGGAGGAAGCATACAGAGCCAATGCTTCCTGTATCTCTTGGTCTCCTCAGAGGCGGGGTGCATTTGATATCACTCCCCCTGTGACTGTCAGGACGGAACTATACAGGAAGCATCCACTCTGTTCTGACAGCTCAGCTGACAGCCAGGATATTGGGACGTCACTTGCAGGTGTCAGGGGGCCGCACCTCACAGGAGACTTGGGATGTCTGGATTGTTATGATTAGCTAATATTCTAAATTCTATCTCCTTGTCCAAGCTCCTCACCACATGACCTCCGAGATCGTATGCCGGAAGGAGCGGTATCACCCGGGTGTCACTTACGGCAAGTGGGTGAGAGACGGATTTGTATTGGGTGGGTGAGAGACGAATCGGTATCGGGTGGGTGAGAGACGGATCGGTATCGGGTGGGTGAGAGACGGATCAGTATCGGGTGGGTGAGAGACGGATTGGTATCGGGTGGGTGAGAGACGGATTGGTATTGGGTGGGTGAGAGACAGATCGGTATCGGGTGGGTGAGAGACGGATCGGTATCGAGTGGGTGAGAGACGGATCAGTATCGGATGGGTGAGAGACGGATTGGTATAGGGTGGGTGAGAGACAGAATCGGTATCGGGTGGGTGGGAGACGGATCGGTATCGGGTGGGTGAGAGACGGATCAGTATCGGGTGGGTGAGAGACGGATTGGTATAGGGTGGGTGAGCGACGGATCGGTATCGGGTGGGTGAGAGACGGATCAGTATCGGGTGGGTGAGAGACGGATTGGTATCGGGTGGGTGAGAGATGGATCGGTATCGGGTGGGTGAGAGACGGTTTGGTATTGGGTGGGTGAGAGACGGATCAGTATCGGGTGGGTGAGAGACAGATCGGTATTGGGTGGGTGAGAGACTGATCGTATCGGGTGGGTGAGAGACGGCTTGGTATCGGGTGGGTGAGAGACGGATCGGTATCGGGTGGGTGAGAGACGGATCGGTATCGGGTGGGTGAGAGACGGATCGGTATCGGGTGGGTGAGAGACAGAATCGGTATCGGGTGGGTAAGAGACGGATCGGTATCGGGTGGGTGAGAGACGGATCAGGATCGGGTGGGTGAGAGACGGATTGGTATAGGGTGGGTGAGAGACGGATCGGTATCGGGTGGGTGAGAGACGGATCAGTATCGGGTGGGTGAGAGACGGATCGGTATCGGGTGGGTGAGAGACAGATCGGTATCGGGTGGGTGAGAGACGGATCGGTATCGGGTGGGTGAGAGACGGATTGGTATAGGGTGGGTGAGAGACGGATCGGTATCGGGTGGGTGAGAGACGGATCAGTATCGGGTGGGTGAGAGACGGATCGGTATCGGGTGGGTGAGAGACAGAATCGGTATCGGGTGGGTGAGAGACGGATCAGTATCGGGTGGGTGAGAGACGGATCGGTATCGGGTGGGTGAGAGACGGATCAGTATCGGGTGGGTGAGAGACGGATCGGTATCGGGTGGGTGAGAGACAGAATCGGTATCGGGTGGGTAAGAAACGGATCGGTATCGGGTGGGTGAGAGATGGAGCCGGTGAGAGACAGAGCAGCATTGAGTGGATGCCCAACAGAGCGGTATCACCCGGGTATCACATACAACAAGTGGGTGAGAGATACCAATCTGCCAGCAGATCTGCTAATGTGGAATTGCTTTTATCTTTAATTTGTACACATGTCATGTGAGTGGTATATTCAATAACATTTGTAAACTGAATTATGCTATGTAACATCGATTTACCCTTACATGAGCAATATTTGGAATATCGGCAATATCGGCCAGTTCCGGGCCGATACAGATATATCGGCAAAAGTCAATATCGTCCCTCAATATATCGGCCTTGCCGATAATTGGTCGATCCCTAGTAAGGACTACACCTACTACTCTGCGCTGCCTGATGAGTACACCCGCATGTTTTCATCACGCAGAAAGATCTCCTACATGATACTACATGATGCTTGCATCGGCATACAAACATACTCAGACCATGCTCCTATCTCATGAAACTCAACCCTGCGCATGGAGATTAAATCCAACTCTACTGACAGACGCGATTCACTCCAAAAAGTGACTGACACTTCGTAACTTCATATTAGAAAACTGTACGGAAGATCTTTCCCCTCTAACAATTTGGGAGGCGTATAAATATGTCCTCAGAGGAGAATTTATTAGGCTAAGGGACCAACGTAAATCTGAAAGACAAATTGCAAATCAGGCAACTAGATAGCGCAGTTGGAGGCACACCACCAACTCTCACAAGGGACACAAACAGCATCCGAACTTTTAGAGGCCCCGCAGGACCTACAAAATTTACTTGAACTCCAAGCCAAAGGATCTCTTTTTTTCAAAAAAATAATTTACTTTGAGCGCGGGGATGAAGGAGGAAAGTTCTTGGCTAGAGCTCCGAAGGAAGACCAATACTTTAGGCACACTAGACAAACGAATGGATAAAATTGCGGCAAGCTTTCAATGGTATTATTCCAAACTATATAATATTCCTCAAATGCCTAAACCCCCTGACCTACAGGGAGATAGGAGTGATGGGAGTCACTTTGGTTGGGGACCCTGTGGAACCCGGCCCTAATGTACTTATATCTCCAACAACCGGATGCAGCAGATCCGGCTAGATTCAGAAGCCAGTGGGAAACCGCTCTCCGAATGCAATTCTCAGACCCACAGTGGGAGAATTCATGAATCCTAGCACAAGATTACAAGAAAATTCCTATAAACACTTAGCACAATGGTGCGCAACACCAGTGAAGCTGAAAAAATGGTACCCGATGGCTTCTGATCTGTGTTGGAGATGCGGAGAGGATAGAGGAGATATGCTACATATCTGGTGGGACTGCCCAAAAAATAGCCCCCTTCTGGAGTAAAATCCGTGAATGGATTCTTCACATTACTGAAACCAAGATCAAGCTCTCTCCGGCATGTTGTCTCTTACACATTTCTAATTACCCTTTAGGTAGATATAAGCGTTCTCACCAATCGAACGCAGAAAAATCTCAGATCCCTAAATACTGGAAATTGTCGAAAGTTCCTTCAATCAGAGAATGAACCCGCATAGTAAATCCTATTTCCGAAATGCTATTGCCAATGAAACCTCCGACAAGTTCCACAAAATATCGTCCCCTTGGTTTCAGTTCAAATATTCTGAGTCTTATGATAGTCTGACGTCAGGATGAGCGAGTTGAGTTACTAAGCAATGGTTGTACCATTTAGGAGTTTGACCATCCTATATCTGTTGCCATAACCCCAAGTCTGGCCCTAGCCATACCCTAAGTTTAACCCTAGCCATATCCCTAACTCTAACCCTAGCCATAACCCTAACCAAAACCCTGGCCTAAACCTAGCCATAACTCTAACCCTAGCCATAACTTTAACCCTAGCCATAACTCTAAGTTTAACCCTAGCCCAATCCTGAACCCTAACTCTAATCCTAGCCATAACCCTAACCAAAAACCTAGCCTAAACCTAGCCATAAATCTAAGTTTAACCCTAGCCATAACCCTAAATCTAACCCTAGCCATAACCCCAAGTCTGACCCTAACCATAACCCTAACTCTAACCCTAGCCATAACCCTAACTCTAACCCTAGCCATGACCCTAACTCTATCCCTAACTCTAACCCTAGCTCTAACCCTAACTCTAACCCTAGCCATAACCCTAACCTAAACCTAGCCATAACTCTAACTTTAGCTATAACCCTAAATCTAGCCATAACCTTAAATCTAACCCTAGCCATAACCCTAACTCTAACCCTAGCCATAACCCTAACCAAAACCCTCGCCTAAACCTAGCCATAACTCTAAGTTTAACCCTAGCCCAATCCCGAACCCTAACTCTAATCCTAGCCATAACCCTAACCAAAACCCTAGCCTAAACCTAGCCATAACTCTAACCCTATCCATAACTCTAAGTTTAACCCAAGCCATAACCCTAACTCTAATCCTAGCCATATCCCTTATTCTAACCCTAGCCTAAACCTAGCCATAACCCTAATCCTAGCCATAACCCAAACCAAAACCCTAGCCTAAACCTAGCCATAACCCTAAATCTAACCCTAGCCATAACCCCAAGTCTGACCCTAGCCATAACCCTAACTCTAACCCTAGCCATAAGCCTAACTCTAACCCTAGCCATGACCCTAACTCTAACCCTAGCTATAACCCTAACTCTAACCCTAACCCTAACTCTAACCCTAACCCTAACTCTAACCCTAGCCATAACCCTAACCAAAACCCTAGCCTAAACCTAGCCATAACTCTAACTTTAGCCATAACCCAAAATCTAACCCAAGCCATAACCATAACTCCAACCCTAGCCGTAGGACTAAATCTAGCCATAACCCTAACCCCTTCCCGGGATAAGCTCAGTGGTGACTAGTTCTCTTTAAACTGTGACTATCCTTTAGGGGATTTGAAATGTATATGGAAAAGCGAAGCGAGGGCAGCATTGCGAGGAGAGCCGGCCCTCGGATTCCGGAACACAGTGAGCTACTTGCTTTCTCAAGAGGAAATAAATTGTTTTGCTGCTTGCCATACCATGGGGAAATGAACAAAACAATGACTAATTTGGTGGAACGAAGACGAGGGAAGAACATTCGACGTCCGTGCCTGTCATCGGCACAAATGGGATTTGTTCCTCCTTTCCATGTGGATAAAAATCCCGACACCCTTCGCATCCCGCCACCTCCCCCTCCCCGGGGATGCATGTATGATATTGGTAAGCTGGTCTCCGGGGGGGGGGGGGGGGGTCCTCATTGGGAGATGGTCGGCTTCACCTTCCAAATTTCTGGAATAATCTCATTTTAGGTGAAGATAAAATATAGAAATATTAGAAATCGGGATACATATTTAAAGTGACGGATCCTGAATTTGTAATGTGAAATGGTCTGAAGAGGCCTACGGGGAGGAAATAAATTCCAGACAAATAAATCCGAACAACAAAATATGAAAATACCACAAATATCGACTTTCATGGAGAAGAAAACACAAAGTGTCCGATTCCCTATAGGACCTTCTCTGGGTCCTCCTTGGAGTCAGGATACTGGGGATCATGTGATGTCATTGGGAATCATGTGATGTCATTGGGGATGATGTGATATCATTGGGGATGATGTGATGTCATTGGGGATTGGGGATGATGTGATGTCATTGGGGATTATGTGATGTCATTGGGGATGATGTGATGTCATTGGGGACCATGTGATGTCATTGGGGACCATGTGTTGCCATTGGGGACCATGTGATGTCATCGGGGATCATGTGATGTCATTGGGGATCATGTGATGCCATTGGGGATCATGTGATGTCATTGGGGATCATGTGATGCCATTGTGAATCATTTGATGTCATTGGGGATGATGTGATGTCATTGGGGATCATGTGATGTCATTGGGAATCATGTGATGTCATTGGAGATCATGTGATGTCATTGGGGATGATGTGATGTCATCGGGGATCATGTGATGTCATTGGGAATCATGTGATGTCATTGGGGATCATGTGATGTCATTGGGGATGATGTGATGTCATCGGGGATCATGTGATGTCATTGGGGATCATGTGATGTCATTGGGGACCATGTGATGTCATTGGGGATCATGTGATGCCATTGGGGATTGGGGATCATGTGATGTCATTGGGGATGATGTGATGTCATTGGAGATCATGTGATGTCATTGGGGATTGGGGATGATGTGATGTCATTGGGGATCATGTGATGTCATTGGGAATCATGTGATGTCATTGGAGATCATGTGATGTCATTGGGGATCATGTGATGTCATCGGGGATCATGTGATGTCATTGGGAATCATGTGATGTCATTGGGGATCATGTGATGTCATTGGGGATGATGTGATGTCATCGGGGATCATGTGATGTCATTGGGGATCATGTGATGTCATTGGGGACCATGTGATGTCATTGGGGATCATGTGATGCCATTGGGGATTGGGGATCATGTGATGTCATTGGGGATGATGTGATGTCATTGGAGATCATGTGATGTAATTGGGGATTGGGGATCATGTGATGTCATTGGGGATCATGTGATGTCATTGGGGATCATGTGATGCCATTGGGGATTGGGGATCATGTGATGTCATTGGGGATGATGTGATGTCATTGGAGATCATGTGATGCCATTGGGGATTGGGGATCATGTGATGTCATTGGGGATGATGTGATGTCATTGGAGATCATGTGATGTCATTGGGGATTGGGGATCATGTGATGTCATTGGGAATTATGTGATGTCATTGGGGATCATGTGATGTCATTGGGGATGATGTGATGTAATTGGGGATGATGTGATATCATTGGGAATCATGTGACGCCATTGGGGATTATGTGATGTCCCCCCCCACTGCGAGGATTCATTGGCTGCTCCCTCCCCGGAGTTTTGTTTCTGGATTGATAAGGATTAGAATGGGGGAAGTCGGTGAATTATGATTTGATAACATTGGAAGTCCTCCTGGTATCCTTATTATATAGTCTGGATATGGGGGGGGGGGGTTATATTTTGTGTATTGTTGTGTAATGCTCAGAAAGGCCGCGATCCAAATCCACTTATTTAATGGAGACTTTGCTGCCCCTGTGGAGCTCATTCTGAAAATGCCGGTTGCCTGGCTGTCTGTGACCTCAGTGATGAAGCATTTGGATAAGAAATGACATTCAGCCTTTTATAAAGAGAGTTCAGCATGGGTGGGTTCACTGTAAGGCTGAGATGGGGGGAAGTGGGTGGGACTCCTGGACCCGGATGTGTTCCGGAGTTGTATGGCTCCTCATGTGAAGCCGCGTTCAGCGGGGGTGGAGTCATTTCTCTCTGTGTAGTTTTCCTTTTCTGTTGTGAAGTTTCTTACCTGGAGATCCTGCCAGTAACATGGCTTCCTGTTGCCGGGTGACAACGCTAACCCACGGCCTTACCATCAGCAGCAGCATTGTCAGCTCCTTGGCTCTCTATAAGGTCTGTGCGTGTTTTCTGCTCACCTGATAGGAAGCCTAACGGGAAACCGCGGGCTGACAACTCTGCTCAGGGCCGGGACAAGGGGTGGGCAGGAGGGACGGCTGCCCCGGGCGCAATGGTTTATTGCAGGGATGGGGGTGTCCTGATCCTAACCCTAAGGAAAGGGGGGGTGCAGTTTGGACTCTTTGCCCTGAGCGCTGGTGACCTTGTCCCGGCACTGACACTGCTACTAATTGAGAGACAGTGAGTTAGCGTTGTCATCCTGCAACAGGAAGTTCTGTTACTGGCGGGATCTCCGGTAAGAAACTTTGTAACAGATTGACAAAAAAATATTTTCTGAAGGCGGGGCTCGAGAAACCCAGACCCAAGGTCGCCATAACAGCAAGAAGTTTTGTCCTGGCGCCTAGGGGTGCCACCGAAATCCCCCCCCATCCGCTATGTACCCCAGGTTCCACATCACCATGGAGGCAAGAAGCTGCCTACATTACCCCCCCCCCCGCCTACCCCTCCAACCCCTCTGCTATCGGCGCCAGGTCACTATGGCAGCAAGAAGTTTTGTCTTGGTGCTTGGGGCACCACCCAAATTCCCCCCGCCCCCGCCCCATCCGCTATGTACCCCAGGCCCCAGGTCACCATGTCGGCAAGACGTTTTGTCCTGGCGCCTAGGGGTGCTGCCTCAATCCCCCTGCCCCATCCGCTATGTACCCCAGGTTACCATGGAGACAAGAGGGTTTGTCCTGGTGCCTCGGGGTGCCGCCTAAATTCTCCAAAATTGGGTAATTTATGTGTTTTTGTGCCCCCAAAATTTATTTCAATGTTTTTTTCACAGAAATTTAATCTTTGCGGTGAAATCGCGTGATCTAAAAAAATGGAACCACCGCTATTTTATTCTCCAGGGTGTCGGCTTTCAAAAAAATATTTTGTTTTTTTTTTTGTAATCTTCAGGCCTAAAATTATATTTTTTTAAATGTGTTTAAAAAAAAAGCAAAAACAGCTGAGGCTGTGAAAGGGTTAAAGGATAATTTCTTCGGGAATTGTTACATTGTTACTCCCGAAGATTTGTTCAATAAAAAAACGAAACGGTCCGAATTTTTATAGCTCCGAGATTCCAAACGAATTTCCCATCTGTATACAGCGAGGCATGGAGGTATACAGCGAGGTATGGTGGTATACAGCGAGGTATGGTGATATACAGCGAGGGATGGTGGTTTACAGCGAGGCATGGTGGTATACAGCGAGGTAGGGTGGTATACAGCAAGGTATGGTGGTATACAGTGAGGTATGGTGGTATACAGCGAGGTATGGTGGTATACAGCGAGGGATGGGGGTATACAGTGAGGTACGGTGGTATACAGCGAGGCATGGTGGTATACAGCGAGGTATGGTGGTATACAGCGAGGTATGGTGGTATACAGCAAGGTATGGTGGTATACAGCGAGGCATGGAGGTATACAGCGAGGTATGGTGATATACAGCGAGGGATGGTGGTTTACAGCGAGGCATGGTGGTATACAGTGAGGTATGGTGGTATACAGCGAGGTATGGTGGTATACAGCGAGGTATGGTGGTATACAGCGAGGTATGGTGGTATACAGCAAGGTATGGTGGTATACAGCGAGGAATGGAGGTATACAGCGAGGCATGGTGGTATACAGCGAGGGATGGTGGTATACAGCGAGGCATGGTGGTATACAGCGAGGTATGGTGGTATACAGCGAGGGATGGTGGTATACAGCGAGGCATGGTGGTATACAGCGAGGCATGGTGGTATACAGCGAGGTATGGTGGTATACAGCAAGGTATGGTGGTATACAGCGAGGCATGGAGGTATACAGCGAGGCATGGTGGTATACAGCGAGGCATGGTGGTATACAGCGAGGTATGGTGGTATACAGCGAGGTATGGTGGTATACAGCGAGGTATGGTGGTATACAGCGAGGCATGGAGGTATACAGCGAGGAATGGTGGTATACAGCGAGGGATGGTGGTATACAGCGAGGCATGGTGGTATACAGCGAGGTATGGTGGTATACAGCGAGGCATGGTGGTATTCAGCGAGGCATGGTGGTATACAGCGAGGTATGGTGGTATACAGCGAGGCATGGAGGTATACAGCGAGGCATGGTGGTATACAGCGAGGGATGGTGGTATACAGCGAGGCATGGTGGTATACAGCGAGGTATGGTGGTATACAGCGAGGTATGGTGGTATACAGCGAGGCATGGAGGTATACAGCGAGGGATGGTGGTATACAGCGAGGGATGGGGTATACAGCGAGGGATGGGGTATACAGCAAGGGATGGGGGTATACAGCGAGGTATGGTTGTATACAGCGAGGCATGGTGGTATACAGTGAGGCATGGTGGTATACAGTGAGGCATGGTGGTATACGGTGAGGCATGGCGGTATACAGCGAGGTATAGTGGTATACAGCGAGGTATAGTGGTATACAGCAAGGCATGGTGGTATACAGCGAGGTATAGTGGTATACGGTGAGGCATGGCGGTATACAGCGAGGTATAGTGGTATACAGCGAGGTATAGTGGTATACAGCGAGGTATAGTGGTATACAGCGAGACACGGTGGTATACAGCGAGGTATAGTGGTGCCGAATATACTAAGGAACAGATTTGGGGTTTTCACGCGGTGTGGAGGGAGGGGCGTTGTAGATCGGAATTGTTGTCGATGTTTTAGTGAATGGGATTGGCGGGGTTTCTCTGCCTTGCTGTCGGTACAGCAGTCATTAGTATGCGGAGTTCGCTGTGCGGCGTTGGAGGAGTGCTTAGAATTTGATGGCCTCGGTCACGCCGGCTTCTCCCGAATCCGATATAATTGGCAGAGATTTTCCTGGAGCCGGAGAAGTGACTCATCCAGGGAAGCGATTGAGGGTTTCCCATGCAGCTCTCCAGTCTTCCCTCTCCGCAGTCTGACTAGCGTAGATCTGTGCCGCACTGCCAGGCCCAGAGAGACTTCCCGCACCTCGAAGGTTTCCCGCACCTCGAAGGTTTCCACCTCCCGCACTTCGGAGGTACCCTGCCCAGAACATTTCCCACAACCAAAACCGTAAATGTATTTTATTGGGATTTTATGTGATAGACGACACAAAGTGACCATAATTGTGAAGTGGAAGGAAAATGATAAATGATACAAATAAATCTGTGAAAAGTGTGGCTGCATTTGTATTCACCCCCCTTTACTCTGATACCCCTAACTAAAATCTAGAGGAACCAATTGCCTTCAGAAGTATCCTAATTAGTAAATAGAGTCCCCCTGTGTGTAATGTAATCTCAGTATAAATACAGCTGTTCTGTGAAGCCCTCAGGGGTTTGTTAGAGATCCTTAGTGACCAAACAGCATCATGAAGGCCAAGGAACACAGCAGACAGGTCAGGGATAAAGTTGTGGAGAAGTGTAAAGCAGGGTTAGGTTATAAAACAATCTCCCAAGCTTTGACCATCTCCCGGAGCGCTGATCAATCCATCATGGGAAAATGGAAAGAGTATGTGTAACGGATCAACCGACACCCTGACTGGGTACCTCCATTGACGGATGCTCCTAGTGCTTCCCGAGGGCTTCAAGCACTTCAACAGACACCATAACCGCCTCAGACCCCCCGAACTGCTGCAGCTTGGTCTTTCGTCTCCTACCCACCCTGGACCTATGACAAGGCTCCATGCTCCCATGGGTGAACCTATCTTTCAGTAGAGAGTGAAGCAGGGACAGGAACAAGCTCTTACAAGAACTTAGTGATTATCCAAGGGAGTATGAAGAGCATAGCAATCCCTTGTAGCAGATTCCCCCAATGAGAGACAGGACTCTAGATTGAGGGTGAAGTAGAACTCTAACTTTAATGGTTCAGCTGCTCTTTTATACAGTTTTCCCCCACAATGTTACCGCCCAGGTGGACTTTGTTGGGGACAGGACATGACATTCAAAATCCAATGGAAGCTCCCATACAGTGTACACAATCCCTCCCCTCTGGCAGATTACAGTATCATATGCTGATGAAAATGTATACAGAAACAGAAATAACCTAAACTAATTATCTAGCCATCTGGACAGAACAATGTGAGTTCATTAACATTTAACAATGGGACAGGCAAAATCCACATTCCCTCCCAATACACAAATAATAGGGAAGTCTGCCAATGACTGTCTGTGTGTCTCTCTCACAGACAAGCACACAGAATACACATTATCTAGGAGGCAGACTTCATGTCTCCAGACCTAAACCCTATTGAGCATCTGTGGGGAATCCTCAAACAGAAGGTGGAGGAGCGCAAGGTCTCTAACATCCACCAGCTCTGTGATGTCATGGGGGAGGGGAAGAGGACTCCAGTGACAACCTGGGAGGCTCAGGGAGTGTGGAGAGGAGGCTCGGAGGCTCGGGGAGTGTGGAGAGGAGGCTCGGGGAGTGTGGAGAGGAGGCTTGGGGAGTGTGGAGAGGAGGCTTGGAGGCTCGGGGAGTGTGGAGAGGAGGCTCGAGGAGTGTGGAGGAGAGGAGGCTAGGGGAGTGTGGAGAGGAGGTTGGGGAGTGTGGAGAGGAGGCTCGGGGAGTGTGGAGAGGAGGCTCGGAGGCTCGGGGAGTGTGGAGAGGAGGCTCGAAGAGTGTGGAGGAGAGGAGGCTAGGGGAGTGTGGAGAGGAGGCTCGGGGAGTGTGGAGAGGAGGCTCGGGGAGTGTGGAGAGGAGGCTCGGAGGCTCGGGGAGTGTGGAGAGGAGGCTCGGGGAGTGTGGAGAGGAGGCTCGAGGAGTGTGGAGGAGAGAAGGCTATGGGAGTGTGGAGAGGAGGTTGGGGAGTGTGGAGAGGAGGCTTGGGGAGTGTGGAGAGGAGGCTTGGAGGCTCGGGAGTGTGGAGAGGAGGCTCGAGGAGTGTGGAGGAGAGGAGGCTAGGGGAGTGTGGAGAGGAGGCTCGGGGAGTGTGGAGAGGAGGCTCGGAGGCTCGGGGAGTGTGGAGAGGAGGCTCGAGGAGTGTGGAGGAGAGGAGGCTAGGGGAGTGTGGAGAGGAGGTTGGGGAGTGTGGAGAGGAGGCTCAGGGAGTGTGGAGGAGAGGAGGCTCGGGAGTGTGGAGAGGAGGCTCAGGGAGTGTGGAGAGGAGGTTGGGGAGAGTGGAGAGGAGGCTCGGGGAGTGTGGAGAGGAGGTTGGGGAGTGTGAAGAGGAGGCTCGGGGAGTGTGGAGAGGAGATTTGGGAGTGTGGAGAGGAGGTTGGGGAGTGTGGAGAGGAGGCTCAGGGAGTGTGGAGAGGAGATTGGGGAGTGTGGAGAGGAGGCTCGGGGAGTGTGGAGAGGAGGTTGGGGAGTGTGGAGAGGAGGCTCGGGGAGTGTGGAGAGGAGGCTCGGGGAGTGTGGAGAGGAGGCTCAGGTAGTGTGGAGAGGAGGCTCGGGGAGTGTGGAGAGGAGGCTCGGGGAGTGTGGAGAGGAGATTTGGGAGTGTGGAGAGGAGGTTGGGGAGTGTGGAGAGGAGGCTCAGGGAGTGTGGAGAGGAGGTTGGGGAGTGTGGAGAGGAGGCTCGGGGAGTGAGGAGAGGAGGCTCAGGGAGTGTGGGGCGGATGCTCGGGGAAGTGTGGAGAGGAGGCTCAGGGAGTGTGGAGAGGAGGCTCAGGGAGTGTGGAGAGGAGGCTCGGAGGCTCGGGGAGTGTGGAGAGGAGGCTCGGGGAGTGTGGAGAGGAGGCTTGGGGAGTGTGGAGAGGAGGCTTGGAGGCTCGGGGAGTGTGGAGAGGAGGCTCGAGGAGTGTGGAGGAGAGGAGGCTAGGGGAGTGTGGAGAGGAGGTTGGGGAGTGTGGAGAGGAGGCTCGGGGAGTGTGGAGAGGAGGCTCAGGGAGTGTGGAGCGGATGCTCGGGGAAGTGTGGAGAGGAGGCTCAGGGAGTGTGGAGAGGAGGCTCAGGGAGTGTGGAGAGGAGGCTCGGAGGCTCGGGGAGTGTGGAGAGGAGGCTCGGGGAGTGTGGAGAGGAGGCTTGGGGAGTGTGGAGAGGAGGCTTGGAGGCTCGGGGAGTGTGGAGAGGAGGCTCGAGGAGTGTGGAGGAGAGGAGGCTAGGGGAGTGTGGAGAGGAGGTTGGGGAGTGTGGAGAGGAGGCTCGAGGAGTGTGGAGAGGAGGCTCGGAGGCTCGGGGAGTGTGGAGAGGAGGCTCGAGGAGTGTGGAGGAGAGGAGGCTAGGGGAGTGTGGAGAGGAGGCTCGGGGAGTGTGGAGAGGAGGCTCGGGGAGTGTGGAGAGGAGGCTCGGAGGCTCGGGGAGTGTGGAGAGGAGGCTCGGAGGCTCGGGGAGTGTGGAGAGGAGGCTCGAGGAGTGTGGAGGAGAGGAGGCTATGGGAGTGTGGAGAGGAGGTTGGGGAGTGTGGAGAGGAGGCTTGGGGAGTGTGGAGAGGAGGCTTGGAGGCTCGGGGAGTGTGGAGAGGAGGCTCGAGGAGTGTGGAGGAGAGGAGGCTAGGGGAGTGTGGAGAGGAGGCTCGGGGAGTGTGGAGAGGAGGCTCGGGGAGTGTGGAGAGGAGGCTCGGAGGCTCGGGGAGTGTGGAGAGGAGGCTCGAGGAGTGTGGAGGAGAGGAGGCTAGGGGAGTGTGGAGAGGAGGTTGGGGAGTGTGGAGAGGAGGCTCAGGGAGTGTGGAGGAGAGGAGGCTCGGGAGTGTGGAGAGGAGGCTCAGGGAGTGTGGAGAGGAGGTTGGGGAGTGTGGAGAGGAGGCTCGGGGAGTGTGGAGAGGAGGTTGGGGAGTGTGAAGAGGAGGCTCGGGGAGTGTGGAGAGGAGATTTGGGAGTGTGGAGAGGAGGTTGGGGAGTGTGGAGAGGAGGCTCAGGGAGTGTGGAGAGGAGATTGGGGAGTGTGGAGAGGAGGCTCGGGGAGTGTGGAGAGGAGGTTGGGGAGTGTGGAGAGGAGGCTCGGGGAGTGTGGAGAGGAGGCTCGGGGAGTGTGGAGAGGAGGCTCAGGTAGTGTGGAGAGGAGGCTCGGGGAGTGTGGAGAGGAGGCTCGGGGAGTGTGGAGAGGAGATTTGGGAGTGTGGAGAGGAGGTTGGGGAGTGTGGAGAGAAGGCTCAGGGAGTGTGGAGAGGAGGTTGGGGAGTGTGGAGAGGAGGCTCGGGGAGTGAGGAGAGGAGGCTCAGGGAGTGTGGAGCGGATGCTCGGGGAAGTGTGGAGAGGAGGCTCAGGGAGTGTGGAGAGGAGGCTCAGGGAGTGTGGAGAGGAGGCTCGGAGGCTCGGGGAGTGTGGAGAGGAGGCTCGGGGAGTGTGGAGAGGAGGCTTGGGGAGTGTGGAGAGGAGGCTTGGAGGCTCGGGGAGTGTGGAGAGGAGGCTCGATTAGTGTGGAGGAGAGGAGGCTAGGGGAGTGTGGAGAGGAGGTTGGGGAGTGTGGAGAGGAGGCTCGGGGAGTGTGGAGAGGAGGCTCAGGGAGTGTGGAGCGGATGCTCGGGGGAGTGTGGAGAGGAGGCTCGGGGAGTGTGGAGAGGAGGTTGGGGAGTGTGAAGAGGAGGCTCGGGGAGTGTGGAGAGGAGATTTGGGAGTGTGGAGAGGAGGTTGGGGAGTGTGGAGAGGAGGCTCAGGGAGTGTGGAGAGGAGATTGGGGAGTGTGGAGAGGAGGCTCGGGGAGTGTGGAGAGGAGGTTGGGGAGTGTGGAGAGGAGGCTCGGGGAGTGTGGAGAGGAGGCTCGGGGAGTGTGGAGAGGAGGCTCAGGTAGTGTGGAGAGGAGGCTCGGGGAGTGTGGAGAGGAGGCTCGGGGAGTGTGGAGAGGAGATTTGGGAGTGTGGAGAGGAGGTTGGGGAGTGTGGAGAGAAGGCTCAGGGAGTGTGGAGAGGAGGTTGGGGAGTGTGGAGAGGAGGCTCGGGGAGTGAGGAGAGGAGGCTCAGGGAGTGTGGAGCGGATGCTCGGGGAAGTGTGGAGAGGAGGCTCAGGGAGTGTGGAGAGGAGGCTCAGGGAGTGTGGAGAGGAGGCTCGGAGGCTCGGGGAGTGTGGAGAGGAGGCTCGGGGAGTGTGGAGAGGAGGCTTGGGGAGTGTGGAGAGGAGGCTTGGAGGCTCGGGGAGTGTGGAGAGGAGGCTCGAGGAGTGTGGAGGAGAGGAGGCTAGGGGAGTGTGGAGAGGAGGTTGGGGAGTGTGGAGAGGAGGCTCGGGGAGTGTGGAGAGGAGGCTCAGGGAGTGTGGAGCGGATGCTCGGGGAAGTGTGGAGAGGAGGCTCAGGGAGTATGGAGAGGAGGCTCAGGGAGTGTGGAGAGGAGGCTCGGAGGCTCGGGGAGTGTGGAGAGGAGGCTCGGGGAGTGTGGAGAGGAGGCTTGGGGAGTGTGGAGAGGAGGCTTGGAGGCTCGGGGAGTGTGGAGAGGAGGCTCGAGGAGTGTGGAGGAGAGGAGGCTAGGGGAGTGTGGAGAGGAGGTTGGGGAGTGTGGAGAGGAGGCTCGAGGAGTGTGGAGAGGAGGCTCGGAGGCTCGGGGAGTGTGGAGAGGAGGCTCGAGGAGTGTGGAGGAGAGGAGGCTAGGGGAGTGTGGAGAGGAGGTTGGGGAGTGTGGAGAGGAGGCTCGGGGAGTGTGGAGAGGAGGCTCGGGGAGTGTGGAGAGGAGGCTCGGAGGCTCGGGGAGTGTGGAGAGGAGGCTCGGAGGCTCGGGGAGTGTGGAGAGGAGGCTCGAGGAGTGTGGAGGAGAGGAGGCTATGGGAGTGTGGAGAGGAGGTTGGGGAGTGTGGAGAGGAGGCTTGGGGAGTGTGGAGAGGAGGCTTGGAGGCTCGGGGAGTGTGGAGAGGAGGCTCGAGGAGTGTGGAGGAGAGGAGGCTAGGGGAGTGTGGAGAGGAGGCTCGGGGAGTGTGGAGAGGAGGCTCGGGGAGTGTGGAGAGGAGGCTCGGAGGCTCGGGGAGTGTGGAGAGGAGGCTCGAGGAGTGTGGAGGAGAGGAGGCTAGGGGAGTGTGGAGAGGAGGTTGGGGAGTGTGGAGAGGAGGCTCAGGGAGTGTGGAGGAGAGGAGGCTCGGGAGTGTGGAGAGGAGGCTCAGGGAGTGTGGAGAGGAGGTTGGGGAGTGTGGAGAGGAGGCTCGGGGAGTGTGGAGAGGAGGTTGGGGAGTGTGAAGAGGAGGCTCGGGGAGTGTGGAGAGGAGATTTGGGAGTGTGGAGAGGAGGTTGGGGAGTGTGGAGAGGAGGCTCAGGGAGTGTGGAGAGGAGATTGGGGAGTGTGGAGAGGAGGCTCGGGGAGTGTGGAGAGGAGGTTGGGGAGTGTGGAGAGGAGGCTCGGGGAGTGTGGAGAGGAGGCTCAGGTAGTGTGGAGAGGAGGCTCGGGGAGTGTGGAGAGGAGGCTCGGGGAGTGTGGAGAGGAGATTTGGGAGTGTGGAGAGGAGGTTGGGGAGTGTGGAGAGGAGGCTCAGGGAGTGTGGAGAGGAGGTTGGGGAGTGTGGAGAGGAGGCTCGGGGAGTGAGGAGAGGAGGCTCAGGGAGTGTGGAGCGGATGCTCGGGGAAGTGTGGAGAGGAGGCTCAGGGAGTGTGGAGAGGAGGCTCAGGGAGTGTGGAGAGGAGGCTCGGAGGCTCGGGGAGTGTGGAGAGGAGGCTCGGGGAGTGTGGAGAGGAGGCTTGGGGAGTGTGGAGAGGAGGCTTGGAGGCTCGGGGAGTGTGGAGAGGAGGCTCGAGGAGTGTGGAGGAGAGGAGGCTAGGGGAGTGTGGAGAGGAGGTTGGGGAGTGTGGAGAGGAGGCTCGGGGAGTGTGGAGAGGAGGCTCAGGGAGTGTGGAGCGGATGCTCGGGGAAGTGTGGAGAGGAGGCTCAGGGAGTGTGGAGAGGAGGCTCAGGGAGTGTGGAGAGGAGGCTCGGAGGCTCGGGGAGTGTGGAGAGGAGGCTCGGGGAGTGTGGAGAGGAGGCTTGGGGAGTGTGGAGAGGAGGCTTGGAGGCTCGGGGAGTGTGGAGAGGAGGCTCGAGGAGTGTGGAGGAGAGGAGGCTAGGGGAGTGTGGAGAGGAGGTTGGGGAGTGTGGAGAGGAGGCTCGAGGAGTGTGGAGAGGAGGCTCGGAGGCTCGGGGAGTGTGGAGAGGAGGCTCGAGGAGTGTGGAGGAGAGGAGGCTAGGGGAGTGTGGAGAGGAGGCTCGGGGAGTGTGGAGAGGAGGCTCGGGGAGTGTGGAGAGGAGGCTCGGAGGCTCGGGGAGTGTGGAGAGGAGGCTCGGAGGCTCGGGGAGTGTGGAGAGGAGGCTCGAGGAGTGTGGAGGAGAGGAGGCTATGGGAGTGTGGAGAGGAGGTTGGGGAGTGTGGAGAGGAGGCTTGGGGAGTGTGGAGAGGAGGCTTGGAGGCTCGGGGAGTGTGGAGAGGAGGCTCGAGGAGTGTGGAGGAGAGGAGGCTAGGGGAGTGTGGAGAGGAGGCTCGGGGAGTGTGGAGAGGAGGCTCGGGGAGTGTGGAGAGGAGGCTCGGAGGCTCGGGGAGTGTGGAGAGGAGGCTCGAGGAGTGTGGAGGAGAGGAGGCTAGGGGAGTGTGGAGAGGAGGTTGGGGAGTGTGGAGAGGAGGCTCAGGGAGTGTGGAGGAGAGGAGGCTCGGGAGTGTGGAGAGGAGGCTCAGGGAGTGTGGAGAGGAGGTTGGGGAGTGTGGAGAGGAGGCTCGGGGAGTGTGGAGAGGAGGTTGGGGAGTGTGAAGAGGAGGCTCGGGGAGTGTGGAGAGGAGATTTGGGAGTGTGGAGAGGAGGTTGGGGAGTGTGGAGAGGAGGCTCAGGGAGTGTGGAGAGGAGATTGGGGAGTGTGGAGAGGAGGCTCGGGGAGTGTGGAGAGGAGGTTGGGGAGTGTGGAGAGGAGGCTCGGGGAGTGTGGAGAGGAGGCTCGGGGAGTGTGGAGAGGAGGCTCAGGTAGTGTGGAGAGGAGGCTCGGGGAGGGTGGAGAGGAGGCTCGGGGAGTGTGGAGAGGAGATTTGGGAGTGTGGAGAGGAGGTTGGTGAGTGTGGAGAGGAGGCTCAGGGAGTGTGGAGAGGAGGTTGGGGAGTGTGGAGAGGAGGCTCGGGGAGTGAGGAGAGGAGGCTCAGGGAGTGTGGAGCGGATGCTCGGGGAAGTGTGGAGAGGAGGCTCAGGGAGTGTGGAGAGGAGGCTCAGGGAGTGTGGAGAGGAGGCTCGGAGGCTCGGGGAGTGTGGAGAGGAGGCTCGGGGAGTGTGGAGAGGAGGCTTGGGGAGTGTGGAGAGGAGGCTTGGAGGCTCGGGGAGTGTGGAGAGGAGGCTCGAGGAGTGTGGAGGAGAGGAGGCTAGGGGAGTGTGGAGAGGAGGTTGGGGAGTGTGGAGAGGAGGCTCGGGGAGTGTGGAGAGGAGGCTCAGGGAGTGTGGAGCGGATGCTCGGGGAAGTGTGGAGAGGAGGCTCAGGGAGTGTGGAGAGGAGGCTCAGGGAGTGTGGAGAGGAGGCTCGGAGGCTCGGGGAGTGTGGAGAGGAGGCTCGGGGAGTGTGGAGAGGAGGCTTGGGGAGTGTGGAGAGGAGGCTTGGAGGCTCGGGGAGTGTGGAGAGGAGGCTCGAGGAGTGTGGAGGAGAGGAGGCTAGGGGAGTGTGGAGAGGAGGTTGGGGAGTGTGGAGAGGAGGCTCGAGGAGTGTGGAGAGGAGGCTCGGAGGCTCGGGGAGTGTGGAGAGGAGGCTCGAGGAGTGTGGAGGAGAGGAGGCTAGGGGAGTGTGGAGAGGAGGCTCAGGGAGTGTGGAGAGGAGGCTCGGGGAGTGTGGAGAGGAGGCTCGGGGAGTGTGGAGAGGAGGCTCGGAGGCTCGGGGAGTGTGGAGAGGAGGCTCGAGGAGTGTGGAGGAGAGGAGGCTATGGGAGTGTGGAGAGGAGGTTGGGGAGTGTGGAGAGGAGGGTTGGAGGCTCGGGGAGTGTGGAGAGGAGGCTCGAGGAGTGTGGAGGAGAGGAGGCTAGGGGAGTGTGGAGAGGAGGCTCGAGGAGTGTGGAGAGGAGGCTCGGGGAGTGTGGAGAGGATGCTCGGAGGCTCGGGGAGTGTGGAGAGGAGGCTCGAGGAGTGTGGAGGAGAGGAGGCTAGGGGAGTGTGGAGAGGAGGTTGGGGAGTGTGGAGAGGAGGCTCAGGGAGTGTGGAGGAGAGGAGGCTCGGGAGTGTGGAGAGGAGGCTCAGGGAGTGTGGAGAGGAGGTTGGGGAGTGTGGAGAGGAGGCTCGGGGAGTGTGGAGAGGAGGTTGGGGAGTGTGAAGAGGAGGCTCGGGGAGTGTGGAGAGGAGATTTGGGAGTGTGGAGAGGAGGTTGGGGAGTGTGGAGAGGAGGCTCAGGGAGTGTGGAGAGGAGATTGGGGAGTGTGGAGAGGAGGCTCGGGGAGTGTGGAGAGGAGGTTGGGGAGTGTGGAGAGGAGGCTCGGGGAGTGTGGAGAGGAGGCTCGGGGAGTGTGGAGAGGAGGCTCAGGTAGTGTGGAGAGGAGGCTCGGGGAGTGTGGAGAGGAGGCTCGGGGAGTGTGGAGAGGAGATTTGGGAGTGTGGAGAGGAGGTTGGGGAGTGTGGAGAGGAGGCTCGGGGAGTGTGGAGAGGAGGCTCGGGGAGTGTGGAGAGGAGGCTCAGGTAGTGTGGAGAGGAGGCTCGGGGAGTGTGGAGAGGAGGCTCGGGGAGTGTGGAGAGGAGATTTGGGAGTGTGGAGAGGAGGTTGGGGAGTGTGGAGAGAAGGCTCCGGGAGTGTGGAGAGGAGGTTGGGGAGTGTGGAGAGGAGGCTCGGGGAGTGAGGAGAGGAGGCTCAGGGAGTGTGGAGCGGATGCTCGGGGAAGTGTGGAGAGGAGGCTCAGGGAGTGTGGAGAGGAGGCTCAGGGAGTGTGGAGAGGAGGCTCGGAGGCTCGGGGAGTGTGGAGAGGAGGCTCGGGGAGTGTGGAGAGGAGGCTTGGGGAGTGTGGAGAGGAGGCTTGGAGGCTCGGGGAGTGTGGAGAGGAGGCTCGAGGAGTGTGGAGGAGAGGAGGCTAGGGGAGTGTGGAGAGGAGGTTGGGGAGTGTGGAGAGGAGGCTCGGGGAGTGTGGAGAGGAGGCTCAGGGAGTGTGGAGCGGATGCTCGGGGAAGTGTGGAGAGGAGGCTCAGGGAGTGTGGAGAGGAGGCTCAGGGAGTGTGGAGAGGAGGCTCGGAGGCTCGGGGAGTGTGGAGAGGAGTCTCGGGGAGTGTGGAGAGGAGGCTTGGGGAGTGTGGAGAGGAGGCTTGGAGGCTCGGGGAGTGTGGAGAGGAGGCTCGAGGAGTGTGGAGGAGAGGAGGCTAGGGGAGTGTGGAGAGGAGGTTGGGGAGTGTGGAGAGGAGGCTCGAGGAGTGTGGAGAGGAGGCTCGGAGGCTCGGGGAGTGTGGAGAGGAGGCTCGAGGAGTGTGGAGGAGAGGAGGCTAGGGGAGTGTGGAGAGGAGGCTCGGGGAGTGTGGAGAGGAGGCTCGGGGAGTGTGGAGAGGAGGCTCGGAGGCTCGGGGAGTGTGGAGAGGAGGCTCGGAGGCTCGGGGAGTGTGGAGAGGAGGCTCGAGGAGTGTGGAGGAGAGGAGGCTATGGGAGTGTGGAGAGGAGGTTGGGGAGTGTGGAGAGGAGGCTTGGGGAGTGTGGAGAGGAGGCTTGGAGGCTCGGGGAGTGTGGAGAGGAGGCTCGAGGAGTGTGGAGGAGAGGAGGCTAGGGGAGTGTGGAGAGGAGGCTCGGGGAGTGTGGAGAGGAGGCTCGGGGAGTGTGGAGAGGAGGCTCGGAGGCTCGGGGAGTGTGGAGAGGAGGCTCGAGGAGTGTGGAGGAGAGGAGGCTAGGGGAGTGTGGAGAGGAGGTTGGGGAGTGTGGAGAGGAGGCTCAGGGAGTGTGGAGGAGAGGAGGCTCGGGAGTGTGGAGAGGAGGCTCAGGGAGTGTGGAGAAGAAGTTTGGGGTGTGTGGAGAGGAGGCTCGGGGAGTGTGGAGAGGAGGTTGGGGAGTGTGAAGAGGAGGCTCGGGGAGTGTGGAGAGGAGATTTGGGAGTGTGGAGAGGAGGTTGGGGAGTGTGGAGAGGAGGCTCAGGGATTGTGGAGAGGAGATTGGGGAGTGTGGAGAGGAGGCTCGGGGAGTGTGGAGAGGAGGTTGGGGAGTGTGGAGAGGAGGCTCGGGGAGTGTGGAGAGGAGGCTCGGGGAGTGTGGAGAGGAGGCTCAGGTAGTGTGGAGAGGAGGCTCGGGGAGTGTGGAGAGGAGGCTCGGGGAGTGTGGAGAGGAGATTTGGGAGTGTGGAGAGGAGGTTGGGGAGTGTGGAGAGGAGGCTCAGGGAGTGTGGAGAGGAGGTTGGGGAGTGTGGAGAGGAGGCTCGGGGAGTGAGGAGAGGAGGCTCAGGGAGTGTGGAGCGGATGCTCGGGGAAGTGTGGAGAGGAGGCTCAGGGAGTGTGGAGAGGAGGCTCAGGGAGTGTGGAGAGGAGGCTCGGAGGCTCGGGGAGTGTGGAGAGGAGGCTCGGGGAGTGTGGAGAGGAGGCTTGGGGAGTGTGGAGAGGAGGCTTGGAGGCTCGGGGAGTGTGGAGAGGAGGCTCGAGGAGTGTGGAGGAGAGGAGGCTAGGGGAGTGTGGAGAGGAGGTTGGGGAGTGTGGAGAGGAGGCTCGGGGAGTGTGGAGAGGAGGCTCAGGGAGTGTGGAGCGGATGCTCGGGGAAGTGTGGAGAGGAGGCTCAGGGAGTGTGGAGAGGAGGCTCAGGGAGTGTGGAGAGGAGGCTCGGAGGCTCGGGGAGTGTGGAGAGGAGGCTCGGGGAGTGTGGAGAGGAGGCTTGGGGAGTGTGGAGAGGAGGCTTGGAGGCTCGGGGAGTGTGGAGAGGAGGCTCGAGGAGTGTGGAGGAGAGGAGGCTAGGGGAGTGTGGAGAGGAGGTTGGGGAGTGTGGAGAGGAGGCTCGAGGAGTGTGGAGAGGAGGCTCGGAGGCTCGGGGAGTGTGGAGAGGAGGCTCGAGGAGTGTGGAGGAGAGGAGGCTAGGGGAGTGTGGAGAGGAGGCTCGGGGAGTGTGGAGAGGAGGCTCGGGGAGTGTGGAGAGGAGGCTCGGAGGCTCGGGGAGTGTGGAGAGGAGGCTCGAGGAGTGTGGAGGAGAGGAGGCTATGGGAGTGTGGAGAGGAGGTTGGGGAGTGTGGAGAGGAGGGTTGGAGGCTCGGGGAGTGTGGAGAGGAGGCTCGAGGAGTGTGGAGGAGAGGAGGCTAGGGGAGTGTGGAGAGGAGGCTCGGGGAGTGTGGAGAGGAGGCTCGGGGAGTGTGGAGAGGAGGCTCGGAGGCTCGGGGAGTGTGGAGAGGAGGCTCGAGGAGTGTGGAGGAGAGGAGGCTAGGGGAGTGTGGAGAGGAGGTTGGGGAGTGTGGAGAGGAGGCTCAGGGAGTGTGGAGGAGAGGAGGCTCGGGAGTGTGGAGAGGAGGCTCAGGGAGTGTGGAGAGGAGGTTGGGGAGTGTGGAGAGGAGGCTCGGGGAGTGTGGAGAGGAGGTTGGGGAGTGTGAAGAGGAGGCTCGGGGAGTGTGGAGAGGAGATTTGGGAGTGTGGAGAGGAGGTTGGGGAGTGTGGAGAGGAGGCTCAGGGAGTGTGGAGAGGAGATTGGGGAGTGTGGAGAGGAGGCTCGGGGAGTGTGGAGAGGAGGTTGGGGAGTGTGGAGAGGAGGCTCGGGGAGTGTGGAGAGGAGGCTCGGGGAGTGTGGAGAGGAGGCTCAGGTAGTGTGGAGAGGAGGCTCGGGGAGTGTGGAGAGGAGGCTCGGGGAGTGTGGAGAGGAGATTTGGGAGTGTGGAGAGGAGGTTGGGGAGTGTGGAGAGGAGGCTCGGGGAGTGTGGAGAGGAGGCTCGGGGAGTGTGGAGAGGAGGCTCAGGTAGTGTGGAGAGGAGGCTCGGGGAGTGTGGAGAGGAGGCTCGGGGAGTGTGGAGAGGAGATTTGGGAGTGTGGAGAGGAGGTTGGGGAGTGTGGAGAGGAGGCTCAGGGAGTGTGGAGAGGAGGCTTGGGGAGTGTGGAGAGGAGGCTTGGAGGCTCGGGGAGTGTGGAGAGGAGGCTCGAGGAGTGTGGAGGAGAGGAGGCTAGGGGAGTGTGGAGAGGAGGTTGGGGAGTGTGGAGAGGAGGCTCGGGGAGTGTGGAGAGGAGGCTCAGGGAGTGTGGAGCGGATGCTCGGGGAAGTGTGGAGAGGAGGCTCAGGGAGTGTGGAGAGGAGGCTCAGGGAGTGTGGAGAGGAGGCTCGGAGGCTCGGGGAGTGTGGAGAGGAGGCTCGGGGAGTGTGGAGAGGAGGCTTGGGGAGTGTGGAGAGGAGGCTTGGAGGCTCGGGGAGTGTGGAGAGGAGGCTCGAGGAGTGTGGAGGAGAGGAGGCTAGGGGAGTGTGGAGAGGAGGTTGGGGAGTGTGGAGAGGAGGCTCGAGGAGTGTGGAGAGGAGGCTCGGAGGCTCGGGGAGTGTGGAGAGGAGGCTCGAGGAGTGTGGAGGAGAGGAGGCTAGGGGAGTGTGGAGAGGAGGCTCGGGGAGTGTGGAGAGGAGGCTCGGGGAGTGTGGAGAGGAGGCTCGGAGGCTCGGGGAGTGTGGAGAGGAGGCTCGGAGGCTCGGGGAGTGTGGAGAGGAGGCTCGAGGAGTGTGGAGGAGAGGAGGCTATGGGAGTGTGGAGAGGAGGTTGGGGAGTGTGGAGAGGAGGCTTGGGGAGTGTGGAGAGGAGGCTTGGAGGCTCGGGGAGTGTGGAGAGGAGGCTCGAGGAGTGTGGAGGAGAGGAGGCTAGGGGAGTGTGGAGAGGAGGCTCGGGGAGTGTGGAGAGGAGGCTCGGGGAGTGTGGAGAGGAGGCTCGGAGGCTCGGGGAGTGTGGAGAGGAGGCTCGAGGAGTGTGGAGGAGAGGAGGCTAGGGGAGTGTGGAGAGGAGGTTGGGGAGTGTGGAGAGGAGGCTCAGGGAGTGTGGAGGAGAGGAGGCTCGGGAGTGTGGAGAGGAGGCTCAGGGAGTGTGGAGAGGAGGTTGGGGAGTGTGGAGAGGAGGCTCGGGGAGTGTGGAGAGGAGGTTGGGGAGTGTGAAGAGGAGGCTCGGGGAGTGTGGAGAGGAGATTTGGGAGTGTGGAGAGGAGGTTGGGGAGTGTGGAGAGGAGGCTCAGGGATTGTGGAGAGGAGATTGGGGAGTGTGGAGAGGAGGCTCGGGGAGTGTGGAGAGGAGGTTGGGGAGTGTGGAGAGGAGGCTCGGGGAGTGTGGAGAGGAGGCTCGGGGAGTGTGGAGAGGAGGCTCAGGTAGTGTGGAGAGGAGGCTCGGGGAGTGTGGAGAGGAGGCTCGGGGAGTGTGGAGAGGAGATTTGGGAGTGTGGAGAGGAGGTTGGGGAGTGTGGAGAGGAGGCTCAGGGAGTGTGGAGAGGAGGTTGGGGAGTGTGGAGAGGAGGCTCGGGGAGTGAGGAGAGGAGGCTCAGGGAGTGTGGAGCGGATGCTCGGGGAAGTGTGGAGAGGAGGCTCAGGGAGTGTGGAGAGGAGGCTCAGGGAGTGTGGAGAGGAGGCTCGGGGAGTGTGGAGAGGAGGCTCGGGGAGTGTGGAGAGGAGGCTTGGGGAGTGTGGAGAGGAGGCTTGGAGGCTCGGGGAGTGTGGAGAGGAGGCTCGAGGAGTGTGGAGGAGAGGAGGCTAGGGGAGTGTGGAGAGGAGGTTGGGGAGTGTGGAGAGGAGGCTCGGGGAGTGTGGAGAGGAGGCTCAGGGAGTGTGGAGCGGATGCTCGGGGAAGTGTGGAGAGGAGGCTCAGGGAGTGTGGAGAGGAGGCTCAGGGAGTGTGGAGAGGAGGCTCGGAGGCTCAGGGAGTGTGGAGAGGAGGCTCGGGGAGTGTGGAGAGGAGGCTTGGGGAGTGTGGAGAGGAGGCTTGGAGGCTCGGGGAGTGTGGAGAGGAGGCTCGAGGAGTGTGGAGGAGAGGAGGCTAGGGGAGTGTGGAGAGGAGGTTGGGGAGTGTGGAGAGGAGGCTCGAGGAGTGTGGAGAGGAGGCTCGGAGGCTCGGGGAGTGTGGAGAGGAGGCTCGAGGAGTGTGGAGGAGAGGAGGCTAGGGGAGTGTGGAGAGGAGGCTCGGGGAGTGTGGAGAGGAGGCTCGGGGAGTGTGGAGAGGAGGCTCGGGGAGTGTGGAGAGGAGGCTCGGAGGCTCGGGGAGTGTGGAGAGGAGGCTCGAGGAGTGTGGAGGAGAGGAGGCTATGGGAGTGTGGAGAGGAGGTTGGGGAGTGTGGAGAGGAGGGTTGGAGGCTCGGGGAGTGTGGAGAGGAGGCTCGAGGAGTGTGGAGGAGAGGAGGCTAGGGGAGTGTGGAGAGGAGGCTCGGGGAGTGTGGAGAGGAGGCTCGGGGAGTGTGGAGAGGAGGCTCGGAGGCTCGGGGAGTGTGGAGAGGAGGCTCGAGGAGTGTGGAGGAGAGGAGGCTAGGGGAGTGTGGAGAGGAGGTTGGGGAGTGTGGAGAGGAGGCTCAGGGAGTGTGGAGGAGAGGAGGCTCGGGAGTGTGGAGAGGAGGCTCAGGGAGTGTGGAGAGGAGGTTGGGGAGTGTGGAGAGGAGGCTCGGGGAGTGTGGAGAGGAGGTTGGGGAGTGTGAAGAGGAGGCTCGGGGAGTGTGGAGAGGAGATTTGGGAGTGTGGAGAGGAGGTTGGGGAGTGTGGAGAGGAGGCTCAGGGAGTGTGGAGAGGAGATTGGGGAGTGTGGAGAGGAGGCTCGGGGAGTGTGGAGAGGAGGTTGGGGAGTGTGGAGAGGAGGCTCGGGGAGTGTGGAGAGGAGGCTCGGGGAGTGTGGAGAGGAGGCTCAGGTAGTGTGGAGAGGAGGCTCGGGGAGTGTGGAGAGGAGGCTCGGGGAGTGTGGAGAGGAGATTTGGGAGTGTGGAGAGGAGGTTGGGGAGTGTGGAGAGGAGGCTCAGGGAGTGTGGAGAGTAGAGCTGCACGATTCTGGCCAAAATGAGAATCACGATTTTTTAGCTTGGAATAAAGATCACGATTCTCTGTGTAACAAAAAAAAATTGGGATAACTTTACTGTTACGTTTTTTTTTTTTATTCATTAAAGTTTATTGTGTTTGAAAGACTGCTGCGCAAATACAGTGTGACATAAAATATTACAACAATCGCCCTTTTATTCTGTAGGGTCTCTGCTAAAAAAATATATAAAATGTTTGGGGGTTCTAAGTACTTTTCTAGCAAAAAAAACTGATTTTAACTTGCAAGCAACAAATGTCAGAAAAAGTTCTAGTCTTTAAGAGGTTAAACTTCCTTTCTCCCTGGCAGAGGGAAGGAAAAGATACAATGTAATCATTTTGTTTATAGTTACTGGGAGTTTTCCACAGCTGTTTTCTCTGCTCCCTCAGCTATGCAAAGAATGGAGCATATGTCAGGTTTAGATCGTCAGGGGGGGTGAATCGAGATCGCGATTTTCATACGATTAATCGTGCAGCTCTAGTGGAGAGGAGGCTCGGGGAGTGTGGAGAGGAGGCTCAGGGAGTGTGGAGAGGAGGCTCGGAGGCTCGGGGAGTGTGGAGAGGAGGCTCGGGGAGTGTGGAGAGGAGGCTTGGGGAGTGTGGAGAGGAGGCTTGGAGGCTCGGGGAGTGTGGAGAGGAGGCTCGAGGAGTGTGGAGGAGAGGAGGCTAGGGGAGTGTGGAGAGGAGGTTGGGGAGTGTGGAGAGGAGGCTCGGGGAGTGTGGAGAGGAGGCTCGGAGGCTCGGGGAGTGTGGAGAGGAGGCTCGAGGAGTGTGGAGGAGAGGAGGCTAGGGGAGTGTGGAGAGGAGGCTCGGGGAGTGTGGAGAGGAGGCTCGGGGAGTGTGGAGAGGAGGCTCGGTGAGTGTGGAGAGGAGGCTCGAGGAGTGTGGAGGAGAGGAGGCTATGGGAGTGTGGAGAGGAGGTTGGGGAGTGTGGAGAGGAGGCTTGGGGAGTGTGGAGAGGAGGCTTGGAGGCTCGGGGAGTGTGGAGAGGAGGCTCGAGGAGTGTGGAGGAGAGGAGGCTAGGGGAGTGTGGAGAGGAGGCTCGGGGAGTGTGGAGAGGAGGCTCGGGGAGTGTGGAGAGGAGGCTCAGGGAGTGTGGAGAGGAGGCTCGGAGGCTCGGGGAGTGTGGAGAGGAGGCTCGGGGAGTGTGGAGAGGAGGCTTGGGGAGTGTGGAGAGGAGGCTTGGAGGCTCGGGGAGTGTGGAGAGGAGGCTCGAGGAGTGTGGAGGAGAGGAGGCTAGGGGAGTGTGGAGAGGAGGTTGGGGAGTGTGGAGAGGAGGCTCGGGGAGTGTGGAGAGGAGGCTCGGAGGCTCGGGGAGTGTGGAGAGGAGGCTCGAGGAGTGTGGAGGAGAGGAGGCTAGGGGAGTGTGGAGAGGAGGCTCGGGGAGTGTGGAGAGGAGGCTCGGGGAGTGTGGAGAGGAGGCTCGGTGAGTGTGGAGAGGAGGCTCGAGGAGTGTGGAGGAGAGGAGGCTATGGGAGTGTGGAGAGGAGGTTGGGGAGTGTGGAGAGGAGGCTTGGGGAGTGTGGAGAGGAGGCTTGGAGGCTCGGGGAGTGTGGAGAGGAGGCTCGAGGAGTGTGGAGGAGAGGAGGCTAGGGGAGTGTGGAGAGGAGGCTCGGGGAGTGTGGAGAGGAGGCTCGGGGAGTGTGGAGAGGAGGCTCGGAGGCTCGGGGAGTGTGGAGAGGAGGCTTGAGGAGTGTGGAGGAGAGGAGGCTAGGGGAGTGTGGAGAGGAGGTTGGGGAGTGTGGAGAGGAGGCTCAGGGAGTGTGGAGAGGAGGCTCAGGGAGTGTGGAGGAGAGGAGGCTCGGGAGTGTGGAGAGGAGGCTCAGGGAATGTGGAGAGGAGGTTGGGGAGTGTGGAGAGGAGGCTCGGGGAGTGTGGAGAGGAGGTTGGGGAGTGTGAAGAGGAGGCTCGGGGAGTGTGGAGAGGAGATTTGGGAGTGTGGAGAGGAGGTTGGGGAGTGTGGAGAGGAGGCTCAGGGAGTGTGGAGAGGAGATTGGGGAGTGTGGAGAGGAGGCTCGGGGAGTGTGGAGAGGAGGCTCGGGGAGTGTGGAGAGGAGGCTCGGGGAGTGTGGAGAGGAGGCTCGGGGAGTGAGGAGAGGAGGCTCGGGGAGTGTGGAGAGGAGATTTGGGAGTGTGGAGAGGAGGCTCAGGGAGTGTGGAGAGGAGATTGGGGAGTGTGGAGAGGAGGCTCAGGGAGTGTGGAGAGGAGATTGGGGAGTGTGGAGAGGAGGCTCGGGGAGTGTGGAGAGGAGGCTCAGGTAGTGTGGAGAGGAGGCTCGGGGAGTGAGGAGAGGAGGCTCGGGGAGTGTGGAGAGGAGGCTCGGGGAGTGTGGAGAGGAGGCTCGGGGAGACGCCTCTTATTCTATGCTAAGTAAATGCAAATCCTTGTAACTCTTTGATTGTATTGGGGAAATTATTGATCGCTATACAAGAGATAAAAGGGAATGAGAACTGCCAGGCAATGTGAAGATAACATCCGATTTCTTCTGTGACGAGACCAACCTCGCCACTGGGCATTGGAGGAGCCTGGTTGCTCGCCTCCTGGAATATGACTATGGACCTAGGGGCTTTTACCCCTTTAAGACTGTATTTGGGCATATATGGCCTGTATTTCTATGCTTCTGGCCCTTTAAGGAAAAGACCTGCAGTTTTGTATTGGCACTTCGGACCGCCGAAGTGCCGAAGTAGTCGAAGTGAACGTCATGCGACTAACGAACACGCGGCAGCGGCCATTTTAATTCAAACGAACGCGGCCCCATTGACAATGGTTAGTTGTACGAACTGGGCCGTTCAAATGTACTTCGACATTCAAAGTCCATTCATCTCTATGGGGAAATAGACCGACCGCATAGCCCAAATCCATGGAACTGTTTTGGGCATGAAAATGTGCCTGCGGTCGGTCAGAAAAGGACTTCCGTCTAACTTTTTAACCCCTGGAGGGATTTCTATGATTTTTGGTTATGTTTGCATTTGAAGTATGCTGATTCTGAAGATGTAAGTTTTATTTGAATGTGATGAATATTTTAGAAGTTATGAAAATGTTGCTGTTGGTCTGAGGTGGCTTTCCATTCACCTATTGTCAGGTGTGCTAATGACCTCACCTGTTGTCTGCTAGGGGGTGTATTGACACTCAGAGTAATGTGTATTGAGGGCTCGTTAGGGAACCATTGTTCTGTGTCTGACTATAGTTTACATTGATTGCCCCCTGGGGCTTCTGTCTCCTTGCATTGGTCAAAGCTATCTGACCAATCCCTGTTGACTCATTTTCAAGTCCTCATTTGCATAGCAGCCCTCCTGGTCAAGCTATCTGACCAATCACTACTGACTCATTTTCAAGCCCTCATTTGCATGTCTGGAGAGGACCTTATGGGGGACTGCAGGTACTGTGCAATTGACCAATGGGAAAGCGGTTGTTGGGGGAAGGATGTTCCAATTTCTGTATAAAAGTGTGCTGTGTTCTTCCAATAAATGTTGATGTTGTTCCTGTTTTACCCTCAACTCTGAGCTTTGTCTCGTTCTTGGGGGGATTCACTGTAGGCTGTTGGAGACTGATTGCTAGGAGTGTAAGCTGATGTATGCTTTTCCTGTTCGTCTGCTAGCAGCTATTCGTGAGGTTCCAGGTTGGAGTGCTATTTTGTATCCAGTTCGGGAGTTTGGTGTCCTGCAAGTAGCTGTGCCTGTCTCTCAGAAAGGGGCATATCGCCTAAACGGATTTTAACCCCTTGTCTGCTGAAACGGTCCGTTACATCTTCTATCACCGCCATCTTTTATCACATCGATAACAATCTCGACGCGTTTCACAAACATTTTCACAGGGAGCCACGTAAAGACCAAAGCAATGCAGCCGCCACCGCCGCCTTGTTTTCTAAGGTGCCGGTCCAGGACTCCTCCTTATCCCTCATTGATTAGTAATTAATGGACCTGGTTTAGCACCGGGCATCGGAAGAAAGATTTACGCTCATTAGCAGAGGAGGCACAAGGTGCCCAGACAGGGCCACTGATAGGACAGTGCAGCCAGTCCTCCTGTACCAGGCCCAGCCTCCATCAGTTCAAAAGGGGGACCCGGGCACCTGCTGAGCGGGAGCGACGGCTGTACTGCCTTACTAACAACTCTTGTGTCTCCCCCTGCAGCTCTTCCAGCTTCTCCTCCTTTTTCTTCCCCTGGCTGAGCTTCAGGGAGATTGGCATTGCATCCCCCCCCCCCTCCGGTCTGAGCCTCTCTGTGTGCCCCCTTCCCTCACAGCATTGCCAGCTTCCCTCCTCTCCTCTCCCACCAGAGGGTTCACAGGGGGATGTTTCAGGATGGAGAGCGGGGGGTGTGCGATAAATTTGTCCTATTTACCAGCCCCTTCCTTTCCTGAATGAACACAGTGAGGAATTGGCAGCGATTGCTCGCTGTGTCCATTCATCACTGAAGCATTGTAAATTGTGTTTACTATGCTTCAGTTTATGACTTACCAGGGAGCTTCAGAGCTTCCAATTCATTCACTGTCCAGTGCAGCTGAGGCTGCAGAGAAAAGGACGGGGGAATCTCTGTCCTCAGTCCCTTTCTCTGTCCTGAATGTGAGACATCATGGGTATGTTTACACCCCTGATATTTCACCAAAGCCCCCTCCCCCCCCCAACAAGGCTCTTAAAAAATGTAAATGTCGGGGTGGGAGAGTTGCAATAGCTGGGAGCTTAATTACCAACACAGAAAATAAAGGAGGAAGCTGGCAACCCGGATGGGGGAAGGGCGGGGATTTTACCCCCCTATAGAAACTTGACCCAGAGGAGCGCAGTGACAAATTCCTTTTAACCAGTTGCTGACCGCCCTGTCCCAGAAAATCTGCCGCTCTGTGCAGAATGATGTATATATATATATATATATGTGATTCTGTATTTCAGGGTAGGGGGCGCTCCGCTCCTGCTGTGATTAGTCACGGCAGAAGCCAATCAGTGGATGACCGCTGGCACACTGGACGGAGCTCTGCCTATATAAACAATACACAGCTCTGTCCTGTCAGCGGGGGATGGGCAAAGCAGGGGATACAATCCATCACATCCCTTAGTAAAAGCAGCACACGGTACACAAACACTGGCTAGGCACACAGTACACATAAACACCGGCTAGGCACACAGCACACATAAAAACTGGCTGGCACACAGTACACATAAACACCGGCTAGGCACACAGTACACATAAACACTGGCTAGGCACACAGTACACATAAACACTGGCTAGGCACACAGTACACATAAACATTGGCTAGGCACACAGTACACATAAACACCGGCTAGGCACACAGTACACATAAACACCGGCTAGGCACACATTTAATCCTTTTAACGCTTCTGAGGATTAACCCCTTCCCAGCCAGTGTTATTAGTACAGTGACAGTGCATATTTTTAGCACTTATTACTGTATTAGTGTCACTGGTTCTAACAAAGTGTCAAAAGTGTCAGTTAGTGTCCGATTGTCTGTCACAATATTGCAGTCCTGTTATAAGTCGCTGTTCACCACCATTACCAGTATAAAAAACAAATAAAAAATTCATAACAATTCCAGTATCCAGTATATATCCCGTACTTTGTAGATGCGATAAAATTCAATCAATCAATCAATCAATCAATCAATCAATCAATATACGCTTATTGGGATTTTTTTTACCAAAAACATGAAGCAGAATACGGATCGGAGTAAATTTATACAGAAATTCCATTTTTACATTTTTTTATTGGATGTTTTGTAGCAGAAAGTAAAAAATATTTTATTTTTTTTTAAATTATTACAATTTTGTTGTTTATGGCACAAAAAATAAAAAATCGCAGAGTTGTTAAAATTTCACCAAAAGAAATCTCTGTTTGTGGGGAAGAAAGGAAATCAATTGTAATTGGGTGCAGCGTTGCACGACCGCGCAATTGTCACGCAGTCCCGAATCACTAATAATGGCCCGGTCATTAAGGGATGGGGGGGGGTAAAGGAAATTATAACTGCATTTTGTAGGACGATGTTTGACATTTATTTCCGGAGAAACATTTCATCAATGACAAAGGATTCCCAGAGCACTCTGAGTCTCTGCATGGAATCGCAGACACATCCATGGAGGGGGGCGGGGTCCGGTCTTCACTCATTCACTTGTGTCTGTAAATTCCATCTTGAACTATTGAGCTCAGTAAACAGACAACACCCCCCCCCCCCCACCCGCTGGCAAAAAATAAAATAATACAGAACATTGATGTAAATCTGAAGCAATCATTAAAATAATTCCCGGTGATCCTGCCATGAAGATTCTTGTCCAGGCACTTCCTGTTATCGGGTGACAACGATCTGTCCATGCCTCCCAGCTGTGCTCTTGTGTTGTCACCCCGTCCCATATGTCACTGATGGTCCCCATTGTCCTATGAAGTTCCAGAGAAATGCTGTATGAGGAAATAAAAGCATCAAATGAGTCCACAATGTTTAATGGGAACCTCAAAGGCCATCCAGCGCATTTCGGGGGCCACAAAGCCCCCCCCCCCCCTCCATCAGAGCCGGGTGGAACAGCAGAAGAATAATTGGACCAGGAAGGGTCGGAATTGTGTCACTGATTCTTCTTCTCCTCACACAGGAGCTCCTTCCAGTCCATTTAATATTCCAGCCCTGAGGAAGGGGGTTTTTGTAGCCCCCCGAAACACGTTGCATGTCCTATTTCTTTTCTTGCTGTCCCTTCACCGGTTCAACCATTAAAGAGTTTCCTCTTTTATTTACATACAGCGCCTTGTAAAAGTATTCACACCCCCTGAAATCTCCCACATTTTCTCATGTTACCCCCAGAAACATAAATGTATTTTATTGGGATTTTATGTGATAGACCGACACAAAGTGGCCATAATTGTGAAGTGGAAGGAAAATGATAAATGATACAAATAAATCTGTGAAAAGTGTGGCTGCATTTGTATTCACCCCCAGGAGTCAATACTTTGTAGCTCCGCCTTTCCCTGCAATTACAGCTGGGAGTCTTTTTGGGGATGTCTCTACCAGCTTTGCACATCTAGAGAGGACATTTCTGCCCATTCTTCTCTGCAGAATATCTCATCTCTGTCAGATTGGATGGAGAGCGTCTGTGAACAGCAATTTTCAAGTCTTGCCACAGATTTTCAATGGGATTTAGGTCTGGACTGTGACTGGGCCATTCTAACACATGAAACCATTCCATTGTAGCTCTGGCTGGATGTTTCGGGTCGTTGTCCTGCTGGAAGGTGAACCTCCGCCCCAGTCTCAAGTCTTTTCTTCTAAGATTGTCCTGTATTTGGCTCCATCCATCTTCCCATCAACTCTGACCAGCTTCCCTGTCCCTGCAGAAGAAAAGCATCCCCACACCATGATGCTGCCACCACCATGTTTCACAGTGGGGATGGTGTGTTCAGGGGGAGGTGCAGTGTTAGTTTTCCCCCACACATAGACCAGAAAGTTGAGTTTTGGTCTCCTCTGAGCAGAGCTCCTCCCCCCACATGTTTGCTGTGTCCCCCACATGGCTTCTCCCAAACTGCAAACAGGACTTCTTATGTCTTTCTTCCACCAATGGCTTTCTTCTTCTCACTCTTCCATAAAGGGCAGATTTGTGGAGCGCACGACTAATAGTTGTCCTGTGGACAGATTCTCCCACCTGAGCTGTGGATCTCTGCAGCTCCTCCAGAATTCCCATGGGCCTCTTGGCTGCTTCTCTGATGAATGCTCTCCTTGCCCGGCTGGTCAGTTTAGGTGGACGGCCATGTCTTGGTAGGGGCCCTGGCCGGTCAGTTTAGGTGGACGGCCATGTCTTGGTAGGGGCCCGGCCGGTCAGTTTAGGTGGACGGCCATGTCTTGGTAGGGGCCCTGGCCGGTCAGTTTAGGTGGACGGCCATGTCTTGGTAGTGGCCCGGCCGGTCAGTTTAGGTGGACGGCCATGTCTTGGTAGGGGCCCTGGCCGGTCAGTTTAGGTGGACGGCCATGTCTTGGTAGTGGCCCGGCCGGTCAGTTTAGGTGGACGGCCATGTCTTGGTAGGGGCCCGGCCGGTCAGTTTAGGTGGACGGCTATGTCTTGGTAGTGGCCCGGCCGGTCAGTTTAGGTGGACGGCCATGTCTTGATAGCGGCCCAGCCGGTCAGTTTAGGTGGACGGCCATGTCTTGATAGCGGCCCAGCCGGTCAGTTTAGGTGGACGGCCATGTCTTGATAGCGGCCCAGCCGGTCAGTTTAGGTGGACGGCCATGTCTTGGTAGAGGCCCGGCTGGTCAGTTTAGGTGGACGGCCATGTCTTGGTAGGGGCCCGGCCGGTCAGTTTAGGTGGACGGCTATGTCTTGGTAGGGGCCCGGCTGGTCAGTTTAGGTGGACGGCCATGTCTTGGTAGGGGCCCGGCCGGTCAGTTTAGGTGGACAGCCATGTCTTGGTAGGGGCCCGGCCGGTCAGTTTAGGTGGATGGCCATGTCTTGGTAGGGTTGCAGTTGGGCCATACTCTTTACATTTTCCCGTGAGATGGTCAAAATTGGGAGATTGTTTTATAGCCTAACCCTGCTTTACACTTCTCCACAACTTTATCCCTGACCTGTCTGCTGTGTTCCTTGGCCTTCATGATGCTGTTTGTTCACTAAGGTTCTCTAACAAACCTCTGAGGGCTTCACAGAACAGCTGTATTTATACTGAGATTACATTACACACAGGTGGAGGAGGAGGCAGTCCCTGGGGAGGAGGAGGCAGTCCCCGGGGGAGGAGGAGGCAGTCCCCAGAGGAGGCAGTCCCCGGGGGAGGTGGAGGCAGTCCCCGGGGGAGGAGGAGGCAGTCCCCAGAGGAGGAGGAGGCAGTCCCCGGGGGAGGAGGAGGCAGTCCCCGGAGGAGGCAGTCCCCGGGGGAGGAGGAGGCAGTCCCCGGAGGAGGAGGAGGCAGTCCCCGGAGGAGGAGGAGGCAGTCCCCGGGGGAGGAGGAGGCAGTCCCCGGAGGAGGAGGAGGCAGTCCCCGGAGGAGGAGGAGGAAGTCCCCGGAGGAGGAGGCAGTCCTCGGGGGAGGAGGAGGCAGTCTTCGGAGGAGGAGGCAGTCCTCGGAGGAGGAGGAGGCAGTCCTCGGAGGAGGAGGAGGCAGTCCTCAGAGGAGGAGGAGGCAGTCCCCGGGGGAGGAGGAGGCAGTCCTCGGGGGAGGAGGAGGCAGTCTTCGGAGGAGGAGGCAGTCCTCGGAGGAGGAGGAGGCAGTCCTCGGAGGAGGAGGAGGCAGTCCTCAGAGGAGGAGGAGGCAGTCCTCGGAGGAGGAGGAGGCAGTCCTCGGGGACCACCACTTTTCAGGGTTGTCAGAGAAGTCTATACCATACAATGGCTCTGTAGGTTGGAGGGTCGGCACAGATCGCTGTCCAGTTGTGGAGATTTCCTGCAGTCATTTGGACCTTTCTGGATCATCTGAGAAGATTCCAAATACAAATATAAGACGGAGAATCGGTTCCTGAAACCATATGTACTAATTATTGATCGGATCCTCCATGCTGATCTCATGGTATGTACTAATTATTGATCGGATCCTCCATGCTGATCTCATGGTATGTACTAATTATTGATCGGATCCTCCATGCTGATCTCATGGTATGTACTAATTATTGATCGGATCCTCTATGCTGATCTCATGGTATGTACTAATTATTGATCGGATCCTCTATGCTGATCTCATGGTATGTACTAATTATTGATCGGATCCTCTATGCTGATTTCATGGTATGTACTAATTATTGATCGGATCCTCCATGCTGATCTCATGGTATGTACTAATTATTGATCAGATCCTCCATGCTGATCTCATGGTATGTACTAATTATTGATCGGATCCTCCATGCTGATCTCATGGTATGTACTAATTATTGATCGGATCCTCTATGCTGATCTCATGGTATGTACTAATTATTGATCGGATCCTCTATGCTGATCTCATGGTATGTACTAATTATTGATCGGATCCTCCATGCTGATCTCATGGTATGTACTAATTATTGATCGGTTCCTCTATGCTGATCTCATGGTATGTACTAATTATTGATCGGTTCCTCCATGCTGATCTCATGGTATGTACTAATTATTGATCGGATCCGCCATGCTGATCTCATGGTATGTACTAATTATTGATCAGATCCTCCATGCTGATCTCATGGTATGTACTAATTATTGATCGGATCCTCTATGCTGATCTCATGGTATGTACTAATTATTGATCGGTTCCTCTATGCTGATCTCATGGTATGTACTAATTATTGATCAGATCCTCCATGCTGATCTCATGGTATGTACTAATTATTGATCAGATCCTCCATGCTGATCTCATGGTATGTACTAATTATTGATCGGATCCTCTATGCTGATCTCATGGTATGTACTAATTATTGATCGGATCCTCCATGCTGATCTCATGGTATGTACTAATTATTGATCGGATCCTCCATGCTGATCTCATGGTATGTACTAATTATTGATCGGATCCTCCATGCTGATCTCATGGTATGTACTAATTATTGATCGGATCCTCCATGCTGATCTCATGGTATGTACTAATTATTGATCAGATCCTCTATGCTGATCTCATGGTATGTACTAATTATTGATCGGTTCCTCTATGCTGATCTCATGGTATGTACTAATTATTGATCAGATCCTCCATGCTGATCTCATGGTATGTACTAATTATTGATCGGATCCTCCATGCTGATCTCATGGTATGTACTAATTATTGATCGGATCCTCCATGCTGATCTCATGGTATGTACTAATTATTGATCAGATCCTCCATGCTGATCTCATTGTATGTACTAATTATTGATCGGATCCTCCATGCTGATCTCATTGTATGTACTAATTATTGATCGGTTCCTCTATTCTCTGACAACCATATGTACTAATTATTGATCAGATCCTCCATGCTGATCTCATGGTATGTACTAATTATTGATCAGATCCTCCATGCTGATCTCATGGTATGTACTAATTATTGATCGGATCCTCCATGCTGATCTCATGGTATGTACTAATTATTGATCGGATCCTCCATGCTGATCTCATTGTATGTACTAATTATTGATCGGATCCTCCATGCTGATCTCATTGTATGTACTAATTATTGATCGGTTCCTCTATTCTCTGACAACCATATGTACTAATTATTGATCAGATCCTCCATGCTGATCTCATGGTATGTACTAATTATTGATCAGATCCTCCATGCTGATCTCATGGTATGTACTAATTATTGATCGGATCCTCCATGCTGATCTCATGGTATGTACTAATTATTGATCGGATCCTCTATGCTGATCTCATGGTATGTACTAATTATTGATCGGATCCTCTATGCTGATCTCATGGTATGTACTAATTATTGATCGGATCCTCCATGCTGATCTCATGGTATGTACTAATTATTGATCGGTTCCTCTATGCTGATCTCATGGTATGTACTAATTATTGATCGGATCCGCCATGCTGATCTCATGGTATGTACTAATTATTGATCAGATCCTCCATGCTGATCTCATGGTATGTACTAATTATTGATCAGATCCTCTATGCTGATCTCATGGTATGTACTAATTATTGATCGGTTCCTCCATGCTGATCTCATTGTATGTACTAATTATTGATCGGATCCTCTATGCTGATCTCATGGTATGTACTAATTATTGATCGGTTCCTCTATGCTGATCTCATGGTATGTACTAATTATTGATCAGATCCTCCATGCTGATCTCATGGTATGTACTAATTATTGATCAGATCCTCCATGCTGATCTCATGGTATGTACTAATTATTGATCGGATCCTCTATGCTGATCTCATGGTATGTACTAATTATTGATCGGATCCTCCATGCTGATCTCATGGTATGTACTAATTATTGATCGGATCCTCCATGCTGATCTCATGGTATGTACTAATTATTGATCGGATCCTCCATGCTGATCTCATGGTATGTACTAATTATTGATCGGATCCTCCATGCTGATCTCATGGTATGTACTAATTATTGATCAGATCCTCTATGCTGATCTCATGGTATGTACTAATTATTGATCGGTTCCTCTATGCTGATCTCATGGTATGTACTAATTATTGATCAGATCCTCCATGCTGATCTCATGGTATGTACTAATTATTGATCGGATCCTCCATGCTGATCTCATGGTATGTACTAATTATTGATCGGATCCTCCATGTTAATCTCATGGTATGTACTAATTATTGATCAGATCCTCCATGCTGATCTCATGGTATGTACTAATTATTGATCGGATCCTCTATGCTGATCTCATGGTATGTACTAATTATTGATCGGATCCTCCATGCTGATCTCATTGTATGTACTAATTATTGATCGGATCCTCCATGCTGATCTCATGGTATGTACTAATTATTGATCAGATCCTCTATGCTGATCTCATGGTATGTACTAATTATTGATCTGTTCCTCTATGCTGATCTCATGGTATGTACTAATTATTGATCGGTTCCTCTATGCTGATCTCATGGTATGTACTAATTATTGATCAGATCCTCCATGCTGATCTCATGGTATGTACTAATTATTGATCGGATCCTCCATGCTGATCTCATGGTATGTACTAATTATTGATCGGTTCCTCTATGCTGATCTCATGGTATGTACTAATTATTGATCGGTTCCTCTATGCTGATCTCATTGTATGTACTAATTATTGATCGGATCCTCCATGTTAATCTCATGGTATGTACTAATTATTGATCAGATCCTCCATGCTGATCTCATGGTATGTACTAATTATTGATCGGATCCTCTATGCTGATCTCATGGTATGTACTAATTATTGATCGGATCCTCCATGCTGATCTCATTGTATGTACTAATTATTGATCGGATCCTCCATGCTGATCTCATGGTATGTACTAATTATTGATCAGATCCTCCATGCTGATCTCATGTTATGTACTAATTATTGATCGGATCCTCCATGTTGATCTCATGGTATGTACTAATTATTGATTGGATCCTCCATGCTGATCTCATGGTATGTACTAATTATTGATCTGATCCTCCATGCTGATCTCATGGTATGTACTAATTATTGATCGGATCCTCCATGCTGATCTCATGGTATGTACTAATTATTGATCAGATCCTCCATGCTGATTTCATGGTATGTACTAATTAATGATCGGATTCTCCATGCTGCTCTCATGGTATGTACTAATTATTGATCAGATCCTCCATGCTGATCTCATGGTATGTACTAATTATTGATCGGATCCTCCATGCTGATCTCATGGTATGTACTAATTATTGATCAGATCCTCCATGTTGATCTCATGGTATGTACTAATTATTGATCGGATCCTCCATGCTGATCTCATGGTATGTAATAATTATTGATCAGATCCTCCATGCTGATTTCATGGTATGTACTAATTAATGATCGGATCCTCCATGCTGCTCTCATGGTATGTACTAATTATTGATCGGTTCCTCTATTCTCTGACAACCATATGTACTAATTATTGATCAGATCCTCCATGCTGATCTCATGGTATGTACTAATTATTGATCGGTTCCTCTATGCTGATCTCATGGTATGTACTAATTATTGATCGGATCCTCCATGCTGATCTCATGGTATGTACTAATTATTGATCGGATCCTCCATGCTGATCTCATGGTATGTACTAATTATTGATCGGATCCTCTATGCTGATCTCATGGTATGTACTAATTATTGATCGGATCCTCTATGCTGATCTCATGGTATGTACTAATTATTGATCGGATCCTCCATGCTGATCTCATGGTATGTACTAATTATTGATCGGTTCCTCTATGCTGATCTCATGGTATGTACTAATTATTGATCGGATCCGCCATGCTGATCTCATGGTATGTACTAATTATTGATCAGATCCTCCATGCTGATCTCATGGTATGTACTAATTATTGATCAGATCCTCTATGCTGATCTCATGGTATGTACTAATTATTGATCGGTTCCTCCATGCTGATCTCATTGTATGTACTAATTATTGATCGGATCCTCTATGCTGATCTCATGGTATGTACTAATTATTGATCGGTTCCTCTATGCTGATCTCATGGTATGTACTAATTATTGATCAGATCCTCCATGCTGATCTCATGGTATGTACTAATTATTGATCGGATCCTCTATGCTGATCTCATGGTATGTACTAATTATTGATCAGATCCTCCATGCTGATCTCATGGTATGTACTAATTATTGATCGGATCCTCCATGCTGATCTCATGGTATGTACTAATTATTGATCGGATCCTCCATGCTGATCTCATGGTATGTACTAATTATTGATCGGATCCTCCATGCTGATCTCATGGTATGTACTAATTATTGATCGGATCCTCCATGCTGATCTCATGGTATGTACTAATTATTGATCAGATCCTCTATGCTGATCTCATGGTATGTACTAATTATTGATCGGTTCCTCCATGCTGATCTCATTGTATGTACTAATTATTGATCGGATCCTCCATGCTGATCTCATGGTATGTACTAATTATTGATCAGATCCTCCATGCTGATCTCATGGTATGTACTAATTATTGATCGGATCCTCCATGCTGATCTCATGGTATGTACTAATTATTGATCGGTTCCTCTATGCTGATCTCATGGTATGTACTAATTATTGATCAGATCCTCCATGCTGATCTCATGGTATGTACTAATTATTGATCGGATCCTCCATGCTGATCTCATGGTATGTACTAATTATTGATCGGATCCTCCATGTTAATCTCATGGTATGTACTAATTATTGATCAGATCCTCCATGCTGATCTCATGGTATGTACTAATTATTGATCGGATCCTCTATGCTGATCTCATGGTATGTACTAATTATTGATCGGATCCTCCATGCTGATCTCATTGTATGTACTAATTATTGATCGGATCCTCCATGCTGATCTCATGGTATGTACTAATTATTGATCAGATCCTCCATGCTGATCTCATGGTATGTACTAATTATTGATCTGTTCCTCTATGCTGATCTCATGGTATGTACTAATTATTGATCGGTTCCTCTATGCTGATCTCATGGTATGTACTAATTATTGATCAGATCCTCCATGCTGATCTCATGGTATGTACTAATTATTGATCGGATCCTCCATGCTGATCTCATGGTATGTACTAATTATTGATCGGTTCCTCTATGCTGATCTCATGGTATGTACTAATTATTGATCGATTCCTCTATGCTGATCTCATTGTATGTACTAATTATTGATCGGATCCTCCATGTTAATCTCATGGTATGTACTAATTATTGATCAGATCCTCCATGCTGATCTCATGGTATGTACTAATTATTGATCGGATCCTCTATGCTGATCTCATGGTATGTACTAATTATTGATCGGATCCTCCATGCTGATCTCATTGTATGTACTAATTATTGATCGGATCCTCCATGCTGATCTCATGGTATGTACTAATTATTGATCAGATCCTCCATGCTGATCTCATGGTATGTACTAATTATTGATCAGATCCTCCATGCTGATCTCATGGTATGTACTAATTATTGATCGGATCCTCCATGTTGATCTCATGGTATGTACTAATTATTGATCGGATCCTCCATGCTGATCTCATGGTATGTAATAATTATTGATCAGATCCTCCATGCTGATTTCATGGTATGTACTAATTAATGATCGGATCCTCCATGCTGATCTCATGGTATGTACTAATTATTGATCGGATCCTCCATGCTGATCTCATGGTATGTACTAATTATTGATCAGATCCTCCATGTTGATCTCATGGTATGTACTAATTATTGATCGGATCCTCCATGCTGATCTCATGGTATGTACTAATTATTGATCAGATCCTCCATGCTGATCTCATAGTATGTACTAATTAATGATCGGATCCTCCATGCTGATCTCATGGTATGTACTAATTATTGATCGGATCCTCCATGCTGATTTCATGGTATGTACTAATTATTGATCAGATCCTCCATGCTGATCTCATGGTATGTACTAATTATTGATCGGATCCTCCATGCTGATCTCATGGTATGTACTAATTATTGATCAGATCCTCCATGCTGATCTCATGGTATGTACTAATTATTGATCGGATCCTCCATGCTGATCTCATGGTATGTACTAATTATTGATCGGATCCTCCATGCTGATCTCATGGTATGTACTAATTATTGATCGGATCCTCCATGCTGATCTCATGGTATGTACTAATTATTGATCAGATCCTCTATGCTGATCTCATGGTATGTACTAATTATTGATCGGTTCCTCCATGCTGATCTCATTGTATGTACTAATTATTGATCGGATCCTCCATGCTGATCTCATGGTATGTACTAATTATTGATCAGATCCTCCATGCTGATCTCATGGTATGTACTAATTATTGATCGGATCCTCCATGCTGATCTCATGGTATGTACTAATTATTGATCGGTTCCTCTATGCTGATCTCATGGTATGTACTAATTATTGATCAGATCCTCCATGCTGATCTCATGGTATGTACTAATTATTGATCGGATCCTCCATGCTGATCTCATGGTATGTACTAATTATTGATCGGATCCTCCATGTTAATCTCATGGTATGTACTAATTATTGATCAGATCCTCCATGCTGATCTCATGGTATGTACTAATTATTGATCGGATCCTCTATGCTGATCTCATGGTATGTACTAATTATTGATCGGATCCTCCATGCTGATCTCATTGTATGTACTAATTATTGATCGGATCCTCCATGCTGATCTCATGGTATGTACTAATTATTGATCAGATCCTCTATGCTGATCTCATGGTATGTACTAATTATTGATCTGTTCCTCTATGCTGATCTCATGGTATGTACTAATTATTGATCGGTTCCTCTATGCTGATCTCATGGTATGTACTAATTATTGATCAGATCCTCCATGCTGATCTCATGGTATGTACTAATTATTGATCGGATCCTCCATGCTGATCTCATGGTATGTACTAATTATTGATCGGTTCCTCTATGCTGATCTCATGGTATGTACTAATTATTGATCGATTCCTCTATGCTGATCTCATTGTATGTACTAATTATTGATCGGATCCTCCATGTTAATCTCATGGTATGTACTAATTATTGATCAGATCCTCCATGCTGATCTCATGGTATGTACTAATTATTGATCGGATCCTCTATGCTGATCTCATGGTATGTACTAATTATTGATCGGATCCTCCATGCTGATCTCATTGTATGTACTAATTATTGATCGGATCCTCCATGCTGATCTCATGGTATGTACTAATTATTGATCAGATCCTCCATGCTGATCTCATGGTATGTACTAATTATTGATCAGATCCTCCATGCTGATCTCATGGTATGTACTAATTATTGATCGGATCCTCCATGTTGATCTCATGGTATGTACTAATTATTGATCGGATCCTCCATGCTGATCTCATGGTATGTAATAATTATTGATCAGATCCTCCATGCTGATTTCATGGTATGTACTAATTAATGATCGGATCCTCCATGCTGATCTCATGGTATGTACTAATTATTGATCGGATCCTCCATGCTGATCTCATGGTATGTACTAATTATTGATCAGATCCTCCATGTTGATCTCATGGTATGTACTAATTATTGATCGGATCCTCCATGCTGATCTCATGGTATGTACTAATTATTGATCAGATCCTCCATGCTGATCTCATAGTATGTACTAATTAATGATCGGATCCTCCATGCTGATCTCATGGTATGTACTAATTATTGATCGGATCCTCCATGCTGATTTCATGGTATGTACTAATTATTGATCAGATCCTCCATGCTGATCTCATGGTATGTACTAATTATTGATCGGATCCTCCATGCTGATCTCATGGTATGTACTAATTATTGATCAGATCCTCCATGCTGATCTCATGGTATGTACTAATTATTGATCGGATCCTCCATGCTGATCTCATGGTATGTACTAATTATTGATCGGATCCTCCATGCTGATCTCATGGTATGTACTAATTATTGATCGGATCCTCCATGCTGATCTCATGGTATGTACTAATTATTGATCGGATCCTCCATGCTGATCTCATGGTATGTACTAATTATTGATCAGATCCTCTATGCTGATCTCATGGTATGTACTAATTATTGATCGGTTCCTCCATGCTGATCTCATTGTATGTACTAATTATTGATCGGATCCTCCATGCTGATCTCATGGTATGTACTAATTATTGATCAGATCCTCCATGCTGATCTCATGGTATGTACTAATTATTGATCAGATCCTCTATGCTGATCTCATGGTATGTACTAATTATTGATCGGATCCTCTATGCTGATCTCATGGTATGTACTAATTATTGATCTGTTCCTCTATGCTGATCTCATGGTATGTACTAATTATTGATCGGTTCCTCTATGCTGATCTCATGGTATGTACTAATTGTTGATCAGATCCTCCATGCTGATCTCATGGTATGTACTAATTATTGATCGGATCCTCCATGCTGATCTCATGGTATGTACTAATTATTGATCGGTTCCTCTATGCTGATCTCATGGTATGTACTAATTATTGATCAGATCCTCCATGCTGATCTCATGGTATGTACTAATTATTGATCGGATCCTCTATGCTGATCTCATGGTATGTACTAATTATTGATCGGATCCTCCATGCTGATCTCATGGTATGTACTAATTATTGATCGGATCCTCCATGTTAATCTCATGGTATGTACTAATTATTGATCGGATCCTCCATGTTAATCTCATGGTATGTACTAATTATTGATCAGATCCTCCATGCTGATCTCATGGTATGTACTAATTATTGATCGGATCCTCTATGCTGATCTCATGGTATGTACTAATTATTGATCGGATCCTCCATGCTGATCTCATTGTATGTACTAATTATTGATCGGATCCTCCATGCTGATCTCATGGTATGTACTAATTATTGATCAGATCCTCCATGCTGATCTCATGGTATGTACTAATTATTGATCGGATCCTCCATGTTAATCTCATGGTATGTACTAATTATTGATCAGATCATCCATGCTGATCTCATGGTATGTACTAATTATTGATCGGATCCTCCATGTTGATCTCATGGTATGTACTAATTATTGATCAGATCCTCCATGCTGATCTCATGGTATGTACTAATTATTGATCGGATCCTCTATGCTGATCTCATGGTATGTACTAATTATTGATCGGATCCTCTATGCTGATCTCATGGTATGTACTAATTATTGATCGGATCCTCCATGCTGATCTCATTGTATGTACTAATTATTGATCGGATCCTCCATGCTGATCTCATGGTATGTACTAATTATTGATCAGATCCTCCATGCTGATCTCATGGTATGTACTAATTATTGATCGGATCCTCCATGTTAATCTCATGGTATGTACTAATTATTGATCACATCCTCCATGCTGATCTCATGGTATGTACTAATTATTGATCGGATCCTCCATGTTGATCTCATGGTATGTACTAATTATTGATCTGATCCTCCATGCTGATCTCATGGTATGTACTAATTATTGATCGGATCCTCCATGCTGATCTCATGGTATGTACTAATTATTGATCTGATCCTCCATGCTGATCTCATGGTATGTACTAATTATTGATCGGATCCTCCATGTTAATCTCATGGTATGTACTAATTATTGATCAGATCCTCCATGCTGATCTCATGGTATGTACTAATTATTGATCTGATCCTCCATGCTGATCTCATGGTATGTACTAATTATTGATCGGATCCTCCATGCTGATCTCATGGTATGTACTAATTATTGATCAGATCCTCCATGCTGATTTCATGGTATGTACTAATTAATGATCGGATTCTCCATGCTGCTCTCATGGTATGTACTAATTATTGATCAGATCCTCCATGCTGATCTCATGGTATGTACTAATTATTGATCAGATCCTCCATGCTGATCTCATGGTATGTACTAATTAATGATCGGATCCTCCATGCTGATCTCATGGTATGTACTAATTATTGATCGGATCCTCCATGCTGATCTCATGGTATGTACTAATTATTGATCGGATCCTCCATGTTGATCTCATGGTATGTACTAATTGTGTATAACTACTGAAGAAGGAATCGGAATAATTGCAGTTTTCTTTCCGGCGAGGTGCGAGGCTTTGTGGAGCCGCTGTGATATCACATGACCCCAGCTAGTCAACCACTGTCAGCCATTGTCTTGTGAGATTATCTGCTGCCATGGCAACTGTAAATCATTATTCCACGGCTTTTGTTTAAAATAGGGTTACCCTAGTGACTGAGAGAATATCAGGGAGTGGAGGGAGCGGAGGGAGCGGAGGGAGCGGAGGGAGTGGAGGGAGCGTGTTCTCCGGATCTCACATCATGTGCTGCAAATAACTGAGAACGTCAAATGTCTTCATTATATTCCCCAAACTGCCTTCTCTTCCACCTCATCACATTGTCATCTCCTGCTAGAGAGAAGCCTACAGAATAACCCACATGTGGCATCAATACTGTATGGGGGGCATCTATACTGTATGGGGGGCATCTATACTGTATGGGGGGCATCTAAACTATATGGGGGGATTCTATACTGTATGGGGGGCATCTATACTGTATGGGGGGATTCTATACTGTATGGGGGGGCATCTATATTGTATGGGGGGATTCTATACTGTAGGGGGGGATTCTATACTGTATGGGGGGCATCTATATTGTATGGGGGGATTCTATACTGTAGGGGGGGATTCTATACTGTATGGGGGGATTCTATACTGTATGGGGGCATCTATACTGTATGGGGGCATCTATACTGTATGGGGGGATTCTATACTGTATGGGGGGCATCTATACTGTATGGGGGGATTCTATATTGTATGGGGGGATCTATACTGTATAGGGGGAATTCTATACTGTATGGGGGGCATCTATACTGTATGGGGGGATTCTATAGTGTATGGGGGGCATCTATACTGTATGGGGGGGCATCTATACTGTATGGGGGGTCTATAGTGTATGGGGGGATTCTATACTGTATGGGGGGATTCTATACTGTATGGGGGCATCTATACTGTATGGGGGGCATCTATACTGTATGGGGGGATTCTATACTGTATAAGGGGCATCTATACTGTATGGGGGGATTCTATACTGTATGGGGGTTATCTATACTGTATGGGGGGATTCTATACTGTGTGGGGGGCATCTATACTGTATGGGGGGCATCTATACTGTATGGGGGCATCTATACTGTATGGGGGGATTCTATACTGTATGGGGGCATCTATACTGTATGGGGGGGGGATCTATACTGTATGGGGGGCATCTATACTGTATGGGGGGGCATCTATACTGTATGGGGGTCTATAGTGTATGGGGGGATTCTATACTGTATGGGGGGATTCTATATTGTATGGGGGGGGGTTCTATACTGTATGGGGGGTTCTATACTGTATGGTGGGCATCTATACTGTATGGGGGCATCTATACTGTATGGGGGGTCTATAGTGTATGGGGGATTCTATACTGTATGGGGGGATTCTATATTGTATGGGGGGGTTCTATACTGTATGGGGGCATCTATACTGTATGGGGGGCATCTATACTGTATGGAGGGATTCTATACTGTATGGGGGGCATCTATACTGCATGGGGGATTCTATACTGTATGGGGGGGATTCTATACTGTATGGGGGGATTCTATACTGTATGGGGGGGATTCTATACTGTATGGGGGGCATCTATACTCTATGGGGGGGATTCTATACTGTATGGGGGGATTCTATACTTTATGGGGGATTCTATATTGTATGGGGGATTCTATATTGTATGGGGGGCATCTATACTGTATGGGGGGATTCTATACTGTATGGGGGGCATCTATACTGTATGGGGGGATTCTATACTGTGTGGGGGGCATCTATACTGTATGGGGGGCATCTATACTGTATGGGGGCATCTATACTGTATGGGGGGATTCTATACTGTATGGGGGCATCTATACTGTATGGGGGATCTATACTGTATGGGGGGCATCTATACTGTATGGGGGGTCTATAGTGTATGGGGGGATTCTATACTGTATGGGGGGATTCTATATTGTATGGGGGGGGGGGTTCTATACTGCATGGGGGGTTCTATACTGTATGGTGGGCATCTATACTGTATGGGGGGGTCTATAGTGTATGGGGGATTCTATACTGTATGGGGGGATTCTATATTGTATGGGGGGGTTCTATACTGTATGGGGGCATCTATACTGTATGGGGGCATCTATACTGTATGGAGGGATTCTATATTGTATGGGGGGGTTCTATACTGTATGGGGGCATCTATACTGTATGGGGGGCATCTATACTGCATGGGGGATTCTATACTGTATGGGGGGGATTCTATACTGTATGGGGGGCATCTATACTGTATGGGGGGATTCTATACTGTATGGGGGTATCTATACTGTATGGGGGGATTCTATACTGTATGGGGGTATCTATACTGTATGGGGGGCATCTATACTCTATGGGGGGATTCTATACTGTATGAGGGGATTCTATACTTTATGGGGGGATTCTATATTGTATGGGGGATTCTATATTGTATGGGGGGGATTCTATACTGTAGGGGGGCATCTATACTGTATGGGGGGGATTCTATACTGTATGGGGGCATCTATACTCTATGGGGGGATTCTATACTGTATGGGGGGATTCTATACTGTATGGGGGGCATCTATACTGTATGGGGGGATTCTATATTGTATGGGGGGGATTCTATACTGTATGGGGGGATTCTATATTGTTTGGGGGGATTCTATACTGTATGGGGGGATTCTATATTGTTTGGGGGGATTCTATACTGTATGGGGGGCATCTATACTCTTTGGGGAGGATTCTATACTGTATGGGGGGATTCCAGACTTTATGGGGGGATTCTATATTGTATGGGGGGCATCTATACTCTATGGGGGATTCTATACTGTATTAGGGGCATCTATACTTTATGGGGGGATTCTATATTGTATGGGGGGGGGGGTTCTATACTGTATGGAGGGCATATATACTGTATGGAGGGAATCTATATTGTATGGGGGGCATCTATACTGTATGGGGGGATTCTATACTGTATGGGGGGATTCTATACTGTATGGGGGCATCTATACTGTATGGGGGGATTCTATACTGTAAGCGGGGATTCTATTGGGTATTACATATACTATATTACCAAAAGTATTGGGACGCCTTTACACACACATGAACTTTAATGACCCCCAGTCTTAGTCCATAGGGTTCAATATTGGGTTGGCTCCGCCCATTGCAGCTATAACAGCTTCAACTCTTCTGGGAAGGCCCTCCACAAGGTTTAGGAGTGTCTATGGGAATGTTTCACCATTCTTCCAGAAGCGGATTTGTGAGGTTAGGCACTGATGTTGGATGAGAAGGTTTGGCTCACAGTCTCTACTCTAATTCATCCCAAATGTGTTCTATCGGGTTGAGGTCAGGACTCTGTGCAGGCCAGTCAAGTTCCTCCACCCCCAAACTCACTCATCCATGTCTTTATGGACCTTGCTTTGTGCACTGGTCCAATCATTTGGTAGAGGGGGGGATTATGGTGTGGGGGGAGGGGGGATTATGGTGTGGGGGTGTTTTTCAGGGGTTGGGTTTGGCCCCTTAGTTCCAGAGAAGGGAACTCTTAAGGTGTCAGCATACCAAGATATTTGGACAATTTCATGCTCCCAACTTTGGGGGAGGAGTTTGGGGATGGCCCCTCCCTGTTCCAACATGACTGCGCACCAGTGCACAAAGCAAGGTCCATAAAGACATGGATGAGTGAGTTTGGGGAGGAGGATCTTGATTGGCCTGCACAGAGTCCTGACCCCAACCCCATAGAACACCTTTGGGATCAATTAGAGTGCAGGTGAGGGTATTATATGTGGGTATTCTGTGGGGGTATTATATGGGGTACAGTATATAGGGATATTATATGGGGGTATTCTATGGGGGTATTATATGGGGTACAGTATATAGGGGTATTATATGGGGGTATTCTGTGGGGGTATTCTATGGGGTACAGTATATAGGGGTATTATATGTGGGTATTATATGGGGGTATTCTATGGGTTACAGTATATAGGGGTATTATATGGGGGTATTCTGTGGGGGTATTCTATGGGGGTATTATATGGGGGTATTCTATGGGGGTATTCTATGGGTTACAGTATATAGGGATATTCTATGGGGGTATTATATGGGGGTATTCTATGGGGTACAGTATATGGGGGTATTCTATGGAGGTATGATATGTGGATGTTTTATGGGGGTACTCTATGGGGTACAGTATATAGGGGTATTATATGGGGGTACTCTACAAAGGTATTTTATTCTATGTAACTTCAGCTAGCATTATGGAATATAAGAATTACATTTTAGTTTTTGGTTAAAGGATAAAAACTCTTTTGTGGAGAAAAAATCTAGTGAGTAAAAAATAAATAATAATCATTTGTTGCACGGGTCAGATTGTAATTGGATGTTATTGAAAATGATCTTTCCTTTCCAATCTGCAGCCGCTGTCATTTTCTGTAAAGCACAATATGGCCACCTGGAGGCGCTCTGTACCCAGAAAGTATGGACCACCCCCAGAAATGTCATTTCCTGCTGTGTGATTGGCTCACTGAGTTTCCCAGAAGTCTACACTAAGTTACAAGTCAGATTTTAGGCATCCCCTGCAATAGGAATTTGAGTTTTGGACAGCTACTCCCCAAGGGTTATGTAGCTTTAAAGGGATGCAGACCCTGAAGCTTTCCTCATCAGAACACTGAGAGTCCACCAGGTGTTTATAATAAACCAAATCCTCCATGCAGAATCGGTCTGCACAGGACATGGGGGAACCAACAATGATTTCTTCAGAGTAACAAAAGGTCGGAATCTGCTACAAAGTTTGTTACATTCCCTGCAATGTACAGAGATCACCCCGAGAGGGGGAGGGGGGGGGGGGTATTTCTCAACAAACGTAGTGTTACTCTGTTTATGGGTTCCGCTCCTCTAATGGGACCATAGATCAACAAATCTGCACCAATGTCTTGAAACTCCAGCACTTCAGTGCTCCCCGGGTATGTGTACCTGCACCCCCCTCCCCCCACCAGACGCAATGGTTTTTCCTACCTACACACTGGCGGGAGCAACCATTCTATGTGGAGGGGGGTGCCGCTCTTCCATCCACAGCTGGGTGAACGCCTGCGGTGACATTTCAGGACGCGGCCCACCAAAACCGTAAATATGGCGCCGTATTTTTAAAGGGCCGGTGCTTCTTTGTAACTGACCTTGTGGTGTCACTCTTCAGTAGATGTACTCCCAGAGGGAATGACATCGAGATTGCTAAAGCAGTGCGAAGTTTTCGTTTCTATAACACAAATATCCCCCTCCCACCTCACATGATAACACAGTGCCCAGGGCAGCTGTCCCTCCTGCCCACCCCTTGTCCCGGCCTTGTCTATAACACAATACATATTTCCAACTTGTCTTCTTCTTTGTTGCATATCTGTGCTGCTGATTTCCTGCAGACTATTACAACCACTTCCTATCTACATGAATTCCACAGGCATGGACCAACGTAGTCACCAGCAGGAGACCCTCCATGAGGAACTCCATGGAAACCTGATTGGAAAAGCCCCCCCCCCCCCGAGATTTGTTACATTGTATCCATGAGGAACTCCATGGAAACCTGATTGGAAAAGCCCCTCCCCCTGAGATTTGTTACGTTGTATCCATGAGGAACTCCATGGAAACCTGATTGGAAAAGCCCCTCCCCCTGAGATTTGTTACATTGTATCCATGAGGAACTCCATGGAAACCTGATTGGAAAAGCCCCTCCCCCTAAGATTTGTTACATTGTATCCATGAGGAACTCCATGGAAACCTGATTGGAAAAGCCCCTCCCCCTGAGATTTGTTACATTGTATCCATGAGGAACTCCATGGAAACCTGATTGGTAAAGCCCCTCCCCCTGAGATTTGTTACATTGTATCCATGAGGAACTCCATGGAAACCTGATTGGAAAAGCCCCCCCCCCCCCCCGAGATTTGTTACATTGTATCCATGAGGAACTCCATGGAAACCTGATTGGAAAAGCCCCTCCCCCTGAGATTTGTTACATTGTATCCATGAGGAACTCCATGGAAACCTGATTGGAAAAGCCCCTCCCCCTGAGATTTGTTACGTTGTATCCATGAGGAACTCCATGGAAACCTGATTGGAAAAGCCCCTCCCCCTGAGATTTGTTACATTGTATCCATGAGGAACTCCATGGAAACCTGATTGGAAAAGCCCCTCCCCCTAAGATTTGTTACATTGTATCCATGAGGAACTCCATGGAAACCTGATTGGAAAAGCCCCTCCCCCTGAGATTTGTTACATTGTATCCATGAGGAACTCCATGGAAACCTGATTGAAAAAGCCCCTCCCCCTAAGATTTGTTACATTGTATCCATGAGGAACTCCATGGAAACCTGATTGGTAAAGCCCCTCCCCCTGAGATTTGTTACATTGTATCCATGAGGAACTCCATGGAAACCTGATTGAAAAAGCCCCTCCCCCTAAGATTTGTTACATTGTATCCATGAGGAACTCCATGGAAACCTGATTGGTAAAGCCCCTCCCCCTGAGATTTGATACATTGTATCCATGAGGAACTCCATGGAAACCTGATTGGAAAAGCCCCTCCCCCTGAGATTTGTTACATTGTATCCATGAGGAACTCCATGGAAACCTGATTGGAAAAGCCCCTCCCCCTGAGATTTGTTACATTGTATCCATGAGGAACTCCATGGAAACCTGATTGGAAAAGCCCCTCCCCCTGAGATTTGTTACATTGTATCCATGAGGAACTCCATGGAAACCTGATTGGAAAAGCCCCTCCCCCTGAGATTTGTTACGTTGTATCCATGAGGAACTCCATGGAAACCTGATTGGAAAAGCCCCTCCCCCTGAGATTTGTTACATTGTATCCATGAGGAACTCCATGGAAACCTGATTGGAAAAGCCCCTCCCCCTAAGATTTGTTACATTGTATTCATGAGAAACTCCATGGAAACCTGATTGGAAAAGCCCCTCCCCCTGAGATTTGTTACATTGTATCCATGAGGAACTCCATGGAAACCTGATTGAAAAAGCCCCTCCCCCTAAGATTTGTTACATTGTATCCATGAGGAACTCCATGGAAACCTGATTGGTAAAGCCCCTCCCCCTGAGATTTGTTACATTGTATCCATGAGGAACTCCATGGAAACCTGATTGGAAAAGCCCCTCCCCCTGAGATTTGTTACATTGTATCCATGAGGAACTCCATGGAAACCTGATTGGAAAAGCCCCTCCCCCTGAGATTTGTTACATTGTATCCATGAGGAACTCCATGGAAACCTGATTGGAAAAGCCCCTCCCCCTGAGATTTGTTACATTGTATCCATGAGGAACTCCATGGAAACCTGATTGGAAAAGCCCCTCCCCCTAAGATTTGTTACATTGTATCCATGAGGAACTCCATGGAAACCTGATTGGAAAAGCCCCTCCCCCTGAGATTTGTTACATTGTATCCATGAGGAACTCCATGGAAACCTGATTGAAAAAGCCCCTCCCCCTAAGATTTGTTACATTGTATCCATGAGGAACTCCATGGAAACCTGATTGGTAAAGCCCCTCCCCCTGAGATTTGTTACATTGTATCCATGAGGAACTCCATGGAAGCCTGATTGGTAAAGCCCCTCCCCCTGAGATCTGTTACATTGTATCATTGCTGGGATCTGCTGATTCTGGTGAATTGTAGCGATCTCTGAGATCTCTGATTCCAATCTTCCCCTTTATACTTAGTATGGGATGGAGAAGAGGAAGTGGACCGTTCTCCTTTATACTTTGTATCGGACGGAGAAGAGGAAGCGGAACGTTCCCCTTTATACTTTGTATCGGACAGAGAAGAGGAAGCGGAACGTTCCCCTTTATCCTTTGTATCGGATGGAGAAGAGGAAGCGGAACGTTCCCCTTTATACTTTGTATGGGACGGAGAAGAGGAAGCGGAACGTTCCCCTTTATACTTTGTATCGGACGGAGAAGAGGAAGCGGAACGTTCCCCTTTATACTTTGTATGGGACGGAGAAGAGGAAGCGGAACGTTCCCCTTTATACTTTGTATGGGACGGAGAAGAGGAAGCGGAACGTTCCCCTTTATACTTTGTATCGGACGGAGAAGAGGAAGCGGAACGTTCCCCTTTATACTTTGTATGGGACGGAGAAGAGGAAGCGGAACGTTCCCCTTTATACTTTGTATCGGACGGAGAAGAGGAAGCGGAACGTTCCCCTTTATCCTTTGTATCGGACGGAGAAGAGGAAGCGGAACGTTCCCCTTTATACTTTTTATCGGACGGAGAAGAGGAAGCGGAACGTTCCCCTTTATACTTTGTATCGGACGGAGAAGAGGAAGCGGAACGTTCCCCTTTATACTTTGTATCGGACGGAGAAGAGGAAGCGGAGCGTTCCCCTTTATACTTTGTATCGGACGGAGAAGAGGAAGCGGAACGTTCCCCTTTATACTTTGTATCGGACGGAGAAGAGGAAGCGGAACGTTCCCCTTTATACTTTGTATCGGACGGAGAAGAGGAAGCGGAGCGTTCCCCTTTATACTTTGTATCGGACGGAGAAGAGGAAGCGGAACGTTCCCCTTTATACTTTGTATCGGACGGAGAAGAGGAAGCGGACCGTTCCCCTTTATACTTTGTATGGGACGGAGAAGAGGAAGCGGAACGTTCCCCTTTATACTTTGTATGTGATGGAGAAGAGGAAGCGGAACGTTCCCCTTTATACTTTGTATCGGACGGAGAAGAGGAAGCTGAACGTTCCCCTTTATACTTTGTATCGGACGGAGAAGAGGAAGCGGAACGTTCCCCTTTATACTTTGTATCGGACGGAGAAGAGGAAGCGGAACGTTCCCCTTTATACTTTGTATCGGATGGAGAACAGGAAGCGAAACGTTCCCCTTTATACTTTGTATCGGACGGAGAAGAGGAAGCGGAACGTTCCCCTTTATACTTTGTATCGGACGGAGAAGAGGAAGCGGAACGTTCCCCTTTATACTTTGTATCGGACGGAGAAGAGGAAGCGGAACGTTCCCCTTTATACTTTGTATCGGACGGAGAAGAGGAAGCGGAAGGTTCCCCTTTATACTTTGTATCGGACGGAGAAGAGGAAGCGGAAGGTTCCCCTTTATACTTTGTATCGGACGGAGAAGAGGAAGCGGAACGTTCCCCTTTATACTTTGTATCGGACGGAGAAGAGGAAGCGGAACGTTCCCCTTTATACTTTGTATCGGACGGAGAAGAGGAAGCGGAACGTTCCCCTTTATACTTTGTATCGGACGGAGAAGAGGAAGCGGCGGAACGTTCCCCTTTATACTTTGTATCGGACGGAGAAGAGGAAGCGGAACGTTCCCCTTTATACTTTGTATCGGACGGAGAAAAGGAAGCGGAACGTTCCCCTTTATACTTTGTATCGGACGGAGAAGAGGAAGCGGAACGTTCCCCTTTATACTTTGTATCGGACGGAGAAGAGGAAGCGGAACGTTCCCCTTTATACTTTGTATGGGACGGAGAAGAGGAAGCGGAACGTTCCCCTTTATCCTTTGTATCGGACGGAGAAGAGGAAGCGGAACGTTCCCCTTTATACTTTGTATCGGACGGAGAAGAGGAAGCGGAACGTTCCCCTTTATACTTTGTATCGGACGGAGAAGAGGAAGCGGAACGTTCCCCTTTATACTTTGTATGGGATGGAGAAGAGGAAGCGGAACGTTCCCCTTTATTCTTTGTATCGGACGGAGAAGAGGAAGCGGAACGTTCCCCTTTATACTTTGTATCGGACGGAGAAGAGGAAGCGGAACGTTCCCCTTTATACTTTGTATCGGACGGAGAAGAGGAAGCGGAACGTTCCCCTTTATACTTTTTATCGGACGGAGAAGAGGAAGCGGAACGTTCCCCTTTATACTTTGTATCGGACGGAGAAGAGGAAGCGGAACGTTCCCCTTTATACTTTGTATCGGACAGAGAAGAGGAAGCGGACCGTTCCCCTTTATACTTTGTATCGGACAGAGAAGAGGAAGCTGAACGTTCCCCTTTATACTTAGTATGGGATGGAGAAGAGGAAGCGGACCATTCCCCTTTATACTTTGTATGGGACGGAGAAGAGGAAGCGGACCGTTCCCCTTTATACTTTGTATCGGACGGAGAAGAGGAAGTGGAACGTTCCCCTTTATACTTTGTATCGGACAGAGAAGAGGAAGCGGAACGTTCACCTTTATACTTTGTATCGGACGGAGAAGAGGAAGCGGAACGTTCCCCTTTATACTTTGTATCGGACGGAGAAGAGGAAGCGGAGCGTTCCCCTTTATACTTTGTATCGGACGGAGAAGAGGAAGCGGAACGTTCCCCTTTATACTTTGTATGGGACGGAGAAGAGGAAGCGGACCGTTCCCCTTTATACTTTGTATGGGACGGAGAAGAGGAAGCGGAACGTTCCCCTTTATACTTTGTATGGGACGGAGAAGAGGAAGCGGAACGTTCCCCTTTATACTTTGTATGGGACGGAGAAGAGGAAGCGGAACGTTCCCCTTTATACTTTGTATCGGATGGAGAAGAGGAAGCGGACCGTTCCCCTTTATACTTTGTATGGGACGGAGAAGAGGAAGCGGAACGTTCCCCTTTATACTTTGTATGGGACGGAGAAGAGGAAGCGGAACGTTCCCCTTTATACTTTGTATGGGACGGAGAAGCGGAAGCGGAACGTTCCCCTTTATACTTTGTATCGGACGGAGAAGAGGAAGCGGAACGTTCCCCTTTATACTTTGTATCGGATGGAGAAGAGGAAGCAGAACGTTCCCCTTTATACTTTGTATCGGACGGAGAAGAGGAAGCAGAACGTTCCCCTTTATACTTTGTATGGGACGGAGAAGAGGAAGCGGAACGTTCCCCTTTATACTTTGTATGGGACGGAGAAGAGGAAGCGGAACGTTCCCCTTTATCCTTTGTATCGGACGGAGAAGAGGAAGCGGAACGTTCCCCTTTTTACTTTGTATGGGACGGAGAAGAGGAAGCGGAACGTTCCCCTTTATACTTTGTATGGGACGGAGAAGAGGAAGCGGAACGTTCCCCTTTATCCTTTGTATCGGACGGAGAAGAGGAAGCGGAACGTTCCCCTTTATACTTTGTATCGGACGGAGAAGAGAAGGCGGAACGTTCCCCTTTATACTTTGTATCGGACGGAGAAGAGGAAGCGGAACGTTCCCCTTTATACTTTGTATGGGATGGAGAAGAGGAAGCGGAACGTTCCCCTTTATCCTTTGTATCGGACGGAGAAGAGGAAGCGGAACGTTCCCCTTTATACTTTGTATCGGACGGAGAAGAGAAGGCGGAACGTTCCCCTTTATACTTTGTATCGGACGGAGAAGAGGAAGCGGAACGTTCCCCTTTATACTTTGTATGGGACGGAGAAGAGGAAGCGGAACGTTCCCCTTTATACTTTGTATTGGACGGAGAAGAGGAAGCGGAACGTTCCCCTTTATACTTTGTATCGGACGGAGAAGAGGAAGCGGAACGTTCCCCTTTATACTTTGTATCGGACGGAGAAGAGGAAGCGGAACGTTCCCCTTTATACTTTGTATCGGACGGAGAAGAGGAAGCGGAACGTTCCCCTTTATACTTTGTATCGGACGGAGAAGAGGAAGCGGAACGTTCCCCTTTATACTTTGTATCGGACGGAGAAGAGGAAGCGGAACGTTCCCCTTTATACTTTGTATCGGACGGAGAAGAGGAAGCGGAACGTTCCCCTTTATACTTTGTATCGGACGGAGAAGAGGAAGCGGAACGTTCCCCTTTATACTTTGTATCGGACGGAGAAGAGGAAGCGGAACGTTCCCCTTTATACTTTGTATCGGACGGAGAAGAGGAAGCGGAACGTTCCCCTTTATACTTTGTATCGGGTGGAGAAGAGGAAGGGGAACGTTCCCCTTTATACTTTGTATCGGACGGAGAAGAGGAAGCGGAACGTTCCCCTTTATACTTTGTATCGGACGGAGAAGAGGAAGCGGAACGTTCCCCTTTATACTTTGTATTGGATGGAGAAGAGGAAGCAGAACGTTCCCCTTTATACTTTGTATCGGACGGAGAAGAGGAAGCAGAACGTTCCCCTTTATACTTTGTATGGGACGGAGAAGAGGAAGCGGAACGTTCCCCTTTATACTTTGTATGGGACGGAGAAGAGGAAGCGGAACGTTCCCCTTTATCCTTTGTATCGGACGGAGAAGAGGAAGCGGAACGTTCCCCTTTATACTTTGTATCGGACGGAGAAGAGAAGGCGGAACGTTCCCCTTTATACTTTGTATCGGACGGAGAAGAGGAAGCGGAACGTTCCCCTTTATACTTTGTATGGGACGGAGAAGAGGAAGCGGAACGTTCCCCTTTATACTTTGTATCGGACGGAGAAGAGAAGGCGGAACGTTCCCCTTTATACTTTGTATCGGACGGAGAAGAGGAAGCGGAACGTTCCCCTTTATACTTTGTATCGGACGGAGAAGAGAAGGCGGAACGTTCCCCTTTATACTTTGTATCGGACGGAGAAGAGGAAGCGGAACGTTCCCCTTTATACTTTGTATCGGACAGAGAAGAGAAGGCGGAACGTTCCCCTTTATACTTTGTATCGGACGGAGAAGAGGAAGCGGAGCGTTCCCCTTTATACTTTGTATCGGACGAAGAAGAGGAAGCGGAACGTTCCCCTTTATACTTTGTATGGGACGGAGAAGAGGAAGCGGAACGTTCCCCTTTATACTTTGTATCGGACGGAGAAGAGGAAGCGGAACGTTCCCCTTTATACTTTGTATCGGACGGAGAAGAGGAAGCGGAACGTTCCCCTTTATACTTTGTATGGGACGGAGAAGAGGAAGCGGAACGTTCCCCTTTATACTTTGTATCGGACGGAGAAGAGGAAGCGGAACGTTCCCCTTTATACTTTGTATCGGACGGAGAAGAGAAGGCGGAACGTTCCCCTTTATACTTTGTATCGGACGGAGAAGAGGAAGCGGAGCGTTCCCCTTTATACTTTGTATCGGACGAAGAAGAGGAAGCGGAACGTTCCCCTTTATACTTTGTATGGGACGGAGAAGAGGAAGCGGAACGTTCCCCTTTATACTTTGTATGGGACGGAGAAGAGGAAGCGGAACGTTCCCCTTTATACTTTGTATGGGACGGAGAAGAGGAAGCGGAACGTTCCCCTTTATACTTTGTATCGGACGGAGAAGAGGAAGCGGACCGTTCCCCTTTATACTTTGTATCGGACGGAGAAGAGGAAGCGGAACGTTCCCCTTTATACTTTGTATCGGACGGAGAAGAGGAAGCGGAACGTTCCCCTTTATACTTTGTATCGGACGGAGAAGAGGAAGCGGAACGTTCCCCTTTATACTTTGTATCGGACGGAGAAGAGGAAGCGGAACGTTCCCCTTTATACTTTGTATCGGGTGGAGAAGAGGAAGGGGAACGTTCCCCTTTATACTTTGTATCGGACGGAGAAGAGGAAGCGGAACGTTCCCCTTTATACTTTGTATCGGACGGAGAAGAGGAAGCGGAACGTTCCCCTTTATACTTTGTATTGGATGGAGAAGAGGAAGCAGAACGTTCCCCTTTATACTTTGTATCGGACGGAGAAGAGGAAGCAGAACGTTCCCCTTTATACTTTGTATGGGACGGAGAAGAGGAAGCGGAACGTTCCCCTTTATACTTTGTATGGGACGGAGAAGAGGAAGCGGAACGTTCCCCTTTATCCTTTGTATCGGACGGAGAAGAGGAAGCGGAACGTTCCCCTTTATACTTTGTATCGGACGGAGAAGAGAAGGCGGAACGTTCCCCTTTATACTTTGTATCGGACGGAGAAGAGGAAGCGGAACGTTCCCCTTTATACTTTGTATGGGACGGAGAAGAGGAAGCGGAACGTTCCCCTTTATACTTTGTATCGGACGGAGAAGAGAAGGCGGAACGTTCCCCTTTATACTTTGTATCGGACGGAGAAGAGGAAGCGGAACGTTCCCCTTTATACTTTGTATCGGACAGAGAAGAGAAGGTGGAACGTTCCCCTTTATACTTTGTATTGGACGGAGAAGAGGAAGCGGAGCGTTCCCCTTTATACTTTGTATCGGACGAAGAAGAGGAAGCGGAACGTTCCCCTTTATACTTTGTATGGGACGGAGAAGAGGAAGCGGAACGTTCCCCTTTATACTTTGTATCGGACGGAGAAGAGGAAGCGGAACGTTCCCCTTTATACTTTGTATCGGACGGAGAAGAGGAAGCGGAACGTTCCCCTTTATACTTTGTATCGGGTGGAGAAGAGGAAGCGGAACGTTCCCCTTTATACTTTGTATCGGACGGAGAAGAGGAAGCGGAACGTTCCCCTTTATACTTTGTATCGGACGGAGAAGAGGAAGCGGAACGTTCCCCTTTATACTTTGTATCGGACGGAGAAGAGGAAGCGGAACGTTCCCCTTTATACTTTGTATCGGACGGAGAAGAGGAAGCGGAACGTTCCCCTTTATACTTTGTATGGGACGGAGAAGAGGAAGCGGAACGTTCCCCTTTATACTTTGTATCGGACCGTTCATTGGAAATTCTAGGAAATATTTGGCTGCGTTTCCCCATCTGGATGGATATGTTTCAGACATTAAATGAATGCCATTAACGTGTGTCAGTAGGAATATGACTCTGCATCTGGCTGCGGGCGTCTCCGCAGTCACAGCCTTGTTTTATTTAATGATTTGTGAAAAGCCAAGATTTGCACCTTCATTCTGGCTGATAAATTGGTGAGGAAATCTGCAGCAAAGCGAAGACTTGTCAGAGCGGCCCAGCGTTACCGCGCCAACCAAGCGTTCACATCGCCATTCCACTAACGGTGATAGAAGAGGCCAGGACATCACTGTGCCCCCGACCCCCGCTATCCCTCTGAGCTGTCATCTGCTGCAATGAGCTGCAGGGGCTCCGCACTCCTCTGAACAGTCTTCCCGCACATTAAAGCTGAACTCCGGCCACATGGAAAGGACCTCCATATCCATTCATTCATCATTTCAATGTGTAAATAGGGTTTGCTATTGGCCCATTCCTGTGGAGGGGCTCAGTGATTTCTAACAGCAGTCCTGGTGTCACCTACAGCACGAGGCCAGATTAAATAAGCCACGCCCCACGCATATGACAAGAGGTTGGGAAACAATTGAACACGTTACTATAAGATGTGTGGAAGTCTTTGGCTTCCTGGGGGCTCCTTGGTCACAGTGTTGGTGGCCATGCTCCTTGGAGACAGTCTTGGTGGCCATGCTCCTTGGTGACAGTCTTGGTGGCCATGCTCCTTGGTGACAGTCTTGGTGGCCATGCTCCTTGGAGACAGTCTTGGTGACCATGCTCCTTGGAGACAGTCTTGGTGACCATGCTCCTTGGTGACAGTCTTGGTGACCATGCTCCTTGGTGACAGTCTTGGTGACCATGCTCCTTGGTGACAGTCTTGGTGACCATGCTCCTTGGTGACAGTCATGGTGGCCATACTCCTTGGAGACAGTCTTGGTGACCATGCTCCTTGGAGACAGTCTTGGTGGCCATGCTCCTTGGTGACCATGCTCTTTGGTGACAGTCTTGGTGACCATGCTCCTTGGTGACAGTCTTGGTGACCATGCTCCTTGGTGACAGTCTAGGTGACCATGCTCCTTGGAGACAGTCTTGGTGGCCATGCTCCTTGGTGACAGTCTTGGTGACCATGCTCCTTGGTGACAGTCTAGGTGACCATGCTCCTTGGAGACAGTCTTGGTGACCATGCTCCTTGGTGACAGTCTTGGTGACCATGCTCCTTGGTGACAGTCTAGGTGACCATGCTCCTTGGAGACAGTCTTGGTGGCCATGCTCCTTGGTGACAGTCTTGGTGACCATGCTCCTTGGAGACAGTCTTGGTGACCATGCTCCTTGGTGACAGTCTTGGTGACCATGCTCCTTGGTGACAGTCTTGGTGACCATGCTCCTTGGTGACAGTCTTGGTGACCATGCTCCTTGGTGACAGTCTTGGTGACCATGCTCCTTGGTGACAGTCTAGGTGACATTGCTCATTGGAGACAGTCTTGGTGACCATGCTCCTTGGTGACAGTCTTGGTGACCATGCTCCTTGGTGACAGTCTAGGTGACATTGCTCATTGGAGACAGTCTTGGTGACCATGCTCCTTGGTGACAGTCTTGGTGACCATGCGCCTTGGTGACAGTCTTGGGGACCATGCTCCTTGGAGACAGTCTTGGTGGCCATGCTCCTTAGTGACAGTCTTGGTGACCATGCTCCTTGGTGACAGTCTTGGTGACCATGCTCCTTGGTGACAGTCTTGGTGACCATGCTCCTTGGTCACAGTCTTGGTGGCCATGCTCCTTGGTGACAGTCTTGGTGACCATACTCCTTGGTGTCAGTCTAGGTGACCATGCTCCTTGGTGACAGTCTTGGTGACCATGCTCCTTGGTGACAGTCTTGGTGGCCATGCTCCTTGGGGACCATGCTCCTTGGTGACAGTCTTGGTGACCATGCTCCTTAGTGACAGTCTTGGTGGCCATGCTCCTTAGTGACAGTCTTGGTGACCATGCTCCTTGGTGACAGTCTTGGTGACCATGCTCCTTGGTCACAGTCTTGGTGACCATGCTCCTTGGTGACAGTCTTGGTGACCATGCTCCTTGGTGTCAGTCTAGGTGACCATGCTCCTTGGTGACAGTCTTGGTGACCATGCTCCTTGGTGACAGTCTTGGTGGCCATGCTCCTTGGTGACCATGCTCCTTGGTGACAGTCTTGGTGACCATGCTCCTTGGTGTCAGTCTAGGTGACCATGCTCCTTGGTGACAGTCTTGGTGACCATGCTCCTTGGTGACAGTCTTGGTGACCATGCTCCTTGGTGACAGTCTTGGTGACCATGCTCCTTGGTGACCATGCTCCTTGGTAACAATCTTGGTGACCATGCTCCTTGGTATTGACAGTTATTAGAAATGGCCTCAGTCATTTTCCTGAAGAAGCAGAGTTCATTCATGAAACCCGTAGATCCCTGATCCAATCCCATATTAGTCAATAGATGATGTGACCAATGAATGTTCTTCTGAGCAGGGGTACACATATTGTATGATGATTGTATATGATGGTGTTGGGTAGGGATCTGGTTGTGATGGACGGATTACAATGACTGTTGGTGGCTGCACACCTTTATAAGGGAAACGTTTTATGTTATTATTGTAGCACCCTCCTAGATGGGTGCTAGGAAGGAGAATAGTTTGCTCCATCTGCTTATCAGGGGAGCCTGATCAGTAGTTTTTCCTGTTACATGTGTCCATGTGTGATTCATCTGGTCTGAGGGAGTGTCCCCATTGTATCCAATAGTGGAGCCTGTTGGACAGTGGAGGAAACCCAGCCAGTGACACACAGGCTTTGTAACTATCCCAGTGGGCTGGCACAACAGTGGTGCATCCTGGGATTGGTCATAAAAGCCAAGGGCACATATGACAAGGGGGGTCTTTGGGCGGGAAGCCAGGTCCCAGGAGGAGGGTGACAGCTGTCTCTCCTCCTGTCTGTATGGAAGGTGGTAACAGGCAGTCGGCCTAGTGAGATAGAAATGTGGTGCTAAGCCACGAGGTCCAGTGGATGCTGACAAGTGGAGTTGAAGGCAGAGCAACCTTGGTAAAAACAGTGTCCGTGAGTACCAGGAAGCTTGCCGGGGGTCTGCCCAGAAAGGGGACCACTCCGGTGAAGAGTCAGTGGACAGGAGCTAGCACACACAGCAAGTGAGAAAGGGGGCGCCAAGTTAGAACCCTGAAGAGTAATTCAAACAGGATCATATTGTCTATCTTCACTTCAGTGGCAAGGTGAAGCAGCGGCCTTGCCGCAGACTACAGCTAGTTGTCTTCAGAATTGTACATAGTTCATAGTTGGAGTATTACCACTCATCCCTTCTCCTATCCCAGTTCTAAATAAAAACACAAAAACCAAATCCCCTGGATTGATTATTGTCTGATCCAAGGACTTTTAATGCTATTTGTCTGCTATGTGCTAAGTTGCTAAGGGTAACCCAGGGGAATCCAGAAAGTGCAATTCTCAGCAGTCCTCTAGGGGGCAGTGCTACATTAATAAGAACTTTGGATTTTATATGAATGTAAGTTGCCATGTCTGGATACCTCGAATGTCTGTGTGTTCTTCTCCTCTATCTCTTCATCTATAAATCCAGCACTTAGTATACATGGTGTCAGGTATTTGCTGGTATCTGGGCGGGGCAGAATTCAGAGTTTGTTCACACCAGGTGCAGTGTGGGAACGTGTATAAAAGTGAGCGTTTCCCTGCACCACATGAAAACGCTTTGCCTTCTGCAGAGGCACGTGGGTGCTATTGATCCCTAATGGCACCCCCACACATGTGGCGTGTTCAATTACACCCATCAGACTGCACTGCGGAAATATGCGGTTTGGGGCGGCTCTATTTTTGAGCGTTTCACGCTTGTAGGGCAGCCAGTTGAAGTTAATGGGCTTTCCTAAACACGCCGCGTGGGAACACGCAAAAAGAAACGCATGCACAACTGTATGGTGGGAATGACAGCAGCAGAATTCAGTCACAAGTCAGGAGACATCAGGGACACTTCTACAGGAATAATAGAAGGAAGACCTGGATGGAGATAAGATCACAGACAGATCTGATCAGCAAGTGGGACATCCCACCGACCACTAGACGATATTCTATGATGGAATCGTTCGGTGATGAGACATTGGCGTTCCATTGAGTGGATACGGAATAACGTTCGATGATAATGGACGGTTCCATTGATAGGTGTGTTAGTCCTTCTTCCGTTCCAAGTCCTCCAGAGGCGCTACATTGAGTGGATACAGAATAACGTTCGATGATAATGGACGGGTCCATTGATAGGTGTGTTAGTCCTTCTTCCGTTCCAAGTCCTCCAGAGGCACTCCATTGAGTGGATACAGAATAACGTTCGATGATAATGGACGGGTCCATTGATAGGTGTGTTAGTCCTTCTTCCGTTCCAAGTCCTCCAGAGGCACTCCATTGAGTGGATACAGAATAACGTTCGATGATAATGGACGGGTCCATTGATAGGTGTGTTAGTCCTTCTTCCATTCCAAGTCCTCCAGAGGCACTCCATTGAGTGGATACAGAATAACGTTCGATGATAATGGACGGTTCCATTGATAGGTGTGTTAGTCCTTCTTCCATTCCTAGTCCTTCAGTGGATTCTCTGAGCAGGACATGGCAGATGTTCCCATAGTTCCCTCATTAACTATTGATGACTCAATCTAGACCATGAATCTCCAGGCTGGGAGAAGTGGCGGCTGAGCCGGGAAAGTGCGGCATCCCCAGGCAATGAATCATCCTAATGATGGCACTCTGATGAGGTGCCAGAAGAAACGCATTGATTTCATAAAGAGATCCGTAAACCTGGGTGGTTATTACCGCTCTTCATCATTATGGGAGATCAGGAACGGTTATGCAGGTGCTGCGTCGGCGGGGGGGGGGGGGGCAGCTCTGTGATGAATTTATCCTGCATAGCCCTCTTAGGGGGTATCTAAGACCCACAACAGCATTATAATGCAATGTCACTTAGCAATTCTTACATGTGCTGGCTGTGTTCGTTTTTTGTTTCAGGATTTTTCCTTAATTTTCACCCCATAATCCTGCAAATAAAGCACTTCCTGTCCTAGGGTGACAACGCCCACTTCACTATATCTATGGAGGGAGCCATGGTTGTCACCCTAGGCTGCTCTCCTGGCTCAGACTACAAACACGTCCGCCTCTCTTCATGTCCATTAAATGAGGAGAGGGGGGGATCAGTAGTCTATATAAGATAGTTCAGAGTGAAGAAAATAATTTGTGATTTCAGCTCAACTCTCAGGAAGGGACAAGGACACGGCATTTCTGGCAGGATCAACCGGTATTTGTTCTCTACATGGTAACAATGTTCTTAGCTTGAAAAAAAAATTAATGCAGCCACCACATCCAAGGTTAGATTAGAGAGTGATGGTTGGGAGCCAAGACAAAGTCATACACAGGTGGTCAGCAGGATGTAGATGAGGAAGTCATGGTCAGGAAGCCAAGCCAAGGTCATACACAGGTGGTCAGTAGGATTAGAGATGAGAGTGATGGTTGGGAGCAAAGCCAAGGTCATACACAGGTGGTCAGCAGGATGTAGATGAGGAAGTCATGGTCAGGAAGCCAACCCAAGGTCATACACAGGTGGTCAATAGGATTAGAGATGAGGGAGTAGTCAGGAGCGAAATCCAAGGTCATACACAGGTGGTCAGTAGTAATGGAGATGAGAGTGATGGTTGGGAGCAAAGCCAAGGTCATACACAGGTGGTCAGTAGGATTAGAGATGACGGAGTAGTCAGGAGCGAAAGCCAAGGTCATACACAGGTGGTGTACAGGATGTAGATGAGGAAGTCATGGTCAGGAGCCAAAGCCAAGGTTATAGACAAGTGGTCAGTAGGAATGGAGATGAGAAAGTCATGGTTGGGAGCCAAGTCAAAGTCATACAGAGGTGGTCAGTAGGATTAGAGATGACGGAGTAGTCAGGAGCGAAATCCAAGGTCATACACAGGTGGTCAGTAGGAATAGAGATGAGAGTGATGGTTGGGAGCCAAGCCAAGGTCATACACAGGTGGTCAGTAGGAATGGAGATGAGAAAGTCATGGTTGGGAGCCAAGCCAAGGTCATACAGAGGTGGTCAGTAGGAATAGAGATGAGAAAGTCATGGTTGGGAGCCAAGCCAAAGTCATACAGAGGTGGTCAGTAGGATTAGAGATGACGGAGTAGTCAGGAGCGAAATCCAAGGTCATACACAGGTGGTCAGTAGGAATAGAGATGAGAGTGATGGTTGGGAGCCAAGCCAAGGTCATACACAGGTGGTCAGTAGGAATGGAGATGAGAAAGTCATGGTTGGGAGCCAAGCCAAGGTCATACACAGGTGGTCAGTAGGAATGGAGATGAGAGAGTAGTCAGGAGCGAAATCCAAGGTCATACACAGGTGGTCAGCAGGATGTAGATGAGGAAGTCATGGTCAGGAAGCCAAGCCAAGGTCATACACAGGTGGTCAGTAGGATTAGAGATGAGAGAGTAGTCAGGAGCGAAATCCAAGGTCATACACAGGTGGTCAGTAGTAATGGAGATGAGAGTGATGGTTGGGAGCAAAGCCAAGGTCATACACAGGTGGTCAATAGGATTAGAGATGACGGAGTAGTCAGGAGCGAAATCCAAGGGCATACACAGGTGGTCAGTAGGAATGGAGATGACGGAGTAGTCAAGATCCAAAACCAAGGGCATACACAGGTGGTCAGTCGAAACGAAGTCCTTAAACCAGCGGTCACAAAAACACAACAGAGAGAAAGAAGTCCAGGGACAGGCCAAGTCAGTAAGAGGAAATCAGAATGCCACAAGACCGGGATACATGGGAGCAGGAATCATGGACTGGCTGAAGATCACCCAGCCGGCCTTTGTCGCTGCTCCTTCCTTTAATTTCGGTGTTTGGTGGAAGTTCTGGAATTGCGCACACCGGTACATTCAGATGCCTGTGCAATGCGCCTGCATTTGTTGTTGTGGAAGTGGGCGTGTCTACACAGGACTCTGGCGGGGGTTCCTAGTCTGTGTATGGGCACCCCTATTTCAGATGGTGTCCTGACACAAGGACTAATAATCTGCAGTAAATGACATCTTGGGTGAAGATGCTCTCCCTTGAAGAGCGCTCGCGCCCTGAGCAGCGCTGAGTCTTGCGTTGACCTAAAATCCCGATAGCGGCCCAAAATCTGCAAACTCAGCACATGGGAGGGAAGCGAGCCGACCACCCGCTAATCTTATGTAATCCACTGATCTCTGCTCAGATATCTCCCTCCCACGTCTCTCCATAAAACATGTAATTTATTCTCTATGTTCTGTTTGTATGACCGTGACCCGCGCTTCACACATCGCCCGAAATCCGGGAAGATCACAGCCGCTCCCCGGTGACAAAGATTTACTCATTTCCTGCTGTGAATACATTTCCACATCAGCATTTCTGGGAGCGTTTCTTTTACCTGAACGCAATTTACATTTCAAAGACGACTTTACATCGAATTTCATAGAAAACGCTTCTTTCCGCTGTGCGGGGGTGAGGAGGGCCCTTCCCGGGATGACGGAACACGCCGAGCAAAATACACTTCAAGAAAAACTTCTATATGTACATAGAGAGCGATCTCAGTGATGTCACCGCTCTCTAGTGATTGGATAGTCTGCATTCTCAGTGATGTCACCGATCTCTAGTGATTGGATAGGCTGCATTCTCAGTGATGTCATCGCTCTCTAGTGATTGGATAGGCTGCAATCTTAGTGATGTCACCGCTCTCTAGTGATTGGATAGTCTGCATTCTCAGTGATGTCACTGCTCTCTAGTGATTGGATAGGCTGCATTCTCAGTGATGTCACCGCTCTCTAGTGATTGGATAGGCTGCATTCTCAGTGATGTCACCAATCTCTAGTGATTGGATAGGCTGCAATCTTAGTGATGTCACCGCTCTCTAGTGATTGGATAGGCTGCATTCTCAGTGATGTCACTGAACTCTAGTGATTGGATAAGCTGCATTCTCAGTGATGTCATCGCTCTCTAGTGATTGGATAGGCTGCAATCTTAGTGATGTCACCGCTCTCTAGTGATTGGATAGGCTGCATTCTCAGTGATGTCACTGAACTCTAGTGATTGGATAGGCTGCATTCTCAGTGATGTCATCGCTCTCTAGTGATTGGATAGGCTGCATTCTCAGTGATGTCATCGCTCTCTAGTGATTGGATAGGCTGCATTCTCAGTGATGTCACCGCTCTCTAGTGAATGGATAGGCTGCATTCTCAGTGATGTCACTGAACTCTAGTGATTGGATAAGCTGCATTCTCAGTGATGTCATCGCTCTCTACTGAATGGATAGGCTGCATTCTCAGTGATGTCATCGCTCTCTACTGAATGGATAGGCTGCATTCTCAGTGATGTCACCACTCTCTAGTGATTGGATAGGCTGCATTCTCAGTGATGTCACTGAACTCTAGTGATTGGATAGGCTGCATTCTCAGTGATGTCACCGCTCTCTAGTGAATGGATAGGCTGCATTCTCAGTGATGTCACTGAACTCTAGTGATTGGATAGGCTGCATTCTCAGTGATGTCACCGCTCTCTAGTGATTGGATAGGCTGCATTCTCAGTGATGTCACCGCTCTCTAGTGATTGGATAGGCTACATTCTCAGTGATGTCACCGCTCTCTAGTGATTGGATAGGCTGCATTCTCAGTGATGTCATCGCTCTCTAGTGATTGGATAGGCTGCATTCTCAGTGATGTCATCGCTCTTTAGTGAATGGATAGGCTCCATTCTCAGTGATGTCATCGCTCTCTAGTGATTGGATAGGCTGCATTCTCAGTGATGTCATCGCTCTCTAGTGAATGGATAGGCTCCATTCTCAGTGATGTCACCGCTCTCTAGTGATTGGATAGGCTGCATTCTCAGTGATGTCATCGCTCTCTAGTGATTGGATAGGCTGCATTCTCAGTGATGTCACCGCTCTCTAGTGATTGGATAGGCTGCATTCTCAGTGATGTCATCGCTCTCTAGTGATTGGATAGCCTGCATTCTCAGTGATGTCATCGCTCTATAGTGATTGGATAGGCTGCATTCTCAGTGATGTCATCGCTCTATAGTGATTGGATAGGCTGCATTCTCAGTGATGTCATCGCTCTCTAGTGAATGGATAGGCTCCATTCTCAGTGATGTCATCGCTCTCTAGTGATTGGATAGGCTGCATTCTCAGTGATGTCATCGCTCTCTAGTGAATGGAAAGGCTGCATTCTCAGTGATGTCACCGCTCTCTAGTGATTGGATAGGCTGCATTCTCAGTGATGTCATCGCTCTCTAGTGATTGGATAGGCTGCATTCTCAGTGATGTCATCGCTCTCTAGTGATTGGATAGGCTGCATTCTCAGTGATGTCACCGCTCTCTAGTGATTGGATAGGCTGCATTCTCAGTGATGTCATCGCTCTCTAGTGATTGGATAGGCTGCATTCTCAGTGATGTCACCGCTCTCTAGTGATTGGATAGGCTGCATTCTCAGTGATGTCACCGCTCTCTAGTGAATGGATAGGCTGCATTCTCAGTGATGTCATCGCTCTCTAGTGATTGGATAGGTTGCATTCTCAGTGATGTCATCGCTCTCTAGTGATTGGATAGGCTGCATTCTCAGTGATGTCACCGCTCTCTAGTGATTGGATAGGCTGCATTCTCAGTGATGTCATCGCTCTCTAGTGATTGGATAGGCTGCATTCTCAGTGATGTCACCGCTCTCTAGTGATTGTATAGCCTGCATTCTCAGTGATGTCATCGCTCTCTAGTGATTGGATAAGCTGCATTCTCAGTGATGTCATCGCTCTCTAGTGATTGGATAGGCTGCATTCTCAGTGATGTCACCGTTCTCTAGTGAATGGATAGGCTGCATTCTCAGTGATGTCACCGCTCTCTAGTGATTGGATAGGCTGCATTCTCAGTGAAGTCATCGCTCTCTAGTGATTGGATAGGTTGCATTCTCAGTGATGTCATCGCTCTCTAGTGATTGGATAGGCTGCATTCTCAGTGATGTCACCGCTCTCTAGTGATTGGATAGGCTGCATTCTCAGTGATGTCATCGCTCTCTAGTGATTGGATAGGCTGCATTCTCAGTGATGTCATCGCTCTCTAGTGATTGGATAGGCTGCATTCTCAGTGATGTCACCGCTCTCTAGTGATTGGATAGGCTGCATTCTCAGTGATGTCATCGCTCTCTAGTGATTGGATTGGCTGCATTCTCAGTGATATTCAGGTTATTTTTGGCTTTCATTGATGTATTCTGGTGGAGATGTAGGAGTGAGGAGGGATATCTCTGCTGAGGACCTCCTGCACCTTGGTAGGGGTTTCGGATCTTCGGTTCTATTATCCTGGAATCGCACTGCGTTTTGCTCGCATGTTAATACTTTGCATTGGTAATTCTGCGGCCTCCAGCTGTCTGTGTTCTGCATTATTTATCGCTCGCCTCCTTCTAATAGCGTTCTTCTTAGATCAGCGCCTTTCTTATCATAACGCAGAAAGTTGGTTTTTGCCGGCTGCCCGTAAGAATTTCCTCTGTTTTCTGATTTTCCGGCTGCCCCGGGGAGGCGTAATATGTGAGAGCCTCCAGTGATTGGTGTGCGGGGTCCTATGAGGAGATCGCAGGAGAAACCTTCACACAAAATCAGCTTCATTTAAACTCATCCAATGAGGGTCACAATATTATCCACCCCCCCGCATTCCATTATATATTCCTGATATCACATCACTCCGTGTTTTATCATCAGAAGCCATCCTCTAGGTTCAGTCTAAAGATGATGTCATCAGTCTGCTGCAAGCTGGAAGCATTTCCTCAGTCTCCCCTCCCCCAGTGATCACACTGTACATTGTAACTTTGTAGAAGGAGGAGGGGCATTTCCTCAGTCTCCCCTCCCCCAGTGATCACACTCTACATTGTAACTTTGTAGAAGGAGGAGGAGGCATTTCCTCAGTCTTCCCTCCCCCAGTGATCACACTGTACATTGTAACTTTGTAGAAGGAGGAGGAGGCATTTCCTCAGTCTTCCCTCCCCCAGTGATCACACTGTACATTGTAACTTTGTAGAAGGAGGAGGGGCATTTCCTCAGTCTCCCCTCCCCCAGTGATCACACTCTACATTGTAACTTTGTAGAAGGAGGAGGAGGCATTTCCTCAGTCTCCCCTCCCCCAGTGATCAGACTGTACATTGTAACTTTGTAGAAGAAGGAGGAGGCATTTCCTTAGTCTCCCCTCCCCCAGTGATCAGACTGCACATTGTAACTTTGTAGAAGGAGGAGGGGCATTTCCTCAGTCTCCCCTCCACCCACTGATCAGACTGTACATTGTAACTTTGTAGAGGGAGAAGGAGGCATTTCTTTAGTCTCCCCTCCCCCAGTGATCAGACTGTTCATTGTAACTTTGTAGGGGCTGGTCTGTGTCAGACATTTGTGAACACTGCCAAGCACTGCACAGACACCAGGATGTACATGAGTGTGTCATCTCTTGGCCAGCATCTCTGTCCAGGAACAAAGATGGTGCCGTCCTTCTGCAGATGAAAGCATTGCTAGGTACTGTGGTCTCTATGGGAGATAATAAATGCCTGGGAGTGTCAGGGTCCATTCACACATGTCTGTGTCTTCTCAGCGCGGGGACACAGAGGTGTTGCATGTTTTTCTGTGCTGCTGTTCCATTGGGACACTTGGAACGTAAAATGTGGGCGTGTCCTGCAGAAATGTCCTCTGTTATCTAATATAAAGAGAAGTACGGCCCTTCCCAGTACACCCACATAGGCGGAGCCTACAGTGGGGGTGGTTTGGGGTAGTAGGTGTGTTCTATTCCTATAAATGAATATGCGGCGACCTTTCAATAAATGAAATATTTGTGCTGAATTTGGCCGTTTTTATATTATAATGATTATTCCGGAGGTAAATCCAGCGCTCTTATTCCTCAAAAATAAAATACAACAAAAATAAATAGACCTTAAAATATGTGCAAAATAAGTGGATAATATTTACAGATAAAGTGACCGCTGCTCTTTGTGTTAAACAGTTAATCAGTGTTTGATATATGCAAACAAATTACCGCTCCTGATGACTTGCTGACGAAACGTGTAGGGCGGAGCTTCCAGCATCATTGCGTCACTTCCTGTTTGAAGCTGTGGAGCGAATATCGTTCTGTTTTAAATGCTTTCTAAACACTTGGAAATTGTGAGTACTTTTCCAGCTGCACATATGAAATAAAGAGATGCAAAGCGGTATTATTCTACGGGATGCGATCTTTGCTCTGCATGTGGATGAGGCTGAGGGGCGGAGCTTCTAAGAGAGGAAGGAGAGTTACATTGGGGCGTGGATCTGGGATCTGCTACAAAGTGCCATACACTGTGAATGTGAGACGCCCCCCTGAGGGGAGGGCCTATTGTTGGGTGCCATCCCATAGGTGGAGCACAAGCATGAATTATGTGATAAACTCTATTGAAGAGCATCTGTCACTTTATTCACTGATCAATTATATAGGAATATCTGTGCATTTACCGGGGATTGATCAATTATACAGGAACTAGACATTAAGCCCATTAAATTAAAGGGCACTAGAACATATGTGGTCAAACATTTGTAAAAACAGACTTGTTTGCGCATAGCATCCCTGTTGCCGTAACAACATCGGGGACACGCGCAGAGCTGACCGAGCGGCTCTCGCGTGCGTGCGAGCGCGCACCCGCCGCTTCAACATTTTCGCCCGGCCGCCCGAAGTCTCTGCGCTCCAAGTCCCAACAGCTGTCCGTGGGACACATGCGCAGTAGCGCAATCCCACAGACACAGGGACTGGACGCAGAGACACTTGTACTTTATTATAGAGGATATCTGTGCATTTATCAAGGATTGATCAATTATATAGGAATATCTGTGCATTTACCGGGGATTGATCGCTTGTTTGCATATACCGTATTAAAGACTGATTAACTGTTTAACCACTTCAGCTCCAGAAGGTTTTACCCCCCCCCCCCCTTCCTGACCAGGACATATTTTGTGATACGGCACTGCGTTGCTGTAACTGACAATTTGCGCGGTCATGCGACGCTGCACATAAATAAAATTCATCTTTTTTTCCCACAAATAGAGATATATTTTAGTGGTATTTGATCACCTCTGCGATTTTTATTTTTTGGGCTATAAACAAAAAAAGAGCGACAATTCTGAAAACAAAACAATATTTTTTACTTTCTGCTTTAAAACATCCAATAACAAAATGTAAAAAAATCAAATTTCTTCATCAATTTATTCCAATTTCTATTCTGCTACATATTGATGGTAAAAAAAAATCCTAATAAGTGAATATTGATTGGGTTGCGCAAAAGTTATCGCATCTACAAACCATGGGATAGATTTAGAGACTTTTTATTTTTTTTAATATTTTTTACTTGTAATGGCGGCGATCTGCGATTTTTAGCGGCGGGACTACCACATTGCGGCAGACAAATCTGACACTAAGGGGTTGATTTACTAAAACTGGAGAGTGTAAAATCTGGTGCAGCTCTGTATAGAAACCAATCAGCTTCCAGGTTTTATTGTCAAAGCTTCATTAAACAAGCTGAAGTTAGAAGCCGATTGGCTGCCATGCAGAGCTGCACCAGATTCTGCATGCTCCAGTTTTAGTAAATCAACACCATAGTGACACTTTTTAGGGACCAGTGAGACCAAAACAGTGACCAGTGCTAAAATAAATGCACTGTCACTGTACATATGGCACTGGCTGGAAAGGGGTTAACATCATGGGCAATCAAAGGGTTAAGTGTTTTCCTAGGGAGTGTTTGCTAACTGTGGGGGAGGTGCTTAAACTAAAGGAAAACAGATCTGTTGGTCTGCTTAGCAGAAACACAGGATCTCCATTTTCCTCCATGTCAGAATGGCGATCTGCCGTGTTCTGCCTCTCTCCAAACGATTGCACTGGACACACTGACTGGTATCCAATCACAGTGGGAGCGAAGTGCTGCATGGTGAGCAGTGAGTAGAGGAGTGAGTAGAGGAGTGGGTGCTGCTTGGTGAGCAGTGAGTAGAGGAGTGAGTGCTGCATGGTGAGCAGTGAGTAGAGGAGTGAGTGCTGCATGGTGAGCAGTGAGTAGAGGAGTGAGTGCTGCATGGTGAGCAGTGAAGAGTGAGTGCTGCATGGCGAGCAGTGAGTAGAGGAGTGGGTGCTGCATGGTGAGCAGTGAGTAGAGGAGTGGGGACTGCATGGCGAGCAGTGAGTAGAGGAGTGGGTGCTGCATGGTGAGCAGTGAGTAGAGGAGTGGGGACTGCATGGTGAGCAGTGAGTAGAGGAGTGGGTGCTGCATGGAGAGCAGTGAGTAGAGGAGTGAGTGCTGCATGGAGAGCAGTGAGTAGAGGAGTGAGTGCTGCATGGTGAGCAGTGAGTAGAGGAGTGAGTGCTGCATGGTGAGCAGTGAGTAGAGGAGTGGGGACTGCATGGCGAGCAGTGAGTAGAGGAGTGGGTGCTGCATGGTGAGCAGTGAGTAGAGGAGTGGGGACTGCATGGCGAGCAGTGAGTAGAGGAGTGAGTGCTGCATGGCGAGCAGTGAGTAGAGGAGTGGGTGCTGCATGGTGAGCAGTGAGTAGAGGAGTGGGGACTGCATGGTGAGCAGTGAGTAGAGGAGTGGGTGCTGCATGGAGAGCAGTGAGTAGAGGAGTGAGTGCTGCATGGAGAGGAGTGAGTAGAGGAGTGAGTGCTGCATGGAGAGCAGTGAGTAGAGGAGTGAGTGCTGCATGGTGAGCAGTGAGTAGAGGAGTGAGTGCTGCATGGAGAGCAGTGAGTAGAGGAGTGAGTGCCGCATGGAGAGAGGTGTGTAGAGGAGTGAGTGCTGCATGGTGAGCAGTGAGTAGAGGAGTGGGTGCTGCATTGAGAGAGGTGTGTAGAGGAGTGAGTGCTGCATGGTGAGCAGTGAGTAGAGGAGTGAGTGCTGCATGGAGAGCAGTGAGTAGAGGAGTGGGTGCTGCATGGAGAGCAGTGAGTAGAGGAGTGAGTGCTGCATGGAGAGCAGTGAGTAGAGGAGTGAGTGCTGCATGGTGAGCAGTGAGTAGAGGAGTGGGTGCTGCATGGAGAGCAGTGAGTAGAGGAGTGAGTGCTGCATGGAGAGCAGTGAGTAGAGGAGTGAGTGCTGCATGGAGAGCAGTGAGTAGAGGAGTGAGTAGAGGAGTGAGTGCTGCATGGTGAGCAGTGAGTAGAGCAGTGAGTAGAGGAGTGGGTGCTGCATGGTGAGCGGTGAGTAGAGGAGTGAGTGCTGCATGGTGAGCAGTGAGTAGAGCAGTGAGTAGAGGAGTGAGTGCTGCATGGTGAGCAGTGAGTAGAGGAGTGGGTGCTGCATGGTGAGCAGTGAGTAGAGGAGTGGGTGCTGCATGGAGAGCAGTGAGTAGAGGAGTGAGTGCTGCATGGTGAGCAGTGAGTAGAGGAGTGAGTAGAGGAGTGAGTGCTGCATGGTGAGCAGTGAGTAGAGGAGTGAGTGCTGCATGGTGAGCAGTGAGTAGAGCAGTGAGTAGAGGAGTGAGTGATGCATGGTGAGCAGTGAGTAGAGGAGTGAGTGCTGCATGGTGAGCAGTGAGTAGAGGAGTGAGTGCTGCATGGTGAGCAGTGAGTAGAGCAGTGAGTAGAGGAGTGAGTGCTGCATGGTGAGCAGTGAGTAGAGGAGTGAGTGCTGCATGGTGAGCAGTGAGTAGAGCAGTGAGTAGAGGAGTGAGTGATGCATGGTGAGCAGTGAGTAGAGGAGTGAGTAGAGGAGTGAGTGCTGCATGGTGAGCAGTGAGTAGAGCAGTGAGTAGAGGAGTGAGTGCTGCATGGTGAGCAGTGAGTAGAGCAGTGAGTAGAGGAGTGAGTGCTGCATGGAGAGCAGTGAGTAGAGGAGTGAGTGCTGCATGGTGAGCAGTGAGTAGAGCAGTGAGTAGAGGAGTGAGTGCTGCATGGTGAGCAGTGAGTAGAGCAGTGAGTAGAGGAGTGAGTGCTGCATGGTGAGCAGTGAGTAGAGGAGTGAGTAGAGGAGTGAGTGCCGCATGGAGAGCAGTGAGTAGAGGAGTGAGTGCTGCATGGAGAGCAGTGAGTAGAGGAGTGAGTGCTGCATGGAGAGCAGTGAGTAGAGGAGTGAGTGCCGCATGGAGAGCAGTGAGTAGAGCAGTGAGTAGAGGAGTGAGTGCTGCATGGAGAGCAGTGAGTAGAGCAGTGAGTAGAGGAGTGAGTGCCGCATGGAGAGCAGTGAGTAGAGGAGTGAGTGCTGCATGGTGAGCAGTGAGTAGAGGAGTGTGTGCTGCATGGAGAGCAGTGAGTAGAGGAGTGCCCCCCCCCCCCCCATACACTGCCCTACAAACTGCTGATCCTATCCTCTGCCCTCCTGCCCCTTGTTCAATGCTCAGCTGACCCCCTGCCTACTTCCCTACTGCCCCTTGTCCCCTGCCCTGATAACCCGCTGTACATCGTCCTACAAACTGTTGACCCTTGTACAATGCTCTGCTGACCTCCCATCTTCTGCCCCCCTGGCATTTTTTACTGCACCCCGAAGCAGACAGGCTATATGCGGCCCTGATGTCTACAATCTTCTATCGTCTCGGATGACTTTCATGGAGATCTCAGCTCCTTCATATATAGAAATGGAGTCAGCAGTCCTTATAATGAAGGTGATCTCGTGTCTAATAACGCCCACGCTCTTCTATAGTCTCGGATGACTTTCACGGAGAGCTCAGCTTCTTCACTTTCAGCCGCATCAGCATTCTCGGAGGAGCGGTGCCACCTGTGCCTCATAATAACTCACTCAACACGCCAGGATCATTACCTGACAGAGCCATGCCGAGCCGGCAGAGCCTCACATTCATCTCTGCCGGTGACAGCTGACAGCCGCCTATGGCAGCCAGGAGGCCTCACGCAGATCTCCAGTCACCGGCACCCATTGTGTGATTACAGATCCGAGCGCTCAAATTCTAACTCAACTTTTCTGCCGACGAGGGGAAAAAATAAAGAAAATGAGGCTTACATGTCGCCCTTCATTGTATTTATTTATAACCCGTGTACGTAGATTGGGGATGGACCCTGCGGCAGTGAATAAGGAATTCCGTTCAATTGTACCTCTCACCAGGGGAACGGCTTCACACAGAACGCGGGGGAGACGGAATGCCAAGCGCATGCTGGGTCTAAGTACAAATCATGTCTTTGTGCCTGAAGACCTCGTTCCTCATTCACATTGTCCGCCTGTCGCATTTCCTGTCTATTGGATACACCGCTTCCTCTCCTGCAGCCTCCAGGAAGAGCGCGGCCTCCCATCTCCTCTTCATTGGCCTCTATTTGGTCCAATAGACAAGGTGGTCATCTTCTGTGGGTGTGCAGATGGAGGTCATTCATCATAGATGGTCCTCAGTAAGTCAGCCCTGATAGGTGAGGAATTTGTGACTGGAGGAGGATGGGGGGAACCCACTGCATGCTGCATGAGAAGAAAGTGTCCTGGTAAGGGGGGTCTAAAGGGCTCAATCAATGAGTCTTCACCTTGAGGCATGAACAGTCCATCCACCATGAACATTGGATCCATATAAATCCCTCTGTTGGGGTACAGGCTCCTCTCCTGCCAGCCTCCAGGAAGAGCGCAGCCTTCCATCTCCTCTTTAGTGGCCTCTAATTGGTCAATAGACAAGGTGGTCATCTTCTGTGGATGTGCAGATGGAGGTCACTCATCATAGATGGTCTTCAGTAAGTGAGCCCTGATAGGTGAGGAATTTGTGACTGGAGGAGGATAGGGGAATGCACTGCATGCTGCATGAGAAGAAAGTGTCCTGGTAAGGGGGTCTAAAGGGCTCAATCAGTGAATCTTCACCTCAAGGCTAGGGATGATCGAACTTTTGAAAAGTTCGGTTCGGCCAGAACACCCGAACCTCCCGAAAGTTCGGGTCCAGATTCCAGAACCCCATTGAAATCAATGGGACCCGAACTTCGACAATCAACAAACACCATTTTGAAGCCCTAAAACCCAATAAATGCCCCTAAAAAGTGCCTAGGGTTCTGGGTCATGCCCCAAGGACTATGAATCAGGCAAAAATTGTCGTTTTTGATAGAGAGCCAATTATCGAAAAAATGATTGAAAGAAAAAATTTGATTTCTTTGGATTTAGTGTCTAGGGGGTCTAAAAAGTGTACCTGTGAAGTTTCAGCTCTGTAGCATGTCCAGAACCAGAAAAAAAAGATCATTTTTCTTAGAATTGCAGTAGAGCAGGGATGGGGCTCCACTCCTTTCACTCCTGGGCGTTTTTGTTGCAGGCGTTTATTGGGCATTTTTTGGGGGTCTTTGGAGGCAGGCATGACATCTGAACTTCTGTATAGGGGTATATATACACACACACTTATATGTATATATACACATACACATATATAGGTGTGATAGGAGCGAAGTCCTATGCCTGCAAATAATTTCATTAGCGGAGGCATTGGGTTCCGCTACTTTCACACCTATATGTGTGTATGTGTATAAATACATATATGTGTGTGTGTGTGTGTGTATATATAACCCTACACAGAAGTTCAGATGTCATGCCTGCCTCCAAAGACGTCCACAAAAAAAAGCCTGCAACAAAAACGCCCAGGTGTGAAAGGAGCGGAGCCCCATCCCTGCTCTACTAAAAATTCTAAGAAAAATTATCTTTTTCTTATGGCGTTCACCCTGACATGGGTGAATTTGGTCACCCTGCCATAGCAGTCAGTCAGTTAACCCTACACTACACTACGGTCACCCTGGCACTTAACACTTTCCCTACAGAAACTAGATTATTGAATCTAACTATAGTGGAAAATAGCACCCTAACTACACTAGATATCCCTTTCCTCACACTAATAATTGCTAAATTACACTTTGAAGCAGAAGTAACAGAACTGCTTCCACTCTCTTCCATGTCCCTGTATTTCAGTTCTAGAGATTTGGCGGGGCTATCTTATATACCGGGGGGGCGTATTCACTACTGATTGGCATCTGGACCCCCTAGTCACTCCAATCACATTCCTAGCATTCTCCTGCCCCCCCAATTGGCTTTTCCTGATGTTTCTGGCTTTTAAAGCCCAGTTCCTGTCCCATTGCATTTTGGGCGGTTCTGGTGCCGAATTCTGAACTTTTACCGCAAAAAGTTCGGAATTCGGCCGAATTTCGAACAGTGAATGTTCGGGTGGAACCGTTCGATCATCCCTACTCAAGGCATGAACAGTCCATCCACCATGAATATTAGATTCATATAAATCCCTCTATTGGGGGACCGGTTCCTCTCCTGCCAGCCTTCATGAAGAGCGGGGCCTTCCATCTCCTCCTTAGTGGCCTCTAATTGGTCAATAGACAAGGTGGTCATTTTCTGTTGATGCTCAGACAGCCTTAGGAGGTCATTCATCATAGATGGCATTTTATGGTCTTCAGTAGGTCGACTATGATAAGTAGGGACTCTGTGCTCCAGATGGAGAACATGACTGGAGGAGGATGGGGGATCCCATGCTGTATTAGAAGAAAGTGTCCTGGTTAGGGGTCTGTAGGGTTCCGTGAGTGAATCTTTCTCTTTTAGTAAATTCCACTCCTCACAGACAGACAGACAGATGAATGGTGTCAGTGGGAACTTATCTGAATGGCAGAAATTGCTGAAGGAACCCCGAGCAACCTGTGGAGGAAGCCTGGTAGAGAAGTCTTCCTATAGAGGATTCCAGGTCTGAGATCTGATGGTTTTGTGTCTCATTCTTGATGAAATTGCATTCAGAAAGTGCAGCAACCCCGTAGGATATAATGGAAGTCTATGGGTAAGCGGAGGATATAATGGAAGTCTATGGGTAAGCGCAGGATATAATAGAAGTCTATGGGTAAGCGCAGGATATAATAGAAGTCTATGGGTAAGCGCAGGATATAATAGAAGTCTATGGGTAAGTGCAGGATATAATAGAAGTCTATGGGTAAGCGTGGGATATAATGGAAGTCTATGGGTAAGCGTAGGATATAATAGAAGTCTATGGGTAAGCGTAGGATATAATAGAAGTCTATGGGTAAGCGTAGGATATAATAGAAGTCTATGGGTAAGTGTGGGATATAATAGAAGTCTATGGGTAAGTGCAGCTTACCCAGGAAACCGACCACGCCCACGGCGACTAGCTAACCGAGACGTGGTTTCGTGACTGGGGAGTATAAGGGAATAAGGGAAACTCCTACTGAGTAATACAACTGGCTGTGACACTTTCATAGCCAGAACTGCCTTTGGCCACCACTAGAGGGAGACTCCACTCCAATCCAGCTGGTTTACCACACACAGGCAGATACAAATCTTACATACAATCTGGTGCACTGTAAGGGTTGGGGAGCAGTCCAGCAATTACCACACACTACTAGGATTCCTCCAGCTAACCTACAAGCTAGATCCCCACACCCCCCCCCCACACCACAAACGATAGCCTGCTACAACCCAACAGTTTGTCCGCAGACTGGTCTGCTGGGCCACCACATACACACAGATCTCCGTCTGGTTTACAATCTGCATGCAATCTGCCAACACGCAGTACAATTGCATACTGATTGGCATGTAGCTTAGACCAAGTAATTAGGCACTAAAATGCAACAATCTCTTCAGAGATATGAGTCCTAGCTTAGTACACGGAAGTCACTTATTAATTTTATAATTTAATATCCCGACAGTGGGCAGTGCATAAGAAATATATACAAAGCAGAATGAGTTACAAAAAATACAAAAAGACAAACAATTGGCAATTTGCTATGAAAATAAAAAAGGAATAAAAACAGAAATAAACTTTACCGGAGCTTATCCCTTGGTAGAATCATACCGGAAACCGTGTGGGGACTCCCCAGTTCAGAACTGGCTTCATGGAAGAACCATGTTCATATCTCCGGTTCCCATATTTATTGGAAGATGGATGTGAGCTTGACTTTAGCCCTTGTCCAATCAACCCCAGGGGGTGTCCCCATCTCAGCCCACACAATGTTTCGTGTCCTGAACTGACAAGAGTTGAATTGGCCCAGAATGGTGCTGACCGCTGAGTCAGGGATAGGAATTCTGACACCAGCGCATCGGTCTGATCGTGACAGTACCAAACACGGCTTGCCTGCCGCAATCAGGCGCCATATAACGGTTTGGTGCATTTCTCTAGGATTCCACATACGCTACAGACACACATTTACATGTACATGTAGCCCAACACATGAACCATAAGAAGGAATTATTTTAATCTCTCTGCCACTAATATTTTACCTATTAGGAGAGATAAAAATACATTCCTTTGATCTGATGATACCACTCAAAGCTTGCAGACTGTTTGGAGCCTCTCATTGTCCCCTGCTGATCCCTGCATCCAAGATGACCAGCAGCTCTCTTTGAGGCTTCAGGAAGGTGACAACTTTTGTTAACTTGCATGGGAGACTTTAATTGGCATTGAGGTGTCAGCTCAAACCCAGAGACCAGTTCTGTCCTTTTGAAATGCTAATAAAAGGACATATGTGTATGACTGAGTACTAAATACTACAATTGTTAATACACAGACAATAGACACTACATCCACAATTATACTATTTCTACAGATCCCTTCATATCTCGCTAAGGCAAAGCTACCCTACTCTTACATTTATGTCACAATTGTATACCCCTGTATGTTGTACATTGTATACCCCTGTATGTTGTACATTGTATATCCCTGTATGTTGTACATTGTATACCCCTGTATGTTGTACATTGTATACCCCTGTATGTTGTACATTGTATACCCCTGTATGTTGTACATTGTATACCCCTGTATGTTGTACATTGTATATCCCTGTATGTTGTACATTGTATACCCCTGTATGTTGTACATTGTATACCCCTGTATGTTGTACATTGTATACCCCTGTATGTTGTACATTGTATACCCCTGTATGTTGTACATTGTATACCCCTGTATGTTGTACATTATATACCCCCTGTATGTTGTACATTGTATACCCCTGTATGTTGTACATTGTATACCCCTGTATGTTGTGGTCTTTATGGTGCCCATATATTAGTTTTTTGAAACTATCGATGCTCCCTGCTGATACCACTGCTTGTTGAAGAGAATTCCACATCCTTACCGCTCTGACAGTGAAGAACTCATTACGTAGTTTAAGGTTAAACTGCTTTTCTTCTAGTTTTAGCGAATGGCTGAGAGTCTTTTTATATTTCCTTTCACTAAATAGTTTCCTCCCTATGCTGGGGTCACCAGTACAGTATTTGTACATTGATATCATATCCCCCCTCAATCATCTCTTCTCCAGAGAGAATGCACTCTGTACATAATGCACTCCTGAACTCTGCACTCTGTTCATAATGCATTCTCCAAACTCTTCTCTGTACATAACACACTCCTGCACTCTGCACTCTGTTCATAATGCATTCCTGAACTCTGCACTCTGTACATAACACACTCCTGAACTCTGCACTCTGTACATAATGCACTCCTGAACTCTGCACTCTGTACATAATGCACTCCTGAACTCTGCACTCTGTTCATAATGCATTCTCCGAACTCTTCTCTGTACATAACACACTCCTGAACTCTGCACTCTGTACATAACACACTCCTGAACTCTGCACTCTGTACATAATGCACTCCTGAACTCTGCACTCTGTACATAATGCACTCCTGAACTCTGCACTCTGTTCATAATGCATTCCTGAACTCTGCACTCTGTACATAACACACTCCTGCACTCTGCACTCTGTTCATAATGCATTCATGAACTCTGCACTCAGCACATAACACACTCCTGAACTCTGCACTCTGTACGTAACACACTCCTGAACTCTGCACTCTGTACATAACATACTCCTTACTCCTGAACACTGCACTCTGTACATAATGCACTCCTGAATTCTGCACTCTTTACATAATGCACTCCTGAACTCTGCACTCTGTTCATAATGCATTCCTAAACTCTGCACTCTGTACATAACGCACTCCTGAATTCTACACTCTGTACAGAACACAATCCTGAACTCTGCACTCTGTTCATAATGCATTCATGAACTCTGCATTCTGTACATAACACACTTCTGAACTCTGCACTCTGTACATAACACACTCCTGAACTCTGCACTCTGTACATAACGCACTCCTGAACTATGCACTCTATACATAATGCACTCCTGAACCCTGCACTCTGTACATAATGCACTCCTGAACTCTGCACTCTGTACATAATGCACTCCTGAACTCTGCACTCTGTACATAACGCACTCCTGAACTCTAGACTCTGTACATAACACACTCCTGAACTCTGCACTCTGTACATAATGCACTCCTAAACTCTGCACTCTGTTCATAATGCACTCCTGAACTCTGCACTCTGTACATAATGCACTCCTGAACTCTGCACTCTGTTCATAATGCATTCTCCGAACTCTTCTCTGCACATAACACACTCCTGAACTCTGCACTCTGTACATAACACACTCCTGAACTCTGCACTCTGTACATAATGCACTCCTGAACTCTGCACTCTGTACATAATGCACTCCTGAACTCTGCACTCTGTACATAATGCACTCCTGCACTCTGCACTCTGTTCATAATGCATTCATGAACTCTGCACTCAGCACATAACACACTTCTGAACTCTGCACTCTGTACATAACATACTCCTGAACTCTGCACTCTGTACATAACATACTCCTGAACTCTGCACTCTGTACATAACATACTCCTTACTCCTGAACACTGCACTCTGTACATAATGCACTCCTGAATTCTGCACTCTTTACATAATGCACTCCTGAACTCTGCACTCTGTTCATAATGCATTCCTAAACTCTGCACTCTGTTCATAATGCATTCATGAACTCTGCACTCTGTACATAACACACTCCTGAACTCTGCACTCTGTACATAACACACTCCTGAACTCTGCACTCTGTACATAACGCACTCCTGAACTATGCACTCTGTACATAATGCACTCCTGAACTCTGTACATAATGCACTCCTGAACCCTGCACTCTGTACATAATGCACTCCTGAACTCTGCACTCTGTACATAATGCACTCCTGAACTCTGCACTCTGTACATAACGCACTCCTGAACTCTACACTCTATACATAACACACTCCTGAACTCTGCACTCTGTACATAATGCACTCCTAAACTCTGCACTCTGTTCATAATGCACTCCTGAACCCTGCACTCTGTACATAATGCACTCCTGAACTCTGCACTCTGTTCATAATGCATTCTCCGAACTCTTCTCTGTACATAACGCACTCCTGAACTCTGCACTCTGTACATAACACACTCCTGAACTCTGCACTCTGTACATAATGCACTCCTGAACTCTGCACTCTGTACATAATGCACTCCTGAACTCTGCACTCTGTACATAATGCACTCCTGCACTCTGCACTCTGTACATAACGCACTCCTGAACTCTGCACTCTGTACATAACACACTCCTGCACTCTGCACTCTGTTCATAATGCATTCATGAACTCTGCACTCAGCACATAACACACTCCTGAACTCTGCACTCTGTACGTAACACACTCCTGAACTCTGCACTCTGTACATAACATACTCCTGAACTCTGCACTCTGTACATAACATACTCCTTACTCCTGAACACTGCACTCTGTACATAATGCACTCCTGAATTCTGCACTCTTTACATAATGCTCTCCTGAACTCTGCACTCTGTTCATAATGCATTCCTAAACTCTGCACTCTGTTCATAATGCATTCATGAACTCTGCACTCTGTACATAACACACTCCTGAACTCTGCACTCTGTTCATAATGCATTCATGAACTCTGCACTCTGTACATAACACACTCCTGAACTCTGCACTCTGTACATAACACACTCCTGAACTCTGCACTCTGTACATAACGCACTCCTGAACTATGCACTCTGTACATAATGCACTCCTGAACTCTGCACTCTGTACATAATGCACTCCTGAACCCTGCACTCTGTACATAATGCACTCCTGAACTCTGCACTCTGTACATAATGCACTCCTGAACTCTGCACTCTGTACATAACGCACTCCTGAACTCTACACTCTGTACATAACACACTCCTGAACTCTGCACTCTGTACATAATGCACTCCTAAACTCTGCACTCTGTTCATAATGCACTCCTGAACCCTGCACTCTGTACATAATGCACTCCTGAACTCTGCACTCTGTTCATAATGCATTCTCCGAACTCTTCTCTGTACATAACACACTCCTGAACTCTGCACTCTGTACATAACACACTCCTGAACTCTGCACTCTGTACATAATGCACTCCTGAACTCTGCACTCTGTACATAATGCACTCCTGAACTCTGCACTCTGTACATAATGCAGTCCTGCACTCTGCACTCTGTTCATAATGCATTCCTGAACTCTGCACTCTGTACATAACACACTCCTGCACTCTGCACTCTGTTCATAATGCATTCATGAACTCTGCACTCAGCACATAACACACTCCTGAACTCTGCACTCTGTACGTAACACACTCCTGAACACTGCACTCTGTACATAACATACTCCTGAACTCTGCACTCTGTACATAACATACTCCTGAACTCTGCACTCTGTACATAACATACTCCTTACTCCTGAACACTGCACTCTGTACATAATGCACTCCTGAATTCTGCACTCTTTACATAATGCACTCCTGAACTCTGCACTCTGTTCATAATGCATTCCTAAACTCTGCACTCTGTTCATAATGCATTCATGAACTCTGCACTCTGTACATAACACACTCCTGAACTCTGCACTCTGTACGTAACACACTCCTGAACTCTGCACTCTGTACATAACATACTCCTGAACTCTGCACTCTGTACATAACATACTCCTGAACTCTGCACTCTGTACATAACATACTCCTTACTCCTGAACACTGCACTCTGTACATAACATACTCCTTACTCCTGAACACTGCACTCTGTACATAATGCACTCCTGAATTCTGCACTCTTTACATAATGCACTCCTAAACTCTGCACTCTGTTCATAATGCATTCCTAAACTCTGCACTCTGTTCATAATGCATTCATGAACTCTGCACTCTGTACATAACACACTCCTGAACTCTGCACTCTGTACATAACACACTCCTGAACTCTGCACTCTGTACATAACGCACTCCTGAACTATGCACTCTGTACATAATGCACTCCTGAACTCTGTACATAATGCACTCCTGAACCCTGCACTCTGTACATAATGCACTCCTGAACTCTGCACTCTGTACATAATGCACTCCTGAACTCTGCACTCTGTACATAACGCACTCCTGAACTCTACACTCTATACATAACACACTCCTGAACTCTGCACTCTGTACATAATGCACTCCTAAACTCTGCACTCTGTACATAATGCACTCCTGAACTCTGCACTCTGTTCATAATGCATTCTCCGAACTCTTCTCTGTACATAACGCACTCCTGAACTCTGCACTCTGTACATAACACACTCCTGAACTCTGCACTCTGTACATAATGCACTCCTGAACTCTGCACTCTGTACATAATGCACTCCTGAACTCTGCACTCTGTACATAATGCACTCCTGCACTCTGCACTCTGTTCATAATGCATTCCTGAACTCTGCACTCTGTACATAACACACTCCTGCACTCTGCACTCTGTTCATAATGCATTCATGAACTCAGCACTCAGCACATAACACACTCCTGAACTCTGCACTCTGTACGTAACACACTCCTGAACTCTGCACTCTGTACATAACATACTCCTTACTCCTGAACACTGCACTCTGTACATAATGCACTCCTGAATTCTGCACTCTTTACATAATGCACTCCTGAACTCTGCACTCTGTTCATAATGCATTCCTAAACTCTGCACTCTGTTCATAATGCATTCATGAACTCTGCACTCTGTACATAACACACTCCTGAACTCTGCACTCTGTACATAACACACTCCTGAACTCTGCACTCTGTACATAACGCACTCCTGAACTATGCACTCTGTACATAATGCACTCCTGAACTCTGCACTCTGTACATAATGCACTCCTGAACCCTGCACTCTGTACATAATGCACTCCTGAACTCTGCACTCTGTACATAATGCACTCCTGAACTCTGCACTCTGTTCATAATGCATTCATGAACTCTGCACTCTGTACATAACACACTCCTGAACTCTGCACTCTGTACATAACACACTCCTGAACTCTGCACTCTGTACATAACGCACTCCTGAACTATGCACTCTGTACATAATGCACTCCTGAACTCTGCACTCTGTACATAATGCACTCCTGAACTCTGCACTCTGTACATAATGCACTCCTGAACTCTGCACTCTGTACATAACGCACTCCTGAACTCTACACTCTGTACATAACACACTCCTGAACTCTGCACTCTGTACATAATGCACTCCTAAACTCTGCACTCTGTTCATAATGCACTCCTGAACCCTGCACTCTGTACATAATGCACTCCTGAACTCTGCACTCTGTTCATAATGCATTCTCCGAACTCTTCTCTGTACATAACACACTCCTGAACTCTGCACTCTGTACATAACACACTCCTGAACTCTGCACTCTGTACATAATGCACTCCTGAACTCTGCACTCTGTACATAATGCACTCCTGAACTCTGCACTCTGTACATAATGCACTCCTGCACTCTGCACTCTGTTCATAATGCATTCCTGAACTCTGCACTCTGTACATAACACACTCCTGCACTCTGCACTCTGTTCATAATGCATTCATGAACTCTGCACTCAGCACATAACACACTCCTGAACACTGCACTCTGTACATAACATACTCCTGAACTCTGCACTCTGTACATAACATACTCCTGAACTCTGCACTCTGTACATAACATACTCCTTACTCCTGAACACTGCACTCTGTACATAATGCACTCCTGAATTCTGCACTCTTTACATAATGCACTCCTGAACTCTGCACTCTGTTCATAATGCATTCCTAAACTCTGCACTCTGTTCATAATGCATTCATGAACTCTGCACTCTGTACATAACACACTCCTGAACTCTGCACTCTGTACATAACACACTCCTGAACTCTGCACTCTGTACATAACGCACTCCTGAACTATGCACTCTATACATAATGCACTCCTGAACCCTGCACTCTGTACATAATGCACTCCTGAACTCTGCACTCTGTACATAATGCACTCCTGAACTCTGCACTCTGTACATAACGCACTCCTGAACTCTACACTCTGTACATAACACACTCCTGAACTCTGCACTCTGTACATAATGCACTCCTAAACTCTGCACTCTGTTCATAATGCACTCCTGAACCCTGCACTCTGTACATAATGAACTCCTGAACTCTGCACTCTGTTCTTAATGCATTCCTAAACTCTGCACTCTGTACATAACGCACTCCTGAACTCTGCACGCTGTTCATAATGCATTCCTGAACTCTGCACTCTTTACATAACATACTCCTGAGCTCTGCACTCTGTACATAACATACTCCTTACTCCTGAACTCTGCACTCTGTACATAATGCACTCCTGAACTCTGCACTCTGTACATAATGCACTCCTGAACCCTGCACTCTGTACATAATGCACTCCTGAACTCTGCACTCTGTTCATAATGCATTCCTAAACTCTGCACTCTGTACATAACACACTCCTAAACTCTGCACTCTGTACATAACATACTCCTGAACTCTGCACTCTGTACATAATGCACTCCTGAACTCTACACTCTGTACAGAACACACTCCTGAACTCTGCACTCTGTTCATAATGCATTCATGAACTCTGCACTCTGTACATAACACACTCCTGAACTCTGCACTCTGTACATAACACACTCCTAAACTCTGTACATAACGCACTCCTGAACTCTGCACTCTGTTCATAATGCATTCATGAACTCTGCACTCTGTACATAACACACTCCTGAACCCTGCACTCTGTACATAATGCACTCCTGAACTCTGCACTTTGTATGTAGGGTAGTGCACCCCAGATACAACATGCCCTTTGAGGGCAATCATACTGCTTATGTGGCCCTTTAATGAAATTGAGTTTGACACCCCTGCTCCAATTCCAGCACATCCTTCCTGAGGACCGGTGCCCAGAACTGGACAGTATACTCCAGATGTGGCCGGACCAGAGTCTTGTAGAGCGGGAGAATAATCTCTTTATTTCTGGAGTGAATCCCCTTTTTTATACATCCCAGTATTCTGTTGGCTTTGCTTGCTGCGGCTCGGCATTGCTGAGCTTGTCATCTACTAGGACCCCCAGGTCCTTTTCCATCCTAGATTCACCCAGAGGTTCCCCCCCTTGTGAGTAACTTGTCTTCCTATTTTGCCACCCAAATGCATTACCTTACATTTTGTATCATTAAACCTTATTTGCCATGTAGATACCCCCCCCCCCATTATTTTGTTCAGGTCATCTTGTAAGGTTTCCATGTCCTGCATAGAAGATATTGCCCTGCTTAGCTTAGTATTGTCCCCAAATACTGAGATTGAGCGATTCATCCCCTCCTCTAGATCAGTTATGAATAAATTAAACAGGATTGGTCCCAGGACAGAACCCTGGGGGACCCCACTTTCCACACCCGCCCAATGAGTACTCCCCATTAATCACCACCCTCTGGACTCTCCCCTGGAGCCAGTTCTCTATCCAGGTACTCACCTTATGGTCATCCATGCAGGTAAGTCTTATTGTAGGCTTACCTGGAGGTAAAAATCACAAAGCGGGCTTTACTCCCGCTTTAACCCCTTAGGCCCCTTTCCCACTTGTGCGACTTGTCCTGTGATGTGGGACTGCAAAGTCGCATGACAAATCATACTCCATGATTTCCAATGAGCATCGTTCATATCTGTGCGACGTCAAGTTGCAACGACTTCAAAATAGTCTCTGCACTACTTTGGTCTGACTTTGATGCGTTTTGAGGTCCATAGATATAGGCATTGCTTCAAGTCCAGTCAAAATCGCGGCCAAAAAAATTGCAGCAAAATCGCTCGACTTTTAGGCCGCACAAATGTACAAGGGGGCCTTAGTGATGGAGGGTAAAACAAATGTTAATGCCTGAACACAATTTTGCAACTTTGACATGTTAGTATAACTGCACAAATCACCACAACTACTCTGTGCGTCCCGGGGAAATATACCGCGTGTTTTCAGGATAAACCGGGCTTTCTTACGGTCGTAAACGGTAACGAATATTTCCTGATTGATTTTTTGTTATTATCAAAAAAAAACTGGGCAAAAATAGTAAAAAAAAAAGTTTTAAATGTATCTGTATATTTCTTACTATTACCATAACCCAACACCAAGGAACAACGCAAACGAAATCCTCCTGACAATCGCAGCGTCTTTGTTAGTTTGTACCGCCCAGAAACAACAGAAATCATTTCGCTTTTTTTAATCCTTCCAAACATCCTGACACCGATAATAATTTAATAAATGTTTTCTTTCTTAATTCTACTCAAAATATACTGACCCTGACCTTCGACCCTCACCTTTGACCCCGACCTTCGACCCTCACCTTTGACCCTGACTTTTGACCCTAACACTAACCCCGCCACTGACCTCAATCAAACCTTGATCTAGGTATTTTTAATTCTTATTATTTTTCTTCTTATTTTTTTCTTATTTTTTACACACTTTTGTTTCTTTGCATCTTTCTCTCCTGATACAAAGTACCGTATTTATCAGCGTATAACACGCACTTTTTCCTCCTGATAATGAAGTGCGAAAAATGCGTGAGTGTTATATGCCGATATCTTTTAGAAAACAAGTAAATTGTGAGAGGGCACCAGGCAGGGTTCACCACACCCAGAGGCAGAGGGGGGCCTGGCCAAGGGGAAGGGGCGGGGGAACGAGCGCCGCCAGATTACACAGAGCGGGGATCTCCAGCTTACCTGGCGGTCGCTGTCATTAGAAGTGCTGCCTTCTATGATGGACAGCACACTGGTCCAATGCTGGGATGTGTGACGTCTATTATAGGAGCCGGTCCAGGAGGCAGGGGCGTAACTACAGGGGTTGCAGGGGTTGCAATCGCTACCGGGCCCCATGCTCCAGGGGGCCCGGTAGCAAACCAGTGGGTGAACTTCTAGGATCTCAAAGGTCACACTTGCGACCAGGCCCTGGCATTTCATCACTGTGGGGAGGCCCCAAGATTGCAGGAAGGGGGCCCACTGCAGAACTTGTGAAAGGATCCTGATGCGGGACCATAATAAAAGGCCATGCAATGAGAGTAAAGAGCCCCAGGATTAGTGGGAAGAGCCCCGGGCTTGAAGGGAAGGGCCCCGGCCAGGGGTCTGGGGGGCCCTTCATGGTTTCTTGCATCGGGGCCCTGAAGGTTCTAGTTACACCTCTGCCAGGAGGCGAGACTTCAGATGACAGAGACCCCTGGGTAAGCGAGAGATCCCTGCTCTGTGTAATCTGGTGGCTCTCCTCTCCCGCCAATGATGGACACTAATCAGGCTGCATTGATGGGCACTGGTGAGGCTGCATTAATGGGCACTGGTGAGGCTGCATTAATGGGCACTGGTGAGGCTGTATTTATGAGCATTGATGGGCACTGGTGAGGCTGCGTTGATGGACACTGATGAGGCTGCATTTATGAGCACTGTTGAGGCTGCATTTATGAGCACTGTTGAGGCTACATTGATGGGCACTGGGGAGGCTGCATTGATGGGCACTGATCAAGCTGCATTGATGGGCACTGGTGAGGCTGCATTGATGGACACTGGTGAGGCTGCATTTATAGGCACTGGTGAGGCTGCATTGATGGACACTGGTGAGGGTGAATTGATGGGCACTGATCAGGCTGCATTGATGGGCACTGGTGAGGCTGCATTGATGAGCACTGATCAGGCTGCATTGATGGACACTGATCAGGCTGCATTGATGGGCACTAATCAGGCTGCATTGATGGACACTGGTGAGGCTGCATTGATGGGCACTAATCAGGCTGCATTTATGAGCACTGATAGGCACTGGTGAGACTGCATTGATGGACACTAATAAGGCTGCATTGATGGGCACTGGTGAGGCTGCATTGATGGCACTGATGAAGCTGCATTTATGAGCACTGATGGGCACTGGTGAGGCTGCATTGATGGCACTGATGGGTACTGGTGAGGCTAATTTAAGGGCACTGGTGAGGCTGCATTGCTGGGCACTGGTGAGGCTGCATTGCTGGGCACTGGTGAGGCTGCATTCAATTATTTAAAAAAATGTTCTGAGCTACTGTGATTTTGCTTCAAAGTTCTTTATTTAAATTTAAGATTTTTTCCTGAATCTTCCCTCTTAAAATTAGGTGCGTGTTATATATATATATATATCAAAATACGGTATCTTCCTCTCCATTCAGGAGAGAAAGAAAACACAGGGGCGGGCTGTGCAGTGACTGATCACTGAGATAGCCAATCAGAGGCTATCTCAGTGATCAGGTGACTGAGAACTGGGAGTCCGGGGTCCCGATAGTGGGAGTCCGGGGTCCCGATAGTGGGAGTCCGGGGTCCCAATTAATGGGCGTGCGGTCTCTGTGCTGGAAGCGTGTGGTGCAGCATGCCTATGGACAGGATACATTGTAGGTTTGGGAGATGCTCGGGAAGACTACACCCATCTGGGAAGATGATAGGCTAATAGAGATCAATGCTAATCAATGTTCTCACTACAGACTGCTAAGGGCCAGGGGCCACACATCAAATACCAAAGGGCCCCTGGGCTGCAGGTTGGTCACTAGGATGACTACACCCGGAGAGCCTCATTCATCCATAGGATAGGCCGGCTCTGTAATATTCCATCTCTGTATAATCGCTGCGTGTTCCATGTTCTGCCGGTAAATGTCGCTAACGTTGGTCGCCAATGACCGCCATGTGTCTCTGCTTTATTTTTGGATGGGCTTGAAATCTCCGTGGCTTTGTTTGTGGCGCATCTTTTGCAGATAAACTTTAGAATGTGAAAAAATTGATGAAAGAATTTTCAGAATCTCCAGATTTATCCTCTCTCCCCCCCCCCCCCCCCCCGCCGGGCCGGACACCTCTGTGACTGTATTTGTGTGTTAGGTTTCCTCCTCTGTGATTCCTAATGTAAGTCTGCCACAATCCCGGCCCGTTCACATAGAAGTCCATCCAAGTATACCTAAAGGCTAAACTTTTTCTTAGTGATGGATGGAGGGGGGAGGGGTTAGACCCCCCCTGTCAGGTTTTTATTGCTGTCTGTGTCCCCGTCAGGGAGAGTCACCCTCTCTATTTGTTCTGCTTACCATTATCATTGAAATAAAAGAAAATCCCAAATAACGAGTTGTCACCAGAACAGGAAGAGAAGGCGAAATCTTCCAATGGGGACACTAGTTCTGGTGACCACCCGGGGGTCCCTCATTTTGGAGGGATTTCTTCTCACTTCCTGTTTTGGCTTTGGGACAGGAAATGAAGGAAAATCACCCCTGGGGCACAGATGGCAGAAAATCTGACAATGGTTATAATTTATAACCCTCCCTTACTCTACAATGAACAAAAAAAGTTTTGCCTTTAGATACATTTTCAGGAAAAACTGCCTGACAAAAAGATGAGAAGACGCAGAGATTTGGGCAGCTGAAGTCAGGTGAAAATCTCTTTTTCTGCAGAAGTCAGACTTGGCCCGGCCTCCTAAGTCTTCCCCTTCGCTATTGGCATTCCCATTACCTCAGTGGCCAATAGGGAGGCTCAGAACAAGAGGGTGTGGTGGTTAGGCTTTTTCCCATTGGTCTACTAATATAACAGGCAGACTCAGTGACCAATAGGGAAGCTCCTTGGGGCAGGAGGGTGTGGGGACCAAGCTTCTTCCCATTGGTCTGATAATATAATTGGCAACTTCAGTGACCAATAGGGGGGGGGGCTCAGAACAGGAGGGTGTGCGAGCCAAGCTTCTTCCCATTGGCCTGCTAATATAAATGGTAACCTCAATAGGATGTTTCAGAGCAGGAGATTGTGGGGGATGCTAGGCTTCTTCCCATTGGCTTTCTAATATAACAGGCCAATTCAGTGACCAATGGGAAGGCTAGGAGCAGGAGGGCGTGGGGGCCAACTTTCTCCTATTGTTCTTCTAATATAATGGGAAACTTCAGTGACCAATGGGGACTCTGGGGAGGATTGGAGAAGGAGAGTGTGGGGGTCAAGCGTCTTCCCATTGGCTTGCTAATATAAAGGGCAACCTCAGTGACCAATAGGGGGGCTCAGAGCAGCAAAGTGCGGGGACCAAGCTTCTTCCCATTGGTCTGCTAATATAAAGGGCAAATTTAGTGACCAATAGGGGGCTTGGAGCAAGAGAGTATGGGGGCTAAGCCTCTTCCCATTGGCCTTCTAATATAACAGGCCAATTCAGTGACCAATGGGAAGGCTAGGAGCAGGAAAGTATGGGGGTTAAGCCTCTTCCCATTGGCGTGCTAATATAAAGAGCAACCTCAGTGACCAATAGGAAGGCTCGTAGCAGGAAGGTGTGGGGGCCACGCTGTACTTTTCCTTAAAACTCATGGAACTTTGTCTGCCTATATCTCTCAATCTGCTGGTCACTTTACATGCAATGTTTCTCCTCTGCTTCCTCTGAATTGCCCCGCTTTGTGGCAGATTTACCCTTTATATGGCTCAGGCACTTTACTACTAAGATAAAGGAAGACCCCCTCCCCCCAGGTCTCATGCACAGTGTTGAAGTTGAGGGTAGACGGTGGTGTTCTGATATCTGTTGTGTATGTCCTGCATTTAGCCATGGTTTGTCCTTTATGCTGCAGGGTACGAAATTCCTGGGTGCCCACCTGTCTGTGGCAACCTAAAATTCTCCAAGACAGTCACGCCAAATCTTCTCCTAGCTTCTGGGACAGGTAACTACATGTCATGTTCTGTTGTATTTCTGTCATTCCAGGACTGTAGCAGAGGGACTTTCTTCACCTATTTCTGGGTGCGGGTTATCCATATAGAATAGAGGGACTTTCTTCTGGGAGCGGGTTATCCGTATACAATAGAGGGACTTTCTTCTGGGAGCGGATTTTCCGTATACAATAGAGGGACTTTCTTCTGGGAGCGGGTTATCCATATAGAATAGAGGGACTTTCTTCTGGGAGCGGGTTATCCGTATACAATAGAGGGACTTTCTTCTGGGAGCGGGTTATCTGTATACAATAAAGGGACTTTCTTCTGGGAGCGGGTTATCTGTATACAATAGAGGGACTTTCTTCTGGGAGCGGGTTATCCGTATACAATAGAGGGACTTTCTTCTGGGAGCGGATTTTCCGTATACAATAGAGGGACTTTCTTCTGGGAGCGGATTATCTGTATACAATAGAGGGACTTTCTTCTGGAAGCGGGTTTTCCGTATACAATAGAGGGACTTTCTTCTGGAAGCGGGTTATCCATATAGAATAGAGGGACTTTCTTCTGGGAGCGGGTTATCTGTATACAATAGAGGGACTTTCTTCTGGGAGCGGGTTATCTGTATACAATAGAGGGACTTTCTTCTGGGAGCGGGTTATCTGTATACAATAAAGGGACTGGCTGGTGAGGGGGATGGTGACCTGCGAAGGGGAAGGTGACCATTGAAGGAGAAGGTGGCCTGTGAGGGAGAAGGTGGTCTGTGAGGGGGAAGGTGACCTGTGAGGGGGAAGGTGGCCGGTGAGGGGGAAGGTGACCTGTGCGGGGGAAGGTGGCCTGTGAGGGGGAAGGTGGCCGGTGAGGGGGAAGGTGACCTGCGAAGGGGAAGGTGACCATTGAAGGAGAAGGTGGCCTGTGAGGGGGAAGGTGGTCTGTGAGGGAGAAGGTGGCCTGTGAGGGAGAAGGTGGCCTGTGAGGGGGAAGGTGGCCTGTGAGGGGGAAGGTGGCCGGTGAGGGGGAAGGTGGCCTGTGAGGGAGAAGGTGGTCTGTGAGGGGGAAGGTGGCTGGTGAGGGGGAAGGTGGCCTGTGAGGGGGAAGGTCGGTTGCGAGAAAGGTGGTCTGTGAGGGAGAAGGTGGCCTGTGAGGGAGAAGGTGGTCTGTGAGGGGGAAGGTGACCTGTGAGGGGGAAGGTGGTCTGTGAGGGAGAAGGTGACCTGTGAGGGGGAAGGTGGCCGGTGAGGGGGAAGGTGACCTGCGAAGGGGAAGGTGACCATTGAAGGAGAAGGTGGCCTGTGAGGGAGAAGGTGGTCTGTGAGGGGGAAGGTGACCATTGAAGGAGAAGGTGGCCTGTGAGGGGGAAGGTGACCATTGAAGGAGAAAGTGGCCTGTGAGGGAGAAGGTGGTCTGTGAGGGGAAGGTGACCATTGAAGGAGAAGGTGGCCTGTGAGGGAGAAGGTGGCCTGTGAGGGAGAAGGTGGCCGGTGAGGGGGAAGGTGGCCGGTGAGGGGGAAGGTGGCCTGTGAAGGAGAAGGTGACCTGTGAGGGGGAAGGTGTCCGGTGAGGGGGAAGGTGACCTGCGAAGGGGAAGGTGACCATTGAAGGAGAAGGTGGCCTGTGAGGGGGAAGGTGGTCTGTGAGGGAGAAGGTGACCTGTGAGGGGGAAGGTGGCCGGTGAGGGGGAAGGTGACCTGCGAAGGGGAAGGTGACCATTGAAGGAGAAGGTGGCCTGTGAGGGGGAAGGTGGTCTGTGAGGGAGAAGGTGGCCTGTGAGGGGGAAGGTGGTCTGTGAGGGGGAAGGTGACCATTGAAGGAGAAGGTGGCCTGTGAGGGAGAAGGTGGTCTGTGAGGGGGAAGGTGACCATTGAAGGAGAAGGTGGCCTGTGAGGGAGAAGGTGGTCTGTGAGGGGGAAGGTGACCATTGAAGGATAAGGTGGCCTGTGAGGGAGAAGGTGGTCTGTGAGGGGGAAGGTGACCATTGAAGGAGAAGGTGGCCTTTGAGGGAGAAGGTGGTCTGTGAGGGGGAAGGTGACCATTGAAGGAGAAGGTGGCCTGTGAGGGAGAAGGTGGTCTGTGAGGGGGAAGGTGACCATTGAAGGAGAAGGTGGCCTGTGAGGGGGAAGGTGGCCTGTGAGGGGGAAGGTGGTCTGTGAGGGAGAAGGTGACCTGTGAGGGGGAAGGTGGTCTGTGAGGGGGAAGGTGGCCTGTGAGGGGGAAGGTGGTCTGTGAGGGGGAAGGTGGCCTGTGAGGGAGAAGGTGGCCTGCGAAGGGGAAGGTGACCATTGAAGGAGAAGGTGGCCTGTGAGGGAGAAGGTGGTCTGTGAGGGGGAAGGTGACCTGTGAGGGGGAAGGTGGTCTGTGAGGGGGAAGGTGGCCTGTGAGGGGGAAGGTGGCCTGTGAGGGGGAAGGTGACCTGTGAGGGAGAAGGTGGCCTTTGAGGGGGAAGGTGGCCTGTGAGGGGGAAGGTGGCCTGTGAGGGGGAAGGTGACCTGTGAGGGGGAAGGTGACCTGTGAGGGAGAAGCTGGCCTGTGAGGGGGAAGGTGGCCTGTGAGGGGGAAGGTGGTCTGTGAGGGGGAAGGTGACCTGTGAGGGGGAAGGTGGCCGGTGAGGGGGAAGGTGACCTGTGAGGGAGAAGGTGGTCTGTGAGGGAGAAGGTGGTCTGTGAGGGGGAAGGTGACCTGTGAGGGGGAAGGTGGCCGGTGAGGGGGAAGGTGGTCTGTGAGGGGGAAGGTGGTCTGTTAGGGGGAAGGTGGCCGGTGAGGGAGAAGGTGGCCTGTGAGGGAGAAGGTGACCTGTGAAGGGGAAGGTGACCGGTGAGGGGGAAGGTGGTCTGTGAGGGGGAAGGTGGCCTGTGAGGGAGAAGGTGGCCTGCGAAGGGGAAGGTGACCATTGAAGGAGAAGGTGGCCTGTGAGGGAGAAGGTGGTCTGTGAGGGGGAAGGTGACCTGTGAGGGGGAAGGTGGTCTGTGAGGGGGAAGGTGGCCTGTGAGGGGGAAGGTGGCCTGTGAGGGGGAAGGTGACCTTTGAGGGGGAAGGTGGCCTGTGAGGGGGAAGGTGGCCTGTGAGGGGGAAGGTGACCTGTGAGGGGGAAGGTGGCCTTTGAGGGGGAAGGTGGCCTGTGAGGGGGAAGGTGACCTGTGAGGGGGAAGGTGACCAGTGAGGGAGAAGCTGGCCTGTGAGGGGGAAGGTGGCCTGTGAGGGGGAAGGTGGTCTGTGAGGGGGAAGGTGACCTGTGAGGGGGAAGGTGGCCGGTGAGGGGGAAGGTGACCTGTGAGGGAGAAGGTGGTCTGTGAGGGAGAAGGTGGTCTGTGAGGGGGAAGGTGGTCTGTGAGGGAGAAGGTGGTCTGTGAGGGGGAAGGTGACCTGTGAGGGGGAAGGTGGCCGGTGAGGGAGAAGGTGGTCTGTGAGGGAGAAGGTGGTCTGTGAGGGGGAAGGTGGCCGGTGAGGGAGAAGGTGACCTGTGAGGGGGAAGGTGACCGGTGAGGGGGAAGGTGGACTGTGAGGGGGAAGGTGACCTGTGAGGGAGAAGGTGGTCTGTGAGGGGGAAGGTGGCCGGTGAGGGAGAAGGTGGCCTTTGAGGGGGAAGGTGACCTGTGAGGGGGAAGGTGGCCTGTGAGGGGGAAGGTGACCTGTGAGGGGGAAGGTGACCTGTGAGGGGGAAGGTGGCCGGTGAGGGGGAAGGTGGCCGGTGAGGGAGAAGGTGGTCTGTGAGGGAGAAGGTGGTCTGTGAGGGGGAAGGTGACCTGTGAGGGGGAAGGTGGCCGGTGAGGGGGAAGGTGGCCGGTGAGGGAGAAGGTGGTCTGTGAGGGGGAAGGTGGCCTGTGAGGGGGAAGGTGGCCGGTGAGGGAGAAGGTGACCTGTGCGGGGGAAGGTGACCTGTGCGGGGGAAGGTGGCCGGTGAGGGAGAAGGTGACCTGTGCAGGGGAAGGAGACCTGTGAGGGGGAAGGTGACCTGTGCGGGGGAAGGTGACCTGTGAGGGGGGAGGTGGCCGGTGCGGGAGAAGGTGGCCTGTGAGGGAGAAGGTGGCCTGTGAGGGAGAAGGTGACCTGTGAGGGGGAAGGTGACCTGTGCGGGGGAGGGTGGCCTGTGAGGGGGAAGGTGGCCTGTGAGGGGGAAGGTGACCTGTGAGGGGGAAGGTGGCCTGTGAGGGGGAAGGTGGCCGGTGAGGGGGAAGGTGACCTGTGAGGTGGATGGTGGCCTCTGAGGGAGAAGGTGGCCGGTGAGGGGGAAGGTGACCTGTGAGGGGGAAGGTGACCTGTGAGGGGGAAGGTGACCTGTGACGGGGAAGGTGACCTGTGAGGGGGACGGTGGCCTGTGAGGGGGAAGGTGGCCGGTGAGGGGGAAGGACGGTTGCGAGGAAGGTGGCCGGTGCGGGGGAAGGTGGCCGATGAGGGGGAAGGTGGCCTGTGAAGGAGAAGTTGACCTGTGAGGGGGAAGGTGGCCTGTGAGTGGGAAGGTGACCGGTGAGGGGGAAGGTCGGTTGTGAGGAAGGTGGCCTGTGCGGGGGAAGGTGGCCGATGAGGGGGAAGGTGGCCTGTGAGGGGGAAGGTGACCTGTGAGGGGGAAGGTGACCTGTGACGGGGAAGGTGACCTGTGATGGGGAAGGTGACCTGTGAGGGGGACGGTGGCTGGTGAGGGGGAAGGTGGCCGGTGAGGGGGAAGGTGACCTGTGAGGGGGAAGGTGACCTGTGAGGGGGAAGGTGACCTGTGAGGGGGACGGTGGCCTGTGAGGGGGAAGGTGGCCGGTGAGGGGGAAGGTGGCCGGTGAGGGGGAAGGACGGTTGCGAGGAAGGTGGCCTGTGCGGGGGAAGGTGGCCGATGAGGGGGAAGGTGGCCTGTGAAGGAGAAGTTGACCTGTGAGGGGGAAGGTGGCCTGTGAGGGGGAAGGTGACCGGTGAGGGGGAAGGTCGGTTGTGAGGAAGGTGACCTATGCGGGGGAAGGTGGCCGATGAGGGGGAAGGTGGCCTGTGAGGGGGAAGGTCGGTTGCGAGGAAGGTGGCCGGTGTGGGGGAAGGTGTGCAGGGGAAGGTGGCCGGTGAGGGGGAAGGTGGCCTGTGAGGGGGAAGGTGGCTGGTGAGGGGGAAGGTGGCCTGTGAGGGGGAAGGTGGCCTGTGAAGGAGAAGTTGACCTGTGCGGGGGAAGGTGGCCGGTGAGGGGGGAGGTGGCCTGTGAGGGGGAAGGTGGCCTGTGAGGGGGAAGGTGGCCTGTGAAGGAGAAGTTGACCTGTGCGGGGGAAGGTGGCCGGTGAGGGGGAAGGTCGGTTGTGAGGAAGGTGGCCTATGCGGGGGAAGGTGGCCGATGAGGGGGAAGGTGGCCTGTGAGGGGGAAGGTCGGTTGCGAGGAAGGTGGCCGGTGTGGGGGAAGGTGTGCGGGGGAAGGTGGCCGGTGAGGGGGAAGGTGGCCTGTGAGGGGGAAGGTGGCTGGTGAGGGGGAAGGTGGCTGGTGAGGGGGAAGGTGGCTGGTGAGGGGGAAGGTGACCTGTGAGGGGGAAGGTGGCCTGTGAAGGAGAAGTTGACCTGTGCGGGGGAAGGTGGCCGGTGAGGGGGGAGGTGGCCTGTGAGGGGGAAGGTGGCCTGTGAGGGGGAAGGTGGCCTGTGAAGGAGAAGTTGACCTGTGCGGGGGAAGGTGGCCGGTGAGGGGGAAGGTCGGTTGCGAGGAAGGTGACCTGTGTGGGGGAAGGTGGCCTGTGAGGGAGAAGGTGGCCTGTGAGGGGGATGGTCGGTTGCGAGGAAGTTGGCCGGTGCGGGGGAAGGTGGCCTATCAGGAGTGGCAGACACTTTTCCCTGGATACATTTGGTGACATTTCCTCTCGGGAATAACGGCAGACACATTTTATTGGAGTGAGGAAATATTCTATTGGTCACCTTGTAGTCAGGTAACTCTGAATTCCTTGAACCTCGGAGCCCTGAGGAAGTGTTTTTGAGCCCCGAAACGCGTTGGCGGTTTTATATTCTGAACACTGATAATTAAAGACTTTTGTACTTTTCTGATATCTTTGGTTTGGTGCGCTCTTTTTTACAATGTGGATCTTAATCTTGGGGTCCGATGGTTTTAGGGGTATCGTGTTTTTTCGGTATCCCCGGAGTCCCGGCACCCTACAGGAATTTGATGGACTTCCCTCAACCCATAACTGAATCCAGCTCCTCCCATATTCATGTTCCAGATTTGGGAAGATTTTCCTTCATTTCCTGGCCCAACGGAGAAGGGGGATGGGTTGTCATGGGGGAAGGAAGGGGTCCTTTTCCTGGAGATTTCCCATAATTATCTGCAGGGCCAGGACAAGGGGTGGGCAGGAGGGTCAGTTCCCCGCGGGACACAATGGTTTACTGCAGGGATGGGGGCGCCTTTCTTCTGTTACAAGGCTGATAGTGGCAGCTGCAGTTTTGACAAATGAGTGACTGCCGGTGTGGCTTGCACATCATGAACACCTTGGGGGGGGGATGGTTTTTGGCATTTTTGCCCTGGGTGTTGGGGGACCTTGTCTCCATGAGACTCCCCCCCCCCCCCCCCATGGAGGAGAAAGTAGAAAAGTCCTCCAACTTGTTCCCAGGCTCACCGTCTTCATTTCAGAAAGTGTATGACAGCCGACAGCGCAGTCAGCGCAGCCTCCGGGGTCCCTCCAGATTTTTCTGCTACAGGAAATACCTTCTAATTGGCCCCATTGCTAAAAGAATGAAGGGGTCACCGCTGTCTCCATCAGATGACCCCAGGCAGGAGGGGGGGGGGGGGGGTGGAGGGTGACCTTCAGTCTTCTGTTGTGTTATTAGATATAAATGTGAAGAGATCCGTTCACTAATCATGTGTGAGAATCTTCTAGAAGCTTCTCTCCATACATAGCCTGTAGTTCTATATATGGGGGGCGTACATGGGGGGTGTACATGGGGAGTGCATGGAGGGTGTACATGGGGGAGTACATGGGGGGTGTACATGGGGGGTGTACATGGAGGGTGTACATGGAGGGTGTACATGGGGGGTGTACATGGAGGGTGTACATGGGGGGTGTACATGGGGGGTGTACATGGGGGGAGTACATGGGGGGTGTACATGGGGGGTGTACATGGGGAGTGCATGGAGGGTGTACATGGGGGGTGTACATGGAGGGTGTACATGGGGGGTGTACATGGAGGGTGTACATGGGGGGTGTACATGGGGGGAGTACATGGGGGGTGTACATGGGGGGTGTACATGGGGGGAGTACATGGAGGGTGTACATGGGGGGGAGTACATGGGGGGTGTACATGGGGGGTGTAATTGGGAGGTGTACATGGGGGGAGTACATGGGGGGTGTACATGGGGGGTGTACATGGGGGGTGTACATGGGGGGTGTAATTGGGAGGTGTACATGGGGGGAGTACATGGGGGGTGTACATGGAGGGTGTACATGGGGGGTGTACATGGGAGGTGTACATGGAGGGTGTACATGGGAGGTGTACATGGGGGGTGTACATGGGGGGTGTACATGGGAGGTGTACATGGGGGGTGTACATGGGGGGTGTACATGGAGGGTGTACATGGGAGTGTACATGGGGGGTGTACATGGAGGGTGTACATGGGAGGTGTACATGGGGGGTGTACATGGAGGGTGTACATGGGAGTGTACATGGGGGGTGTACATGGGGGTGTACATGGGAGTGTACATGGGGGGTGTACATGGAGGGTGTACATGGGGGGTGTACATGGGGTGTACATGGGCGGTGTACATGGGCGGTCTACATGGGAGGTGTACATGGAGGGTGTACATGGGCGGTGTACATGGGGGGTGTACGTGGAGGGTGTACATGGAGGGTGTACATGGAGGGTGTACATGGGGGGTGTACATGGGGGGTGTACATGGGGGGTGTACATGGGGGGTGTACAGGGGGGGTGTACATGGGGTAGCCTTTCTTCCTCACGCAGGCTCTTTCTCTTATCTTGCAGCGAGTCCATCTGGCCAACTGAAATAAAAAAACTCAGTTATTATTATTTTACAGGATTTATATTAATATTGTTATTATTATACATGTTTATTATTATTTGTATTATTTTTATTGTTATTATTATTATTATACATGATTTATATTATTAATATTATACATTATTATTATTATTTTTATTATTATTATTCAGGATTTGTATTATTATTTTTATTAATGATGATGATTAATATTATTACTATTATTATTATATAGGATTTATATTATTATTATGGATTTATATTATTATTATTCTTATTATATAGGGTTTATATTATTATCATTATATAGGATTTATATTAATATTATTATTATACAGAATTTATATATGTAGCACTGACCCCTGAAAGGGCTGCTGGTTTGATCTGGGCCTGCACTCTACCAATAAGCCCCACTAACTTGGCTCAATCCCCTTGGCACAGCTGTGATGGAATACAATACAACACAATGTAAGATAGTACAAAATCCCTGTATTGTCACTCCAGGATAAGACAACAGCATAATGGATTTCAATATAAACAATTAGAAAGAAACAGTATATATATATATATATATATGTCTATACCTGGGAGCTCCCCCTACTTTATAAGCTATGTGTGAGATCTCACTTTTTGAAGTACTTAGTCCTGGATCTTCTTTTCTTCGCTAGCTAAAGTGGCTCCTTGTGATTTGTAATCCACAGTTTTGGTGAATTAAATTGAAGTGAAAATGCTTCTGGTGTAGCTGTAACAACTATTTTAACATTTCTTGAGACATCCAGGTAAATAGGCCTCAAACCTTCTCAGTATCAGTTGCTCTGCTCCTTCGTGGAACTATAATATCCAGTGAGGCCTGTATATGAGTCTAACTGCATGTGAGATTTAACAAACTGTGGGCCATGACCCGCTCACCCACTGGATAGAGGCTCTGTGTGGTGACTTTTGTCCGGTGACTGAAACTTGCTTCTCCGTCAGCTGGACCAATCGCTCCGTTCAGCCCCACTGGGTGGATCCCGTCCTCTGATGCTTGGATGAGTGTCTCTGGGTCTCTGCAATCTGGCCACCGTCTCCCCACAGGTCCTCTCAGGCAGGCCACACGATTCCAAGAGACCTAAAATGGCTGCTCCGGCCCCTTTTATCCCCTACCCAGCATGCCCTGCACAAGAAGGTGTTCATGGGTAGTTCACCAAACCTCCCAACCCAGAATCACTTCCTGAGTCTTTCAGAAAAATAAAAACATAACTGCATTACCAGTATTGGTCACTAGATGGCTCCAACTACTCAAACATAGCAATGTCCATGGACGTTCCATGAAAGTATACAGACACACATCAATATAGAAAGGATATCAGCACTACACACTCCCCCTACTTTATCTCTTTGGTCCTCCAAAGAGGTTCAAATTGCTAGCTCTATCTTGTATTTTAGCCTCTATACGGTCATACAATACAGACAGAGGAGCTTCCCACCAGTTGTCATATGATGGGAAGCTATCCTGTGCACTCACAGCTGAAACTACCGTGTCTGGTACAGATGTGCCAAGGGGTGAGGTGGGGCTGTCCCCTACTGAATCAAAAGTAGAAGGACCAGGCAGTTCAAGGTTTCTTGCTGACAAACTAAGATGCTTCAGAGCATTCACCCAATGTATCATAAGTCAGTCTGCGTGGTGGGCGAATGTCTCTCTTTGCTCTTTGCACTTTCGGAGTGTCCATTCCTTTTTGACAAATGTCATCATCCCCCCTCTCAGTGACTAAAAATGGAGAGTAAATAAGAGTACTGGGCTCTTTTGCAGGATGAGTTTCCGGCACAAATTCTGGAGCCTCTGCCCTGAGAGTTCCGTTATTATTCTCCTCTACATCTGAAGAGATATCAGCATCTGTTTCTGAAGCTTCCGGAGGCCACAGCCAACTCATCTCAACTTCCTCATCTTCATCTGTAGAGGGTGCAAGCTGAGACCTGGTTATTGGCCTACACACATCAGTGGATGTGGATGGGGATTCCCCCTCTGTGCTTATCCTGACTGCCTCTGTGAGAGGTAAAAGGTGATTCCAATGCCAGGTTTTTACTGGCCCAGTGTTTCCTTCTGGCTTGATTTCATACACTGGGAGCCCTGATAGCTTCCTACACACAACGTAGGGCTGTGATCTCCAACGATCCGCCAACTTATGCTTGCCTGGAATGCCTAGATTTTTTAGCAGAACCCTGTCACCTGGTTGAAGACCCTGAATTCTTACTTTCAGGTCGAAGTTCCTCTTGTTCCTGTTCTCTCTGGAGTTCGAGGTGGCTCGAGCCTGCTCGTAAGCTATCTTCAGGCTCCTCCGCAGCCTGTCCACATACCCTCTATGGGAGGTCTCTGATGTGTGATCCAAGGAGGAACCAAAAGCCAGGTCCACTGGTAATCGGGCTTCACGGCCGAACATTAATCTGTAAGGGGAATACCCAGTGGCGTCACTTTTGGTACTGTTGTAGGCATGAACCAGTGCAGTAATGTGTCTACTCCAATGGGGTTTCTGTTCTGCAGTCAACGTCCCCAACATATTTAGGAGAGTCCTGTTGAACCTTTCCGGTTGAGGGTCCCCTTGTGGGTGATAAGGAGTAGTCCTGGACTTTTGTATGCCTAGTAGATCCATCAGTCTCTTTATCAATTTGCTCTCAAAGTCCCTTCCTTGGTCCGAATGTATCCGTTTAGGTAAGCCATAATGGACAAAGAATTTCTCCACGAGAGTTTCTGCTACCGTGGTTGCTTGCTGGTCTCTAGTAGGAAATGGGTATAACGGGTAAAGTGATCTGTTACCACCAAGATGTCCCCCTGCCCACTCAGATCGGATTCCAAACAAAGAAAGTCTATGCAGACCAGGTCCATTGGTCCCTGGCTATACAAATGGCCCATTGGGGCAGCCCTCTGGGGCAATGTCTTTCGTTGTATGCACCTGAGGCAAGAATGACAGTAACTCTCCACTTCTTTCCTCATGTGAGGCCAGTAGAACCTGTCCCTTACTAGTTGGAGAGTCCTCTCGGCTCCCAAATGACCATGGTGATCGTGTAAAGCAATCAGTACCCTCTCTCTGTGTTTTCGCGGCAGGAGCAGCTGCCACTTCGCTTCTGGACCATCAGAGGGGCCCCTTCGGTAGATCACCCCTTGGTGCAACTGCAACTGATCCCATTCTTTCAGTAACAGCCGGGCTTCCTTCTTGGGGCTCTTCTGCAGAACATCAGACTGTTGATGTTCCAATGCCTTCAGCACCAGCCCACACAGTGGATCTTCCTCCTGATCTCTCCTGAGATCCTTTCTGGATAGCTTGGGGAGACCCTCCTGTACAACCTGGGAGACGTTGCAATAGCACCTGGGTACTCCCGCTGAGGATACTCCTACTTCTTCAGGTCTGGCCCCACTCTTCCTGTATTGACTTGTCCCTTCCCAAAGGGCCCTTACTCCTTCTGGAGTAAGTTGAGTCCAGTCTTCTGAGGGATTTCGGGGGTCATGAGGCCTTCTTGACAGAGCATTCGCATCTCGGTTACCAACCCCTGGTCTGTACTTTAGGCTGAAGGTAAATGCAGAGAGAGCAGCTAACCACCTGTGACCGGTGGCGTCCAGCTTCGCAGTGGTGAGCAGATATGTGAGGGGGTTGTTGTCCGTTTTAACCACAAATTCAGCACCGTAAAGGTAGTCCTTCAACTTGTCTACCACTGCCCACTTCAGAGCCAGAAATTCAAGCTTGTGAGTTGGATAGTTTCTTTCGGCAGGAGTCAAACTTCTGCTCACATAAGCGATCGGCCGCAGATGCCCTTCATGCTCTTGATAGAGCACTCCTCCCAGTCCTTCATGGCTGGCATCCACATGCAACTCGTATGGTTTGGCAGGGTCTGCATAGGCCAATACCGGGGCAGTGGTAAGGCTCCACTTCAATTTTCTGAAAGCTTCCTCGCATTCTGGAGTCCACTGGTCCTGGATGGACTCTTTCTTCCTTTTGGACCCTTCTTTTAGCTTCCTTGATTGCTCTGGGCTTACATTAACTTCTTCCTGTTTCTTTAGGAGCTCAGTGAGTGGGTGGGCTATTTTAGCGAACCCTTCCACAAACCTTCTGTAGTACGAGCAGAAGCCTAAGAATGACCTGAGTTCAGTCACGTTGGTGGGCCTGGGCCAAGAAGTGACAGCTTCTAACTTTTTGGGATCGGTTGCCACTCCCTCTTCAGACACAATGTGTCCCAGGTAATTCACTGAGGGCTGGTAGAACTGGCATTTTTCCATAGAGAGCTTCAGACCTTCATCATGAAGTCTCTTCAGGACCTTCTCCAGGCGTTCTTCGTGCTCTTCCAACGTTCTTCCAAACACTATGACGTCATCCAGGTAAACTGGTACTTCAAGAAGGTTCATGTCACCCACTGTCTTTTCCATCAACCTCTGGAAAGTTGCTGGGGCCCCAGACAGGCCTTGCGGCATCCGGTTGAATTCGAAGAATCCCACCGGGGTGATAAAAGCGGTCTTCTCTTTGTCTTCGGGGCACATGGGGATCTGATAATATCCACTCTTTAAGTCCAGCACACTGAACCATTTTGCTCCCGCTAGGCTCTGCAGAGCATCCTCTATACGAGGTGCGGTGTACTGGTCAGGAATGGTCCTCCGATTCAGGGTCCTGTAATCGATACATAGGCGTAGGGACCCGTTCTTCTTCCTGACCACCACTATAGGGGAGGCATAAGGACTCCTGGACTCCCGGATAATGCCCGTCCTCTTGAGTTCGGCCAGTTGCTCTCTCAAGTCTTCCAGATCTCCCAATGGGATTCGCCTAACCCTTTCACGAAACAGCTTGTCTTCCTCCAGTCGAATTCGGTGGGTGGCACTCTTTGCCAACCCCACATCAAATTCACTTTTTGAGAAGGCTGCCCTCCATTTCAGAAGTTGAGCTTTAGCTCTTTCTCTCCATGCAGGGGTAAGAGGCGTATTTTTCGGGCAGAATTCGTCTACAGGGATTTCTGCTGCTGCTCCTTCCGTCAAACCACATGCTGCGACTGGAGTTGCTGGGCTGACCTGTCCTAACAGTAGTCTGGCTGGCACCCTCACTGGCACAGCTGCCACGTTGCGGACACTGACTGGAACTTTGCCGTGAGTCCTCTTCAATACTCTGGTGGGCAACACTTCAGAGATAAGCTCTAACCCCTTTTTTCCTTCCTGGCTTGTATTTTCAAGGACAATGAAAGGACCTGGTTTTTTCCAGCTTAACTTAACAGAGGCTCTCAGGCAGATTACTTCACCCGGCTGGACTAACCTCTTCTCCCTATTCAGGAGCCAGATTTTTACCACTCCCTCTTCAGGAGCCTCTTCCTCTTGTCTAAGGTCTCGGTATGTCTGGGCCAACATTGGATGTATTTTAGTGGGGAGGGTCCCCTTCTGCAGCACAAGCGGTGCAAGTAGCCTCCTCACTAAGTCAGTGTTCGTCCCAATGATGAGGGAATTTTTGTCAGCCCCTGGGGGACGAGGGCACACTATGGCCAAGGTGTCAAAGGCCTCAGCCTCTCCTGCTGTACTTGGGTCGAAAGTGAGTCTGACCGGCAGGTAACCATCATATGGGAAGTTCTGAGTGCCTAATCCCCATATCTCTAGTTCCTCCAATTTCTGTAATGGCAGGTGCTTGAGATGTCTGTCATAGAAATCCCTGTAGAGTAAGGTTACTTGGGCTCCAGTGTCCAGCAGGGCTTTCGTATAAATCCCCTCTACTTGGATGGGGACAATTGGGGAGGGTCCCACTAGCTTGGGGGGAAATCCACTGATTGCAGTACCTTTAGCCTGCTTGGTGGCTTGTACCTTCGCCTTTGGTTTTGGGGGTCTCTCTCTTTTACATCCTGGCTTGTTGGTGACCCCAGCAGCCAGGGGCATATGAGTCGGTGTGAAGTTAGCTATTACAACCGGGCGCCCAGTTGACTCCTTCACTGGGGCCCTCTGAAGTTTCCCCCCGGCTGTTTGGATTTTTCTCTCAGTTACTGGGCTTGGGCACATTCGCCTGAGATGTCCTACCCCTCCACATTTGAAACAGACTCTCTGTGTTTGTTTCATAGGGCGGTTAATGGTAGGAGTCTCCGGAGCCTTGAGTGGCGGGACTTCTTCTGTCTGGGGTTTCACCAGACGAGTCATCAGCATGGTCATCATCTCCAGTATTTCTTTCTGGGTCTGAAATAGCTTCTCCAGTCCAGTCTGACTTACGGGTAGGTGGTGAACAGGTGAAAGCAATGATCCCTGTTCAACGCTTGCTGCCAGTACATTCAGTTCCTGAGTGTCTGAGGGGACACCTATTTGCTGTATTTTAGCACTTGTGGTGTTAGAAGCTTGAAGTTTCCTCTGTTTTTGGTCTCTCTCAATCTCCATCTTATCTGCTTCATTCACTTTCTCAATGAGGACCTCATCCGGAGTTGAGGGATCTTCCAAATGCTGCTTCAATTGTAGCTTGATATAGTCACTCCTCAATCCCGTAGTCACAGATCTCCGGAATTTCCTCTTAACTAGCTCGGCTCCAAAATGCTCTCCACTTCTTTCTTCCCTTGATGCGAACAGCAGGCGGTCCTTGAGCTCAATGGCCCGAAATAGGAAGTTCTGAGGAGTCTCTCTACTATCCTGTGTCATATTTATCAGACGATGAAACAGCTCAATGGCATCTTCCTCCTCATAATAGCTTTTCAGTATCCTCTTGAGCTGGTTCAAGGTCAATCCACTCTTCCTCTCCAACATACCCCTGACACTTGAACCTGGGCTGATGGCATGGATTACAGCCTCTCTAATTTCCGATTCCAGATATGCTTTCTGTAGCCCCAATTCTATTTGGTGTAGTAGGCTGGTGTAGGACAGTTTGTCCTTCTGCCCCTTTTCTCCTATCTGGCCATCAATGTGGAAATCCTTCCGGATGGTTACCTCCTGCAAGCGGCCCTGAGTGCGTTTCTTCAGCGCCTTCCCAGGGTTGGGTGTTATCTGGCTATCTCTGTGGTCCTCCAAACCGACACGTAATCCATTAATACGTTCAGCTATAATACTGGAGGTCTCTTGAAACTTCTCCTGTATGTCACGGTACTGTCGTTTCAGATCAGCCAGCTGTCATTCTGCCAGTGATTTAGCAGCAGCCCCTGCTTTCCGGTCTAAAGATTCTAACTGCTTATGACTGGGAGAGTGTCCTTCATGCTTGCTGAGATGTGTCAAGTGAAACTCTGTCTTTTCAGACAATTTTACACTGGCACCATGGAAATTTTCAGGGACATCCCGTCCCCACTCTATCAGTGCATAGGTGCAGTCGGTCCCAGGATCTGGTTTCACTGCGACCACGTAAGCCTTTCTTTCCAGGGACAATGTTTGTACCACCTCTTTAATTTGTTTCTTTTCCCAGTCGCTCCCTGGAAATTCAATGGCCACGCTTGCTTCTGAGCGTGACCCCTCTGCTTCACACCACTGGACTACTTTGATGGGGTCCATGGTAGCCTGAAGGGGGGCAGGCTTGCTTGTAGAGTGACAGGATCCCGGACGAGCCCCCACGTGTAGCACTGACCCCCCGAAAGGGCTGCTGGTTTGATCTGGGCCTGCACTCTACCAATAAGCCCCACTAACTTGGCTCAATCCCCTTGGCACAGCTGTGATACAATACAACACAATGTAAGATAGTACAAAATACCTGTATTGTCACTCCAGGATAAGACAACAGCACAATGGATTTCAATATAAACAATCAACAAGAAACAGTATACATATATATATACATGTCTATACCTGGGAGCTCCCCCTACTTTATAAGCTATGTGTGAGATCTCACTTTTTGGAGTACTTAGTCCTGGATCTTCTTTTCTTCGCTAGCTAAAGTGGCTCCTTGTGATTTGTAATCCACAGTCTTGGTGAATTAAATTGAAGTGAAATTGCTTCTGGTGTAGCTGTAACAACTATTTTAACATTTCTTGAGACATCAAGGTAAATAGGCCTCAAACCTTCTCAGTATCAGTTGCTCTGCTCCTTCGTGGAACTATAATATCCAGTGAGGCCTGTATATGAGTCTAACTGCATGTGAGATTTAACAAACTGTGGGCCGTGACCCGCTCACCCACTGGATAGAGGCTCTGTGTGGTGACTTTTGTCCGGTGACTGAAACTTGCTTCTCCGTCAGCTGGACCAATCGCTCCGTTCAGCCCCACTGGGTGGATCCCGTCCTCTGATGCTTGGATGAGTGTCTCTGGGTCTCTGCAATCTGGCCACCGTCTCCCCACAGGTCCTCTCAGGCAGGCCACACGATTCCAAGAGACCTAAAATGGCTGCTCCGGCCCCTTTTATCCCCTACCCAGCATGCCCTGCACAAGAAGGTGTTCATGGGTAGTTCACCAAACCTCCCCACCCAGAATCACTTCCTGAGTCTTTCAGAAAAATAAAAACATAACTGCATTACCAGTATTGGTCACTAGATGGCTCCAACTACTCAAACATAGCAATGTCCATGGACGTTCCATGAAAGTATACAGACACACATCAATATAGAAAGGATATCAGCACTACACATAGAACCTTTGTAATATGAGGGGGGAAGGGACAATTACAATACAATTCAATAAAGAAGGAAAAGGAGGAGGGCCGGCTCATGGAGCTTACTATGTAAAGGGAGGGGGAGGTGGTACAAGAGGTAATAGCTGCGGGGGATGATCTGATTGGGGGGGCTGAAGTATAGAGGATGGGAGAGGATTCGGAGAAGTCCTGGAGGTGAGCATTGGAGAAGGTGAGGGGAGGGGCTAGAGAACATGTGATCTTGGAAGGAACAGAGAGGAGGAGTTGGGTGATATCTGGGGTGAGGTTGGTGATGTCCTTGCATGTTGCTGTTAGTATTTAAAATTTTATACATTGGCATAGTGAAACCAGTGGATGGATTGGCAGAGAGGGATGGAGGACATAGAATGGAGGAGGAGGAGGACATGGTAGGGAGGAGATGGGACTGGAGGAGGACATAGGATTGAGGAGGAGGAGGATGAGGACACAGAATGGAGGAGGAGGAGGAGGAAGACACAGAATGGAGGAGGAGGATGAGGACATAGAATGGAGGAGGAGGGTGAGGACATAGAATGGAGGAGGAGGATGAGGACATAGAATGGAGGAGGAGGAGGAGGAGGAGGAGGACATAGAATGGAGGAGGAGGGTGAGGACATAGAATGGAGGAGGAGGATGAGGACATAGAATGGAGGAGGAGGATGAGGACACAGAATGGAGGAGGAGGAGGATGAGGACATAGAATGGAGGAGGAGGAGGATGAGGACATAGAATGGAGGAGGAGGAGGAGGAGGACATAGAATGGAGGAGGAGGAGGACACAGAATGGAGGAGGAGGAGGAGGAGGACACAGAATGGAGGAGGAGGATATATTAGGTTGTCAGAGTGTTAATATAAAGTGGTGGATTGAAGGACTTGGTGGGACGGTCAGATGTGGCTTTCAGTCCTGTAAAGTTCTGACATGCACACTGCGAATGTGCCGCCGCCGCCGCTCAGCAAAGCCCGTAAACGTTCGGCTATTTCCGGGAATAGCCGAACATGTATTAGCTTTCCGAGCGGCGCCACATGCGCAGTGTGCATGTCAGGCCGGCCGCGGTAGCACCCTCCTAGGTAGGTGCTGGGTAAAACCATATGTGGCCCTGTCTGCTTATCAGGGGGGGCGGAATTGTCAGCTGTCACATGTTCCCAGGTCTGTCTGTTGTGTCTGGGGAGTCTCCCCACTGTGTCCAATAAGGGAGCTGCTGTGCGGAGACCTTCAGGAAAAACAGTGTCATGAGTACTCAAGATCTGCCCAGGGGTCTGCCTAGGAGAGGGGACCCCTCCAGAAGGTCAAGGGGGTCCAGGAGTCAGCTAACTGGTAGTTGTGGCAGTGAAAGGGGGTGCCAGGTGTCAAAGCCCTGAAGATAGGGAAGGAAAGGGGGTGCCAGTGTGGGCCCTGAAGCAGGACCGGCGCTAGACTATTTTAGGCCCTAGGCAAGACCAGCTACTTGCCCCCCCCCCCCAAAAAAAATAAATAAATAAAAAGGGAAGGGGTTTAAAAACTTCTCTATGTCGTACCCAGTGACCCTGATCTGATGGTTCCTCCATGTTATGCTGTCGTACCCAGTAACCCCCATATTCCTCCATGTCACACCCAGGGACCCTGATGTTTTTCCATGTCACATTCTGGGACCCCAATATTCCTCCATGTCATGCTGTCATACCCAGTGACCCCAATGTTCCTATATGTCACCCCAGGGGCCCCTGATGTTCCTCCATGTCACACCCAGAGAGACCCTGATGTTTTTCCATGTCACGCCTGGGGACCCTGAACCCCTGTTACACCCGGTGACCCCTATCCCCTATGTCACACCTGGGGACTCTGATTCCCCATGGCACACCTGGTGACCCCAATTCCCTTTCACACCAGGGATCCTTCATGTCACACCCAGGGACCCGGATCCCCTGTTCTGGGGACACTCACTGGGCAGAATGAAGAGAGTGGCCCCTACTCTTCCCTCCTTCACTGTGATCCTGCTGATTCCGTTCTCCCAGGACGCTCCTCTTCTGGACCTCAGTGCTCACCACAGCTCCAACCGGCTCCTGGTGGAGGAAGAAGCAGCAGTCAGAGAGCTCCGCACCTCCTTCATCACCAACCTCCTCAGACCATTCCGGTGCCTCTTTGCTTCTGCTCCAGTAAAGGTGTCGCCCTCCAGTGCCGAGCTCCAGCTCAGGTTCAGCTCTCCTCCGCTCCCTGCTTAGTACCGACCCAGGGAAATGCCCGGGGTTTAGGCCGCTCAGCTCCAGCCGAAGAGGATCATCATGCAGGCAGCACTCCAGTGGGCTCCCTTCCTGCCTTCTGGGGCCCCCCCAAAGCCAAGGCTTAGTAGTTCCGCCACTGCCCCAGACACCTGGCATCTTCCTCTGTCCCGTCTTCCTCCCCCACTGCCGCCCCTCCCCTCAGCTCACAAGGATCATTAATAGAGAGGGGAGAGAGAGCGCCGACTCCTGGCAGCGCCCCTAGGTGGCAATGCGCCCTAGGCGGCTGCCTAGTTTGTCTAGTGGAAGCACTGGCCCCGCCCTGAAGTGTTCAGCAGTGCAGTTGAAGTGTGCAGTCACCTACCCCAGGAAGGAGAACCTCAGGGAGCTCAAAAGGACTTTGATAGTCAAAGGCAAAGTTAAAGTGTCAAGTCAGCGTTAACCAACGTTAAGCATCATTTTCTAGAGTCCCTTCCTAATTGTGCAGAGTTCAGTTGTTGGAGGATCCCACTTTTCCCTTCTCCCATCCAAGTTCCTAAAAAAACCCAAAGAAATGGGACTGGTCCTTGTCTTGGTGCTCACACTTGGAGAAACGTGTCTAAAGGTACTTTTATGGCTAGCGGTGACCCAGGAGGACCCACATCCAGCACCTATACTGGGAATTGTGCTACGTGTGGAAAAGGGAAATTCTTCATTTATTTATTTTCTTTCATTCATTCAGCTGCTGAATGAAAAGGATGAATTATGTATGGGCAGCCTTAAGGGCCGTACACACTTGATGAAAATTGGACGAAATATCCTCCGATTTCTCTGTCTTCTCAGCGTTCATTACCGTTTTTAGATGACAGTGTATAAATGTTCACCAAATTTCTCGTCCAATTTTCCTTTTTTTTGGCACATTTGTTCCCAGACTTCCGGTGTTGTCAGCAACTTCAGATCATGCGCGGTCTTTCGTATCCGATTTTTCACGGACGTACTGCATACACATTAAACCAAAATCGGTCGCCTGGGGACGGACGAAAAAAATGATGGTGTTTGTCCCTCCGTTTTTTTTTTCGTTAAAAATGTCGGGATCGGCTGCTGAAAGTTGTGTACACACTAAAAATCGTACGATTTTACCTCGGACGGCAATTTCCGGCAGATTTTCTTCTAGTGTGTACCCCACTTTAGTGTTATATATAGTGTATAGATGGGCGGAGTTAGTGGTTACCGAGGACAACAGCCAGGCAGATGTCCCTTTCAGTCATGTGAAGTAGTTTAGTGTATCAGAGATTATAGTTTTTATTTGATTTCACATCAATTCCAAAAACAGAAAAGAAAAATTTTCCTTATAATTAAAAAGTCATCTTTTCCCCCCCAACCCCCCCCCCCCCCCATCCCCCAATCCCTTTACATTGTCCCATCCACCTCTGTAGTCCAACTCATCTTTTCATTATTGGTCGGACATTCCCCACTTACTGATCTCTCCGTATTTCTATGTAATCGCTCGTTTTTTAGTCTGTCCACTTATCTGAGAAACTTTCACCTTCTTCTTCATCTCTGCTGCACAGGAATACCATATCATATGTGACCCCACCCCCACCCTACCCCACCCCCACCATTCCCTAACAGTGGGGGCTTCTATTTCAAACCATTTTTTTGGGGATTGTCCCCTTTGGGGCATTAAGCACATTTGGAACTATGGAGTTTCTATGGTGCTTTAGGGATTTATTTTATTTATTAAATACAGTCAGGTCCATAAATATTGGGACATGGACACAATTCTAATATTTTTGGCTCTATACACCCCCTCCTATATACCCCCTCCCCCCCTCTATACACCGCCCCAATGGATCTGAAATGAAACAAACAAGATGTGCTCTAACTGCAGACTTTCAGCTTTAATTTGAGGGAATTTACATCCAAATCAGGTGAACGGTGTAGGAATTACAACAGTTTGTATTTGTGCCTCCCACTTTTTAAGGGACCAAAAGTAAAGGGACAGATTAACAATCATAAATCAAACTTTCAATTTTTAATACTTGGTTGCAAATCCTTTGCAGTGAATTACAGCCTGAAGTGTGGAACGCATAGACATCACCAGACGCTGGGTTTCATCCCTGGTGATGCTCTGCCAGGCCTCTACTGCAACTGTCTTCAGTTCCTGCTTGTTCTTGGGGCATTTTCCCTTCAGTTTTGTCTTCAGCAAGTGAAATGCATGCTCAATCCGATTCAGGTCAGGTGATTGACTTGGCCATTGCATAACATTCCACTTCTTTCCCTTAACCACTTTACCACCGGAGGATTTTGCTGTCTTACGTCCAGGCCACTTTTTGCGATTCAGCGCTGTGTGACTTTAACTGATAATTGCGCGGTCGTGCGACGCCGTACCCAAGCGAAATTTACGTCCTTTTTTCTCCACAAACAGAGCTTTCTTTTGGTGGTATTTGATCACCTGTGCGATTTTTACTTTTTGCACTATAAAAAAAAGAGCGTTTATTTTGAAAAAATAACAATATTTTTAACATTTTTTTATATGAAATTACCCCCAAAAAAGATGTAAAAAACTATTTTTTTTTACATTTTTGGCCAATTTGTTTTCTGCTACCCATGTTTGGTAAAAAAAAATCACAATAAGCTTATTTTGATTGGTTTGCACAAAAGTTATTGCGTTTACTAACAAAGGGAAAGATTTCTGTCTTTTTTGGTGTTTTTTTTTAACGCGTAATGGCGGCGATCTGCGATTTTTTTTGCGGTACTGCGACATTGCGGCGGACAGATTGGACCCTTGACTGACATTTTTGACACTTTTGGGGGTACCAGTGACATTACTGCAGTAATCAGTGCTATATATATGCACTGTTACTGTAAAAATGACACTGGCAGGGAAGGGGTTAATTTTATTGGAGAGGGAGGGGTTAATGTATGCCTGGTGCTTACTGACGTGTGTGGGGGGAGGTGACTGAGTGAGCCAGGGACAGATCGGATGTCCAGCTATGCTGAACAGTCCGATCTGTCACTCCCTGTCACTTGGGAGATCCGCCCGCTTGTGTTTACACAGGCGGGCGGATCTCCACACTAGATCCCCGACGATCGGGGATGAGCGGCGGCGATCGCCGCTGCTCTTCCCCTGGCCCGACTCCCGCTGTGACCGAAAACAGCGGGAGCGTACCTCCGGCGGCGCGCAAGCGCCGCCCAGAAGGGGGAGTGTCTGACGACGTAGTACTACGTCGTCAGACGATAACGAGCCACTGTGCCGCAGTAATATTACTGTGGGCGGAGGTAAAGTGGTTAAAAAACTCTTTGGTTGCTTTCGCAGTATGCTTCGGGTCATTGTCCATCTGCACTGTGAAGCGCCGTCCAATGAGTTCTGAAGCATTTGGCTGAATATCAGCAGATAATATTCCCCGAAACACTTCAGAATTCATCCTGCTGCTTCTGTCAGCAGTCACATCATCAATAAATACAAGAGAACCAGTTCCATTGGCAGCCATACATGCCCACGCCATGACATTACCACCACCATGCTTCACTGATGAGGTGATATGCTTTGGATCATGAGCAGTTCCTTTCCTTCTCCATACTTTTCTCTTCCCATCACTCTGCTACAAGTTGATCTTGGTCTCATCTGTCCATAGGATGTTCCAGAACTGTGAAAGCTTTTTTAGATGATGTTTGGCAAACTCTAATCTGGCCTTCCTGTTTTTGAGGCTCACCAATGGTTTACATCTTGTGGTGAACCCTCTGTATTCATTCTGGCGAAGTCTTCTCTTGATTGTTGACTTTGGCACACATACACCTACCTCCTGGAGAGTGTTCCTGACCTGACACACATACACCTACCTCCTGGAGAGTGTTCCTGATCTGACACACATACACCTACCTCCTGGAGAGTGATCTTGATCTGGCACACATACACCTACCTCCTGGAGAGTGTTCCTGATCTGACACACATACACCTACCTCCTGGAGAGTGTTCCTGACCTGACACACATACACCTACCTCCTGGAGAGTGTTCCTGATCTGACACACATACACCTACCTCCTGGAGAGTGATCTTGATCTGACACACATACACTTACCTCCTGGAGAGTGTTCCTGATCTGACACACATACACCTACCTCCTGGAGAGCGTTCTTGATCTGACACACATACACCTACCTCCTGGAGAGTGTTCTTGATCTGACACACATACACCTACCTCCTGGAGAGTGTTCCTGATCTGACACACATACACCTACCTCCTGGAGAGTGTTCCTGATCTGACACACATACACCTACCTCCTGGAGAGTGTTCTTGACCTGACACACATACACCTACCTCCTGGAGAGCGTTCCTGATCTGACACACATACACCTACCTCCTGGAGAGTGTTCTTGATCTGACACACATACACCTACCTCCTGGAGAGTGTTCCTGATCTGACACACATACACCTACCTCCTGGAGAGTGTTCTTGATCTGACACACATACACCTACCTCCTGGAGAGCGTTCCTGATCTGACACACATACACCTACCTCCTGGAGAGTGTTCTTGATCTGACACACATACACCTACCTCCTGGAGAGTGTTCTTGATCTGACACACATACACCTACCTCCTGGAGAGTGTTCCTGATCTGACACACATACACCTACCTCCTGGAGAGTGTTCCTGATCTGACACACATACACCTACCTCCTGGAGAGTGTTCCTGATCTGACACATACACCTACCTCCTGGAGAGTGTTCTTGATCTGGCCAACTGTTGTGAAGGGTTTTTTCTTCAGCAGGGAAAGAATTCTTCGATCATACACCACCAAGGCTGCTGTTAGAAATTCCGGGGCCCCCTACAGCCCGATAGCCCCCTCCCCCCCCCCAAAAAAAATATCAAATTGCATTTATGCTAAAATGCCATGGTCACAATGCGGTTTTGCAGCCATGACAGAAATCATACTCTTGCTAACTCTGCTTCCTGACACTTGTATTTTGTTATACTTTTTTAAAATTGCTGAATTGTAATTTTACATTGTGAGACCCTGCTGCAACTGAGTCAGGTGTTTGGCTTGAAGTTGCAGATCAGCCCTTTTTAACTGAAAAGGGGGGGGGGGAGGGGGTTTAAGGCTGGGTTCACACTGATGCAAATTGGACGTGGGTTTTTCTGCATCCAATTCGTATGTCAGGAGAGTGTGACTGGCTCTTAATGGAGCTGGTTCACAAAGATCCGGGGCGGCTGCAGAGCAGTTTGCAGAAGAGTCCTGTGCGTTTTCTGGTCTGTTTCAGGTTAGAATTCAGCCAAGAATTTGGGCCTGATTCATTCCTGAAATGGAGAACAGGGACGCAGTGGATCCCCTGCTGTGAGCCGCTCCACACAACAGTGTGAACCCAGCCTGATAGGTGGAGCTACGTGTCCAACTCTCCAGCATGCGTTAAAAATGCTGCAGCTGTGTAGTAAAACATTTCAGCCACAGCATGTGTACAGCCCTATGTGGCTGCATTGTTAGGATTCGGATGCACAGCCAGGGGTGGCAGTAAATCCATGGCTCAGCTGCCCATGTAAAAGAGTCCTTAGGCTTCATTAACACTTTGCATTTCCTGAACATGTGACAAAGCGCATGGGAAACACATGTTTTCTCACGCATTTTAAAAAATGCACTGCAAAATCGCATAGTGATTGTGGTGCCATTCATTTTTAATGGCACTCTAAAAAAAGTTAGCAGACCCACATTTTGTCATGTGGCAAACTTGCAAAGCCGCATGCCTGAAAACGTTCTAGACCTTCTATGGTGCGTTTGTCAAATTTAGGGCAGCCCATTTAAGTGAATGGGATGCCCTATGTGTAAAAAACAAGCTTAAAAAAAAAATATATATATATATATATATATATATATTGTAGACGGAGAAGTAGTTTAATCTACAGGGTCTCCGCTGATAGACAGGAAAACAGGTAATAATGCAAATAAGCAGGTACAGCATGCAACAATCCAGGTAGCGTTATACCATCCTTCCCTCCCAAGAACTAGACGACACATAGGCTGGGAGTCAACTCAGCTTTATTCACAGGCTTCCAGTATTTATGGGATTCCCCATGCAATGGATTTCCCTACAGACATTCCCGGGGTTGTACAGTAGCGGACCACATGGGGGACTGAATAACCTGGGTATTTCTCCCATCAGGCACCGCTGCACGGGATGGATACTCCCACTAGAATATACAGTTAAGTGGATCATCCCCTCGTGCAGCAAAACCGACAATTTATATTAAAAATCATAACTCTTCCATTATTCGGTGCCTTTAAACGAGTGGACGATCGGTAGATAGCTGGGGTCTGAGCACACCTTTCGTGAGAGTATCGCTCAGATCCCAGCTGAAACAGCCGAATGCCGTACCAAATACATTTTACACTTGAGTTCACTTCAAACTACCGATTGAACCTAGGGAACCACATTACCGAAAGGACCGGGCTCCTGAACGGTATGGAAGTCCAGCAGTATTCGTGCCGTCGAGTAGCCGATTTTAGTTCCAGGCGCTCGACGACCAAATACCGCTGGACGAACAAAGGGTCCAAAATGGCCGACCGACGGCCACCCTGAATCCTCTTAAAATACCGATTGCAACATTGTTGCAATCCTTAATGAGGGCCACACGACCTCCTGTGTGTGGTCTCCCTTCGGTAGTTTGGTTGTTTCACGAACAGTGATGAAATTCACTGCTCGTGAAACGATTTGCAGGGAGGCTGGCGGCTTTTCTTGCCGCCAGCATACGAATACCATTGCTTGTTTGAACCACATTACAAACACTTGGTTCTTAAAGGTATACACATGCCATAAACATAATGCATACACGAAGGACAATATACAGTGGCTGTGTTTGCCACATATATATATATATATATGAGCAGTAACATGCATTTCTGCTCTGCTAAGTGCCCATTCACACTACTGCGACTGGTCAGCCTTACAAGTCGCGGTCCATGCAGTGCTACAGGAACCGTTCTAATAGGAGCGATTCAAGTCGATCCGACTTAGAAAATAGTTCCTGTACTACTTCGGGGCGACATTGGATTGACTTCACAGGTCGCCCCCGAAGTTGTGTCGCCATAGTGTGAACCGGCACCAAGTGTGAATGGGGCAGAAGCACTACATACAACGTTCAAACCCTTCAGCCACTGCAGGAGAGCAGAGCTTGGGATTCAGGGAGGAGGAGGGGCACAGCGGCCCTGTCCACCACAGTTGTTTTCCGTGGTCTTTTGGTGTTGCTGAGCTCACCGATGCGTTCTTTCTTTTTAAGGATGTTCCAAGCAGTAGATTTGGCCACACCTAATGTTTTTGCCATCTCTCTGATGGGTTTGTTTTGTTTTTTCAGCCTAATGATGGCTTGTTTCACTGATAGTGACAGCTCTTTGGATCTCATATTGAGAGTTGACAGCAACAGATTCCAAATGCAAATAGCACACTTGAAATGAACTCTGGACTGGATTGTGGATTTATTTTTTAATTATAATTTTTATTGGTTTCAATCAAATTTTACAAAACCTTCAAAAAGAAACAAAGTTCCTTCAAATAAACATATTCCATAAATAAGAGGAAATCGTCCAATGGGGACACTTGTTCCAGTGAAGGGATTTCCTCTCACTTCCTGTTGTGTCTTTGGGACAGGAAGTGAAGGTAAATCTCCCCAATAAAGGACAGCAAAAATAATAAAACTCTGATTACTTCCTACTTCACCCACAACTAGATTGTACAGTCGTGTCTCGGTACATACAACCCCCCCCCCCCCCCCCCCATGATAAATAGTTTTGGGGTCTATAGTAGAAGAATTTCTGTCTGGGATTCCCCGGATTTGTTGGATTGTTTGGAATCTTCTTCATCTTCACTCATTTATTTAGTAATTAATAAGTAATAGCGCCGGTCCCTGGAGCTCCTCCTGACACGTAACAGCCTTCTCTCCAACACAAAACATATTGTGAGGCTGAAATTCTAATCAATAATGTAGAAGCCTCCGGAACTTTCTTTCCTACACAGAAATCCTCTCGGACTTGTCGCTTGTCGCTCCTCATTTACAGCCGATCCTTCCATCTCTTCCGTGTTTCCAGCTTCTTCCCCTTCACCTAATGTCTGCTAATCTCATTAAAGCTTAACCCTTTCAATACCGGGCACTTCCTCCCCTTCCTGCCCCCCTATACCTGGCACTTCCCCCCCTTCCTGCCCCCTCCCATACCTGGCACTTCCCCCTACCCTTCCTGCCCCCTCCCATATACCGGGCACTTCTCCCCCTTCCTGCCCCCCCCATACCACGCACCCCCCCCCTCCTGCCTCCTCCATACTGGGCACTTCCCCCCCTTCCTGCCACCCCCATACCGGGCACTTTCCCCCCTTCCTGCCCCCCCATACCAGGCACCCCCCTTCCTGCCCCCCCCCATACCGGGCACTTTTCCCCCCTTCCTGCCACCCCCCCATACCGGGCAATTTCCCCCCTTCCTGCCCCCCATACCAGGCACCCCCCACTTCCTGCCCCCTCCCCCATTCGGGGCACTTTCCCCCCTTCCTGCCCCCCATACCAGGCACTCCCCCCCTTCTGCCTCCCGCATACTGGGCACCCCCCCCTTCCTGCCACCCCCATACCGGGCACTTTCCCCCCTTCATGCCCCCCTATACCAGGCACCCCCCCCCCTTCCTGCCCCCATACCAGGCACTTCCCCCCCCCTTCCTGCCATCCCCCCGTACCGGGCAATTTCCCCCCTTCCTGCCTCCCCATACCGGGCACTTTCTCCCCTTCCCTGCCCCCCTATCCCGGGCACTTTCCTCCCTTCCTGCCCCCCTATACCGGGCACTTTCACCCCTTCCTGCCCCCCCATACTGAGCACTTTCCCCCCTTTCTGCCCCTCCCCCATACCGGGGACTTCCCCCCCCTTCCTGCCCCCTCCCATACTTGGCACTTCTCCCCCTTTCTGCCCCCTCCCCCATTCCGGGCACTTCCCCCCCTTCCTGCCGCCTCCCCCATACCGGGCACCTCCCCCTTTCTGCCCCCTCCCATACCAGGCACTCCCCCCTCCTGCCTCCCCATACCGGAACTTCCCCCCTTCCTTCCACCCCCATATCGGGCACTTTCCCCCCTTCCTGCCCCACCATACCAGGCACCCCCCTTCCTGCCCCCCCCCATACTGGGCACTTTCCCCCCCTCCTGCCCCCCATACCAGGCACTTTCTCCCCTTCCTGCCACCCCCCCATACCAGGCACTTTTTCCCCTTCCCTTCCTGCCCCACCATACCAGGCACCCTCTTCCTGCCCCCCCATTCTGGGCACTTTCCCCCCCTTCCTGCACCACCATACCGGGCACTTTTTCCCCTTCCCTGCCCCCCCCCATACTGGGCACTTTCCCCCCTTCCTGCCCCCCATACCGGGCACTTTCTCCCCTTCCTGCCCCCCATACCGGGCACTTTTTCCCCTTCCCTGACCCCCCCCATACTGGGCACTTTCCCCCCTTCCTGCCCCTCATACCGGGCACTTTCTCCCCTTCCTGCCATCCCCTCATACCAGGCAATTTCCCCCCTTCCTGCCCCACCATACCAGGCACCCCCTTCCTGCCCCACCATACCGGGCACTTTTTCCCCTTCCCTGCCCCCCCCCCATACCGGGCACTTTCTCCCCCTTCCTGCCCCCCCATACTGGGCACTAACCCCACCTTCCTGCCCCCCCCCATACCGGGCCCTTTCACCCCCTTCCTGCCCAGGCCAATTCTGTCACACTTTGAATGACAATTGCGCGGTCATGCTACACTGCACCCAAATTACATTTTTATCATTTTTTTCACACACATAGAGCTTTCTTTGGGTGGAATTTAATCACCTCTGGGGGGGGGGGGGGGTTATTTTTTACATAAAAAGGAAAAAATACAGACAATTTTGAAAAAAAAAGTTTTTCTTAATTTCTGTCACTTATGGGCGGCACTGATAGGCAGCACAGACAAGCAGGCACTGATGGGCACTGACTGGCATCACTAATGGGCTCTGATTTCCTGTCCCGGACTTCCTGCTGAGGAGGAGCTGCTGATTGGCTCTGACAGTGAGAGGCGGGGAGAGACTTCCTCATTTACATGTGACCGGCTGTGATTGGACACCGCCTATCACATGGGTAAAGAGCGGGCATTGTGACTGACGATAGATTTACATGAGAATTTACGATGAACCCAATAGCCATTTATATAGGGGGAGGGCTGAGATCTGGGGGCCCCTCTGTCAGAATCACAAAATGAGAAATCCGGGAAATAGAGAGAAATGACTAAATCTACCGGAGGAAACGGGAACTATAGACGTGTGTGATGGGGGGGGGGGGAAGGGGAGGAGTTAATGTATAACCCCCCCCATTGATCTCACCCATCAGGAATCTGTTATATGCAGACCTCATTCATCACTGAAGGTGCAGACAGACCGCGCTGTCACTTCACTGAGCTCTGCATGTAAAGTACACAGCGACCCATTCATCATCGTCACCAACACAGCGATTATCCAGTGTCTGCGCCTGAGACCGAGCAAATACCCCGCCGACCCCCGACCCCGACCATGTGTGACAGAGATAGGTACCCCCCACCGTGTGTGACAGAGATAGGTACCCCCCACCGTGTGTGACAGAGATAGGTACCCCCCACCATGTGTGACAGAGATAGATACCCCCCACCATGTGTGACAGAGATAGGTACCCCCCACCATGTGTGACAGAGATAGGTACCCCCCACCGTGTGTGACAGAGATAGGTACCCCCGACTGTGTGTGACAGAGATAGGTACCCCCCACCGTGTGTGACAGAGATAGGTACCCCCCACCATGTGTGACAGAGATAGGTACCCCCCACCATGTGTGACAGAGATAGGTACCCCCCACCATGTGTGACAGAGATAGGTACCCCAGACCATGTGTGACAGAGATCTCATGTCTTCCCTGGCAGTGCTCCCCCTCCATATCTCCCTTGGCGGTGCCCCCCTATGTCTCCCTGGCAGTGCCCCCCTCTGTCTCCCTGGCAGTGCCCCCCATAACTCCCCTGGCAGTGCCCCCCCTCTATCTCTCCCTGCCAGTGCCCCCTCTATGTTTCCCTGCCAATGCCCCCCGTCTATGTCTCCCTGGCAGTGCCACCCTCTATGTCTCCCTGGCAGTGCCCCCTCTATGTCTCCCTGGCAGTGCCCCCTCTATGTCTCCCCTGGCAGTGCCCCCTCTATGTCTCCCTGGCAGTGTCCCCCTCTATGACTTCCTGGCAGTGCCCCCCTCTATGTCTCCCTGGCAGTGTCCCCCTCTATGACTTCCTGGCAGTGCCCCCCTCTATGTCTCCCTGGCAGTGCCCCCTCTATGTCTCCCTGGCAGTGCCCCCCTCTATGTCTCCCTGGCAGTGCCCCCTCTATGTCTCCCTGGCAGTGCCCCCTCTATGTCTCCCTGGCAGTGTCCCCATCTATGACTTCCTGGCAGTGCCCCCTCTATGTCTCCCTGGCAGTGTCCCCTCTATGTCTCCCTGGCAGTGCCCCCTCTATGTCTCCCTGGCAGTGTCCCCCTTTATGACTCCCTGGCAGTGTCCCCTCTATGTCTCCCTGGCAGTGCCCCCTCTATGTCTCCCTGGCAGTGCCCCCTCTATGTCTCCCTGGCAGTGTCCCCCTCTATGACTTCCTGGCAGTGCCCCCCTCTATGTCTCCCTTGGCAGTGCCCCCTCTATGTCTCCCTGGCAGTGCCCCCTCTATGTCTCCCCTGGCAGTGCTCCCTCTATGTCTCCCTGGCAGTGCCCCCTCTATGTCTCCCTGGCAGTGCCCCCCTCTATGTCCCCCTGGCAGTGCCCCCTCTATGTCTCCCTGGCAGTGCCCCCTCTATGTCTCCCTGGCAGTGCCCCCTCTATGTCTCCCTGGCAGTGCCCCCTCTATAAAACAATAAGCTGTGACCACCTTTCTCCTGCACTTGGTATCCAAACCCCCCGACCACACTCCTCACGGGACTCGCACCTGGCTTCTCAGATGGGTAAGGTCTTGCTGCCCATAACGGACTGGGGTAGTCCACCGATACTGAAGGCAAAGAAAACAAAGAAAGGGGGCACCGACCTAGCGCATTATCCTCAATAACAGGCTTTAATCGTGTAACATTTAAGAATGGCTACTCACAGACATAGATGAAAATGTATCACATCGAGCTAGATTGCTCAAATGTCCGGGTTAGTCCATATAATCGTCCATAACCGATGAGATGACGGCTGACGCATTTCGAGGCCTAGCCTCTTCCTCAGAGCCACTGTCTCATGGCTAACTCCTTGGTAAAAGTAGTAATGTGGTGATCAAGTCCCCTCCCTCAGGTGTGAGAATCCCCTCCCCCGGGGGAGTGGCCAGAGCACCACATCCCTTCCTCTCGTGACACCATTGATGATAATCCTCCAATGGGGAAGCATAGAGTAGCATAAATCGATCATGCAGATAAAATACAATGCAAGGAAAATAGATACGTATAAATAAAAACATATAGATAAAAACCAATCGAGGCTAATACCAAAACGGATAAGACAAATGAATCAATACACACCATGGCATTGTATGTTCTCTTCAGACTGACAATGGAGGGCAGCTAGTATATTACCTGATCCATAGTCTCCCCCTTGATTACCTTTGCAGATCTTCACTATACTGTGGCATCAAGTGTGGTCCGGGCCATATCCCTATCCATAAGTGGTGATTGTCCTTCCCCTCCCCATAGTACCCACTCTATGTCTCCCCTGGCAGAGCCCCCCTCTGTGTCTCCCTGGCAGTGCCCCCTCTATGTCTCCCCTGGCAGTGCCCCCCTCTGTGTCTCCCTGGCAGTGCCCCCCTCTATGTCTCCCCTGGCAGTGCCCCCCTCTGTGTCTCCCTGGCAGTGCCCCCTCTATGTCTCCCCTGGCAGTGCCCCCCTCTGTGTCTCCCTGGCAGTGCCCCCCTCTATGTCTCCCCTGGCAGTGCCCCCCTCTATGTCTCCCCTGGCAGTGCCCCCTCTATGTCTCCCCTGGCAGTGCCCCCTCTATGTCTCCCCTGGCAGAGCCCCCCTCTGTGTCTCCCTGGCAGTGCCCCCCTCTATGTCTCCCCTGGCAGTGCCCCCCTCTATGTCTCCCCTGGCAGTGCCCCCTCTATGTCTCCCCTGGCAGTGCCCCCTCTATGTCTCCCCTGGCAGAGCCCCCCTCTGTGTCTCCCTGGCAGTGCCCCCTCTATGTCTCCCCTGGCAGAGCCCCCCTCTGTGTCTCCCTGGCAGTGCCCCCTCTATGTCTCCCCTGGCAGTGCCCCCCTCTATGTCTCCCCTGGCAGTGCCCCCCTCTATGTCTCCCTGGCAGTGCCCCCTCTATGTCTCCCCTGGAAGTGCCCCCCTCTATGTCTCCCCTGGCAGTGCCCCCCTCTGTGTCTCCCTGGCAGTGCCCCCTCTATGTCTCCCCTGGCAGTGCCCCCCTCTATGTCTCCCCTGGCAGTGCCCCCCTCTATGTCTCCCTGGCAGTGCCCCCTCTATGTCTCCCCTGGAAGTGCCCCCCTCTATGTCTCCCCTGGCAGTGCCCCCTCTGTGTCTCCCTGGCAGTGCCCCCCTCTATGTCTCCCCTGGCAGTGCCCCCTCTATGTCTCCCTGGCAGTGTCCCCTTTTATGACTCCCTGGCAGTGCCCCCCCTCTATTTCTCCCTGGCAGTGCCACCCTTTATGTCTCCCTGGCAGTGCCACCCCCTATGTCTCCCTGGCAGTGCCCCCCTCTATGTCTCCCTGGCAGTGCCCCCCTCTATGTCTCCCCTGGCAGTGCCCCCTCTATGTTTTCCTGGCAGTGCCCCCCTCTATGTCTCCCTGGCAGTGTCCCCCTCTATGTCTCCCTGGCAGTGCCCCCTCTATGTTTTCCTGGCAGTGTCCCCCTCTATGTTTTCCTGGCAGTGCCCCCCTCTATGTCTCCCTGGCAGTGCCCCCAATGCTCTTTGTTGGTAAATGCTTTAGATTTTCAGGATTTTCCTCCCATTGACTTCAATGGGGTTCACATAAAAGTTTGCAGATTTGTAGACGTGTTTGCAGAATCCCATCTAATCAGATCTTCCCGTCACTAATCTCCAGCTAATGTGACACAAATGGGGCACACGGGCCGCCCACCATCCCCTGACTGCAGACATGAAGGAGGAGGAGGGGGTGGGGAGGGATTTTTTGTGAAGTAAGTCTGCGTCGTGCCAATTAAAGGCGAGGAAGGTATGAATAGTTAATGAGCGTTGTGCATGGCGGGGAGCCGTCTTGTGGTTTAGCGATTCGCTGTCTCTGATAATCGCATTTCTTGGAATTTCTCCTCTTTTTCAGCAGCTTGCAGGACCAGAAGGAGGAACTGCAGAAACGTTTGTCCTACACGACGCACAAACTGGAGATGTTGGAGAGCGAATTCGATTCCACCCGCCAATACCTGGAGACGGAGCTGAGGAGGGCGCAGGAGGAGCTGGAGAAAGTCACCGAGAAGCTGCGCAGGTCAGTGATAGGCAGATCCACTTCTGGGTGGGCGGAGTCTGGAATCATTACAAGACCTCCCACACAACAGCAGGCTCTAATGACATGAAACACCCACAATGCTCCTGATAGACCGACCGACCAAAACCAGAGACAGCCAGGAAGCTATAGAGAAACCAGAGACAGCCAGGAAGCTAGCAATTCCAGGACAGCCGACACATCTCTCATCTGATAGGTGTTAGGGTGAAGCTCAACTCCACATCAAACGAGCCCCTCCCTACTGGAACCCCCCTCCCCCATTGGAGCACCCCTACATTCCTTTCTTTTTTATATGATTACATGGCGATTTTTGGAGCAATCTCCCAACCAGTCACTTAATGTCCTGGGGGTCCCTTTTCTTCTGGGTGGTCCTATAAGATCTCAAAGACAACGGGATGTAATGATGTGAGTGCTGTTCTGCTCAGCATTCTCCTCCCCTGAGGATTGCCACCTTTTCTTCAAGTCAAACCCGAACACTTTAGCGGTACACAGAAAGTGAGTCCACAGAGTTTCCCTTTTGCACCTGAATCCGCAGAGTTCCCTTTTTGCACCTGAAACCGCAGAGTTCCCCTTTTGCATCTGAATCTGCAGAGTTCCCCTTTTGCATCTGAATCTGCAGAGTTCCCCTTTCGCATCTGAATCCGCAAAGTTCCCCTTTCGTATCTGAATCCGCAGAGTTCCCCTTTCGTATCTGAATCCGCAGAGTTCCCCTTTCGTATCTGAATCCGCAGAGTTCCCCTTCCGTATCTGAATCCGTAGAGTTCCCCTTTTCGCATCTGAATCCGCAGGGTTCCCCTTTTCGCATCTGAATCCGCAGAGTTCCCCTTTTACATCTGAATCCGCAGAGTTCCCCTTTTACATCTGAATCTGCAGAGTTCCCCTTTTACATCTGAATCTGCAGAGTTCCCCTTTCGCATCTGAATCTGCAGAGTTCCCCTTTCGCATCTGAATCCGCAAAGTTCCCCTTTCGTATCTGAATCCGCAGAGTTCCCCTTTCGCATCTGAATCCGCAGAGTTCCCTTACACAGCAGATTCTGATGTATGGGAGAACTCTGATGTACAGAGGACTCTGATGTAAGGGGGAACACTGTTACCTCTGGTGTAAAGAGGAACTCTGATGTAAGGGGAAACACTGAGAACTCTGATGTAAGGAGGAACACTGGGGACTCTGACATAAGGGATGCTCTGGGAACCCTGATTTGAAGGGAACACTGAGAACTCTGATGAACATAGAGGACTCTGATGTAAGGGGGAACACTGCGGCCTCTGGTGTAAAGGGGAACTCTGATGTAGGGGTCGCTCTGAAAACACTGATTTACCTTAGTGTACTAAGAGGCAGGCGAGAGAAGGGGGGAGGGGGAGTCAAAGGTAGGGATGAATGGTGAGCTCACTCACCCCTTGGCAGTCAGCACCTCTCATCCCTCTGTCCAAGTATACCACGTCCACAGCCACCCCTCTGTCCAAGTATACCACGTCCACAGCCACATCTCTGTCCAAGTATACCACGTCCACAGCCACATCTCTGTCCAGAAGTACCAGGTCCAAAGCCACCCCTCTGTTCAAGTATACCATGTCCACAGCCACCCCTCTGTCCAGAAGTACCAGGTCCAAAGCCACCCCTCTGTCCAAGTATACCACGTCCAAAGCCACCCCTCTGTCCAAGTATACCACGTCCACAGCCCCCCCTCTGTCCAAGTATACCACGTCCACAGCCCCCCCTCTGTCCAAGTATACCACGTCCACAGCCACCCCTCTGTCCAAGTACACCCCGTCCACAGCCACCCCTCTGTCCAAGTATACCACGTCCACAGCCACTCCTCTGTCCAAGTATACCACGTCCACAGCCACCCCTCTGTCCAAGTATTCCACGTCCACAGCCGTCCCTCCGTCCAAGTATACCACGTCGACAGTCACACCTCTGTCCAAGTATACCACGTCCACAGCCACTCCTCTGTCCAAGTATACCACGTCCACAGCCCCCCCTCTGTCCAAGTATACCACGTCCACAGCCACCCCTCTGTCCAAGTACACCCCGTCCACAGCCACCCCTCTGTCCAAGTATACCACGTCCACAGCCACCCCTCTGTCCAAGTATTCCACGTCCACAGCCGTCCCTCCGTCCAAGTATACCACGTCAACAGTCACACCTCTGTCCAAGTATACCACGTCCACAGCCACCCCTCTGTCCAAGTATACCACGTCCACAGCCACCCCTCTGTCCCAGTATACCACATCCACAGCCACCCCTCTGTCCAAGTATACCACATCCACAGCCCCCCCTCTGTCCAAGTATACCACATCCACAGCCCCCCCTCTGTCCAAGTATACCACATCCACAGCCCCCCCCCTCTGTCCAAGTATACCACGTCCACAGCCACATCTCTGTCCAGAAGTACCAGGTCCAAAGCCATCCCTCTGTTCAAGTATACCACGTCCACAGCCACCCCTCGTTCCAAGTATACCACGTCCACAGCCACCCCTCTGTCCAAGTACACCCCGTCCACAGCCACCCCTCTGTCCAAGTATACCACTTCCACAGCCACCCCTCTGTCCAAGTATACCACGTCCGCAGCCACCCCTCTGTCCAAGTATACCACGTCCACAGCCACCCCTCTGTCCCAGTATACCACGTCCACAGCCACCCCTCTGTCCCAGTATACCAAATCCACAGCCACCCCTCTGTCCAAGTATACCACGTCCACAGCCACCCCTCTGTCAAAGTATACCACGTCCACAGCCCCCCCTCTGTCCAAGTATACCACGTCCACAGCCCCCCCTCTGTCCAAGTATACCACGTCCACAGCCACCCCTCTGTCCCAGTATACCATATTCACAGCCACCCTTCTGTCCAAGTGTACCACATTCACAGCCACCCCTCAGTCCAAGTATACCACGTCCACAGCCACCCCTCTGTCCAAGTGTACCACATTCACAGCCACCCTTCTTTCCATGTATACCATGTCCACAGCCACCCTTCTGTCCAAGTATACCACGTCCACAGCCACCCCTCTGTCCAAGTATACCACATCCACAGCCCCCCCTCTGTCCAAGTATACCACGTCCACAGCCAGCCCTCAGTCCAAGTATACCACGTCCACAGCCACCCCTCTGTCCAAGTATACCACATCCCACAGCCACCCCTCTGTCCAAGTATACCATGTCCACAGGCAACCCTCTGTCCAAGTATTCCACGTCCACAGCCGTCCCTTTGTCCAAGTATACCACGTCCACAGCTGTCCCTCTGTCCAAGTATACCACGTCCACAGCCACCCCTCTGTCCAAGTATACCACGTCCACAGCCGTCCCTCTGTCTAAGTATACCACGTCTACAGCCGTCCCTCTGTCCAAGTACACCACGTCCACAGCCACCCCTCTGTCCAAGTACACCCCGTCCACAGCCACCCCTCTGTCCAAGTATACCACTTCTACAGCCACCCCTCTGTCCAAGTATACCACGTCCGCAGCCACCCCTCTGTCCAAGTATACCACGTCCACAGCCACCCCTCTGTCCCAGTATACCACGTCCACAGCCACCCCTCTGTCCCAGTATACCAAATCCACAGCCACCCCTCTGTCCAAGTATACCACGTCCACAGCCACCCCTCTGTCAAAGTATACCACGTCCACAGCCCCCCCTCTGTCCAAGTATACCACGTCCACAGCCCCCCCTCTGTCCAAGTATACCACGTCCACAGCCACCCCTCTGTCCCAGTATACCATATTCACAGCCACCCTTCTGTCCAAGTGTACCACATTCACAGCCACCCCTTAGTCCAAGTATACCACGTCCACAGCCACCCCTCTGTCCAAGTGTACCACATTCACAGCCACCCTTCTTTCCATGTATACCATGTCCACAGCCACCCTTCTGTCCAAGTATACCACGTCCACAGCCACCCCTCTGTCCAAGTATACCACATCCACAGCCCCCCCTCTGTCCAAGTATACCACGCCCACAGCCAGCCCTCAGTCCAAGTATACCACGTCCACAGCCAGCCCTCAGTCCAAGTATACCACGTCCACAGCCACCCCTCTGTCCAAGTATACCACATCCCACAGCCACCCCTCTGTCCAAGTATACCATGTCCACAGGCAACCCTCTGTCCAAGTATTCCACGTCCACAGCCGTCCCTTTGTCCAAGTATACCACGTCCACAGCCGTCCCTCTGTCCAAGTATACCACGTCCACAGCCACCCCTCTGTCCAAGTATACCACGTCCACAGCCGTCCCTCTGTCTAAGTATACCACGTCTACAGCCGTCCCTCTGTCCAAGTACACCACGTCCACAGCCACCCCTCTGTCCAAGTATACCAAGTCCACAGCCACCCCTCTGTCCAAGTATTCCACGTCCACAGCCACCCCTCTGTCCAAGTATACCACATCCACAGCCACCCCTCTGTCCAAGTATACCACGTCCACAGCCACCCCTCTGTCCAAGTATACCACGTCCGCAGCCACCTCTCTGTCCAAGTATACCACGTCCACAGCCACCCCTCTGTCCAAGTATACCATGTCCACAGCCACCCCTCTGTCCAAGTATACCATGTCCACAGCCACCCCTCTGTCCAAGAATACCACATCCACAGCCATCCCTCTGTCCAAGTATACCACGTCCACAGCCACCCCTCTGTCCAAGTATACCACATCCGCAGCCACCCCTCTGTCCAAGTATACCACATCCACAGCCACCCCTCTGTCCAAATATACCACGCCCACAGCCACCCCTCTATCCAAGTATACCACGTCCGCAGCCACCCCTCTGTCCAAGTATACCACGTCCACAGCCACCCCTCTATCCAAGTATACCACGTCCACAGCCACCCCACTATCCAAGTATACCACGTCCGCAGCCACCCCTCTGTCCAAGTATACCACGTCCACAGCCACCCCTCTGTCCAAGTGTACCACGTCCACAGCCACCCCTCTGTCCAAGAATACCACATCCACAGCCATCCCTCTGTCCAAGTATACCACGTCCACAGCCACCCCTCTGTCCAAGTATACCACATCCGCAGCCACCCCTCTGTCCAAGTATACCACATCCACAGCCACCCCTCTGTCCAAATATACCACGCCCACAGCCACCCCTCTATCCAAGTATACCACGTCCGCAGCCACCCCTCTGTCCAAGTATACCACGTCCACAGCCACCCCTCTATCCAAGTATACCACGTCCACAGCCACCCCTCTATCCAAGTATACCACGTCCGCAGCCACCCCTCTGTCCAAGTATACCACGTCCACAGCCACCCCTCTTTCCAAGTATACCACGTCCACAGCCACCCCTCTGTCCAAGTAGTCCCCGGCATAGTATATTATGGGATGTCCTCCTGTGTATAGGACAGTGTGGATACATTGTAGTCCCCGGTATAGTATATCATGGGATGTCCTGTGTATTGGACAGGTTGGATACATTGTGGTCCCCGGTATAGTATATTATGGGATGTCCTGTGTATAGGACAGTGTGGATACATTGTAGTCCCCGGTATAGTATACATAGTTACATAGCTAGTGAGGTTGAAAAAAGACATCAGTCCTTCCAGTTCAACCTATGATGTGTGTGTTTGCTTTTAACCGTACATTGTATACCCCTGTATGTTGTACATTGTATACCCCTGTATGTTGTACATTGTATACCCCTGTATATTGTACATTGTATACTCCCTGTATGTTGTACATTGTATACCCCTGTATATTGTACATTGTATACCCCCTGTATATTGTACATTGTATACTCCCTGTATGTTGTACATTGTATATCCCTGTATGTTGTACATTGTATACCCCTGTATGTTGTACATTGTATACCCCTGTATGTTGTACATTGTATACCCCTGTATGTTGTGGTCTTTAAGGTGTCCATCTAATAGTTTTTTTGAAACTATCGATGCTCCCTGCTGATACGACTGCTTGTGGAAGAGAATTCCACATCCTTACCGCTCTTACAGTGAAGAACCCCTTACGTACTTTAAGGTTAAACCGTTTTTCCTCTAGTTTTAGTGAGTGGCCACGTGTCTTATTGTATTCCCTTACTCTGAATAGTTTGTTCCTTATGCTAGGGTCGCCAGTACAGTATTTGTACATTGATATCATATCCCCCCTCAATCGTCTTTTCTCCAGAGAGAATAGGTTCAGTGCTTGTAGTCTTTCCTCATAGCCGATGTCCTCCATTCCCCTAATTATTTTTGTTGCCCTTCTCTGGACTCTTTCCAGTTCCAGCACATCCTTCCTGAGGACCGGTGCCCAGAACTGGACAGCATACTCCAGATGTGGCCGGACCAGAGTCTTGTATAGTGGAAGAATAATCTCTTTATTTCTGGAGTGAATCCCCTTTTTTATACAACCCAGTATTCTGTTGGCTTTGCTTGCGGCGGCTTGGCATTGCATGCCACTGCCAAGTCTGTTGTCTACCAGTACCCCCAGGTCCCTTTCCATCCTAGACTCCCCCAGAGGTTCCCCCCCTAGTGAGTAGCTTGCTTTCTGGTTTCTGGCCCCCAAGTGCATTACTTTACATTTTTCAACATTAAATCTCATCTGCCATGTAGTTGCCCACCCCCCCCCCCATTATTTTGTTCAGGTTCGCTTGCAAGGTTTCCACATCCTGCATAGAAGATATTGGCATGCCTAATTTAGTATCATCTGCAAATACTGAGATTGTACTAGATATCCCCTCCTCTAGATCATTTATGAATAAATTAAACAGGATTGGTCCCAGGACAGAACCCTGGGGGACCCCACTTTCCACTCCCGCCCAATCCGAGTACTCCCCATTAATCACCACCCTCTGTACTCTCCCCTGGAGCCAGTTCTCTATCCAGGTACTCGCCTTATGGTCCATACCTACCTTCCTTAGTTTGTACAGTAAGCGTTTGTGGGGAACAGTGTCAAAGGCCTTTGCAAAGTCCAGATACACCACATCCACAGGCTTACCCTTATCCAGATACACCACATCCACAGACCTTCCTTTATCCAGATACACCACATCCACAGACCTTCCTTTATCCAGATACACCACATCCACAGGCCTTCCTTTATCCAGATACACCCCATCCACAGGCCTTCCTTTATCCAGATACACCACATCCACAGGCTTACCTTTATCTAGGTGGCTGCTCACTTCATCGTAGAAGGTTAATAGATTGGTTTGGCACGAACGATTTTTCATGAAACCATGCTGATTACTACTTATAATACCGTTTTCATTACTAAAGTCTTGTATGTGGCCCCTTAACAACCCCTCCAAAATTTTGCAGACTACAGATGTTAGGCTGACCGGCCTATAGTTACCCGGGATATATCTCGGCCCCTTCTTAAATATTGGTACCACGTTGGCTTTTTTCCAATCAGCTGGCACCATACCCGTCTGTAAACTATCCTTAAAGATCAAGAATAATGGTCTGGCAATCACCTGGCTGAGCTCATTAAGAACCCTCGGGTGCAAGCCATCCGGTCCCGGGGATTTATTTATGTTAAGTTTCTCTAGTTTAGCTCTAAGTCTATCCTCTGTTAGCCATGGCGGCACTTCCTGAGGTGTATTATTTAGTTCGGCCTTACAAGCTGGGTTCGTGTAGCCCCCCGATTCCTTTGTGAAGACTGAAGAGAAGAAATTATTTAACACTTCCGCCTTTTCTCTGTCCTCAGTGGCCATATTTCCTTTATCATCTTTTATGGGGCCAATGTGTTCTGGCCTCGCTTTCCTACTGTTTATATACTTAAAGAACTTCTTGGGGTTCTTTTTACTCTCCTCCGCTATATGTCTCTCGTGTTCTATTTTAGCCGCCCTGATTTCGTCTTTACATTTCTTATTACACTCTTTGTAGTGCTTAAATGCTGCCAATGACCCCTCAGTCTTGTATTTTTTGAAGGCCTTTTCTTTAGCACTAATATGCATTTTTATGTTGGAGTTTAGCCACCCAGGGTTTAGTTTTGCTCTTTTAAATTTATTTCCCTGTGGAATGCACTGGCCAATCCCCTTGTTAAGTATGCTCTTGAAGCACTCCCATTTTTCCTCCGTGTTCTTTGTTCCCAGGGTTCTATCCCATTTGATATTTTCTAGCAGCGAGCGCAGTTTAGGGAAATTGGCTCTTTTGAAATTCAGTGTCCTTATATTACCCTTGTGTTTCCTATTACTGTAATTAATACTGAAACTTATTGACCTATGGTCACTGTTCCCTAAGTTGTCCCGTATTTCTATATCCGTGAGCAGGTCTGTATTGTTGGTAATCAGTAGGTCAAGTACCGCATTGTTTCTTGTTGGTGCATTCACCATCTGACCCATGAAATTGTCCTGCAAAACATTTAGGAACTGCCGAGCCTTGGCTGAGTGCGCGGTTCCTTCTGCCCAGTCTATATCAGGATAATTAAAGTCCCCCATTATAATGACATTTCCCATCCTTGCTGCCAATCCTATCTGTAAAAGGAGGTCCGCCTCCCCCTCCTCCCTCTGGTTGGGGGGCCTATAGCATACGCCCAATATTACCTTCCCCACTGTGCCTTCCCTTTGAAGCTCTACCCATAGGGATTCTGCCTCGTCCTTAGCTCCATTATTAATATCATCCCTCATATTTACCTGTATACTGTTCTTAATATACAGACATACCCCTCCCCCTTTTTTACCTTCTCTATCTCTGCGATAAAGGGAATACCCCTGAATGGTCGCCATCCAATCATGAGAGCTGTCAAACCAAGTCTCAGTTATCCCCACAAAATCTAAGTCCTCCTCAAACATCAGCAGCTCCAGCTCTCCCATCTTGTTGGCCAGGCTTCTGGCATTGGTATACAAACCTCTTAATTTTGACCGGTTACATATATCCTCATTTGATGTTTTTAGGCTGCTCTCTTGATTTTTCCCCGTACCCATCCTGGGTTTAGGAGCTCCGAACACCCTACCGCTAATGTCCCCATTTCTGCCCTCTGAAACTTGCTTTCCACTGGCTAATTCTACATCTGTACCCTTCCCCCCATTCCCTAGTTTAAAAGCCCCTCTACCCTCCCCCCCATTCCCTAGTTTAAAAGCCCCTCTAACTTTTTGGCCATTCTCTCACCCAGTACGGCTGCACCCACCCCATTTAGGTGCAATCCGTCCCTACCAAAGAGCCGGTGACCGACTGAGAAGTTGGCCCAGTTCTCCAGGAACCCGAAACCCTCCTTACTACACCAGCTCCTCAGCCACTCGTTAACTTCCCTAATCTCCCGCTGCCTCTCTGGTGTGGCTCGAGGTACAGGTAGTATTTCGGAAAATACTACCTTGGAGGTCCTAGTCCTCAACTTAGCGCCTAAGTCCCTGAAATCGTTTAGGACTCTCCATCTTCCTCTACCTATGTCATTGGTACCCACGTGTACCATGACAGCTGGGTCTTCCCCAGCCCCACCCAATAATCTGTCCACCTGATCCGCGATGTGCCGAACCCGAGCGCCCGGGAAACAACAGACTGTTCGGCACACACGGTCTTTGTGGCAGATTACACTGTCTGCCCTTCTAATAATTGAGTCCCCTACCACCAGCACCTGTCTTCCCTTTCCCTTTCTCCCAGCCTTTTATATTATGGGATGTCCCCCTGTGTATAGGACAGTGTGTATACATTGTAGTCCCCGGCATAGTATATTATGGGATGTCCTCCTGTGTATAGGACAGTGTGGATACATTGTGGTCCCCGGTATAGTATATTATGGGATGTCCTGTGTATAGGACAGTGTGGATACATTGTAGTCCCCGGTATAGTATATTATGGGATGTCCTCCTGTGTATAGGACAGTGTGGATACATTGTGGTCCCCGGTATAGTATATTATGGGATGTCCCCCTGTGTATAGGACAGTGTGTATACATTGTGGTCCCCGGTATAGTATATTATGGGATGTCCCCCTGTGTATAGGACAGTGTGTATACATTGTGGTCCCCGGTATAGTATATTATGGAATGTCCTGTGTATAGGACAGTGTGTATACATTGTAGTCCCCGGTATAGTATATTATGGGATGTCCTCCTGTGTATAGGACAGTGTGTATACATTGTGGTCCCCGGTATAGTATATTATGGAATGTCCTGTGTATAGGACAGTGTGTATACATTGTAGTCCCCGGTATAGTATATTATGGGATGTCCTCCTGTGTATAGGACAGTGTGTATACATTGTGGTCCCCGGTATAGTATATTATGGGATGTCCCCCTGTGTATAGGACAGTGTGTATACATTGTGGTCCCCGGTATAGTATATTATGGGATGTCCCCCTGTGTATAGGACAGTGTGTATACATTGTGGTCCCCGGTATAGTATATTATGGAATGTCCTGTGTATAGGACAGTGTGTATACATTGTAGTCCCCGGTATAGTATATTATGGGATGTCCTCCTGTGTATAGGACAGTGTGGATACATTGTGGTCCCCAGTATATTATGGGATGTCCCCCTGTGTATTGGACAGAGCTGAGACAAAAATTTGCTTTATTTTATCCCCATGCGGCATTAAGCCGCCGATAAAAGTGCAAATCAATGTGAGATGTTTACGAGCGCCCCGCGCCCTCATCATCTGTCGCAGAGTCTGCGTTTATTATCTGTCCCAGGCTGCCGGGACCTTAATGATCCCCGTCTGGCGGAATTTTTCAGAGCTGACAGGCCCGTCTGTGATTCATTGTTTCTGCGGCATTTAGAATAATTGGTGGACAGAGGAACTCATTAAGGAACCAGCAAGAAGTATCGCCGCCATAACCCCGCCAGAAAGATTTCACCGCGCCGCAATGAATATTCATCATCTAAAGCAGGTTTGTCAACAGAGATTCCGCGGGGCATTTATATATCGGCTCAGCACCGAGGATTGGGTGGGAAAAGCTTAGTGCCGAGGGCGGGGCTCAGCCACAACGTCAGGGAAATGAATGACAATGTGGAACCGGATCAGAGAGGAGCACGGGGCACGGGGTTTCTGGGTAAGACAGATAACAGCGGGCGCGTCATAAACCTTTCCAATGGCTGACACCATCACTTCTCATATAAAATGGAAGTTATTATTTCTCATCGATTTTATTTCTTTTTTTTTATTTCAGAATACAAACCAATTACATGTCCCTGCAGAGAATAAACCAGGAGCTGGAGGAGAAGCTGCACCGGATGGTGAGAGAACCTTCCATGCATTTATTGCTGTCGCTGCATTTTTAGTATTTTAAACATTTTTACTACATTGGATTTGATTGTCGGGACACAAATATGGGGGCTGCCATGGCTTTTCACTGGTGCCGGTTCCAGGACTGTCACTGCCTATTGGGTCACTGACCTGGAACAAGCATGAAGACAGCAAAGTCTGAACTCCCCTGTGGCCTGCTTGTTCTGTGTCAGGGTATAGCTGGCAGCACAGAGCCTGTACACAAGTCAGATACAACCCCTGTATATATCTGTGCTAACAGGCTGACTCACTGAGCAAACCGCAAAATATATACAGGAGAAATAAATCTGATTTGTAATATAGGGGGGCACTGAGAAAACACAGACCGGACTTTCCTCTACTGTAGATAAAGCAGTACAGCTTGGTCACCTCCCCGCCCCCATCCTGTGATTGGCCTGGGAAGGAGCAGCAGAACACTGATTAGTTATCCCTCTGCTCTGTATGCGGCACACTTGATTTTCTTTGCTAATATCCGCTATACAAAGAGTTATAAGAAGCCGATACCAAGACACGGTCAGGTCATTTTGTATTTAATAATCTCCTGAGATAAATTCCTGCCACAAAAAGTAAGAAAATGCTGCAATGTTTTACTGAAGACGTATCAGTTGGAGAACATTTCTCTCTGCTTAGAGCTCACTTTTAAAGGATAAATATTTTGTCCCCCCCCTCCATCCTCATAGCACCCCCCCCCTCCATCCTCATAGCACCCCCCCCCCCTCCATCCTCATAGCACCCCCCCCTCCATCCTCATAGCACCCCCCCCCTCCATCCTCATAGCACCCCCCCCCCTCCATCCTCATAGCACCCCCCCTCCATCCTCATAGCACCCCCCCCTCCATCCTCATAGCACCCCCCCCCTCCATCCTCATAGCACCCCCCCCCCCTCCATCCTCATAGCACCCCCCCCTCCATCCTCATAGCATCCTCCATAGTGTTGGGCTGCTTGTGTGTCTTTGCATTGTGGTGATGCACATTTCCCGCACCTTACCGCAATACACAGCACATGTGCGCTTCAACGTATGCTTCAATGTGCGCTTCAATGTGTGCTTCAATGTGCGCTTCAATGTGCGCTTCAATGTGTGCTTCAATGTGTGCTTCAATGTGTGCTTCAATGTGTGCTTCAATGTGTGCTTCAATGTGTGCTTCAACGTGCGCTTCAATGTGTGCTTCAATGTGTGCTTCAACGTGCGCTTCAATGTGTGCTTCAATGTACTCTTCAATGTGTGCTTCAATGTGCTCTTCAATGTGTGCTTCAATGTGTGCTTCAATGTGTGCTTCAATGTGTGCTTCAATGTGTGCTTCAACGTGCGCTTCAATGTGTGCTTCAATGTGTGCTTCAACGTGCGCTTCAATGTGTGCTTCAATGTACTCTTCAATGTGTGCTTCAATGTGCGCTTCAATGTGCGCTTCAATGTGTGCTTCAATGTGTGCTTCAATGTGTGCTTCAATGTGTGCTTCAACGTGCGCTTCAATGTGTGCTTCAATGTGTGCTTCAATGTGTGCTTCAATGTGTGCTTCAATGTGTGCTTCAATGTGTGCTTCAATGTGTGCTTCAACGTGCGCTTCAATGTGTGCTTCAATGTACTCTTCAATGTGTGCTTCAATGTGCTCTTCAATGTGTGCTTCAACGTATGCTTCAATGTGCACTTCAATGTGCGCTTCAATGTGTGCTTCAATGTGCACTTCAATGTGCGCTTCAATGTGTGCTTCAATGTGTGCTTCAATGTGTGCTTCAATGTGCGCTTCAATGTGCGCTTCAATGTGTGCTTCAATGTGTGCTTCAATGTGCGCTTCAATGTGCGCTTCAATGTGCGCTTCAATGTGTGCTTCAATGTGTGCTTCAATGTGTGCTTCAATGTGTGCTTCAATGTGTGCTTCAACGTGCGCTTCAATGTGTGCTTCAATGTACTCTTCAATGTGTGCTTCAATGTGCTCTTCAATGTGCTTCAATGTGTGCTTCAATGTGCTCTTCAATGTGCTTCAATGTGTGCTTCAACGTATGCTTCAATGTGCACTTCAATGTGCTCTTCAATGTGTGCTTCAACGTATGCTTCAATGTGTGCTTCAATGTGCACTTCAATGTGCGCTTCAATGTGTGCTTCAATGTGTGCTTCAATGTGTGCTTCAATGTGTGCTTCAATGTGTGCTTCAATGTGTGCTTCAACGTGCGCTTCAATGTGTGCTTCAATGTACTCTTCAATGTGTGCTTCAACGTATGCTTCAATGTGCGCTTCAATGTGTGCTTCAATGTGCGCTTCAATGTGTGCTTCAATGTGTGCTTCAATGTGCTTCAATGTGTGCTTCAATGTGCTTCAATGTGTGCTTCAATGTGCGCTTCAATGTGTGCTTCAACGTATGCTTCAATGTGCACTTCAATGTGCGCTTCAATGTGTGCTTCAATGTGTGCTTCAATGTGTGCTTCAATGTGTGCTTCAACGTGCGCTTCAATGTGTGCTTCAATGTACTCTTCAATGTGTGCTTCAATGTGCTCTTCAATGTGTGCTTCAACGTATGCTTCAATGTGCGCTTCAATGTGTGCTTCAATGTGCTTCAATGTGTGCTTCAATGTGCGCTTCAATGTGCTTCAATGTGCGCTTCAATGTGCTTCAATGTGCTCTTCAATGTGCGCTTCAGTGTGTGCTTCAATGTGCTTCAATGTGTGCTTTAATGTGCTTCAATGTGTGCTTCAATGTGTGCTTCAATGTGCTTCAATGTGTGCTTCAATGTGTGCTTCAATGTGCTTCAATGTGTGCTTCAATGTGTGCTTCAATGTGCTTCAATGTGTGCTTCAATGTGCTCTTCAATGTGCGCTTCAATGTGTGCTTCAATGTGTGCTTCAATGTGCTCTTCAATGTGCGCTTCAATGTGTGCTTCAATGTGTGCTTCACTGTGTGCTTCAATGTGCTCTTCAGTGTGTGCTTCAATGTGCTTCAATGTGCTCTTCAATGTGCTCTTCAATGTGCGCTTCAGTGTGTGCTTCAATGTGTGCTTCAATGTGTGCTTCAATGTGTGCTTCAATGTGCTTCAATGTGTGCTTCAATGTGTGCTTCAATGTGCTTCAATGTGCTCTTCAATGTGTGCTTCAATGTGTGCTTCAATGTGCTTCAATGTGTGCTTCAATGTGTGCTTCAATGTGTGCTTCAATGTGCTTCAATGTGCTTCAATGTGTGCTTCAATGTGCTCTTCAATGTGTGCTTCAATGTGCTCTTCAATGTGCTCTTCAATGTGTGCTTCAATGTGCTTCAATGTGTGCTTCAATGTGCTTCAATGTGTGCTTCAATGTGCTTCAATGTGTGCTTCAATGTGCTCTTCAATGTGTGCTTCAATGTGCTTCAATGTGTGCTTCAATGTGCTTCAATGTGTGCTTCAATGTGCTTCAATGTGTGCTTCAATGTGCTTCAATGTGCTCTTCAATGTGCTCTTCAATGTGTGCTTCAATGTGCTCTTCAATGTGTGCTTCAATGTGTGCTTCAATGTGTGCTTCAATGTGCTTCAATGTGTGCTTCAATGTGCTTCAATGTGCTCTTCAATGTGCTCTTCAATGTGTGCTTCAATGTGTGCTTCAGTGTGTGCTTCAATGTGTGCTTCAATGTGCTTCAATGTGTGCTTCAATGTGCTTCAATGTGTGCTTCAATGTGCTTCAATGTGCTTCAATGTGCTCTTCAATGTGCTCTTCAATGTGTGCTTCAATGTGTGCTTCAATGTGTGCTTCAATGTGTGCTTCAATGTGCTTCAATGTGTGCTTCAATGTGCTTCAATGTGTGCTTCAATGTGCTTCAATGTGCTTCAATGTGCTCTTCAATGTGCTCTTCAATGTGTGCTTCAATGTGTGCTTCAATGTGTGCTTCAATGTGTGCTTCAATGTGCTTCAATGTGCTTCAATGTGCTCTTCAATGTGCTCTTCAATGTGTGCTTCAATGTGCGCTTCAATGTGTGCTTCAACGTATGCTTCAATGTGTGCTTCAATGTGCTCTTCAATGTGTGCTTCAATGTGCTTCAATGTGCTCTTCAATGTGCTCTTCAATGTGCGCTTCACTGTGGTGCCATTTATTAAGAAGAGCAATTCAAGTCAAAACTACACTCAGTGTTTCTGGACCCCGCTGCAGCACGCCACGCCCTTCAATGTGCAGCACACCCCAGAGAACACGCCCTTCAGTGTGCAGCACACCCCAGAGAACACGCCCTTCAATGTGCAGCACACCCCAGAGAACACGCCCTTCAGTGTGCAGCACACCGCAGAGAACACGCCCTTCAATGTGCAGCACACCCCAGAGCATACACACTTCAATGTGCAGCACACCCCAGAGAACACGCCCTTCAATGTGCAGCACACCCCAGAGAACACGCCCTTCAATGTGCAGCACACCCAAGAGAACACGCCCTTCAATGTGCAGCACATCCCAGAGCATACACACTTCAATGTGCAGCACACCCCAGAGAACACGCCCTTCAATGTGCAGCACACCCCAGAGAACACACCCTTCAATGTGCAGCACACCCCAGAGAACACGCCCTTCAATGTGCAGCACACCCAAGAGAACACGCCCTTCAATGTGCAGCACATCCCAGAGCATACACACTTCAATGTGCAGCACACCCCAGAGAACACGCCCTTCAATGTGCAGAACACCCCAGAGAACACGCCCTTCAATGTGCAGCACACCCGAAAGAACACGCCCTTCAATGTGCAGTACACCCCAAAGAACACACCCTTCAATGTGCAGCACACCCCAGAGAACACGCCCTTCAATGTGCAGCACACCCCAGAGAACACGCCCTTCAATGTACCCCAGAGAACACGCCCTTCAATGTGCAGCACACCCCAGAGAACACGCCCTTCAATGTGCAGTACACCCCAGAGAACACGCCCTTCAATGTGCAGCACACCCGAAAGAACACGCCCTTCAATGTGCAGTACACCCCAAAGAACACACCCTTCAATGTGCAGCACACCCCAGAGAACACGCCCTTCAATGTGCAGCACACCCCAGAGAACACATCCTTCAATGTGCAGCACACCCCAGAGAACACGCCCTTCAATGTGCAGTACACCCCAGAGAACACACCCTTCAATGTGCAGCACACCCCAGAGAACACGCCCTTCAATGTGCAGTACACCCCAGAGAACACATCCTTCAATGTGCAGCACACCCCAGAGAACACGCCCTTCAATGTGCAGCACACCCCAGAGAACACGCCCTTCAATGTGCAGTACACCCCAGAGAACACATCCTTCAATGTGCAGCACACCCCAGAGAACACGCCCTTCAATGTGCAGCACACCCCAGAGAAAACGTCCTTCAATGTGCAGCACACCCCAGAGAACACGCCCTTCAATGTGCAGCACACCCAAGAGAACACGCCCTTCAATGTGCAGCACACCACAGGGAATACGCCCTTCAATGTGCAGCACACCGCAGGGAACACGCCCTTCAATGTGCAGCACACCCCAGAGAACACGCCCTTCAGTGTGCAGCACACCCCAGAAAACACGCCCTTCAGTGTGCAGCACACCCCAGAGAACACGCCCTTCAGTGTGCAGCACACCCCAGAGAACACGCCCTTCAATGTGCAGCACACCCCAGAGAACACGCCCTTCAATGTGCAGCACACCCCAGAGCATACACACTTCAATGTGCAGCACACCCCAGAGAACACGCCCTTCAATGTGCAGCACACCCAAGAGAACACGCCCTTCAATGTGCAGCACACCCAAGAGAACACGCCCTTCAATGTGCAGTACACCCCAGAGAACACGCCCTTCAATGTGCAGCACACCCAAGAGAACACGCCCTTCAATGTGCAGCACACCCCAGAGAACACGCCCTTCAATGTGCAGCACACCCAAGAGAACACGCCCTTCAATGTGCAGCACACCCAAGAGAACACGCCCTTCAATGTGCAGCACATCCCAGAGCATACACACTTCAATGTGCAGCACACTACAGAGAACACGCCCTTCAATGCTCAGCACACCCCAGAGAACACACCCTTCAATGTGCAGCACACCCCAGAGAACACGCCCTTCAATGTACCCCAGAGAACACGCCCTTCATTGTGCAGCACACCCAAGAGAACAGGCCCTTCAATGTGCAGCACACCCGAAAGAACACACCCTTCAATGTGCAGCACACCCCAGAGAACACGCCCTTCAATGTGCAGTACACCCCAGAGAACACGCCCTTCAATGTGCAGTACACCCCAGAGAACACATCCTTCAATGTGCAGCACACCCCAGAGAACACGCCCTTCAATGTGCAGCACACCCCAGAGAAAACGTCCTTCAATGTGCAGCACACCCCAGAGAACACGCCCTTCAATGTGCAGCACACCCAAGAGAACACGCCCTTCAATGTGCAGCACACCCCAGAGAAAACGCCCTTCAATGTGCAGCACACCCCAGAGAACACGCCCTTCAATGTGCAGCACACCCAAGAGAACACGCCCTTCAATGTGCAGCACACCCCAGAGAACACGCCCTTCAATGTGCAGCACACCCCAGAGAACACGCCCTTCAATGTGCAGCACACCCCAGAGAACACGCCCTTCAGTGTGCAGCACACCCCAGAGAACACGCCCTTCAATGTGCAGTACACCCCAGAGAACACGCCCTTTAATGTGCAGCACACCCAAGAGAACACGCCCCCTTCAATGTGCAGCACACCCCAGAGAACACGCCCTTCAATGTGCAGCACACCCAAGAGAACACGCCCTTCAATGTGCAGCACACCCAAGAGAACACGCCCTTCAATGTGCAGCACACCCCAGAGCATACACACTTCAATGTGCAGCACACCCCAGAGAACACGCCCTTCAATGTGCAGCACACCCTAGAGAACACACCCTTCAATGTGCAGCACACCCCAGAGAACACGCCCTTCAATGTACCCCAGAGAACACGCCCTTCAATATGCAGTACACCCCAGAGAACACGCCCTTCATTGTGCAGCCCACCCAAGAGAACACGCCCTTCAATGTGCAGCACACCCCAGAGAACACGCCCTTCAGTGTGCAGCACACCCCAAAGAACACACCCTTCAATGTGCAGCACACCCCAGAGAACACGCCCTTCAATGTGCAGTACACCCCAGAGAACACGCCCTTCAATGTGCAGCACACCCCAGAGAACATGCCCTTCAATGTGCAGCACACCCCAGAGAACACACCCTTCAATGTGCAGCACACCCCAGAGAACACGCCCTTCAATGTGCAGCACACCCCAGAGACCACGCCCTTCAATGTGCAGCACACCCCAGAGAACACGCCCTTCAATGTGCAGCACACCCAAGAGAACACGCCCTTCAATGTGCAGCACACCCCAGAGAACACGCCCTTCAATGTGCAGCACACCACAGAGAACATGCCCTTCAATGTGCAGCACACCCCAGAGAACACACCCTTCAATGTGCAGCACACCCCAGAGAACACGCCCTTCAATGTGCAGCACACCCCAGAGAACACGCCCTTCAATGTGCAGCACACCACAGAGAACACGCCCTACAATGTGCAGCACACCCCAGAGAACACACCCTTCAATGTGCAGCACACCACAGAGAACACACCCTTCAATGTGCAGCACACCCCAGAGAACACGCCCTTCAATGTGCAGCACACCCCAGAGAACACGCCCTTCAATGTGCAGCACACCCCAGAGAACACGCCCTGTTATATTCTCCGTGTTGTGAGAGACACAGGACTCTGGTCTGGAACAACGGTTGTTTATTCAGGACTCACTGTACAGCATTACAGGACAGCTCTGCATATCAATACATCTCTGCATGTGTCTAAAGATGGCCACTCTGCCCCTTGACCCTTGTCATCACTCCTGGGTGGAGCCAGCCTTAAAGTGACAGTACATGTGAAACCCTTCAGGTATAACACCTTCCATCCATACCTAAAAAAAAAAAACAAAAAACAAAAAAAAAAAACAACAAAACAAGAACAGGCATAAAACAGTACTCATAATTGTCCAATACAGTCCTCCAACTCAGGAGATTTACATGGTTTCTTCCATGTCCGGATGTGAGAACAACTTCCAGGGAAGCTCCGGGGAGAAAATGGCAGCGGATCACTTTCGGCGGGCCCGTCGAAAGTCTCGTAACCGGTCTTGCATTTGAAACCGGTCAGGAGGGCGACAGCGTCGTTGAGGACGGGCACCCAGCGACTCGGGGCTGGAGGAAGCAGGGCTGGCCGGAATGGACACCGGCGGGGCCAAGAGGGGATTCCCTAGCTCAGAGGGTGAGCAGACCTCTGGTCCAGGGCTGGAGGGCTCTGTTGGAGCTGAGTTCAAAAGTTCAGAGTCTCCCCAAGCATCAGTCTCAATGCCTCCTGATCCGGTAGGAGCAGATCCTTGAGACACTGGAGGTGCAGCCGATGTCAGGGATTCGGGCAGCTGAGAACGAGGACGCAATTGGTCCGCATGCCTTCTGCAAATGGAACCATCTTCCAGGCAGACCCTATACATTTTGGGTCCCAAAGTCTCTGCGACGATAGCAGGAAGCCAACGAGTGTTGGAAGCGCCATAAGATCGGGCCCATACCTTTTGCTGGGCTGTAAACCGGGGAATCTCGTCGTGTTCGACCCTCTTGTCTTGGGACTGCCGTACATGTTCCTGGACCGTTTGAGGGCGGAGCATATCCAAAACAGTCCATGGCTGCCGACCCAAAAGAAGTTCAGCTGGAGTTTTCCCAGTGGTTGCATGTGGTGTGGTTCTGTAAGCAGAAAGGAAGGAGTCCAGCTGCTGGGGTGACAGGGACTGTTGTTTACTTGTAGCCACAGTAGCTTTGAAATAGCGTTTGAAGGTCTGTACAAACCTTTCTGCTTGACCATTTGTAGCCGGGTGGTAAGGTGCGGTCAACTTGTGTTTGATGTTGTGGGCAGTCAGGAAACCCTGAAACTCCTGGCTTGTGAATTGTGCACCGTTGTCTGTGACAATTTCTCTGGGGTATCCAAACGTAGCAGCGAGATGTAACAGTATGGAAATCGTCGCCTTAGTCGTTGGCTGAGTAACAGGAACGACCTCAGGCCACTTTGAATGGGCATCAATAATGATCAAAAAGGTGTGTCCTCTGATCGGGCCTGCAAAGTCCAAGTGTAGGCGAAACCAGGGAACCGTGGGCCAAGTCCAGGGCTGGACGCACCCTCGAGGAGGGTCTCTCGCAGTTTGTGCACATCCAGCACACGCATTCACATATGTCGTGATATCGGAGTCGAGGTTCGGCCACCACACATAGCCTCGGGCCTTTTGTTTCATACGTGTGCCCCCGGGATGACCAGTATGTAGCAATTCCAGAATGTGTCTCCGGAGGGTCTGTGGAACGATCACTCGGTCTCCCCATAAAACACAGTTGCCAGACACAGTTAATTCCAGACGCCTACGGAAGTAAGGCTCATAATCCTGTGTGACAGTTGCAGGCCAACCGTAACGTACCCAGGAGAGTATTGTCTTAAGGAAGGTATCCTTGGCTGTATGGGCTGCTACTTCCCCGGAAGACAGAAAGGACAGGCTGGTGTAACGACAACTCTTGACAGGTGGAGAAGAGTCTGTTAATGTCCTTGTCAGACGGGACATGGCGTCTGCATTAGCGTTGGCATCATGGCTGCGATACTGGATTTTGTAGTTATATGCTCCCAAGAATAGGGCATAGCGTTGAAGACGGGCTGCAGTCGTCTGGGAGATGCCTTTGTCAGGGCTAAAGATCTGAAGGAGTGGTTTATGATCAGTCAGTATGGTGAATTCCCTACCATACAGGTAAAGATGAAACTTCTTAATTGCCCATATGAGCGCCAGAGCCTCTTTGTCAATGTGAGAGTAATTGCTTTCTGCTTTTGTCAAGGACCTGGAGGCGAATGCCACAGGTTTCTCTGACCCATCTGGTAAAACGTGAGATAGTACAGCCCCTAGACCATAGGGTGAGGCATCACAAGCCAAGGTGAGAGGCCTTTGGAGGTCATAGTGCACGAGCATGCGTGACGCCAACAGCTTTCGCTTAGAAACTTCAAAAGCACGTTGGCATGCAGCCGACCAGTTCCATCTGGAGTGTGTCTCCAAAAGCTTGTTTAATGGAAACAAAGTGTGTGCTAGATCCGGCAGGAATTTGTGGTAATAGTTCAGCAAGCCCAGGTATGATCGCAGCTGCTGGACGTTGGTCGGGGCTGGAGCTTTTACTAAAGCATCAACTTTGGCTTCCGTGGTGTGTATACCCTCTGCATCCACAAGGTGGCCACAAAACTCCAATTTAGGTACCATGAATTGGCATTTCGCCAAGTTCACTTTTAGACCCTGTTCTTGCAGTCTCGCCAACACAAGCTCCACGTTATGCTTGTGTTCCTGGTCCGTCAGGCCCGTGATGAGCATGTCATCTAACAGGCACTGTGTGAAAGGAATGTCCGCCAAAATCTCATCCATTTTGCGTTGCCAAATGGCTGGGGCGGAGGCTACCCCAAACACCATCCGATTGTATTCATACAGTCCCTTGTGAGTGTTGATTGTTAGAAACTTGCGGGACGAAGGGTGGACCTCAAACTGTAAATAAGCTTGCCTGAGATCAAGCTTGGTGAACTTTTGACCTCCTGCAAGAGAGGCAAAAATGTCATCTACTCTGGGTAGGGGATACTGGTCTATCTCCAGTTGAGAATTTAGTGCCATGCGGAAATCGCCACAAATGCGTAAGTCCCCATTCGCTTTCTTTACTGGTACAACTGGTGATGCCCACTCGCTGTGCTCTACCTTTGAAATGACACCTTGTTCCTCCAGCCGGCTTAGTTCAGCTTCCACACCTGCTCGGAGTGCGAAAGGTACCGTCCGAGCTTTGAAGAACCTAGGCTGGGCATTGGGTTTCAGCCTGAGTCTCACACAGTCATGCTTTATTTTTCCCAAATGGTGATCAAAGACTTGTGGGAATCGCTGTTTCAGGGATTCCACCCATCCCTCGTTATCTCTTGATGTGATGGTCACAGTGTTGCAGGGGTTAATGGCGATGTCTGGCATGCCAAAGTGAGCAATCCAGTCTCTCCCAAAGAGAGGGGGTCCCCCATGTTCTAGGATATACAATGGTATTCTCTTTGTCTGACCCTTGTAGGATACCTGTACTTTCACGTACCCCAGTGGGTGGAGTATCTGCTTTGAGTATGTCTGCAGTTTGATTGGTGTTGGACGGACAGTTGTTCGGATCAGAAGTTTTCTCCATTGTTTCTGGGTGATAACTGAAACTGCTGCTCCTGTGTCTACATCCATCTTGAGTTTCTTTCCTTCCACGGTTACCTCTACAGTCATTGCTGAGGGTGCTGAATGCATATGATGTATGTCTAATCTGTGGAGCACTTCCTCATCCTCTGATTCCGATGACGATGTATATCTTCCCACCATATATGCCTTTGTCCTGGGGTTCAGAGGTTGTTTATTTCGCACCTTCTTACTATGGCAGACTCGTTTCAGATGGCCTGCCTTTCCACAATTATGACAGAGCTGATCCTTAAACCGGCAGACTTTGTGATCATGGTCTGTATTCCCACAACGGTAGCAAGCTGACGTCCTGGTTGGTGAGGGTCTATATTTCCAGTTAGCTGCAGTTTGCTTGACTGCTGTTCTGAAAACTTCCTCTTTAACCTCTCCCCTTCTGCTCTGGGGGTTCAAAGCCTCTGTATCTTTCACAGCCATTTCCATCACTGAAGCTATCTCAATTGCCTTTGTAAGGGTAAGGTCTTTCTCTGTTAACAGTCTCTTTTGGCTAGACTCACTATTTAGTCCAATGACAAACTTATCCCTCAGTGCAGTTGGTAAATACTCCCCAAAAGAACAGGTTGAGGCTAGTCTGCGAAGGGCGAGCACATAAGCCTTAATATCTTCACCCGGCTGCTGCTGCCGCTGATAGAACCTGAATCTCTCTGCAATCTCTAGTGGTTTAGGCTGGAAGTGATTCCCTAACAGTGTCAGGAGCTCTGCCAAAGTCTTAGTTGCTGGTTTTTCAGGGAAAAGGAGATCCCTAAGAGTGTCATATGTCCTAGCACCAACCACTGTCAGAAACACTGCTACTTGCCTGTCGCCTGGGATGGCATTTGCACAGAAATATTGTTCTAATCTTTCAATCCAAGAAATCCACGTTGTCTGTTCGCCATCAAATTCACTTAATGTCCCGATCAATGACATTTTCCTGCTGGGCTCTGTGGGTTTTGTATTCCTGACAATCCAGAGTTTTTTTTCTTCCTTTCCTTTCTCACACGGATAGTAACCTTGTAAATCCCATCCTCGTCGCCACTGTTATATTCTCCGTGTTGTGAGAGACACAGGACTCTGGTCTGGAACAACGGTTGTTTATTCAGGACTCACTGTACAGCATTACAGGACAGCTCTGCATATCAATACATCTCTGCATGTGTCTAAAGATGGCCACTCTGCCCCTTGACCCTTGTCATCACTCCTGGGTGGAGCCAGCCTTAAAGTGACAGTACATGTGAAACCCTTCAGGTATAACACGCCCTTCAATGTGCAGCACACCCCAGAGACCACGCCCTTCAATGTGCAGCACACCCCAGAGAACACGCCCTTCAATGTGCAGCACACCCAAGAGAACACGCCCTTCAATGTGCAGCACACCCCAGAGAACATGCCCTTCAATGTGCAGCACACCCCAGAGAACACGCCCTTCAATGTGCAGTACACCCCAGAGAACACGCCCTTCAATGGGCAGCACACCCCAGAGAACACGCCCTTCAATGTGCAGCACACCCCAGAGCATACGCCCTTCAATGTACAGCACACCGCAGGGAACATGCCCTTGAATGTGCAGCACACCCCAGAGCATACGCCCTTCAATGTACAGCACACCGCAGGGAACACGCCCTTCAATGTGCAGCACACCCCAGAGAACACACCCTTCAATGTGCAGCACACCCCAGAGAACACGCCCTTCAATGTGCAGCACACCCCAGAGAACACGCCCTTCAATGTGCAGCACACCACAGAGAACACGCCCTTCAATGTGCAGCACACCCCAGAGAACACGCCCTTCAATGTGCAGTACACCACAGAGAACACACCCTTCAATGTGCAGCACACCCCAGAGAACACGCCCTTCAATGTGCAGCACACCCCAGAGAACACGCCCTTCAATGTGCAGCACACCCCAGAGAACACGCCCTTCAATGTGCAGCACACCCCAGAGAACACGCCCTTCAATGTGCAGCACACCCCAGAGAACACGCCCTTCAATGTGCAGCACACCTCAGAGAACACACCCTTCAATGTGCAGCACACCCCAGAGAACACGCCCTTCAATGTGCAGCACACCCAAGAGAACACACCCTTCAATGTGCAGCACACCCCAGAGAACACGCCCTTCAATGTGCAGCACACCCCAGAGAACACGCCCTTCAATGTGCAGCACACCCCAGAGAACACGCCCTTCAATGTGCAGCACACCCCAGAGAACACGCCCTTCAATGTGCAGCACACCCCAGAGAACACGCCCTTCAATGTGCAGCACACCCCAGAGAACACGCCCTTCAATGTGCAGCACACCCCAGAGAACACGCCCTTCAATGTGCAGCACACCCCAGAGAACACACCCTTCAATGTGCAGCACACCCCAGAGAACACACCCTTTAATGTGCAGCACACCCCAGAAAGCACTCCCTTCAATGTGCAGCACACCCCAGAAAGCACTCCCTTCAATGTGCAGTACACCCCAGAGCATACGCCCTTCAATTTCTGGTGTTGTGTTAAAAAACATGAAATAGCCGGTCTGGTTTGTGCTCGGTGGGTTGGCAGCACGTTGTAAATTAATTTCCTTATCGCAACACAACACTAACATGAAAAATAGTCACCATTGAGCGCCAGTGGGAGGAGCTAGCATGCTGATGTCATGCGCTGTCAGTCAGGGAAGTGCCGGCAGTGTTTCCACCATTTCTTATTGGGAAGAGTGAATGACTTGGAATGAAGATATTTAATAGAGAAGGATTATTGTACTTACTGAGGACAGCAAATATACCGTGCAGGGAACAAGAGGGGACCTACGTACGGAGTTCTCTCATCCCTCACAGTGTACGGGCCCCTGACCGGTCTATCCCTCATAGTGTACGGGCCCCTGACCGGTCTATGTACGGAGTTCTCTCATCCCTCATAATGTACAGGCCCCTGACCAGTCTATGTACTTATCTCATCCCTCCTAGTATACGGGCCCCTGACCAGTCTACGTACGGAGTTCTCTCATTCCTCATAGTGTATGGGCCCCTGACCGGTCTATGTACTTCTCTCATCCCTCATAGTGTACGGCCCCCTGACCGGTCTATGTACTTCTCTCATCCCTCATAGTGTACGGCCCCCTGACCGGTCTATGTACTTCTCTCATCCCTCATAGTGTACGGCCCCCTGACCAGTCTATGTACGGAGTTCTCTCATCCCGCATAATGTACAGGCCCCTGACCAGTCTATGTACTTATCTCATCCCTCCTAGTATACGGGCCCCTGACCAGTCTACGTACGGAGTTCTCTCATTCCTCATAGTGTACGGGCCCCTGACCGGTCTATCCCTCACAGTGTTTGGGCCCCTGACCATTCTACATACTTATCTCATCCCTCATAGTGTACGGGCCCCTGACCATTCTACATACTTATCTCATCCCTCATAGTGTACGGGCCCCTGACCATTCTACATACTTATCTCATCCCTCATAGTGTACGGGCCCCTGACCATTCTACGTACGGAGTTCTCTCATCCCTCACAGTGTACGGGCCCCTGACCATTCTACGTACGGAGTTCTCTCATCCCTCATAGTGTACGGGCCCCTGACCGGTCTATGTACTTCTCTCATCCCTCATAGTGTACGGGCCCCTGACCAGTCTACGTACGGAGTTCTCTCATCCCTCATAATGTACGGGCCCCTGACCGGTCTATGTACTTATCTCATCCCTCTCAGTGTACGGGCCCCTGACCGGTCTACGTACTTCTCTCATCCCTCATAGTGTAGGTGCCCCTGACCGGTCTATGTACTTATCTCATACCTCATAGTGTACGGGCCCCTGATCAGTCTACGTACGGAGTTCTCTCATTCCTCATAGTGTACGGGCCCCTGATCAGTCTACGTACGGAGTTCTCTCATCCGTCACAGTGTACGGGCCCCTGACCGGTCTATATACAGAGACTGAGCTGTATTATCTTGTATAAAGGATTGTTTTTTCTCTGCAGTCGTAGCTTTGAACATGTACATGATGTTCCTTCGCTTTCCATCCCCTCGCTGTACATGAGGAGTTCAAAGGGAACCCATCCCGGCTCCTTCTTCAGTCTGGGATTTGGCTTCAAAGTGAAGATGTGAGACGTCTTCCTGGCTGGAGATCCGGTCAGAACACCCCGGAAGGGCAGAACTTTGTTTTGAGGCTCAAAGAGATCGCTCTGCCGCCTTCTCATCTCCTGAACTGAAGCTTCCTTTTTCTTTTCTTCTCTTATTTTGCTTTTGAGACGCTCGTTGTCTTCCATTCCGTCATCAGATTGGGTTCTAGTGACTTCTTGCTGTTTAAATTACAGATTAAAGTTTTTTGTCTTAGCTTTGGATAGAGAGGAAGGGTTGGAACCTCCGTCACCCTCTGTTGCTGTCTATCCACACTTCAGTCATAATGAACAGGAAGTGATAGAAAATGTCTCTGTGACAACAGCAGGTCAGATCTCACCGTGCCGTCAATGTGTGACAATGACAACCGTCCGCCTTACCCGGCACAAAGGTTTTCCAGCTCACAGGACCGCAATCTAAGAGAACGGTTGGCAGCGGAGTCACCACAAGTTTTATTGGACGCACGATCCATTCACAATATCTACAATAGAAATGATGACTGTAATACAAACTGCCACACCAGACAGGGACATGTCAGAGGTTACAATGTAGCAGCGCTCTTCCGGGTGACGGGATTCTTTAGTTTCTGGTAGGGATGGACCAACCCCCCGTTTGGTTGGATAAAGGTGTTGGGGCTCCCTGTGTGAACACAGAAGTTGGGGATCTTCCTGACGCTCATTAGAACTGAAGAAGTGACTTGGAGAATCTACAAAATGTCTTTAACATTCTGGAAGGAGTTGTGGCGGGATGGAACTCTCACCGGCTTCATATAACTCCTTCCCTTTCATCAGCCCGGCGTGTTTTTGTTGAGACATTTTAAGTGGCGGCACAATTATCGGTGACAAGTACGCAGCGCAATCAGCTGCCTGAACAATAGTCAGACTTCATGTTCTGCACCTCGCCGCTCGCCCTTTTCTGAGGAACCGCACGTGAGCCATTTAGGAAAACGTCGTTCTTGGAAAGGTCTCTGATGAGGGGATTGCTGAGAGAAGCCGCGTGTCGGGGATGTAAATGGGAACACTTCAGGAAATAAATGAATTTGGTGAAATGATGCAGCAAAATGCCGAGCTTTGAGTTCTTATTGCTGGAATGTGTATTTATGGCGGGAAATGAGCGGCGGGATGCCTGCCTGGGGATTTCTACGTCTTTCAAATGTCTGTTATAAAAAGCGCTCAGTGTGACTTGATGAATGTCGCTGACAATGGAACATGAAGCAGCCGCAACAAAAGATGTTTGCCTCAAGCCAGCCATACATGGAGAACCGATTCCACCAGGACAGATTTCCATCCATGTATGGGCAGGCTGGATGTACACAAGTCTGTCTGTCTATCTATCTATCTATCTATCTATCTATCTATCTATCTATCTATCTATCTATCTATCTATCTATCTGTCTGTCTATCTGTCTATCTATCTATCTATCTATCTATCTATCTATCTATCTATCTATCTATCTATCTATCTATCTATCTATCTATCTATCTATCTATCTGTCTACCTGTCTGTCTGTCTCCAGCCTGTTGCAAAATTATCTCTGGCTCTGTGGCGCCGGCTATTTACAGCGCTGTGCAAAAGTATTGGCCCCCTTCCTGATTTTGCATATTTGTCACATACAGCGCCTTGTAAAAGTATTCACACCCCTTGAAGTTTCCCACATTTTCTCATGTTACAACCAAAAACGTGAATGTATTTTATTGGGATTTTATGTGATAGATCGACACAAAGTGGCCATAATTGTGAAGTGGAAGGAAAATGATAAATGATACAAATAAATCTGTGAAAAGTGTGGCTGCATTTGTATTCACCCCCCGGAGTCAATACTTTGTAGCTCCGCCTTTCCCTGCAATTACAGCTGGGAGTCTTTTTGGGGATGTCTCTACCAGCTTTGCACATCTAGAGAGGACATTTCTGCCCATTCTTCTTTGCAGAATATCTCATCTCTGTCAAATTGGATGGAGAGCATCTGTGGACAGCAATTTTCAAGTCTTGCCACAGATTCTCAATGTGATTTAGGTCTGGACTGTGACTGGGCCATTGTAACACATGAAACCATTCCATTGTAGCTCTGGCTGGATGTTTCGGGTCGTTGTCCTGCTGGAAGGTGAACCTCCGCCCCAGTCTCAAGTCTTTTCTTCTAAGATTGCCCTGTATTTGGCTCCATCCATCTTCCCATCAACTCTGACCAGCTTCCCTGTCCCTGCTGAAGAAAAGCATCCCCACACCATGATGCTGCCACCACCATGTTTCACAGTGGGGATGGTGTGTTCAGGGGGAGGTGCAGTGTTAGTTTTCCCCCACACAGAGCTCCTCCCCCCACATGTTTGCTGTGTCCCCCACATGGCTTCTCCCAAACTGCAAACAGGACTTCTTATGGCTTTCTTCCACCAATGGCTTTCTTCTTCTCACTCTTCCATAAAGGGCAGATTTGTGGAGCGCACGACTAATAGTTGTCCAGTGGACAGATTTTCCCACCTGAGCTGTGGATCTCTGCAGCTCCTCCAGAGTTCCCATGGGCCTCTTGGCTGCTTCTCTGAATGCAGGGGGGGGGGGGGCACAGTCATGTCTTTATGGAGCTGGATTTGTATGATGGAGGATTACCAGGACCCTTCACTGGAGACACCTGAACCCCAGGAAGGGGGGTTCACAAACGTTTCACCATATAATGTACGTTAGGGTTGCTCTTTGTAAGAATCAATGTTCTCCTTAATAGCAGAATCTCTTCTTGCAAGGCGTAGGAGCTAATTATTTCCTTCCATTGACTTTCTTCCCCAATCTTCCCTTTCTGCGGGAAAGGCAGCAGCTGCTCCTCTTCCTTCTCGGCCCGGCACAGATGGGCTTCATGAAAAGCCGGAGAAGCCAGTCAAGATGAATATTTGTTAAAGTCGTAGAAGACAATCCTCCTTTTTATATCCTTCTTCTGTGCAGTGAAGGAGCTGCATAATAAGGATGAGGATGGAAGACATGAATATTGAAGTGAGAGATAAAGACGGATGGGGGGGGGGGGGATGGGGGTGGGGGGGGGGATGGGGGTGGGGGGGGGCAGAGGAGAAGAAAGAAGTCCAGTAATTGGATGATAAGTCTTGTTGCCTTATAAGGTCGGCACAGCTGTGTGTAGACAACAAAGAGCGAGCAGATCAGCGTCCCGCTTTTCAGTGTGGAAATATGATAATTGGAGGAGCGCTGCGTTCTGAATATCTCCAATGCTGCAGCACCACATGGGGATAATGAAGGGAAGAAAGAAGTGCGATTCATGACTTTCTATCTCCTCAGAGGAAGACTTGAATATTCCCACCTTATTATCATGGGGGCTTAAGGAAGAACTCCTCTACAACTTGAATATTCACTGCAATGGAGGGAAGTCACTCTTGTGTCCAGGGCCCTCTACTATACAGTAGGTACGGAAAGTATTCAGACCCCCTTAAATTTTTCACTCTTTGTTATATTGCAGCCATTTGCTAAAATCATTTAAGTTCATTCTTCTTCCTCATGAATGTACACATAGCACCCCATACTGACAGAAAAACACAGAATTGTTGACATTGTTGCAGATTTATTAAAAAAGAAAAACTGAAATATCACATGGTCCTAAGTATTCAGACCCTTTGCTGAGTATTTAGTAGAAGCCCCCTTTTGATCTAATACAGCCAGGAGTCTTTTTGGGAAAGATGCAACAAGTCTTTCACACCTGGATTTGGGGATCCTCTGCCATTCCTCCTTGCAGATCCTCTCCAGTTCTGTCAGGTTGGATGGTAAACGTTGGTGGACAGCCATTTTTAGGTCTCTCCAGAGATGCTCAATTGGGTTTAAGTCAGGGCTCTGGCTGGGCCATTCAAGAACAGTCACGGAGTTGTTGTGAAGCCACTCCTTCGTTATTTTAGCTGTGTGCTTAGGGTCATTGTCTTGTTGGAAGGTAAACATTCGGCCCAGTCTGAGGTCCAGAGCACTCTTGAGAAGGTTTTTGTCCAGGATATCCCTGTACTTGGCCGCATTCATCTTTCCCTCGATTGCAACCAGTCGTCCTGTCCCTGCAGCTGAAAAACACCCCCACAGCATGATGCTGCCACCACCATGCTTCACTGTTGGGACTGTATTGGACAGGTGATGAGCAGTGCCTGGTTTTCTCCACACATACCACTTAGAATTAAGGCCAAAAAGTTCTATTTTGGTCTCATCAGACCAGAGAATCTTATTTCTCACCATCTTGGAGTCCTTCAGGTGTTTTTTAGCAAACTCCATGCAGGCTTTCATGTGTCTTACACTGAGGAGAGGCTTCCGTCGGGCCACTCTGCCATAAAGCCCCGACTGGAAGAGGGCTGCAGTGATGGTTGACTTTCTACAACTTTCTCCCATCTCCTGACTGCATCTCTGGAGCTCAGCCACAGTGATCTTTGGGTTCTTCTTTACCTCTCTCACCAAGGCTCTTCTCCCCCGATTGCTCAGTTTGGCCGGACGGCCAACTCTAGGAAGGGTTCTGGTCGTCCCAAACATCTTCCATTTGAGGATTATGGAGGCCACTGTGCTCTTAGGAACCTTAAGTGCAGCAGAAATCTTTTTGTAACCTTGGCCAGATCTGTGCCTTGCCACAATTCTGTCTCTGAGCTCTTCAGGCAGTTCCTTTGACCTCATGATTCTCATTTGCTCTGACATGCATTGTGATCTGGAAGGTCTTATATAGACAGGTGTGTGGCTTTCCTAATCAAGTCCAATCAGTATAATCAAACACGGCTGGACTCAAATGAAGGTGTAGAACCATCTCAAGGATGATCAGAAGAAATGGAAAGCACCTGAGTTAAATATATGAGTGTCACAGCAAAGGGTCTGAATACTTAGGACCATGTGATATTTCAGTTTTTCTTTTTTAATAAATCTGCAACAATGTCAACAATTCTGTGTTTTTCTGTCAGTATGGGGTGCTATGTGTACATTCATGAGGAAGAAGAATGAACTTAAATGATTTTAGCAAATGGCTGCAATATAACAAAGAGTGAAAAATTAAAGGGGGTCTGAATACTTTCCGTACCCACTGTAAGTTCCAGCCCTTGTGTCATGTGATTATTTTTATCTGTAGGGACTGGCAAACAAGAGAACGGTTTTGAGGTTAGAGTTCCTAAAGCCCAACTCCAGGCTGGCAGGGGGAAAATAACCAGTGCAGTGGGCAATCCCTGCCCCCGCACCTCTTACTATGATGATAATGGTGCTGTCCTCCTCCTCCAGTGCTCCATCATTTATAATGAAGGGCTATGAGCCTTGTGTTGTCCATGGAGGAGGCAGGCATGGGACTGGGAGCACCTTAGAGAGGAGGCTCCGCTAGACTGGTCACACCTCTGGGGGGGAGGGAATCCCACTGGAGGGAGAAGTAAGGTAAGAATCACCCCTACCCAGGGGCAAGAATGAGAACTTAACCCTTGCAGCATACAAGGAAAGCTTTTTGCTTATGTCCAGAGTTGGGCTTTAAAGCAAAGAACTAAAGTAACAATACTTATCTCCTCTCTGAGGATCGGTCCCTTCTGACACCTTCTCCCTGGGTGCCGGTTTTCAGGCATTACCATTATCTGGTGCGGGGTGACGTCAGTGGTCCTGGCACACAGGGACCGTGCCGGTAATGTGCAGCTCAGTTTCCACGCCGCAGAAGACAAGTGAGCAGGCAGGAAGTGACACATTCCCGTGACACACTGCCGTGACACACTGCCGTGACACATTGCCGTGACACAGTGATGTGACACAGTGCCGTGACACATTTCCGTGACACATTGCCGTGACACATTCCCGTGACACAGTGCCGTGACACACTGCCGTGACACATTGCCGTGACACACTGCCGTGACACATTGCCGTGACACATTCTCGTGACACATTGCAGTGACACATTCCCATGACACACTGCCGTGACACATTGCTGTGACATATTCCCATGACACACTGCCAGGACACATTGCCGTGACACACTGCCGTGACACATTGCCATGTCACACTGCCGTGACACATTGCCGTGTCACACTGCCGTGACACATTGCCGTGACACATTGCTGTGACACATTCCCGTGACACACTGCCGTGACACATTGCCGTGTCACACTGCCGTGACACACTGACACACTGCCGTGACACATTGCCGTGACACATTGGCCGTGACACATTGCCTTGACACATTGCCGTGACACATTCCCGTAACACACTGCCATGACACATTGCCGTGACACATTGCCGTGACACATTGGCCGTGACACATTGCCGTGACACACTGCCGTGACACATTCCCGTAACACACTGCCATGACACATTGCCGTGACACATTGCCGTGACACAGTGCCGTGACACATTGCCGTGACACATTGGCCGTGACACATTGCCGTGACACATTGCCGTGACACACTGCCGTGACACATTGCCATGACACATTCCCGTAACACACTGCCATGACACATTGCCGTGACACATTGGCCGTGACACATTCCCGTGACACAGTGCCGTGACACACTGCCGTGACACATTGCCGTGACACACTGCCGTGACACATTGCCGTGACACATTCCCGTGACACACTGCTGTGACACATTCCCATGACACACTGCTGTGACACATTCCCGTGACACACTGCTGTGACACAGTGCCGTGACACAGTGCCGTGACACATTGCTGTGACACATTGCAGTGACACATTCCCATGACACACTGCCGTGACACATTGCTGTGACATATTCCCATGACACACTGCCATGCCAAGGAAATCTACAAGATTAGGCAGAAAGAGGCCAAGCAAGTTATAAGAACTTCTAAAGCGCAGGCAGAAGAAAAACTAGCTCAGTCTATGAAAAAGGGGGATAAGACATTCTTCAGATATATAAATGAAAAAAGGAAATTAAAACAAGGAATAACTAAATTAAAAACAAAGGACGGAAGGTATGTAGAAGAGAATAAAGGGCTAGCCGACTGCCTTAATGAATACTTCTGTTCAGTTTTTACAGAAGAAAAAGGAGAAGGACCTCCACTTGAAAGGATGACTAATGAATCGTTTGATGCATGTGTCTTTACAGAGGAAGACGTTCTAAGATTGCTGTCTAAAGTGAAGACAAATAAGTCAAAGGGTCCTGATGAGATACACCCAAAATTATTAAAAGAGCTTAGTGGTGAGCTGGCAAAACCATTAACAGATTTATTTAACCAATCATTAGTAACAGGAGTCGTCCCAGAAGATTGGAAATTGGCAAATGTCGTGCCCATTCACAAGAAAGGTAGTAGGGAGGAATCGAGCAACTATAGAACAGTGAGTCTGACATCAATAGTAGGCAAATTAATGGAAACCCTATTAAAGGATAGGATTGTGGAACATCTTAAATCCCATGGATTGCAAGATGAAAAACAACATGGGTTTACTTCAGGGAGATCATGTCAAACAAATCTTATAGATTTTATTGACTGGGTGACTAAAATAATAGATGGTGGAGGTGCAGTAGACATTGCATATCTAGATTTTAGTAAGGCTTTTGACACTGTCCCACATAGAAGACTTATCAATAAACTGCAGTCATTGAGCATGGACTCCCATATTGTTGAGTGGACTAGGCAGTGGCTGAGTGACAGACAACAGAGGGTTGTAGTCAATGGAGAACATTCAGAACAAGGTCATGTTACCAGTGGGGTACCTCAGGGATCTGTACTGGGACCAATTTTGTTTAATATCTTCATAAGTGATATTGCAAAAGGCCTCGATGGTAAGGTTTGTCTTTTTGCTGATGACACAAAGATATGTAACAGGGTTGATGTTCCTGGAGGGAAACGCCAAATGGAAAAGGATTTAGGAAAACTAGAAGAATGGTCAGAACTCTGGCAACTGAAATTTAATGTGGATAAGTGCAAGATAATGCACCTGGGGCGTAAAAACCCAAGGGCAGAATATAGAATATTTGACACAGTCCTGACCTCAGTATCTGAGGAAAGGGATTTAGGAGTAATTATTTCAGAAGACTTAAAGGTGGGAAGACAATGTAATAGAGCAGCACGAAATGCCAGCAGAATGCTTGGATGTATAGGGAGAGGTATAAGCAGTAGAAAGAGAGAAGTGCTTATGCCGCTGTACAGAACACTGGTGAGACCTCACTTGGAGTATTGTGCGCAGTACTGGAGGCCATATCTCCAGAAGGATATAGATACTCTAGAGAGAGTTCAGAGAAGAGCTACTAAACTAGTACATGGATTGCAGGAAAAAACTTACCAGGAAAGGTTAAAGGACCTTAACATGTATAGCTTGGAAGAAAGAAGAGACAGAGGGGATATGATAGAAACTTTTAAATACATAAAGGGAATCAACTCGGTAAAGGAGGAGAGCATATTTAAAAGAAGAAAAACTACCACAAGAGGACACAGTTTTAAATTAGAGGGGCAAAGGTTTAAAAGTAATATGAGGAAGTATTACTTTACTGAGAGAGTAGTGGATGCATGGAATAACCTTCCTGCAGAAGTGGTAGCTGCAAATACAGTGAAGGAGTTTAAGCATGCATGGGATAGGCATAAGGCTATCCTTCATATAAGATAGGGCCAGGGACTATTCATAGGATTCAGATATATTGGGCAGACTAGATGGGCCAAATGGTTCTTATCTGCCGACACATTCTATGTTTCTATGTTTCTATGTCACACTGCCGTGACACATTGCCATGTCACACTGCCGTGACACATTGCCATGACACATTCCCGTGACACACTGCCGCGACACATTGCCGTGTCACACTGCCGTGACACACTGACACATTCCCGTGACACACTGCCGTGACACATTCCCGTGACACACTGCTGTGACACATTTCCGTGACACACTGACACACTGCCGTGACACATTTCCGTGACACACTGACACACTGCCGTGACACAGTGCCGTGACACATTCCCGTGACACACTGCCATGACACATTGGCCGTGACACATTGCCGTGACACATTCCCGTAACACACTGCCATGACACATTGCCGTGACAGATTGGCCGTGACACATTGCCGTGACACACTGCCGTGACACATTGCCATGACACATTGCCGTGACACATTGGCCGTGACACATTGCCGTGACACAATGACACACCGGAACTAAACCCTCCTATGCTTTTCAGCCAAGCAAGCCGCCATCTTGGCCTCTCTTTGATCTTCAGCTGCCATGGTGCTGCATGGTGATCAGCTATGACTCCAGCCATTGGATGGTTTGAAAGTTTGCTTGAAAGCACAAGCAACTGTGACATTTACATTCTTGACACGTGCTGGGTATGTAACTGTTTTTTGCAACTGTTAAATCTATTGGTTTAGTACCGCTTCAAGTGACAGAAATTTAAAAAACATTGTAGGGTTGTCAGTCATAGACATGTGACTGGAGTCGCTTTGGTTGGGGGGCCGTGGAACCCAGCTTACCTTAGAGAGGTTGGGAAATCCCTCTCTCAGCTCCCTAGGCCCCTCTTATGTGTAAGTCACCCTGTGTATATTAGGGGTACAGGGAGGCCAAGGAAATGATGGACAGATAATTAAGGGACACTGAGAATATGGATTGAATTACTTCAAATGGGACAATAATATTTGTCAGCCATGTATCTCAGAAGATGTGTGAAGACTATTCCTGGCCTGTTTGATTCTAAGGCTCGGTTTCCACTAGTGCGACTTGCTGTGCGACTTGACACATGTCAAGTCGCACAGCAAGTCAAAAGCCATTGATTTCTATCTGGCCCGTTTCCACTGCCGCGGCTTCGGTTGCGGCGACTTCAAAAGTAGTTTGTGCACTACCCTTGAGCTGTCTTCAGTGCGACTTCCCTCTATAATGAGGGACAAGTCTCACTGAAAGCCGCAAACATCTTTAGCTACGAAGTCGCGCTAGAATTAGCACGACTTCGTAGCCGCACTAGTGGAAACCGAGCCTAAACATGTTCATTGAAAGAGCTAATCACATTGTCCTCTGTTCCATGTCCTTCAATGTCAGAAACGGACAGTCTGTCACTGGTGGTCTCTTCCTATTGTCTGTGTATTGAGGTGTGATGTGGATTCTGTTAAGCCTGTCTGTCCCATTGTTAATTGTTAATGAACTCACATATTGTTTCTGTCCAGATGGCTAGATAATTGGTTCAGGTTAATTATATTTCTGTATACAATTTTATCTGCATATGATAATGTAATCAGGCAACCCCTGACCTGATGGGGTAATCTGATCAGGAGGGGGAGGTCCATGCTGTATATAATCTGTTTCTTGTTCAATAAAGGAGTTAGTTGTTTTCAGATACATACAAGCTAAGTTGTCGGCTAGCTTTGTATGGGGCGGCTGAAATATTTGATATCTATGTTCAAGACTGGAGGAAGCCCACAAACACAGTGTGGGTCGCGGTTCCGTTACAGACTTGTAGAAGAGTTCTTATAGATGTGTCTGTGTGTGGTCAATCGGCCACGCCGTGGTTACCTGTGATTGGCTCATGTTTCTCTGAGCTCCACCCTGCCGACATCATCACAATGAAAATAAATCTCTCCCAAATTTTCCACAGACAACAAAGACTCAACAGAGGTCCTTCCACCCCCATACACCTCTGTCCTTCCACCCCCTCCATACACCTCTGTCCTTCCTCCCCCCCCCCATACACCTCTGTCCTTCCACCCCCCCATACACCTCTGTCCTTCCTCCCCCCCCCCATACACCTCTATCCTTCCACCCCCCCCCCATACACCTCTGTCCTTCCACTCCCATACACCTCTATCCTTCCTGCCCCCCCCATACACCTCTGTCCTTCCACTCCCCCCATACACCTCTGTCCTTCCACCCCCCCCCCATACACCTCTGTCCTTCCACTCCTATACACTTCTGTCCTTCCTGCCCCCCCCCATACACCTCTGTCCTTCCACCCCCCCCTCATACACCTCTGTCCTTCCACTCCTATACACTTCTGTCCTTCCTGCCCCCCCATACACCTCTGTCCTTCCACCCCCCCCTCATACACCTCTGTCCTTCCACTCCTATACACCTCTATCCTTCCTGCCCCCCCCCCCCATACACCTCTGTCCTTCCACTCCCCCCCCATACACCTCTGTCCTTCCACTCCCCCCCATACACCTCTGTCCTTCCACCCCCCCCATACACCTCTGTCCTTCCAACCCCCCATACACTTCTATCCATCCACCCCCCCCCCATACACCTCTATCCTTCCACTCCTATACACCTCTATCCTTCCTGCCCCCCCCCATACACCTCTGTCCTTCCACTCCCCCCCATACACCTCTGTCCTTCCACTCCCCCCCCCATACACCTCTGTCCTTCCACCCCCCCATACACCTCTGTCCTTCCACCCCCCCATACACTTCTATCCATCCACCCCCCCCATACACCTCTATCCTTCCATTCCCATACACCTCTGTCCTTCCACCCCCCATACACCTCTGTCCTTCCACCCCCCCATAAACCTGTGTCCTTCCACTCCCCCCCCCATACACCTCTGTCCTTTCACCCCCCCCCCATACACCTCTGTCCTTCCACCCCCCATACACCTCTGTCCTTGCACCCCCCCCCCCATACATTTCTGTCCCTCCACCCCCCCCCATACCTCTGTCCCTCCACTGCCCCCAAACACCTCTGTCCTACATCATCTGCCCCCCCCATACACCTCTGTCCTTCCACCCTATGCACCTCTGTCCTTCCACCCCCCATACACCTCTGTGCTTCCACCCCCCCCCCATACACTCCTCTGTCCTTCCAACCCCCCATAAACCTCTGTCCTTCCACTCCCCCCATACACCTCTGTCCTTTCACCCCCCCCCATACACCTCTGTCCTTCCACCCCCCATACACCTCTGTCCTTCCACCCCCCCCCCATACATTTCTGTCCCTCCACCCCCCCCCCCATACCTCTGTCCTTCCACCCCCCCATACCTCTGTCCCTCCACTCCCCCCATACACCTCTGTCCTACATCATCTGCCCCCCCCCCCATACACCTCTGTCCTTCCACCCTATGCACCTCTGTCCTACCACCCCCCATACACCTCTGTGCTTCCACCCCCCCCCCCATACACTCCTCTGTCCTTCCAACCCCCCATACACCTCTGTGCTTCCACCCCCCCATACACTCCTCTGTCCTTCCAACCCCCCATACACCTCTGTCCTTCCAGCCCATACACCTCTGTTCTTCCACCTCCATACACCTCTGTCCTTCCACCCCCCCCCCCCCATACACTCCTCTGTCCTTCCTCCCCCCCATACACTCCTATGTCCTTCCACCCCCCCATACACTCCTCTGTCTTTCCACCCCCATACACTCCTCTGTCCTTCCACCCCCCATACACTCCTCTGTCCTTCCATCCCCCCCCATACACTCCTCTGTCTTTCCACCCCCATACACTCCTCTGTCCTTTCACCCCCCATACACCTCTGTCCTTCCATTCCCCCCCCCCCCATACACCTCTGTCCTTCCACCCCCCCCCATACACCTATGTCCTTCCATCTCCCCCCCCATACACCTCTGTCCTTCCACCCCCCCCCCATACACCTATGTCCTTCCACCCCCCCCCCATACACCTCTGTCCTTCCACCCCCCCCCATACACCTCTGTCCTTCCACCCCCCCCCATACACCTCTGTCCTTCCACCCCCCCCCCATACACCTATGTCCTTCCACCCCCCCCCCCCATACACCTCTGTCCTTCCAGCATGGTATGTGAAGATCGCCTTCTGAGGGTAATGAGAAAAGCTGCATCTAGATTTTCCTCCTTCTTAAAATAGAGGAGACGTCACCTGAAATGTTCTATTTAAAGAAGATTTCTCCTCATTTACATGGAAGATTTTTTGATTTAATTGACTTTGATTCAATGCATGGAATCCGTCATTAAACGCCACTCCAAGCCGCACGCTGGGCCTGTAATATTCAATTAGAAGCCATTAGCACTGATAATGAATACAGTCCGGATGTAACCCCCGCTTTACCATGAAGTGGGGTCAGACCTGGAGGGGGCGCCGGTGACGCGTGGGGCCCGTAATGCCTCCATGGTAATTATATAGGAAACATCAAGCAGAGATGAGAGCTGCCTGTGGCCATCAATTAGATTCCAGCTGTCCTGGTTTTACCTCGGGACGCGGCGGCGCTCTGGTTGCCACGGGCAATGCTGAAACTTTCCTTTCTCTATTCCCAGCAATGGCTTTCTGGTGGGCGGCTTCTCTAATGGTGGAAATTCATAAATCTGTCCACATGTGTCAGATCCAACGTTCCCAATTCTCACAGCCCAACCCCGGGCACAATTATCACACAAAGCAGCTCAGGCTCCATCTTCACCTTAAATCCAGAGCTGTCCCTGCAGTACCTCTCCATCACCACAAGATGTCCTTGCTAGTCTTCAGGGCTAAATGACATTCAGTGTCAGAATCATTACTGACATGTTTTCAATGCTCTGAGGGCTCATTTCCATCCTTGTGTTCTGCATTATCGGCCTTCCTTCCAGTCCCGGTGACAACATCGCCCTTCCTTCCTGTCCTGGTGACAACATCGCCCTTCCTTCCTGTCCTGGTGACAACATCGCCCTTCCTTCCTGTCCCGGTGACAACATCACCCTTCCTTCCTGTCCTGGTGACAACATCACCCTTCCTTCCTGTCCCGGTGACAACATCGCCCTTCCTTCCTGTCCTGGTGAAAACATCGCCCTTCCTTCCTGTCCTGGTGACAACATCGCCCTTCCTTACTGTCCTGGTGACAACATCGCCCTTCCTTCCTGTCCCGGTGACACCATCACCCTTCCTTCCTGTCCTGGTGACAACATCGCCCTTCCTGTCCTGGTGACAACATCCCCCTTCCTTCCTGTCCTGGTGACAACATCGCCCTTCCTTCCTGTCCTGGTGACAACATCGCCCTTCCTGTCCTGGTGACAACATCCCCCTTCCTTCCTGTCCTGGTGACAACATCGCCCTTCCTTCCTGTCCTGGTGACAACATCGCCCTTCCTTCCTGTCCTGGTGACAACATTGCCCTTTCTTCCTGTCCTGGTGACAACATTGCCCTTCCTTCCTGTCCTGGTGACAACATTGCCCTTCCTGGACCCATTATTATTATTATTATCATTACTAGGCTGGACCTAGCATTAGTATTTTATTGTCGGGGCCCCGATTGGAGATTTCCTCTAACATTCTCACCAGGACAGGAAGTGAAGGGAAATCTCCCCAGTGGGACACAAGAAAACACGCCCCCTCCCCAGGGGTTCTAACCCTTCACTACTCCATCTAGAAGGGAAAAGCTCTTTATCTGCCTGGAAATTTGGCTTTAAATCCCGCCCCCAGGATAGCCGCCATCTGCATGGAGTGAGTACACTCACCTGACTGGTCACATGATGCTGGGGGTCGTCTCTCTCTCTCCTAAATGAGGATGGGTACAGCCAATGGCTATCACTCTTCCAGAATATTGCACCCCCAGGGGGAGGGTCCATGACACCGTGAGCTCACACAAGGTCAGGGGTCAATGGTGGGATGAGTCTGCAGAGGACAGCTCTGGAAAGGAGGTGAGTACAGCAGCAAAATCTGCATTTATTTCATTCTTTTTGGCCATTTACATAGTAGGTGAGGTTGAATAAGGACAATAGTCCATCCAGTTCCCCCTGTGTAGGTGTGTGTGGGCGGAGTCCCCTGTGTAGGTGTGTGTGGGCGGAGTCCCCTGTGTAGGTGTGTGTGGCTGTAATCATCTCACATACCCCTGAATGTTCTGATCCTTGAGATGTACGTCTAATAGTCTTTTGAAAGCCACCATACTTCCCGCAGAAACCACCTCTTGTGGTAGAGAATTCCACAATCTGGTAGCCCTAACAGTAAAGAACCCCCTGCGTTGCCTGAGGTTAAATCTCTTCTCCTCTAATCGCATTGTATGCCCTCGAGTCCTCATGCAATCCCTTCGACTGAATAGCTTTTTTTCTATGCTGAGATCCCCATTGAGATATTTATAAATTGTTATCATGTCCCCTCTCAGGCGTCTCTTCTCCAGGGAGAATAAATCGAGCGATTGCAGACGCTCTTCATAATTAAGGTCCTCCAATCCCCTAATCAGTTTAGTTGCCCTTCTCTGGACTCTCTCCAGCTTCAACACATCCCTCCTGAGGACTGGCGACCAGAACTGGACAGAATATTCCAGATGAGGTCGGACCAGAGTTTTATAAAGTGGAAGGATTATAGTCTTATCTCTGGAATACATCCCTTTCTTTATGCATGCTAATATTCTGCTGGCTTTGGCAGCTGCCGCTTGACATTGCATGCTATTGCCTAATCTATCATCAACCAAGACTCCCAGATCTTTCTCCATTTTTGATTCCCCCAAAGGTTCCCCTCCTAACGTGTATTGTGCTTTTATGTTTTTAGTCCCCAAGTGCAAAACCTTACACTTCTCCACATTAAACCTCATTTGCCATGTCGTTGCCCACTCTGTTATTTTGTCCAGGTCATTCTGTAGGATATCTGCTTCATGCTGTGCAGTTATTGCCCTGCCCAATTTTGTGTCATCTGCAAAAACTGATATTGAACTACTGATCCCAACCTCAATGCTGTTTATGAATAAATTGAACAAGGTTGGTCCCAGGACTGAGCCTGGGGGGACCCCACTTACCACCTCAGACCAGTCTGAGTATGTGCTGTTTATTACCACCCTTTGGACACGCCCTTTTAGCCAATTCTGTATCCAAGAGCAAACCCTGCTGTCTATACCTGCAGACCTTATTTTATAAATTAAGCGCTTGTGGGGAACTGTATCAAACGCCTTAGCGAAATCCAGGTACACCACATCCACTGGTCTCCCCCTATCCAGATACCCCACATCCACTGGTCTGCCCCTATCTAGGTACCCCACATCCACTGGTCTGCCCCTATCCAGGAACACCACATCCACTGGTCTGCCCCTATCTAGGTACCCCACATCCACTGGTCTGCCCCTATCTAGGTACACCACATCCACTGGTCTCCCCCTATCCAGCTCACAGCTCACCTCCTCGTAGAATGTTAAGAGATTGGTTTGACAAGAACGCCCATTTGTAAACCCGTGCTGATTACTGCTGATGATGTTGTTGTCTTTAGCAAACTCTACAATATAGTCCCTTATCATCCCCTCCAGAAGTTTACATACTATCGATGTCAGGCTGACTGGCCTATAATTTCCCGGGATATGCCTCTGGCCCTTTTTGAATATCGGAATCACGTTTGCTTTCCTCCAATCCCCTGGTACATCTCCTGTCCTAATACTGTCAGCAAAGATCAGTAACAGTGGTCTAGATATAACCTTACTGAGTTCCTTGAGTACTCTTGTATGTACGCCATCCAGGCCTGGTGATTTGTTTGTGTTAATTTTATCCAGCCTTTCTCTGATTTCACCCTCTGTTAGCCATAGTGGCAAGTCCTGTGTATTACTACTAACCATACAGTCCTGGTCAGTGTACCCCATACAGTCATGGTCAGTGTACCCCATACAGTCATGTCAGTGTACCCCCATACAGTCATGGTCAGTGTACCCCCATACAGTCATGGTCAGTGTACCCCATACAGTCATGGTCAGTGTACCCCTCCTTTTCCCGTGTAAAGACTGAGGAGAAAAAAGCATTTAGCACGGTTGCTTTTTCAGTGTCCTCTGTAACCATCCTCCCATCATTGTTAATTATGTGTGCAATATGCTCTGCCCTAGTTTTTTTGCTGTTGATATATTTAAAGAATTTCTTTGGGTTTTTTTTACTATCCTCCGCTATTTGTCTCTCAAAGTTTATTTTAGCCATCTTGATTTCGTGTTTACTTTTCTTATTTGCCTCCTTGTATTGGTCAAAAGCCAATACTGTGCCCTCTGATTTATATTTCCTGAAAGACAATTTTTTTCCCCTAATAAGTTTTTTGACGCTATGGTTTAGCCAGCCAGGTTTGGCTTTGTCTCTTCTAAATTTATTTCCCATAGGAATGCACAGCAAGATGCATTTGTCTAATATGTTCCTAAAGCATTCCCATTTTTCCTCTGTGGTCAGGGATCCCAGGGTTTGGTCCCAGTTAACCCTTTCCATCATTGAGCACAATTTTGGAAAGTTTGCCCTTCTGAAGTTTAGGGTTCTTATGTTCCCCACTTGCCTTGTTATATTGTTATTTACACTAAATGTGATCATCCTGTGATCGCTAGAGCCCAGGTTGTCCTGGACTCCTACCTCCGAGATTATGTCTGGGTCATTAGTGAGCAATAGATCCAGGACTGCATTTTCTCTGGTAGGGGAATCCACCAACTGTGACATGTAATTATCCTGTAAGGTTTCCCGTGAATAGACGGGCCTTCTGTGAGTGTGCAGTCCCCTCATCCCAGTCAATGTCGGGATAATTGAAGTCCCCCAATATGATGACTGATCCCAGTTTAAATCCTCTAAAATCGAGATTTGTGTTTTTCCGGGACCTTAGAATCCTGCGACGGTCTGCAGACGCGATCTGTGGGGGGCGCAGCCTCCTCTCTATGAGTTTAATGTGGCCTGAAGCTCCATTCCGCTACAACTGTCAGCCAGATGATGAATTGTTCTAAATAGAGCAAATCTAATTACACGGCCATTCCCGGCGTCTGTCAGTCAAACGCTCGCTCTTGTGCCGCGCCAAGCCAATGGGGTGCCGCCTTCTCCATCTTCACACTGATGCCCCATAGATGCCATAAAGGGGAACTCCACCCCAACACAGCCCATAATACCAAGAATGAATGATGGGAACTCCATAAAGGGGAACTCCGCCCCCACACAGCCCATAATACCAAGAATGAATGATGGGAACTCCATAAAGGGGAACTCCACCCCCACACAGCCCATAATACCAAGAATTAATCATGGGAACTCCATAAACGGCGATTGAGTGCGATTCCACCACAAACACAGGAACCATATATGTGGTGCCCAGGAATGAAGCCGACTTCCTGTGCTACAGTCATAAAGGGAATAGCATGGCCTGCGCTGGTTGTGGCACCGGTACCGCATGTGCCAGATAAAAACAGAATTATCGCCAGTTTGTTTATCTGCAGAGTCTATGAGGACTGACTCTGATCTGCCATATGGAGAGACTCCGACGCTCACAGCTGGGCCTAACTCATTAGTGACACTGCTTCCCGTTCCAGGTTCCTGCTTGTTAGGACGCTGGCGGCTGCCATACTGAAGCCTGATTATCATTGTTGCTGACCTGGACCACCCCGACCCCCTCTCTCACCTCCTGCCTTGTCTTCTGGTTACTTGTTGCTGACCTGGACTGTCTGACTTTTCTCTGCTTGCAGCCTGTTGGGACCCTTTGCTTGATCTTGCCTACACTCTAGTCTCCGGTTTCCATACTGAAGCTTCCTTGCCCCCTCTCATTCAAAACCTCCACCATCAGGAGCTCTGGTGAAATCCAGCTGGTGCTTAGACGCCACGTTTCGGTGAGCCCTCATCACCCACCAGGGGGTAGGTGGGATGGGATGAGGTGGGATGGGGAGTAGGTGGGATGGGAGGAGGTGGGATTGGATGGGATGGGATGAGGTGGGATAGGATTGGATGGGATGAGGTGGGATGGGAGGAGGTGGGATAGGATGGGATGGGAGGAGGTAGGGTGGGATGAGGTGGGATAGGATGGGATGGGAGGAGGTAGGGTGGGATGGGATGGGAGTAGGTGGGATAGCATGGGATGGGATGAGATGGGATGGGAGTAGGTGGGATGGGATGAGGTGGGATAGCATGGGATGGGAGGAGGTGGGATGGGATGGGATGAGGTGGGATGGGAGTAGGTGGGATGAGATGAGGTGGGATAGGATGGGATGAGATGAGGTGGAATGGGAGTAGGTGGGATAGGAGTAGGTGGGATAGGATGGGATGGGAGGAGGTGGGATGAGATGAGGTGGGATAGCATGGGATGGGATGAGATGGGATGGGAGGAGGTGGGATGGGATGAGGTGGGATGGGAGTAGGTGGGATGAGATGAGGTGGGATAGGATGGGATGGGATGAGGTGGGATGGGAGGAGGTGGGATGGGAGTAGGTGGGATGGGAGGAGGTGGGATAGGATGGGATGAGTTGGAATGGGATGGGAGGAGGTGGGATGGGAGTAGGTGGGGTAGGATGGGATGGGATGGGAGGAGGTGGAGTCAGAAGTTTACTAACACAAAGCCAACAATCCTTGCAGGCTCTGAATGACGCTCTGTGACTCAGCAGGAAGGACATTTTCTGCACCTGGCTGAGTTTTCAGCCCCATTCACCTTGGAGCATTCCTATGTTACACACTGAAATCGAAGTCTGGACTTTAGATACTCTGTGAAGATCCTGAATTCCCCTAAACAGAAACCTGTGGTAATGGAGATGAATGAAGTCGCTTTTGCTGATATTCTTCCTCTTGAAATGCTGGTTGCCTGGCTGTCACCATTCTGGAACAAATAGAAAGCCAGAGACTGCCAGGTACCAGCATTATCACCGTTACTTTAACCCTGAACTCTGGGATAGAAAATCCATCGGTCATGTGTCGTCTTCTAGAATCTTCTTCCAGATCTGTGCAGTAATCCAGTTTGAGACTTCCTATAACAAAGACCGCTCACTGCTGCTCTCTGTGGGACTGGTCTTGTCTCTGCCCCCTCCTGTAGTTTCCTGTAGTGGGTGGAGAATACTGGGCTCCTCCCACAGCTTTTCTCTTTCTCCTTGTGCAGGGGGACTGGTCTTGTCGCCGCCTCTTCCTGTAGTGGGTGGAGCCTGCTGGGCTCTTCCACAGCCCTTTTCTCTGCACAGGCTGTGATGTCACTGCTACCTTCACAAGGTCATATCTGGGTTTGTAAAGTTGTTTGGTGGAATTATATTCTCTATGTTTATTGAGGAATGGATGTAAATGAAAGCTGTGATCCCGGAGTCATCTCTGAAGTCGGGGTGACGGGTTGAGCCCTAATAACTGACCGTTATACTCCACGCCCGGTGTCTCCGGATTATGTGGCTGTGACGGCGGCAGCAATTATCTCTCACACAATGAATATTGGATGCCGACTTTGAATAATTTACTACAATTGACGTTCCATTTCACCCGGCAATCCATCATTTAGAATGAGAGACGGCGAAGCGCGTGTGAGGAGGAATCATCGGCTTCATTATGGAGAAAGAAATGTCTCCTTCCCCCGAAACCGATACAAACCTACACTGCGGCCAAAAGCCGACTCCTCCGAGGTCCCAACATCCACTCTGTAGAAACGTGTGAACGCATGCACCGTCGACCAGGTCTGAGCCATGAAGGCTTGATGGCGATGTGCCCAAGAGGCACCTGCTCCTCTGGTAGAATTTGCCTTTATAGAAAAAGGTGGAACATTCCCTTCTAAACCATACGCCTGGGTAATAACCTGGCAAATCGAACAGGAAATCATAGATTTAGATGCTGCCAACCCCTTTCTGGGGCCTTCTGGCAGCACAAACAAGCTCTCGGTCTTACGAATCTGAGCCGTTTCCTGTAAATAAAATTTAAGTGCATGCATTACATCAAGAGAATGATATAACTTTTCCTCCTCTGAGTGAGGATCTGGAAAAAAGGAAGGTAGTATAATGTCCTGATTCAAATGAAAGGCGGACGCCACCTTGGGCAAAAAACCTGGGTGAGGACGTAAAATCACCCTATTTTGATAAAATATCAAGAATGGCTCTTTACAAGAAAGAGCTGCTAGTTCCGATACCCTTCTAGCTGAAGTTATCGCAATCAAAAAGACCAGTTTTCTTGCCAAAAGAACCAGGGGAACCTGCCCCAGGGGTTCAAAAGGCTGTTTTTGCAAAACTGCCAACTCCAAATTTAAGTCCCAAAGACACAACGGCGGCTTCACTGGTGGAAGCAAACGCAATATTTCCCAGACGAAAATCTGAACCAACTAATGGGAAGCGATCAGTTCCTGAAAAACATCGATAACGCTGAAATCTGGCCCTTTAATCATGCTCTGGGCTAATTTCATCTAGAATTCTCCCGATAATATATGTGCTTAGTTGGTTAATAGCCAGATATGGCTGCTAACATAAAGTGCATTCACCTAACACATAGACACATGGCACGCGATCCAGAAGAGGCGACCATGCGAACGCTTATGTTCCAGGGCTAACCAATAAACAAATGGGGGAGAGAGCAGTTTAGGGTGAATCTTGTTTGTCACAGCTGATACTTTTCAGATAATCAGCACAGGGTAAGAAGCAGTGTAACAATATGCTTTAATCATACATTGCATAAACCTGCTACAATGTAATTACAAGCAGAAATACACTTGGCACAAGTCTCTGTAATATTATTAAAGGGAACAGTGCATAAAATATTTACAATTTTGCATTTTTTTACCCTCTTAAAGCAGATTTCCGGCCACAAAAATTATTTTCAATGAAAATACCCACGGGACAGTCAGGGTTAGTACATTCCACAATGGATAGCCTCTGATCTGTCCCGGTTCGCACTTACCTGCAAGAAGAAATACTCACCTTTAAAATTTCTTCTCCAGCGTTGCCATCTCGGATGTGGGCAGCTGAAGCCGGCGCGATCCTCTTCTGCATCCTCTTCCGTGTCCTCTTCTCCCAGAATGCGCCTGCACCGGCCCCGTTCAGGTTTTTGTTTGCTGTGTAAATATTTAAAAGGGACTCACCAGTCCTGCCGCAGAAAACTGATATAAGCAAGAATCCAATCTTCACTCCTCACGGCGAGCATTGTCTTAGAGACCTTCAAGGACTGGGTCCCCTATATAAGCGCCTTTGGGGTTTGGTATTCCAAGGGTCCAGCGCCAAAAAAGGACAACATTACAGGCAAAACCTTGTATCTGCTTCCCGAGGCTCGGGTACCATCTTTTTAGTCTATTGACTGTTTTAGATGGATCTGATATCTAACTCCTTAGATCCAGTAATCTTTGCTTGGGGTATGATAGTATAATCTTCTTTCTTCTTCTTTGAAACATAACAACATGTGGAGCTCCTCTCCACAGCGACCTTCAACTTTAGACACTGGCGAAAAAACTGAGATACTTCCTGAGTGGGAGGGGTCATCAATTCTGATTGGTTGCCAGTGTCCTTCACCTATAGGTGGCTATATAACCCATATGTTATGATTATGTCTCTGTGTCCCGTGATGTACGAAAATAAATTCATTTTCACAAAGTCTGCTGCCTCTGTTTTTATGATGGAATTTGTATATTCTCCAGAATGTTCTGAAGAGCGATCAGATGAATGAAGTCCAAAATTATTTGGACCAGTGCACAAAGCATGTATGGGGTGGAGGAACTTGACTGACCTGCACAGAGTCCTGACCTCAACCCCATAGAACACCTTTGGGATGAATTAGAGCAGAGAGTGAGAGCCAGACCTTCTCATCCAACATCAGTGCCTGACCTCACAAATGTGCTTCTGGAAGAATGGTGAAACATTCCCATAGACACTCCTAAACCTTGTGGACAGCCTTCCCAGAAGAGTTGAAGCTGTTATAGCTGCAAAGGGTGGGCCAATAAATATTGAACCCTACGGACTAAGACTGGGATGCCATTAAAGTTCCTGTGTGTGTAAAGGCCGGCGTCCCAATACTTTTGACAATATAGTGTATATGCATGCAGCACATCTGATTGGCTCCCCGTCCTGTCCCTCCCCTCCCCCAATGAATGGCGCTATGTAGGGGGTGGCTGGAAGCAGATAATGAGTATGTACTTCTATTAGCTGAATGATTCATTCATGAACAGAGCGCTGCATTCATTCCTCTCAGCGTTCAATCACTCCACACACCATAAGATTTTATTTCTGTGGTGGTTGCGGTCCAGGGCGGGGGTTGGGGGTGTCTTATTTTTGATGGTACAATAAGCCCCTCTTCTGTATTTCTGGGTGGGGGGATGGTGGGGGTTCCGGGTCTCCCCCCAGCCTGCGATAGGTAGAAATGGAACGATTTCACAGAAATTCTGGCTGAGACTTGCGGCGGCGTATTTCAGGCGGGTCATTAGGTCTGATGCTAATTTCCAGGTACGCTCATACAAATGTCTCCACGCCGATCCCATTAATAACCAGTGGGGGATTGGGGGCGCCCTCTGCGCTGAGCTGGCCAGGAGAAGTCAATTCTGACAAAATCAAGTCAGAGGATCCTCTGCGGCTCGGCGGTGAATTAATGCGCGGCATTCCGGGAAAAGCGGCTAATTTTAGAGCAAGATTGGCAGAGCTTTCGGCAGGAAAAAAAAAAAAGCGTTCAATCATCCTGGAGGATTTCAGGTCTTTTTATAAAGGCTGATGAATGGCGGGTGTTCTACGCGCTGCGCAGGCTCTGGAGGGGACCATGCAGGCCTGAGGGAGATTTATGGGTCAAATGAAAGTGCAGCCAATGCCGGGAACTTTTTATTTTCATTTTGGAAAAGAGAAAACCGGTCAGAATTTTTGTGAAGTTTTGGCTTTAGATACATTTTAGCATTCTGGATTTAATGTTAGGTTTGTATCCGGTTGTAGCGTGAGGCCGGGGCTTTGGCGCCCCCTGCAGGACTAATGGAGAACGGAGGAATATCGCTGTGTTGGGGTTCAGGGATGTCCCTGGTGAAACATACTTCTGATGTCATGTGACTAAGGAAATGCCGGGGGTCACTGACTGGGAGCAAACATAATGCCTAGCACCCCTGTGTGCGTCCGGGGATCAGACTCCAATGTCACATGACAGCTCTGGGACCAATCAGCAATACTTATGACCATGTGATCACTGTGAGAAATATGAATTTGTCATCACATAGTGTTCTGTTCTCACTACAGGTATGCCCCAGGCGTGTGCAGCTCAACATACAGCTAAACCTTTAATCCTGCAATAACCAGTCCTTTTATAACTTAAGGCTTTATTCCAGAGATAGAATAGTGGTCACATGAACAGGTTACAAGTCAGAATGGATATGCGAATAGGATTGTGAATAGAGAGAGGTGAAACTGCAAATAAACAGATAAAGGCATACAATCAGTGTACAAACATTAACAAACATATGCATTGAGTATATAACTGACAGTTCTGAGCATACCAGCGATGCTTCAAAGGGGGGTTCAGGAATCTTCCCACAGGAACCTCAGATGCTGTCTGCTCCTTCCTGAGGTAAATCTTAAAATGGAGAATCTCTCAGAGAGGGGTGGAACTAATATCCAGCAATAGAGTACAGGAAGTACCATAAAGTGATGTATAACAGTCTATGTCACAGTGGCATCTTGTGGACAAGATTGGTATTACAAGTTCCAATAGAATTAATTAATTCCTTATGCTGGAGGCATGACACATAGGTTTGTTTACAAATGCGGTTCTGGAGCTGAGAGGCTGTGATCGCTGGAGCTGAGAGGCTGTGATCGCTGGAGCTGAGAGGCTGTGATCGCTGGAAGGCTGTGATTGCTGTGATCACTGGAGCTGAGAGGCTCTGATCACTGGAGCTGAAAAGGCTGTGATCGTTGGAGCTGAGAGGCTGTGATTGCTGGAGCTGAGAGGCTGTGATCGCTGGAGCTGAGAGACTGTGATTGCTGTGATCACTGGAGCTGAAAGGCTGCGATTGCTGTGATCACTGGAGCTGAGAGGCTGTGATCGCTGGAACTGAGAGGCAGTGATTGCTGTGATCACTGGCTGTGATTGTGTGGCTGTGATCACCGGAGCTGAGAGGCTGTGATCGCTGGAGCTGAAAGGCTGTGATTGCTGTGATCACTGGAGCTGAGAGGCTCTGATCACTGGAGCTGAGAGGCTGTGATCGCTGGAGCTGAAAGGCTGTGATTGCTGTGATCACTGGAGCTGAGAGGCTCTGATCACTGGAGCTGAGAGGCTGTATCTGTTACATGAAAATAGGATTTTAGAACATTAAATGGTAAGGGTAGTCCTTAATCCCTTGCCTACCGGACACTCCCCCCCCCTTTCCTGCCCAAGCTAATTTTCAGATTTCAGTGCTGTCACACTTTGAATGACAATTGCGCAGTCATGCTACACTGTACCCATATAACATTTTTTTTTTTTCAGACAGATGGAGCTTTTTTTTGGTGGTATTTATTCACCGCTGGGGTTTTTTTTATTTTTTTTTTTTTTGCTGAACAGATAAAAAAATAAGTTTTCTTAGTTTCTGTTATAAAATATTGTAAATATTTTATATTTTTTTTCCTTCACTGATGAGGCTGCACCAGTGGGCACTGATTGGCAGCACTGATGGGCACTGATAGACTGAACTGACAGGCACTGATAGGCAGCACTGATTGGTGGCACTGATTATTATTATGTTGATTATAAGTGTAAACGTCCCCTGTGTGGATTTGCCAGTTATCGGCTCTCCTTTTCTCATGCGCTGTCAGTGTGAGGAGAGGAATGCCGATAACCAGCAAATCCTTTGTACTCTGTGATCAGCTGTGATTGGCTCTTTACCCCAATCTGGCATCAGCTGTGATTGGCTCTTTACCCCAATCTGTGATCAGCTGTGATTGGCTCTTTACCCCAATCTGGCATCAGCTGTGATTGGCTCTTTACCCCAATCTGTGATCAGCTGTGATTGGCCCTTTATCCCGATCTGTGATTGGCTTTTTACCCCGATCTGTGATCAGCTGTGTCCGAATTATTCCGCACTCACAGATGCCTGGGGATGCGTGAGAAGAGAGGACATCATATGATGCCCTCCCAGCAATGTGCGACCACAATGTAGCCATCATTCGGCTATAGCGCAGTCATGAAGAGGTCAAACCATTCTACTCAATAAAAGCTGTGAAGGCCCTAAAATCATCCGAAAATTCAGCACCTACAAATTCCGTCACTTCTGACATAATAAGGTACTTACCAGTGCCAGCACCGTCCTCCTGCAGATGGTTCTTTTTTACCACTGTGGGTGTCTGATGCCGCCATTTTGGATATGGGAGCCAACTGTGACTTCGTAAAGAATCACAGCTAGCTTCCTACTGAGCATGTATGAGATCAGACTGGTCCTGCAGCCTCCTGGGACATTTGATGGGGGGGTGGGGGATGGTGTTCTTGGGGTCATAGGCAGAATTCCTCCTCCTCCAATCACGGTGAGTTGAGTTGATGCCAGGGGCTGGATTTTGGTCTCCTCTGATCACAACTCTTTCACCCAGTTCTCCTCTGAATCATTCAGATGTTCATTAGCAGACATCAGACGGGCTGTACCATGTGATTTCCTGAGCAGGGGGGCCTTGCGGGGGCTGCAGGATTTCAGTCCTCCATGGGGTAGTGTGTTACCAATTGTTTTCTTGGTGACGATGGTCCCAGCTGAGATCATTGAGAAGATTCTCCTGTGTAGTTCTGGGCTGATTCCTCACCGTTCTCCATCATCATTGAACTCCACGAGGTGAGATCTTCCATGGAGCCCCAGACTGAGGGAGACTGACAGTTATTTTCTGTTTCTTCCAACCAACTGTTGTCACCTCTCACCAAGCTGCTTGGCGATGGTCTTGTAGCCATTCCAGCCTTGTGTAGGTCTCCAATCTTCTCCCTGACATCCTTGGACAGCTCTTTGGTCTTGGCCATGGTGGAGAGATTGGAATCTGATTGGTTGATTCTGTGGACAGGTGTCTTCTATACAGGTAACAAGCTGAGATTAGGAGCACTCCCTATAAGAGAATCCTCCTAATCTCAGCTCATTACCTGTATAGAAGACACCTGGGAGACAGAAATCTGCTGATTGATCGGGGATCAAATACTTATTTCACTATTTTGTTGTTATTCCGTCTCTCACTGGTAAAATAAACCGACCAATAAAATTATAGACTGATCATTTCTTTGTCAGTGGGCAAACGTACAAAATCAGCAGGGGGTCACATACTTTTCCCCCTCACTGTATATAGTTACATAGTTAGTCTGGTTGAAAAAAGACACAAGTCCATCCAATTCAACCAACATAGAAAATCACGTTTTCTGATATGTAATCAGCAAACATGGCGGCTTCCATAGAGATAAACTCCTAACTCCTCCCATAATACACGGATTGGGATTCCTCGGGTTCACAAATAATGCAGACAAAGTGATAAGGCGGCACTCCGCACCTCTACTGATCCCCATAATTCCTGCCTGAACTCCATTCCTCCTCTCGGCTGCTCTGCTCGTCCTCGCACAATCTCCTGATTCTTCTCATTAAACTCACTATCTATACAATGTACACCGCGTACTGCAGAGCGAGCGCAGCAAATGGCAACATAAAACGCAGATCAATTGCAGGCAATGTTTCCAGGTGGGGAATCGGGTTCAGGCGTCGCTCAAATTTTATGTTTTTTTTCCGTGATGTCACCGCTCTCTAGTGATTGGATAGGCTGCATTCTCAGTGATGTCACCGCTCTCTAGTGATTGGATAGGCTGCATTCTCAGTGATGTCACCTCTCTCTAGTGATTGGATAGGCTGCATTCTCAGTGATGTCACCGCTCTCTAGTGATTGGATAGGCTGCATTCTCAGTGATGTCACCTCTCTCTAGTGATTGGATAGGCTGCATTCTCAGTGATGTCATCGCTCTCTAGTGAATGGATAGGCTGCATTCTCAGTGATGTCACCGCTCTCTAGTGATTGGATAGGCTGCATTCTCAGTGATGTCACCTCTCTCTAGTGATTGGATAGGCTGCATTCTCAGTGATGTCATCGCTCTCTAGTGAATGGAAAGGCTGCATTCTCAGTGATGTCACCGCTCTCTAGTGATTGGATAGGCTGCATTCTCAGTGATGTCATCGCTCTCTAGTGATTGGATAGGCTGCATTCTCAGTGATGTCATCGCTCTCTAGTGATTGGATAGGCTGCATTCTCAGTGATGTCATCGCTCTCTAGTGATTGGATAGGCTGCATTCTCAGTGATGTCACCGCTCTCTAGTGAATGGAAAGGCTGCATTCTCAGTGATGTCACCGCTCTCTAGTGATTGGATAGGCTGCATTCTCAGTGATGTCACCTCTCTCTAGTGATTGGATAGGCTGCATTCTCACTGATGTCACTGCTCTCTAGTGATTGGATAGGCTGCATTCTCAGTGATGTCATCGCTCTCTAGTGATTGGATAGGCTGCATTCTCAGTGATGTCATCGCTCTCTAGTGATTGGATAGGCTGCATTCTCAGGGGCATTACATAGTTACATAGTTACATAGTTACATATTTAGTGAGGTTGAAAAAAGACATCAGTCCATCCAGTTCAACCTATGATGTGTGTGTGTGTCCGCTTTTAACCGTACATTGTATACCCCCTGTATGTTGTACATTGTATACCCCTGTATGTTGTACATTGTATACCCCTGTATGTTGTACATTGTATACCCCCTGTATGTTGTACATTGTATACCCCTGTATGTTGTACATTGTATACCCCTGTATGTTGTACATTGTATACCCCCTGTATGTTGTACATTGTATACCCCCTGTATGTTGTACATTGTATACCCCTGTATGTTGTACATTGTATACCCCCTGTATGTTGTACATTGTATACTCCTGTATGTTGTGGTCTCTAAGGTGCCCATCTAATAGTTTTTTGAAACTATCAATGCTCCCTGCTGATGTGACTGCTTGTGGAAGAGAATTCCACATCCTTACCGCTCTTACAGTGAAGAACCCCTTACGCACTTTAAGGTTAAACCGCCTTTCCTCTAGTTTTAGTGAATGGCCACGTGTCTTATTGTATCTCCTTTCTCTGAATAGTTTGTTCCTTAGATCACCAGTACAGTATTTGTACATTGATATCATATCCCCCCTCAATCGTCTTTTCTCCAGAGAGAATAGGTTCAGTGCTTGTAGTCTTTCCTCATAGTTGATGTCCTCCATTCCCCTAATTATTTTTGTTGCCCTTCTCTGGACTTTCTCCAGTTCCAGCACATCCTTCCTGAGGACCGGTGCCCAGAACTGGACAGCATACTCCAGATGTGGCCGGACCAGAGTCTTGTAGAGTGGGAGAATAATCTCTTTATTTCTGGAGTGAATCCCCTTTTTTATACATCCCAGTATTCTGTTGGCTTTGCTTGCGGCGGCTTGGCATTGCATGCCACTGCCAAGCCTGTTGTCTACCAGTACCCCCAGGTCCTTTTCCATCCTAGACTCACCCAGAGGTCCCCCCCTAGTGAGTAGCTTGCTTTCTGGTTTCTGGCACCCAAGTGCATTACTTTACATTTTTCAACATTAAACCTCATCTGCCATGTAGTTGCCCCCCCTCCCCCCACCCCGTTATTTTGTTCAGGTCCGCTTGCAAGGTTTCCACATCCTGCATAGAAGATATTGGCATGCTTACTTTAGTATCATCCGCAAATACTGAGATTGTACTAGATATCCCCTCCTCTAGATCATTTATGAATAAATTAAACAGGATTGGTCCCAGGACAGAACCCTGGGGGACCCCACTTTCCACACCCGCCCAATCCGAGTACTCCCCATTAATCACCACCCTCTGTACTCTCCCCTGGAGCCAGTTCTCTATCCAGGTACTCACCTTATGGTCCATACCTACCTTCCTTAGTTTGTACAGTAAGCGTTTGTGGGGAACGGTGTCAAAGGCCTTTGCAAAGTCCAGATACACCACATCCACAGGCCTTCCTTTATCCAGATACACCACATCCACAGACCTTCCTTTATCCAGATACACCACATCCACAGACCTTCCTTTATCCAGATACACCACATCCACAGGCTTACCTTTATCTAGGTGGCAGCTCACTTCATCGTAGAAGGTTAATAGATTGGTTTGGCACAAACGATTTTTCATGAATCCATGCTGATTACTACTTATAATACTGTTTTCATTACTAAAGTCTTGTATGTGATCCCTTAACATCCCCTCCAAAATCTTGCAGACTACAGATGTTAGGCTGACCGGCCTATAGTTACCCGGGATATATCTCGGCCCCTTTTTAAATATTGGTACCACGTTGGCTTTTTTCCAATCAGCTGGCACCATACCCGTCTGTAAACTATCCTTAAAGATCAAGAATAATGGTCTGGCAATCACCTGGCTGAGCTCTTTAAGAACCCTCGGGTGCAAGCCATCCGGTCCCGGGGATTTATTTATGTTAAGTTTCTCTAGTTTAGCTCTAAGTCTATCTTCTGTTAGCCATGGCGGCACTTTCTGAGGTGTATTATTTAGTTCGGCCTTACAAGCTGGGTTCGTGTAGCCCCCCGATTCCTTTGTGAAGACTGAAGAAAAGAAATTATTTAACACTTCCGCCTTTAGAATCTGAAGGGGAAGGGGGGGGGGGGGTGTTATGTATAGAATGTCATTGTTGGGATGGTTACATAGTTAGTCAGGTTGAAAAAAGACATCGGGTTCAACCAAAAAAAAAAAAAAAACAGTATTGAAAACCCAACCATACAATCCCATATACACAATCCTATACCCACAGTTGATCCAGAGGAAGGCGGAAAAAACCCCAGCAAAGCATGATCCGATTTACTACAGCAGGGGAAACAAATTCCTTCCTGATCCCCCCGAGAGGCAATCGGATATTCCCTGGGTCAACGTTACCTAAAAAAATTTTAGTACCCACTTATATTATGTACTTCTAGGAAATAATCCAGGCCTTTTTTTTTTAAAGCAATCTAGTGAGCTGGCCAGAATCACCTCTGGAGGGAGTCTATTCCACATTTTCACAGCTCTTACTGTGAAGAAACCTTTCCGTATTTGGAGATGAAATCTCTATTCCTCTAGATGTAAAGAAAGCCCCCTTGTCCTCTGTGTTGACCTTATACATGGTGATCATATCCCCCTTAAGTATTTATACATGGAGATCATATCCCCCCTTATGTATTTATACATGGAGATCATATCCCCCCCTTATGTATTTATACATGGAGATCATATCCCCCCCCCTTATGTATTTATACATGGAGATCATATCCACCCTTATGTATTTATACATGGAGATCATACCCCCCTTATGTATTTATACATGGAGATCATACCCCCCTTATGTATTTATACATGGAGATCATATCCCCCCTTATGTATTTATACATGGAGATCATATCCCCCCTTATGTATTTATACATGGAGATCATACCCCCCTTATGTATTTATACATGGAGATCATATCCCCCCCCCTTATGTATTTATACATGGAGATCATATCCCCCCTTATGTATTTATACATGGAGATCATATCCCCCCTTATGTATTTATACATGGAGATCATACCCCCCCTTATGTATTTATACATGGAGATCATATCCCCCCCCCTTATGTATTTATACATGGAGATCATACCCCCCTTATGTATTTATACATGGAGATCATACCCCCTTATGTATTTATACATGGAGATCATATCCCCCCTTATGTATTTATACATGGAGATCATATCCCCCCTTATGTATTTATACATGGAGATCATATCCCCCTTATGTATTTATACATGGAGATCATACCCCCCTTATGTATTTATACATGGAGATCATATCCCCCCTTATGTATTTATACATGGAGATCATATTCCCCCTTATGTATTTATACATGGTGATCATATCCCCCCTTATGTATTTATACATGGTGATCATATCCCCCCTTAATCTCCTCTTCTCAAAAGAGAATACATTCAGTTCCTCTAATCTCTACTCATAGCTGAGCTCCTCCATGCCTCTTATCAGTTTGGTTGCCCTTCTCTGCACTTTCTCCAGTTCCCCAATATCCTTTCTGAGAACTGGAGCCCAAAACTGAACTTCATATTCCAGATGAGGTCTTACTAATGATTTGTACAGATGATGTCTCTCTCTCTCTCTCTCTGGAGTCCATGTCTCTGTTAATACAAGAAAGGACTTTGCTTGCTTTGGAAACCGCAGCTTGGCATTGCATGCTAATATTAAGCTTATGATCTACCAGAACACCCAGATCCTTCTCCCCTATGGATTCCCCCAAATCCTTCTCCGCTACGGATTCCCCCAGATCCTTCTCCACCATGGATTCCCCCAGATCCTTCTCCGCTATGGATTCCCCCAGATCCTTCTCAGCTATGGACTCCCCCCAGATCCTTCTCCACCATGGATTCCCCCAGATCCTTCTCCGCTATGGATTCCCCCAGATCCTTCTCTGCTATGGATTCCCCCAGATCCTTCTCTGCTATGGATTCCCCCAGATCCTTCTCCACCATGGATTCCCCCAAATCCTTCTCCGCTATGGATTCCCCCAGATCCTTCTCAGCTATGGACTCCCCCCAGATCCTTCTCCACCATGGATTCCCCCAGATCCTTCTCCGCTATGGATTCCCCCAGATCCTTCTCTGCTATGGATTCCCCCAGATCCTTCTCTGCTATGGATTCCCCCAGATCCTTCTCCACCATGGATTCCCCCAGATCCTTCTCCGTTATGGATTCCCCCAGATCCTTCTCAGCTATGGACTCCCCCCAGATCCTTCTCCACCATGGATTCCCCCAGATCCTTCTCCGCTATGGAATCTCCCAGATCCTTCTCTGCTATGGATTCCCCCAGATCCTTCTCCACTATGGATTCTGCTAGATCCTTCTTCCGCTATGGATTCCCCCAGATCCTTCTCCACTATGGATTCCCCCAGATCTACTCCACCTAGTATGTATGATTCATGCATATTCTTAGCCCTCAAGTCCATAACTTTACATTTAACAACATTAAACCTCATTTGCCCCATAGTTGCCCAATGAAACAGTGCATTGAGGTCATCTTGTAAGTTGGAGACATCCTGTAAGGAAGTTATTCCACTGCAAAGCTCGGTGTCATCTGCAAAGACTGAAATGGTACTTTTAATCCCAGACCCGATATCATTTACAAAGATATTAAAAAGTAAGGGTCCCAACACTGAACCTTGGGGTACACCACTGATAACCTTACACCATTCAGAGTAAGAATCATTAACCACTACTCTCTGAATTCTATCTTTTAGCCAATTTTCTATCCAATTACAAACCGATCTTTCCAAGCCAGTAGACTTTACCTTACATATTATCCATGTGTGGGAGCTGTGTCAAACGCTTTTGCAAAATCCAAATATATCACATCCACAGCCACCCCTCTGTCCAAGTATACCACGTCCACAGCCACCCCTCTGTCCAAGTATACCACGTCCACAGCCCCCCCTCTGTCCAAGTATACCACGTCCACAGCCCCCCCTCTGTCCAAGTATACCACGTCCACAGCCACCCCTCTATCCAAGTATACCACGTCCACAGCCCCCTCTCTGTCCAAGTATACCACGTCCACAGCCCCCCCTCTGTCCAAGTATACCACGTCCACAGCCACCCCTCTATCCAAGTATACCACGTCCACAGCCCCCTCTCTGTCCAAGTATACCACGTCCACAGCCCCCCCTCTGTCCAAGTATACCACGTCCACAGCCATCCCTCTGTCCAAGAATACCACGTCCCCCGCCACCCCTCTGTCCAAGTATACCACGTCCACAGCCCTCCCTCTGTCCAAGAATACCACGTCCACAGCCACCCCTCTGTCCAAGTATACCACGTCCACAGCCCCCCCTCTGTCCAAGTATACCACGTCCACAGCCACCCCTTTGTCCAAGTATACCACGTCCACAGCCATCCCTCTGTCCAAGAATACCATGTCCACAGCCATCCCTCTGTCCAAGAATACCACGTCCCCCGCCACCCCTCTGTCCAAGTATACCACGTCCACTGCCACTCCTCTGTCCAAGTATACCATGTCCACAGCTACCCCTCTGTCCAAGTATACCACATCCACAGCCCCCCCCCCCCTCTGTCCAAGTATACCACATCCACAGCCCCCCCTCTATCCAAGTATACCACATCCACAGCCCCCCCCCTCTGTCCAAGTATACCACATCCACAGCCCCCCTTCTATCCAAGTATACCACGTCCACAGCCACCCCTCTGTCCAAGTATACCATGTCCACAGCCACCCCTCTATCCAAGTATACCAAATCCACAGCCCCCCCTCTGTCCAAGGTTTTACTTACCTCATCATAACTTCTGTCTTTCACGAATCCATGCTGTCTGTTGCTTAAAATATTTTTTTCCAGCAAGAACTCCTCTATGTGGTCTTTTATTAAACTCTCCAGTATCTTCCCGACTATAGAAGTTACACTAACAGGTCTATAGTTACTTGGCAAAGACTTTGATCCCTTTTTAAATATAGGCACCACATTGGCCCTATGCCAATCCAGTGGTTCTATTCCAGTCCTTAACGAGTCCCTAAAAATTAGAAACAAAGACTTAGAAATTACAGCGCTCAATTCTTTTAGGATGCGTGGGTGGATGCCAGCTGGTCCAGGCACTTTATTCTGTCTAAATATTTCTGGACCATATCACTTCTGAGCCATTGTGGATCATTTGGGGTTGTGTCACTACCACCCCCATTATGGTCATGAGCTCCTCCCCCATGCTCCTTTGTATATACAGAGCTGAAGAAAGTATTTAATAAATTTGCCTTCTCTTTGTCCCCAGTCACCCACTCCTGATTATTGTGTAAAGGGCCTACATGCTCAGACCTGACCTCTTTACTATTAATATAATTGAAGAATTTTTGGGGTTTGTCCTACTATCTTTTGTAATCTGTCGTTCATTTTGGATTTTTGCGTCCTTGATTTCCTTTTTACATATTCTGTTATATTCTTTGTAACAATTAAATGATGATAGTGTTCCCTCATTTTTATATTTTTTAAAAGCTCTTTTCTTTTTATCTATAGCTTTTTTAACTTTGGCCGTGAGCCACATAGATTTTATTTTTAGCCTTTTAAACTTATTACCCATGGGAATATACTTTGCAGTGAGTTTGCATAAAGTCTTTTTGAACATTTCCCATTTCTGTTCTGTGCTCATCGATGCCAATATTCCAATATTCCCTCCCAGTCTAAATCCTGGAGAGCAGCCCTCATCCTTGGAAAAATTTGCTCTCTTAAAGTTAAGTGTTTTTGTATTTCCTGTATGCGTTTTTTGCTTACAGCTAACATTAAATGAAATCATATTATGGTCACTGCTACCCTGATGTTCTTTTATATGAACATTATTAATAAGCTCTGCATGGTTTGAGATTACCAGGTCCAACAGAGCATCATTTCTAGTGGGGGCCTCAATAAACTGCACCATAAAATTGTCTTGTAATAGGTTTATAAATGTTGGCCCTTTAACTGTTCCAGCAGTGCCAATGGTGGAGGGAGCTCTCTGATCTGAGGGGGGTATGGAAGTCATTGCAGCTATGGTGGAGGGAGCTTTAGGATCTGGTTGGGGGGGAGCTATTTATAGGAATGTTGTTGTGGGCATGGAGGAGGGGGCCCCTTCAGGTCCAAAGGGGGGGGGTATGTATAGGACATCATTGTGGGCATGGTGGTGGGGGCTCTTGGATCTGAGTGGGGGTATGAAAGTAATTTTGGCCATGGTGGAGCGGGCTTTAGGGTCTGAGGGGGGACTATGTATAGAACCGTTATTGTGGGCATAGAGGAGCGGGCCCCTTCAGGTCTAATTCGGGGGGGTTGTTCAGGACATCATTGTGGGCATGGTGGAGGCAGGTGCTCTTGGATCTCAGTGGGGGTATGGAAGTCATTGTGGGCTTGGTTGGTGGAGGGGGGCTCTTGGATCTGAGTTGGGGTATGGAAGTCATTGTGGGCTTGGTGGAGGGGGGCTCTTGGATCTGAGTGGGGGTATGGAAGTCATTGTGGGCATGTGGAGGGGACTATAGGATCTGAGTGGGGGTATGGAAGTCATTGTGGGCTTGGTTGGTGGAGGGGGGCTCTTGGATCTGAGTTGGGGTATGGAAGTCATTGTGGGCTTGGTGGAGGGGGGCTCTTGGATCTGAGTGGGGGTATGGAAGTCATTGTGGGCATGTGGAGGAGACTATAGGATCTGAGTGGGGGTATGGAAGTCATTGTGGGCATTTTGAGTGGGCTCTTGGATCTGAGTGGGGGTATGGAAGTCATTGTGGGCATGTGAAGGCGGCTCTTGGATCTGAGTGGGGGTATGATAGAGGGGGCTCTTGGATCTAAGTGGGGGTATGGAAGTCATTGTGGGCTTGGTGGAGGGGGCTCTTGGATCTGAGTGGGGGTATGGAAGTCATTGTGGGCATGTGGAGGGGGCTCTTGGATCTGAGTGGGGTATGGAAGTCATTGTGGGCTTGGTGGAGGGGACTGTAGGATCTGAGTGGGGGTATGGAAGTCATTGTGGGCATGTGGAGGGGGCTCTTGGATCTGAGTGGGGGTATGGAAGTCATTGTGGGCTTGGTGGAGGGGGCTCTTGGATCTGAGTGGGGGTATGGAAGTCATTGTGGGCTTGGTGGAGGGGGCTCTTGGATCTGAGTGGGGGTATGGAAGTCATTGTGGGCTTGGTGGGGGGGGGGGCTCTTGGATCTGAGTGGGGGTATGGAAGTCATTGTGGGCTTGGTGGAGGGGGCTCTTGGATCTGAGTGGGGATATGGAAGTCATTGTGGGCTTGGTGGAGGGGGCTCTTGGATCTGAGTGGGGGTATGGAAGTCATTGTGGGCATGTGGAGGGGGCTCTTGGATCTGAGTGGGGGTATGGAAGTCATTGTGGGCTTGGTGGAGGGGGCTGTAGGATCTGAGTGGGGGTATGGAAGTCATTGTGGGCTTGGTGGAGGGGGCTGTAGGATCTGAGTGGGGGTATGGAAGTCATTGCAGGCTTGGTGGAGGGGGCTCTTGGATCTGAGCGGGGTATGGAAGTCATTGTGGGCATGTGAAGGTGGCTCTTGGATCTGAGTGGGGGTATGATAGAGGGGGCTCTTGGATCTGAGTGAGGGTATGGAAGTCGTGGGCTTAGTGGAGGGGGCTCTTGGATCTGAGTGGGGGTATGGAAGTCATTGTGGGTATGTGGAGGGGGCTCTTGGATCTGAGTGGGGGTATGATAGAGGGGGCTCTTGGATCTGAGTGAGGGTATGGAAGTCATTGTGGGCTTGGTGGAGGGGGCTCTTGGATCTGAGTGGGGGTATGATAGAGGGGGCTCTTGGATCTGAGTGAGGGTATGGAAGTCATTGTGGACTTGGTGGAGGGGGCTGTAGGATCTGAGTGGGGGTATGGAAGTCATTGTGGGCCTGTGGAGGGGGCTCTTGGATCTGAGTGGGAGTATGGAAGTCATTGTGGGCTTGGTGGAGGGGGCTCTTGGATCTGAGTGGGGGTATGGAAGTCATTGTGGGCTTGGTGGAGGGGGCTTTTGGATCTGAGTGGGGGTATGGAAGTCATTGTGGGCATGTGGATGGGGCTCTTGGATCTGAGTGGGGGTATGATAGAGGGGGCTCTTGGATCTGAGTGAGGGTATGGAAGTCATTGTGGACTTGGTGGAGGGGGCTCTTGGATCTGAGTGGGAGTATGGAAGTCATTGTGGGCTTGGTGGAGGGGGCTCTTGGATCTGAGTGGGGGTATGGAAGTCATTGTGGGCTTGGTGGAGGGGGCTGTAGGATCTGAGTGGGGGTATGGAAGTCATTGTGGGCATGTGGAGGGGGCTCTTGGATCTGAGTGGGGGTATGGAAGTCATTGTGGGCTTGGTGGAGGGGGCTCTTGGATCTGAGTGGGGGTATGGAAGTCATTGTGGGCCTGTGGAGGGGGCTCTTGGATCTGAGTGGGGGTATGGATGTCATTGTGGGCCTGTGGAGGGGGCTCTTGGATCTGAGTTGGGGTATGGAAGTCATTGCGGGCTTGGTGGAGGGGGCTGTAGGATCTGAGTGGGGGTATGGAAGTCATTGTGGGCATGTGGAGGGGGCTCTTGGATCTGAGTGGGGGTATGGAAGTCATTGTGGGCTTGGTGGAGGGGGCTCTTGGATCTGAGTGGGGGTATGGAAGTCATTGTGGGCCTGTGGAGGGGGCTCTTGGATCTGAGTGGGGGTATGGATGTCATTGTGGGCCTGTGGAGGGGGCTCTTGGATCTGAGTTGGGGTATGGAAGTCATTGCGGGCTTGGTGGAGGGGGCTGTAGGATCTGAGTGGGGGTATGGAAGTCATTGTGGGCATGTGGAGGGGGCTCTTGGATCTGAGTGGGGGTATGGAAGTCATTGTGGGCTTGGTGGAGGGGGCTCTTGGATCTGAGTGGGGGTATGGAAGTCATTGTGGGCATGTGGATGGGGCTCTTGGATCTGAGTGGGGGTATGATAGAGGGGGCTCTTGGATCTGAGTGAGGGTATGGAAGTCATTGTGGACTTGGTGGAGGGGGCTGTAGGATCTGAGTGAGGGTATGGAAGTCATTGTGGACTTGGTGGAGGGGGCTCTTGGATCTGAGTGGGAGTATGGAAGTCATTGTGGGCTTGGTGGAGGGGGCTCTTGGATCTGAGTGGGGGTATGGAAGTCATTGTGGGCTTGGTGGAGGGGGCTGTAGGATCTGAGTGGGGGTATGGAAGTCATTGTGGGCATGTGGAGGGGGCTCTTGGATCTGAGTGGGGGTATTGAAGTCATTGTGGGCTTGGTGGAGGGGGCTCTTGGATCTGAGTGGGGGTATGGAAGTCATTGTGGGCCTGTGGAGGGGGCTCTTGGATCTGAGTGGGGGTATGGATGTCATTGTGGGCCTGTGGAGGGGGCTCTTGGATCTGAGTTGGGGTATGGAAATCATTGCGGGCTTGGTGGAGGGGGCTGTAGGATCTGAGTGGGGGTATGGAAGTCATTGTGGGCATGTGGAGGGGGCTCTTGGATCTGAGTGGGGGTATGGAAGTCATTGTGGGCTTGGTGGAGGGGGCTCTTGGATCTGAGTGGGGGTATGGAAGTCATTGTGGGCTTGGTGGAGGGGGCTGTAGGATCTGAGTAGGGGTAGAGGAAGCATGATGGAGGGGGGGAACATATATAGGAAGTCATTATGAGCATGTGGAGAGTTCAGAGCTCCTAGGAGAGCCTCTCCCTCGAGTTTCTCCCTCTTCTGGGGTTCCAGGCTTTCAGTGTAAGTCAGTTTCCCAGTCTAGAATGAACGCAGATTTCCTTCCATCACCGTTAATGATTGCCTCATTTTACCTCGATTGCAGCCGAGGGACAAACCATTCGCTGTACAACTAACCCCAGCTGTGTATTTCCAGGGACAACATTATGAAGAGGAGAAGAGAGCTCTGGGTCACGAGGTGATCGCGCTCAATAATCATCTGCTGGAGGCCAAGGTGACGATCGACAAACTATCTGAAGACAACGTAAGTGGACCTGTCCGATAAAATGTTACCAACGAGCAGCCAATGAAATCTCTAAGTATCAGAAATGAATGTCTCGGATATCTTCGGATGCAATAGAAGATACACTAACAATGTAGCTCAAGTTACACAATGGGGGGGGGGGGGGGGGTTTAAACCTAGAGAGCTCAAAATCTGGTTCGGCTCCACATAGAACCAGGTTTTTTTTGTGAAAGCTTTTAGGAACAAGCTGAAGTAAGAAGCTGATTGGCTCCCATGCACAGCTGCACCAGATTCTGCTCCTCCTCCAGTCTGCTGATTGGACAGTGAAGGAGAAGCAGAAGGGAGGTCATCTCTCTACTCACTCTGTTGTCTCCTCCTATCAGAATGCGTCTTTTTAACATATATGCATGCAGCACATTTTATTGGCTCCCAGTCCAGCCCCTCCCTCTTCTGTTTATAAAGGGGATTACATATACTCATGAATACAGAGCTGCATTTATGTCTTTTATATCTGTCCTGGAATTACTTCCCCGTCAGTGTTCTGTCAGCTTTCCCACAGAGCAGGACAGGCAATGCTGCACCATGACACCATATAATGGGGTACATGGCGGGTCTCAGAGCTGCACCATGACACCATATAATGGGGTACAAGGCGGGTCTCAGAGCTGCACCATGACACCATATAATAGGGTACAAGGAGGGTCTTAGAGCTACACCATGACACCATATAATGGGGTACAAGGCGGGTCTCAGAGCTGCACCATGACACCATATAATGGGGTACAAGGCGGGTCTCAGAGCTGCACCATGACACCATATAATAGGGTACAAGGAGGGTCTTAGAGCTACACCATGACACCATATAATGGGGTACAAGGCGAGTCTTAGAGCTGCACCATGACACCATATAATGGGGTACAAGGCGGGTCTTAGAGCTGTACCATGACACCATATAATGGGGTACAAGGCAGGTCTTAGTGCTGCACCATGACACCATATAATGGGGTACAAGGCGGGTCTTAGTGCTGCACCATGACACCATATAATGGGGTACAAGGCGGGTCTTACAGCTGCACCATGACACCATAAAATGGGGTACAAGGCGGGTCTTAGAGCTACACCATGACACCATATAATGAGGTACAAGGCGGTCTCAGAGCTGCACCATGACACCATATAATGGGGTACAAGGCGGGTCATAGAGCTGCACCATGACACCATATAATGGGGTACAAGGCGGGTCTTAGAGCTGCACCATGACACCATATAATGGGGTACAAGGCGGGTCATAGAGCTGCACCATGACACCATATAATGGGGTACAAGGCGAGTCTTAGAGCTGCACCATGACACCATATAATGGGGTACAAGGCGGGTCTTAGAGCTGTACCATGACACCATATAATGGGGTACAAGGCAGGTCTTAGTGCTGCACCATGACACCATATAATGGGGTACAAGGCGGGTCTTAGTGCTGCACCATGACACCATATAATGGGGTACAAGGCGGGTCTTACAGCTGCACCATGACACCATAAAATGGGGTACAAGGCGGGTCTTAGAGCTACACCATGACACCATATAATGAGGTACAAGGCGGTCTCAGAGCTGCACCATGACACCATATAATGGGGTACAAGGCGGGTCATAGAGCTGCACCATGACACCATATAATGGGGTACAAGGCGGGTCTTAGAGCTGCACCATGACACCATATAATGGGGTACAAGGCGGGTCATAGAGCTGCACCATGACACCATATAATGGGGTACAAGGCGGGTCTTAGAGCTGCACCATGACACCATATAATGGGGTACAAGGCGGGTCATAGAGCTGCACCATGACACCATATAATGGGGTACAAGGCGGGTCTTAGAGCTGCACCATGACACCATATAATGGGGTACATGGCGGGTCTTAGAGCTGCACCATGACACCATATAATGGGGTACATGGTGGGTCTTAGAGCTGCACCAAGACACCATATAATGGGGTACAAGGCAGGTCTTAGAGCTGCACCATGACACCATATAATGGGGTACAAGGCGGGTCTTAGAGCTGCACCATGACACCATATAATGGGGTACATGGCGGGTCTTAGAGCTGCACCATGACACCATATAATGGGGTACATGGTGGGTCTTAGAGCTGCACCAAGACACCATATAATGGGGTACAAGGCAGGTCTTAGAGCTGCACCATGACACCATATAATGGGGTACAAGGCGGGTCTTAGAGCTACACCATGACACCATATAATGGGGTACAAGGCGGGTCTTAGAGCTGCACCATGACACCATATAATGGGGTACATGGCGGGTCTTAGAGCTGCACCATGACACCATATAATGGGGTACAAGGCGGGTCTTAGAGCTACACCATGACAACATATAATGGGGTACATGGCGGGTCTTAGAGCTGCACCATGACACCATATAATGGGGTACAAGGCGGGTCTCAGAGCTGCACCATGACACCATATAATAGGGTACAAGGAGGGTCTTAGAGCTGCACCATGACACCATATAATGGGGTACAAGGCGAGTCTTAGAGCTGCACCATGACACCTTATAATGGGGTACAAGGCGGGTCTTAGAGCTGTACCATGACACCATATAATGAGGTACAAGGCAGGTCTTAGTGCTGCACCATGACACCATATAATGGGGTACAAGGCGGGTCTTAGTGCTGCACCATGACACCATATAATAGGGTAGGAGGCGGGTCTTAGAGCTGCACCATGACACCATAAAATGGGGTACAAGGCGGGTCTTAGAGCTACACCATGACACCATATAATGAGGTACAAGGCGGTCTCAGAGCTGCACCATGACACCATATAATGGGGTACAAGGCGGGTCATAGAGCTGCACCATGACACCATATAATGGGGTACAAGGCGGGTCTTAGAGCTGCACCATGACACCATATAATGGGGTACAAGGCGGTTCATAGAGCTGCACCATGACACCATATAATGGGGTACAAGGCGGGTCTTATAGCTGCACCATGACACCATATAATGGGGTACAAGGCGGGTCATAGAGCTGCACCATGACACCATATAATGGGGTACAAGGCGGGTCTTAGAGCTACACCATGACACCATATAATGGGGTACAAGGCGAGTCTTAGAGCTGCACCATGACACCATATAATGGGGTACAAGGCGGGTCATAGAGCTGCACCATGACACCATATAATGGGGTACAAGGCGGGTCTTAGAGCTGCACCATGACACCATATAATGGGGAACAAGGCGGGTCTTAGAGCTGCACCATGACACCATATAATGGGGTACATGGCGGGTCTTAGAGCTGCACCATGACACCATACAATGGGGTACATGGTGGGTCTTAGAGCTGCACCAAGACACCATATAATGGGGTACAAGGCAGGTCTTAGAGCTGCACCATGACACCATATAATGGGGTACAAGGCGGGTCTTAGAGCTACACCATGACACCATATAATGGGGTACAAGGCGGGTCTTAGAGCTGCACCATGACACCATATAATGGGGTACATGGCGGGTCTTAGAGCTGCACCATGACACCATATAATGGGGTACAAGGCGGGTCTTAGAGCTGCACCATGACACCATATAATGGGGTACATGGCGGGTCATAGAGCTGCACCATGACACCATATAATGGGGTACATGGCGGGTCTTAGAGCTGCACCATGACACCATATAATGGGGTACAAGGCGGTCTCAGAGCTGCACCATGACACCATATAATGGGGTACAAGGCGGGTCATAGAGCTGCACCATGACACCATATAATGGGGTACAAGGCAGGTCATAGAGCTTCACCATGACACCATATAATGGGGTACAAGGCGGGTCTCAGAGCTGCACCATGACACCATATAATGGGGTACAAGGCGGGTCTTAGAGCTGCACCATGACACCATATAATGGGGTACAAGGCGGGTCTTAGAGCTGCACCATGACACCATATAATGGGGTACAAGACGGGTCTCAGAGCTGCACCATGACACCATATAATGGGGTACAAGGCGGGTCATAGAGCTGCACCATGACACCATATAATGGGGTACAAGGCGGGTCATAGAGCTGCAGCATGACACCATATAATGGGGTACAAGGCGGGTCATAGAGCTGCACCATAACACCATATAATGGGGTACAAGGCAGGTCATAGAGCTGCACCATAACACCATATAATGGGGTACAAGGCGGGTCTTAGAGCTGCACCATGACACCATATAATGGGGTACAAGGCGGGTCATAGAGCTGCACCATGACACCATATAATGGGGTACAAGGCGGGTCATAGAGCTGCAGCATGACACCATATAATGGGGTACAAGGCAGGTCATAGAGCTGCACCATGACACCATATAATGGGGTATAAGGCAGGTCATAGAGCTGCACCATGACACCATATAATGGGGTACAAGGCAGGTCATAGAGCTGCACCATGACACCATATAATGGGGTATAAGGCGGTCTCAGAGCTGCACCATGACACCATATAATGGGGTACAAGGCGGGTCATAGAGCTGCACCATGACACCATATAATGGGGTACAAGGCGGGTCATAGAGCTGCACCATAACACCATATAATGGGGTACAAGGCGGGTCTTAGAGCTGCACCATGACACCATATAATGGGGTACAAGGCGGGTCTTAGAGCTGCACCATGACACCATATAATGGGGTACAAGGCGGGTCTTAGAGCTGCACCATGACACCATATATTGGGGTACAAGGCGGTCTCAGAGCTGCACCATGACACCATATAATGGGGTACAAGACAGGTCATAGAGCTGCACCATGACACCATATAATGGGGTACAAGGCGAGTCTTAGAACTGCACCATGACACCATATAATGGGGTACAAGGCGGGTCTCAGAGCTGCACCATGACACCATATAATGGGGTACAAGGCGGGTCTTAGAGCTGCACCATGACACCATATAATGGGGTACAAGGCGGGTCTTAGAGCTGCACCATGACACCATATAATGGGGTACAAGGCGGGTCTTAGAGCTGCACCATGACACCATATAATGGGGTACAAGGCGGGTCTTAGAGCTGCACCATGACACCATATAATGGGGTACAAGGCGGGTCTTAGAGCTGCAACATGACACCATATAATGGGGTACAAGGCGAATCTTAGAGCTACACCATGACACCATATAATGGGGTACAAGGCGGGTCTTAGAGCTGCACCATGACACCATATAATGGGGTACATGGCGGGTCTTAGAGCTGCACCATGACACCATATAATGGGGTACAAGGCGGGTCTTAGAGCTGCACCGTGACACCATATAATGGGGTACAAGGCGGGTCATAGAGCTGCACCATGACACCATATAATGGGGTACATGGCGGGTCATAGAGCTGCACCATGACACCATATAATGGGGTACATGGCGGGTCTTAGAGCTGCACCATGACACCATATAATGGGGTACAAGGCGGTCTCAGAGCTGCACCATGACACCATATAATGGGGTACGAGGCGGGTCTTAGAGCTGCACCATGACACCATATAATGGGGTACATGGCGGGTCATAGAGCTGCACCATGACACCATATAATGGGGTACATGGCGGGTCTTAGAGCTGCACCATGACACCATATAATGGGGTACAAGGCGGTCTCAGAGCTGCACCATGACACCATATAATGGGGTACGAGGCGGGTCATAGAGCTGCACCATGACACCATATAATGGGGTACATGGCGGGTCTCAGAGCTGCACCATGACACCATATAATGGGGTACAAGGCGGGTCATAGAGCTGCACCATGACACCATATAATGGGGTACAAGGCGGGTCATAGAGCTGCAGCATGACACCATATAATGGGGTACAAGGCGGGTCATAGAGCTGCACCATAACACCATATAATGGGGTACAAGGCAGGTCATAGAGCTGCACCATAACACCATATAATGGGGTACAAGGCGGGTCTTAGAGCTGCACCATGACACCATATAATGGGGTACAAGGCGGGTCATAGAGCTGCACCATGACACCATATAATGGGGTACAAGGCGGGTCATAGAGCTGCACCATGACACCATATAATGGGGTACAAGGAGGGTCATAGAGCTGCAGCATGACACCATATAATGGGGTACAAGGCGGGTCATAGAGCTGCACCATGACACCATATAATGGGGTACAAGGCGGGTCATAGAGCTGCAGCATGACACCATATAATGGGGTACAAGGCGGGTCATAGAGCTGCACCATAACACCATATAATGGGGTACAAGGCGGGTCATAGAGCTGCACCATAACACCATATAATGGGGTACAAGGCGGGTCTTAGAGCTGCACCATGACACCATATAATGGGGTACAAGGCGGGTCATAGAGCTGCACCATGACACCATATAATGGGGTACAAGGAGGGTCATAGAGCTGCAGCATGACACCATATAATGGGGTACAAGGCAGGTCATAGAGCTGCACCATGACACCATATAATGGGGTACAAGGCAGGTCATAGAGCTGCACCATAACACCATATAATGGGGTACAAGGTGGGTCTTAGAGCTGCACCATGACACCATATAATGGGGTACAAGGCGGGTCATAGAGCTGCACCATGACACCATATAATGGGGTACAAGGCGGGTCATAGAGCTGCAGCATGACACCATATAATGGGGTACAAGGCGGGTCATAGAGCTGCACCATGACACCATATAATGGGGTACAAGGCAGGTCATAGAGCTGCACCATGACACCATATAATGGGGTATAAGGCAGGTCATAGATCTGCACCATAACACCATATAATGGGGTACAAGACAGGTCATAGAGCTGCACCATGACACCATATAATGGGGTACAAGGCGAGTCTTAGAACTGCACCATGACACCATATAATGGGGTACAAGGCGGGTCTTAGAGCTGCACCATGACACCATATAATGGGGTACAAGGCGGTTCTCAGAGCTGCACCATGACACCATATAATGGGGTACAAGGCGGGTCTTAGAGCTGCACCATGACACCATATAATGGGGTACAAGGCGGGTCTTAGAGCTGCACCATGACACCATATAATGGGGTACAAGGCGGGTCTTAGAGCTGCACAATGACACCATATAATGGGGTACAAGGCGGGTCTTAGAGCTGCACCATGACACCATATAATGGGGTACAAGGCGGGTCTTAGAGCTGCACCATGACACCATATAATGGGGTACAAGGCGGGTCTTAGAGCTGCACCATGACACCATTTAATGGGGTACAAGGCGGTCTCAGAGCTGCACCATGACACCATTTAATGGGGTACAAGGCGGTCTCAGAGCTGCACCATGACAACATATAATGGGGTACAAGGCGGGTCATAGAGCTGCACCATGACACCATATAATGGGGTACAAGGCGGGTCATAGAGCTGCACCATGACACCATATAATGGGGCACAAGGCAGGTCATAGAGCTGCACCATGACACCATATAATGGGGTACAAGGCGGGTCTCAGAGCTGCACCATGACACCATATAATGGGGTACAAGGCAGGTCATAGAGCTGCACCATGACACCATATAATGGGGTACAAGGCGGGTCTTAGAGCTGCACCATGACACCATATAATGGGGTACATGGCGGGTCTTAGTGCTGCACCATAACACCATATAATGGGGTACAAGGCTTGTCATAGAGCTGCACCATGACACCATATAATGGGGTACAAGGCGGGTCTCAGAGCTGCACCATGACACCATATAATGGGGTACAAGGCGGGTCTTAGAGCTGCACCATGACACCATATAATGGGGTACAAGGCTGGTCTTAGAGCTGATCCATGACACCATATAATGGGGTAAAAGGCAGGTCATAGAGCTGCACCATGACACCATATAATGGGGTACAAGGCGGGTCATAGAGCTGCACAATGACACCATATAATGGGGTACAAGGCGGGTCTTAGAGCTGCACCATGACACCATATAATGGGGTACAAGGCGGGTCATAGAGCTGCACCATGACACCATATAAGGGGGTACAAGGCGGGTCATAGAGCTGCACCATGACACCATATAATGGGGTACAAGGCGGGTCATAGAGCTGCACCATGACACCATATAATGGGGTACAAGGCGGGTCATAGAGCTGCACCATGACACCATATAATGGGGTACAAGGCGTCTCAGAGCTGCACCATGACACCATATAATGGGGTAAAAGGCGGGTCATAGAGCTGCACCATGACACCATATAATGGGGTACAAGGCGGGTCTTAGAGCTGCACCATGACACCATATAATGGGGTACAAGGCAGGTCATAGAGCTGCACCATGACACCATATAATGGGGTACAAGGCGGGTCTCAGAGCTGCACCATGACACCATATAATGGGGTACAAGGCGGGTCTTAGAGCTGCACCATGACACCATATAATGGGGTACAAGGCAGGTCTTAGAGCTGCACCATGACACCATATAATGGGTTACAAAGCGGGTCTTAGTGCTGCACCATGACACCATATAATGGGGTACAAGGCAGGTCTTAGAGCTGCACCATGACACCATATAATGGGGTACATGGTGGGTCTCAGAGCTGCACCATGACACCATATAATGGGGTACATGGCGGGTCTTAGAGCTGCACCATGACACCATATAATGGGGTACAAGGCGGGTCTTAGAGCTGCACCATGACACCATATAATGGGGTACAAGGCGGGTCTTAGAGCTGATCCATGACACCATATAATGGGGTACAAGGCGGGTCATAGAGCTGCACCATGACACCATATAATGGGGTACAAGGCGGGTCATAGAGCTGCACCATGACACCATATAATGGGGTACAAGGCAGGTCATAGAGCTGCACCATGACACCATATAATGGGGTACAAGGCAGGTCATAGAGCTGCACCATGACACCATATAATGGGGTACAAGGCGGGTCATAGAGCTGCACCATGACACCATATAATGGGGTACAAGGCGGGTCATAGAGCTGCACCATGACACCATATAATGGGGTACAAGGCAGGTCATAGAGCTGCACCATGACACCATATAATGGGGTACAAGGCGGGTCTTAGAGCTGCAACATGACACCATATAATGGGGTACAAGGCAGGTCATAGAGCTGCACCATGACACCATATAATGGGGTACAAGGCGGGTCTTAGAGCTGTACCATAACACCATATAATGGGGTACAAGGCGGGTCTTAGAGCTGCACCATGACACCATATAATGGGGTACAAAGCGGGTCTTAGAGCTGCACCATGACACCATATAATGGGGTACAAGGCGGGTCTTAGAGCTGCACCATGACACCATATAATGGGGTACAAGGCGGGTCTTAGAGCTGCACCATGACACCATTTAATGGGGTACAAGGCGGTCTCAGAGCTGCACCATGACAACATATAATGGGGTACAAGGCGGGTCATAGAGCTGCACCATGACACCATTTAATGGGGTACAAGGCGGTCTCAGAGCTGCACCATGACACCATATAATGGGGTACAAGGCGGGTCTTAGAGCTGCACCATGACAACATATAATGGGGTACAAGGCGGGTCATAGAGCTGCACCATGACACCATATAATGGGGTACAAGGCGGGTCATAGAGCTGCACCATGACACCATATAATGGGGTACAAGGCGGGTCTTAGAGCTGCACCATGACAACATATAATGGGGTACAAAGCGGGTCATAGAGCTGCACCATGACACCATATAATGGGGTACAAGGCGGGTCTTAGAGCTGCACCATGACAACATATAATGGGGTACAAGGCGGGTAATAGAGCTGCACCATGACACCATATAATGGGGTACAAGGCGGTCTCAGAGCTGTACCATGACACCATATAATGGGGTACAAGGCGGGTATAAGAGCTGCACCATGACACCATATAATGGGGTACAAGGCGAATCTTAGAGCTACACCATGACACCATATAATGGGGTACAAGGCGGGTCTTAGAGCTGCACCATGACACCATATAATGGGGTACAAGGCGGGTCTTAGAGCTGCACCATGACACCATATAATGGGGTACAAGGCGGGTCATAGAGCTGCACCATGACACCATATAAGGGGGTACAAGGCGGGTCATAGAGCTGCACCATGACACCATATAATGGGGTACAAGGCGGGTCATAGAGCTGCACCATGACACCATATAATGGGGTACAAGGCGGGTCGTAGAGCTGCACCATGACATCATATAATGGGGTACAAGGCGGGTCATAGAGCTGCACCATGACACCATATAAGGGGGTACAAGGCGGGTCATAGAGCTGCACCATGACACCATATAATGGGGTACAAGGCGGGTCTTAGAGCTGCACCATGACACCATATAATGGGGTACAAGGCGGGTCGTAGAGCTGCACCATGACATCATATAATGGGGTACAAGGCGGGTCTTAGAGCTGCACAATGACACCATATAATGGGGTACAAGGCGGGTCATAGAGCTGCACCATGACACCATATAATGGGGTACAAGGCGGGTCTTAGAGCTGCACCATGACACCATATAATGGGGTACAAGGCGGTCTCAGAGCTGCACCATGACACCATATAATGGGGTACAAGGCGGGTCTTAGAGCTGCACCATGACACCATATAATGGGGTACAAGGCGGGTCTTAGAGCTGCACCATGACACCATATAATGGGGTACAAGGCGGGTCTTAGAGCTGCACCATGACACCATATAATGGGGTACATGGCGGGTCTTAGAGCTGCACCATGACACCATATAATGGGGTACAAGGCGGTCTCAGAGCTGCACCATGACACCATATAATGGGGTACAAGGCGGGTCTTAGAGCTGCACCATGACACCATATAATGGGGTACATGGCGGGTCTTAGAGCTGCACCATGACACCATATAATGGGGTACAAGGCGGGTCTTAGAGCTGCACCATGACACCATATAATGGGGTACATGGCGGGTCTTAGAGCTGCACCATGACACCATATAATGGGGTACAAGGCGGGTCTTAGAGCTGCACCATGACACCATATAATGGGGTACAAGGCGGGTCTTAGAGCTGCACAATGACACCATATAATGGGGTACGAGGCGGGTCTTAGAGCTGCACCATGACACCATATAATGGGGTACGAGGCGGGTCTTAGAGCTGCACCATGACACCATATAATGGGGTACGAGGCGGGTCTTAGAGCTGCACCATGACACCATATAATGGGGTACAAGGCGGGTCTGATCCATTATAGAGGAGACTGAATACAACAATGGGAGCTCCGGGCACTCATTATTGCAGGCCTGTATTCATTAATACATCATTAAGCACCTAAATATGACCTTGTATCAGCCTGCTGCATTCTTCTGTACAGCAGAGCACAGACTGGGAGAGGGGAAAGCAGCACAAGGAGTCAAAAAATTGTACTGCAGGGCATATAGCATGCTGATAGGATGAGAGAGCAGAGTGACCGACCGCTGAGCTCATCACAGTGCGGTTTCCTCATTTCACTGGCCAGTCACAGGCTGGGGGCGGGTCCAGGACCAGGAGTGGATTCAATGATGCTGGCCTGTCAGGGCGGGGACATGGCAGAAAAAAGTATCACATTGGAAAATCTCAGGACTGAATGTAAATATTGCAGAAAAAGCGGCTTTTTGTTATTTACTGGCAATAGTTTGGATCAATGTGGGCGGGGATTCGTTCCCAATCATGAATACTCCCATGTGCAGCAATAAAGAAGGGAGTGGAGGAAGATCAATATATTTATCAGGCCAACATCTGTATTACCACGAAGGAAAAAAGAAGGATGAGGACCCCCTGGTGGGACTTTATTGGCCGGTAATAGAAGTTAATTCATATAGAAGTACAAAAGATCATAAAGATATAAAAAACTGAATTTATATTTTATTTAGAAAAAACAATTCTTAAAAACAAATATTGGCGGTGAATATTCATAAGGTTTCATCAATGTGTAGAATGGATGATTGTGAACATTCAGCAGACTACTGAGACTGCTACTGAAGCAGCGATCTGATGAGCAGTCCTGGAGAATGACACCCGACGCGTTTCAGAAATTGTCTCCTTCCTCAGGGGTGTATATAGAGCTCAGCACTTCTAGGATAAAGCAAAGGGGAATTTATATACATTCGTATCAACTTATCACATAATTTGTTGTTACTGAAGTATAATTCACGCCAGTACAATGAACCCAGGATACAGCAGCCGAACGAATAAAACTAAATAGTGACATCCATCCTCCCCCTCAACAAAGAAAGGGGGGTAATAGCAATATCCCCAAACTGCCCCAAAAAGGGCAATTCACTAAGATCCAACAAGACTGGAAACAGAAGATCCAACAGGTTTTGAAACAGGAGATCCAAAAAGACCGGAAACAGGAGATCCAACAAGTCCGGAAACAGGAGATCCAACAAGACCGGAAACAGGAGATCCAACAAGACCAGAAACAGGAGAGCCAACAAGACCAGAAACCGGAGATCCAACAAGACCAGAAACAGGATCACACAACAAGACCGGAAACAGGATCGCACAACAAGACCGGAAACAGGAGATCCAACAAGACCGGAAACAGGAGATCCAACATGACCAGAAACAGGAGATCCAACAAGACCGGAAACCGGAGGAGATCCAAAAAGACCAGAAACAGGAGATCCAAAAAGACCAGAAACAGGAGATCCAACAAGACCAGAAACAGGAGATCCAACAAGACCGGAAACAGGAGATCCAACAAGACCAGAAACAGGAGATCCAACAAGACTGGAAACAGGAGATCCAACAAGACCGGAAACAGGAGACCAACAAGACCGGAAACAGGAGATCCAACAAGACCAGAAACAGGAGATCTAACAAGACCGGAAACAGGAGACCAACAAGACCGGAAACAGGAGATCCAACAAGACCAGAAACAGGAGATCCAACAAGACCAGAAACAGGAGATCCAACAAGACCGGAAACAGGAGATCCAACAAGACCAGAAACAGGAGATCCAACAAGACCGGAAACAGGAGATCCAACAAGACCGGAAACAGGAGACCAACAAGACCAGAAACAGGAGATCCAACAAGACCAGAAACAGGAGATCCAACAAGACCAGAAATAGGAGCGCAGAACAAGACCAGAAACAGGAGATCCAACAAGACCAGAAACAGGAGATCCAAGAAGACCAGAAACAGGAGATCCAACAAGACCAGAAACAGGAGATCCAACAAGACCAGAAATAGGAGCGCAGAACAAGACCAGAAACAGGAGATCCAAGAAGACCAGAAACAGGAGATCCAAGAAGACCAGAAACAGGAGATCCAAGAAGACCAGAAACAGGAGATCCAAGAAGACCAGAAACAGGAGATCCAACAAGACCAGAAACAGGAGATCCAACAAGACCAGAAACAGGAGATCCAAGAAGACCAGAAATAGGAGCGCAGAACAAGACCAGAAATAGGAGATCCAAGAAGACCAGAAATAGGAGATCCAAAAAGACCAGAAACAGGAGATCCAACACGACCAGAAACAGGAGATCCAACAAGACCAGAAACAGGAGATCCAAGAAGACCAGAAACAGGAGATCCAAGAAGACCGGAAACAGGAGATCCAACAAGACCAGAAACAAGAGATCCAACAAGACCGGAAACCGGAGATCCAACAAGACCAGAAACCGGAAATCCAACAAGACCAGAAACAGGAGATCCAACACGACCAGAAACAGGAGATCCAACAAGACTAGAAACAGGAGATCCAACAAGACCGGAAACAGGAGATCCAACAAGACCAGAAACAAGAGATCCAACAAGACCAGAAACCGGAGATCTAACAAGACCAGAAACCGGAGATCCAACAAGACCAGAAACCGGAGAGCCAACAAGACCAGAACCAGGAGATCCAACAAGACCAGAAACCGGAGAGCCAACAAGACCAGAAACAGGAGATCCAACAAGACCGGAAACAGGATCGCACAACAAGACCAGAAACAGGAGATCCAACAAGACCAGAAACAGGAGATTCAACAAGACCAGAAACAGGAGATTCAACAAGACCAGAAACAGGAGATTCAACATGACCAGAAACAGGAGATCCAACAAGACCGGAAACCGGAGGAGATACAAAAAGACCAGAAACAGGAGATCCAAAAAGACCAGAAACAGGAGATCCAACAAGACCAGAAACAGGAGATCCAACAAGACCGGAAACAGGAGATCCAACAAGACCAGAAACAGGAGATCCAACAAGACCGGAAACAGGAGATCCAACAAGACCAGAAACAGGAGACCAACAAGACCAGAAACAGGAGATCCAACAAGACCAGAAACAGGAGATCCAAGAAGACCAGAAACAGGAGATCCAACAAGACCAGAAACAGGAGATCCAACAAGACCAGAAATAGGAGCGCAGAACAAGACCAGAAACAGGAGATCCAACATGACCAGAAACAGGAGATCCAACAAGACCAGAAACAAGAGATCCAAGAAGACCAGAAACAGGAGATCCAAGAAGACCGTAAACAGGAGATCCAACAAGACCAGAAACAAGAGATCCAACAAGACCGGAAACCGGAGATCCAACAAGACCAGAAACCGGAAATCCAACAAGACCAGAAACAGGAGATCCAACACGACCAGAAACAGGAGATCCAACAAGACCAGAAACAGGAGATCCAAGAAGACCGGAAACAGGAGATCCAACAAGACCAGAAACAAGAGATCCAACAAGACCAGAAACCGGAGATCTAACAAGACCAGAAACCGGAGATCCAACAAGACCAGAAACCGGAGAGCCAACAAGACCAGAATCAGGAGATCCAACAAGACCAGAAACCGGAGAGCCAACAAGACCAGAAACAGGAGATCCAACAAGACCAGAAACAGGAGATTCAACAAGACCAGAAACAGGAGATTCAACAAGACCAGAAACAGGAGATTCAACAAGACCGGAAACAGGAGATCCAACAAGACCGGAAACAGGAGATCCAACAAGACCGGAAACAGGAGATCCAACAAGACCAGAAACAGGAGATCCAAAAAGACCGGAAACAGGAGATCCAACAAGACCGGAAACAGGAGATCCAACAAGACCGGAAACAGGAGATCCAACAAGACCAGAAACAGGAGATCCAACAAGACCAGAAACAGGAGATCCAACAAGACCGGAAACCGGTGATCCAACAAGACCAGAAACAGGAAATCCAACAAGACCAGAAACAGGAGATTCAACAAGACCAGAAACAGGAGATCCAACAAGACCAGAAACAGGAGATTCAACAAGACCGGAAACAGGAGATCCAACAAGACCGGAAACAGGAGAGCCAACAAGACCGGAAACAGGAGATCCAACAAGACCAGAAACAGGAGATCCAACAAGATCAGAAACAGGAGCGGACAACAAAAGTGTGGGAAGATGTTTAGAATCTCCACCTGCAATCAAAAAGACTACATTCCTAATAGAAGAGTGGAGGGATAAAGAAACAGAGGCGCACACATCTATTCCTTCAACTCCCACTTCATCACTAAAGATATAAACAAGATATTGGAATGGCCCAAGCGATCCAAGAGTATATCACCACCTTCTTATGCGGAGTACATACGGCTGATTAGCCACCAATATTTGATTTTAAGAATTGTTTTTACTAAATAAAATATATATTCTTTTTTTTTATATATATCTGTTACGGAACAGGGCACCCCTGAGCAGGTACCTCCGTTGACGGATGCTCCTAGTGCTTCCCGAGGGCTCCAAGCACTCCACCAGACACCGTAAGCACTTCAGACTCCACGAACCGCCGCAGCTTGGTTAGGGTCTTGGCATCTCCTACCCACCCTGGACCAACGACAAGGCCCCAGGTTCCTGTGGGTGAACCTCTCTTTCCCCAGAGAGTGCAGCACGAACAAGCTCTTACACAAGCTCTTATAAGAGCTCAGTGATTCTCTAAGGGAGTATGGAAGACCATAGCAATCCCTGTAGCAGATTCCCCCAATAACGAGACAAAGCTCCGAGATGAGGGTAAAACAGGAACAACATTTATTGGAAGAACAGAGCACTCTTTTATACAGAAATTGGAACATCCTTCCCCCAACAACCGCTTTCCCATTGGTCAATTGTAAAGTACTTGCAGTTCTCACTAAGGTCCTCTCCAGCATATGCAAATGAGGGCTTGAAAATGAGTCAACAGGGATTGGTCAGATAGCTTTGACCAATGCAGGGAGACAGAAGCCCCAGGGGGCAATCAATGTACACAATAGTCAGACACAGAACAATGGTTCCCTAACGAGCCCTCAATACACATTACTCTGAGTGTCAATAGACCGCCCGTCTCCTCAGAACTTCCTGTAATGCCCATATTAGGAGTTGGCTTCCTGTTCCTTACAGTTTACAGGAATACGTTTTAGCTTCCAGGAGAGGCAAGGCTCCATTAGCCACATGTTTAAAGAAACACAAAAAGACACAAAAATGCATAACTCCCAGTCTACTGAACAGAACCCCTACATTCAACCCATCCCCAGATAGCCTGGATCTGAGCGCTCAACATATCCAAACAGCGCTCAGATACCACAAACACAGTCAAATTGCCATGGGGTTTATGTTTAGCATGGGCTGATGAGAGGGTCCATAGTCATATTGCAGGAGGCGAGCAACCAGGCTTCTCCAACGTCCAGTGGCGAGATTGGTCTCGTCACAATATCTTTATAATCTTTTGTACTTCTACATGAATTAACTACTATAACAGGCTATTAGTCCCACCAGGTGATCCCTATCCATGTACAGCAATAGTGCAATGTAAATACAAACTCTGAATGATAACCTTCCATCTTGCTGTGTGACCTTTGACCTTTCTGTGTAACCTTTGATCTTGCTGTGTGACCTTCGATCTTGCTGTGTAACCTTCGATCTTGCTGTGTAACCTTCGATCTTGCTGTGTAACCTGCGATCTTGCTGTGTGACCTTTGACCTTTCTGTGTAACCTTCGATCTTGCTGTGTGACCTTCGATCTTGCTGTGTAACCTTCGATCTTGCTGTGTGTTCTCTTTTTAGGAGCTGTACCGAAAAGACTGCAACTTGGCCTCTCAGTTACTGCAGTGCAGCAAAGGCTTCTACAGAGCGCACAAGCTGTCTGAGGTCCGTATTTCATGACTAAGCTCTCTGAGTACTAGGGGGTGGCAGCATGCGGGTGGTTTATCCTGTTATTGAGGGTGGCAGCATGTGGGTGGTTTATCCTGTTATTGGGGGTGGCAGCATGAGGGTGGTTTATCCTGTTATTGGGGGTGGCAGCATGCGGGTGTTTTATCCTGTTATTGAGGGTGGCAGCATGTGGGTGGTTTATCCTGTTATTGGGGGGTGGCAGCATGCGGGTGGTTTATCCTGTTATTGAGGGTGGCAGCATGGGGGTGGCAGCATACAGGTGGTTTATCCTGTTATTGGGGTGGCAGCATACAGGTGGTTTATCCTGTTATTGGGGTGGCAGCATGCGGGTGTTTTATCCTGTTATTGGGGTGGTTTATCCTGTTATTGGGGTGGCAGCATGCAAGTGGTTTATCCTGTTATTGGGGGTGAAAGCATGCGGGTGGTTTATCCTGTTATTGGGGGTGGCAGCATGCGGGTGGTTTATCCTGTTATTGGGGGTGGCAGCATGCGGGTGGTTAATCCTGTTATTGGGGGTGGCAGCATGTGGGTGGTTTATCCTGTTATTGGGGTGGAAGCATGCGGGTGGTTTATCCTTTTATCACACTGATTGGTGTTAGGAAGAAGACAACCCATCAGAAAATCATTACTTTACCCCCCTTTCAGCCTGCGGTCTGTATGCGGTGCCCCGTGCTGCTATCAGGCGGTGCTTTGCATGGCTGCTTCTGACAGTTTTGGTCCCCGCTAACAATCAGGAACCAATAAGATTCTTCTTCATCATGTGACTATGTCAGCTATCACCTATTAGGATCAAACTGAGGCTTCATTAAGGAAAAGGCCTTTTAGATGGCAGTGTGCCTCTGATTAACATTGTAATTGTCTGATACAATTGCAGTAATAGAAAACATACATGGTATAAATGTTATATACAGTGGGTGTGCCTATTGCACACTACCCATTGCGTTGCTACTGATATATGTGAAACAAATAGCTAATAATCTGTGCAGTGATTATGTCTTCAAAAAATAGCGTATAAATATAAAACTACAAAATTCATGAATATATAACAATGGTGGTATATAAATATAAATATAACAATTAAAATTCCGAGTATAAAACAATGAAAAAAGTGGTGAGAAAGTCCATATAATCAATAAGGTGGGGGATACATAAAGTGCTCCCCAATAGTAAGACTGAAGAAATCTTATAGACCATCCACCACTAGGTCCTATTGATGGATATACAGATGATAGCACTACTGCCCCAGGTGAGATAGCTAAAGTGCCTACTCACCAGATTTAGTTGATCTTGAGCTTGTGTGGTCACCATGGCCAAGATGGATCATCCACTGGGGTCTTACTGGTGCTACTTCTTGATTTCCTTAATCGATTGCTCCTTTGGCTAGACAGGTGGAAAAATAGAAACCGGTCTACTCATAGTGAATTCCATTAAAATGTATTGTCCATGGATAAGCCAGACAACAGAGGTACACAGTAGATACCAGGTAGGAACAAACAATACGTTCCGTGTGTTAATCCACTATTCCTGCGGGGAACTCTGGGCTGGAAACCGGAACACAACACCGTTTCCGGTATGCATTCCAACCACGTCTATTGACGTCACCACAGAAGACATCCGGAAGTGACGTCTTCACAGACAGTGCCTTGTAAAAGTATTCACACCCCTTGAAATTTCCCACATTTTCTCATGGTACAACCAAAATCGTAAATGTATTTTATTGGGATTTTATGTGATAGACCGACACAAAGTGGCCATAATTGTGAAGTGGAAGGAAAATGATACAAATACATCTGTGAAAAGTTTGGAGGGCATTTGTATTTACCCCTCTTTACTCTGTTACCCCTAACTAAAAACTAGTGGAACCAATTGCTTTCAGAGGTCACCTAATTAGTAAATAGAGTCCACCTGTGTGTCATTTAATCTCAGTATAAATACAGCTGTTCAAGAAGCCCATGGGAACTCTGGAGGAGCTGCAGAGATCCCCAGCTCAGGTGGGAGACACTGTCCACAGGACAACTATTAGTCGTGCGCTCCACAAATTTGCCTGTAACGGAACTTAGACCCACACTGTGCTTGTGGACTTCCGTTAGTATACGGCTTCCTCCCAGTCGTGAACATAGATATCAGATTTTCCCAGCCACCCCCATACAAAGCTAGCCGACAACTTAGCTTGTACTGGAATCTTCTGCTTTATTGAACAGTTTCACACTCAATTTATACACACATGAGCACATCCCCCTCCTGATCCAATTACCCTATCAGGTCAGAGGTTGCCTGATTCCATTATCCTATGCAGATGAAATTGTATACAGAAATATAATTAACATATCTAAAGAACAACCAACACAAACAGTATACTATTTCCACTCAGCAACTAACAGATGACAATTATTCAATCAACCTGAGCCAATTAACTAGCAGACGGCCGTCCTCGCTCCTGGAATACAATACACATCATCTCAATACACATCTAAGCATTGCTTTGGTTATTTAGGAGTCACAGACTTCATGGCAACAGGCTATAGGTCTCACAGTGTAAAGTGGGATTAAATCTTCATAGTTCTTGAGAGATATTGGTGATAAATATTACTCTCCTATTTGAAGTTATCCAAACCATTAGGTATCTGTCTTTCACTCCCAGTGACGGTGATTACCGTCGCATATCTTCCCCCCAAAGGTAGACTTACCAGGTACCAGACATCCAATCAGTCTGTGCCTGAGTTAGTTGGTAACAAGTACCAAAGAGTCCATCCATCATGGCAGCTTCCTTGACAAAGTTCCACATAGTTTGTAAGTTTGTCCCGGCAGGGCGCATGGAGCTCTCATAGCCTATCAATCTGTGGAAGTCTGGTTTGGGAAGGCCAGACTGGACCTCTTGGTCACCCTGTGTCCCTAATAGACACAGGGTGACTTACAGATAAGAGGAGCCTAGGGGGCTGAGAGAGGAACTTTCCAACCTCTCTAAGGTAGGCTGTGTTCCACGGGCCCCCCAACCAAATAGACTCTCCTCACATCTCTCCCCTTTCGGAAGGAGACTAACATAGGAGGGGACCCCAGCCGCACTCTGTCCTGTTGCCAGCACTTCTGCTGGGGACTCCACATAATCCACTCTGGCTAACTGTTGGGGAGGGAGACCGGCTTCCTCCGCTCCCAGACTGTGGATCTCTCGCTGGGGAGGAAGGATGACCACCTTCTCACCCTGGGCCTTTGTAACTGCCACAGGTGTGACCCGGAAGTATTGGACCCTCTGTCCAGTTGTCAGTGCTTAAGCTGGAGAAGTTTCTTGTAACTAAACAGATGCTGCTGGCAGGAAATCCCATGTCCCTGTCAGGGGTGTAGGAGAAAGGTCAGCTACTTCTTCTCTCAGGAAGGCTGAAGCTGCTGTTGGTGTTGGGCAGAGCTCAGTGATGTTAGGCCCTGATGCCAGCTGTTCTGCAGGAAAGTCAGTGGCCTTGCACACATCTTCTTGGGTCACCAATTGTTGCAGGCAGAGGTCAGCAACGCTATGCCTGGATGCCACTCTTCTGCTTTAGGCTCACTGGGATGTTCCTCTGGAATTGCTGAAAGTCCAGGGCATGGGCTGGTGGCTCTCGGGCCCAGTGGCAACACTTTGGCGGGTGATTTATCATCCATATCATCCTCCGATGGAAAGCCAATTAAATCTGTGATCCGTGGTTGGGGAATTAAGATGGCTTCCTCTTCTCCCATACCTTTATCCAGTGGCTGGACAGACGCATTCCTCCATCCAAGCTCGTCCTGTGCAGAAACAGGTTCGTCAAGGTGAGTCAGCACTTGCTGCATCCGCCATAAGACCTCCGCATCCAAGACCGTGGGTGCAGGTGAGCAAAGCACACTATTACTGTGCCACATTGTCCATTCTTCAGTCAGGATTTCTGGACAGTCAGCTGGTACTTCTGGATATTCCCAGGCAAGGGAGCCCAGGCCAGGCACTGAGCACAGTCTAGCAGGCGTCTTTAGGCGATCTCCAGCTCCCATTCCTGATTGGCTAGAAATTCCAAATCTTCCAGTGCCCAGTGCACTTCCAAGACATTCAGCATCTGTTCTCTGTATTCCAAGATTTTCTCCAAATGCCACTCCAAATTGCTCCCAAAGTCGGGGTCCTCAGACAGCCTCTCTAATAACAGCCCCAACCGCTGTAGCAAAAGCCTTCTGTTGGGCTGTCGTCCGCTGTCCATGGGCACACTTGGGTTACATACCAGCGGAGAGCTCTATAGCTCTCGTCCAACCGCATCTCCGCCTGGACCAGCCTGCCTAACTCAGCTTTCTATTCCTTGTGTGGTTGTCTCCCCCAAAACACCATTCGCACTTCGTACTGCGAACAGTACCTTTCCTGGAAGGAGGGGAGGATTCTTCCTTGGTGTCGCTGCTCACAGGCTAGCGCTTTCCCTTGGATTTCCAAGCGGATTGAATCATGCCATCCTAACAGGACCTTCTCTGACACTGGTCCCCTGTGCTGTATCCGCATCTCTCACAACCTCCTTCTGAATTCCTCTTCCATGGTGGCTGATATCTGTACCTCTCTTCTTCTGCTATCCGGACCTTGGTTCCCGGTGGAGGTTTGGATGTCCCAGACTGCAGTAAGCATCCCACCGCTTGCCACCAATGTAATGGAACTCAGACCCACATTGTACTTGAGGACTTTCGTCAGTATACGTCTTCCTCCCAGTCGTGAACATAGATATCAGATTTTCCCAGCCACCCCATACAAAGCTAGCCGACAACTTAGCTTGTACTGGAACCTTCTGCTTTATTGAACAGTTTCACACTCAATATATACACACATGCGCACATTCCCCTCCTGATCAAATTACCCCATCAGGTCAGGGGTTTCCTGATTCCATTATCCTATGCAAATGAAATTGTATACAGAAATACAATTAACATATCTAAAGAACAACCAACACAAACAGTATACTATTTCCACTCAGCAACTAACAGGTGACAATTATTCAATAAACCTGAGCCAATTAACTAGCAGACGGCCGTCCTCGCTCCTAAAATACAATACACATCATCTCAATACATATCTAAGCATTCCTTTGATTATTTAGGAGTCACAGACTTCATGGCAACAGGCTATAGGTCTCACAGTGTAAAGTGGGATTAAATCTTCATATTTCTTGAGAGATATTGTTGATAAATATTACTCTCCCATTTGAAGTTATCCAAACCATTAGGCTCCGTTCACATGTAGGCGTTTTGGGGCGTTTTTGGGGCGTTTTTCTGCTCTAGGATCAGCTCTCAAAACGCCCAACAAGACAAATCCTATTCATTTCAATGGCCCCTGTTCACATCTGAGCGTTTTGAAGCTGTATACAAAACGCCCAACGCTCAAAAAAGTACATGAGCTTCTTTTTGGGCAGATTACAGGCGTTTTCCATTGATCTCTATTGAATCTAAAAACGCCTGCACAAAAATCGCGGTAAAAATCGCGGGAAAATCGCGGTAAAAATCGCCGCAAAAATCGCGGTAAAATCGCGGTAAAAAACGCGCGAAAAACGCTACGCTCAGGTGTGAATGTAGCCTTAAGTATCTGTCCTTCACTCCCAGTGATGGTGAGTACCGCCACACTGCCCTTTATGGAAGAGTGAGAAGAAGAAAGCCATTTGTGAAAGAAAGCCATAAGAAGTCCCATTTGCAGTTTGGGAGAAGCCATGTGGGGGACACAGCAAACATGTGGAAGAAGAAGCTCTGCTCAGATGACACCAAAATTCAACTTTTTGACCTAAAAGTAAAACGCTATGCGTGGGGGAAAACTAACACTGCACATCACCCTGAACACACCATCCCCACCTTGAAACATGGTGGTGGCAGCGTCATGGTGTGGGGATGCTTTTCTTCAGCAGGGACAGGGAAGGTGGTCAGAGTTGAAGATGGACAATCATAGAAGAAAACCTGTTAAGAGTCTGCAAAAGACTTGAGACTGGGGCGGAGGTTCACCTTCCAGCAGAATAACGACCCGAAACATCCAGCCAGAGCTACAGTGGAATGGTTTACATCAAAGCATATTCATGTGTTAGAATGGCCCAGTCACAGTCCAGACCTAAATCACATTCAGAATCTGTGGCAAGATTTGAAAATTGCTGTTCACAGACGCTTTCCATCCAATCTGACAGAGCTTGAGATATTTTGCGAAGAAGAATGGGCAGAAATGTCCTCTCTGGAGCGCTGGCTATTTGAGACCTTTGGGAAGGAGGCGTTTACCCAACTATTTGCAGTGGAAAGGGCTCATCGTACTCCACCCTGCCCCTTACCACAGGGTTCCCCCCCGAGGACCATACTGGCACGCCTTCTCAACTATAAAGATTACAAGAAAATCCTGAGGCTGGCCAGGGAGAAGGCTGATATCCATTATAATGGAGCAAAAATATCATTATATCCTGACTTCTCCGCAGAAGTTCAGCGCAAACATTCTAAGTTTAACGATGTTAAAGCGCGGCTGCGCCATCTACAAGTTTCTTATGCCTTGCTGTACCCGGCTAAACTCAGATTCACTGCCAACGGCCAATCACATTTCTTCGATTGATCGATTGAGACAGTCACCTGGCTGGACCACAACGAGAAAAGCCTGCGCCAACAAGGAGGAGCTGGAGAAGATGAACGATCCTTAGAGGGGACCAGTGTCTGTGTTCCAGTGCGGGTTGGGCACTCGGCTATACAATTCCACCTATTTCTACTTATCCAGGCTGGGAAGCCATTACTTAAAGTGCTGACAAGGGAGAGGATTACGACAAGCTTTTCATTCCTTCATTACCTACAATATGTGTGTTCACCAAGTAGAATGCGCGCCTGCTGCTTCAGGCTCTTTATTTTTCTGTTTGTTTCTTCTGCTGAGATGAACCACATCTGGAATAGCCAAGGATGGCTTTGCAATTCGTCTACCACGAGTGGCCCTGCACTCAGCCCCTTTAGCACAGTTGCGCTCTTCAGTTGGTAATTTCTGTTTTGACTTTCAACAGGAATTTGTACCGATAATTACTGACTTTACAGTCCCTTAATTGGCTCTACAATTCGCATGTACCCCACTCATCTTTGTTTCCGCAGTCAAGTTTTCTAAACCTCCATGAACGATGGATGGCCTGCCAGTTGGGTGATAACATTGTGGCCTCTTTCTGGTTAGCTCCTCTCTTTTATTATGTATCGCTGCCTAATGTCAGTACCCATTATATCGCGGAACGTTAGAGGGGTGAACAATCCTCTAAAACGCACTATGATATCCACAAGCCTCCAGAAGTTCCACCCTGCCATGATAGGCTTGCAGAAAACTCATCTGACTAAGGAGACGACAATACAATACTCCTGGGTGTGCAAAGTGTATCACTCCACCCACACCTCTTACTCCCGTGGTGTCAGTGTATTGGTACACCGGTCCCTGATATTTTAGGAACTGGACTCACAGGTAGATGCAGAGGGTCGATATGCAGGGCTGCTGTAAGAAATCACCCACCCAAATAAATACAATTTACTACGCTTCTGTTACGAATGAGCCCAGTGAGTGATTGTTACCGATCACTCATTGTGTTCATTCAGGAAAGGAAGAGGTTGGTAAATATGACATATTGACTGGACTCTTCCCCCACTCTCCATCCTGAAGAATCCTATTGTGTGCTTGCTCCTGCCAGCGGTAAGGACAGGAGGGAAGCCAGCAGCACTTCCGGGGTAGGGGAAGCACACGGGGGGGCCTGGCAGGTGAAAATTTATGGTGCACAGGGAGTTTGATCAGTGTGGCGGGGGGGGGGGCAATTACTGGAACAGATCCCCTGTACGGCTCTCTCTGCAGAAGCTGAAAGCCAGTAGGAGGGAGAGGAGAAGAAGCCAAGAGGCCCATGGGAACTCTGGGGGAGCTGCAGAGATCCACAGCTCAGGTGGGAGAATCTGTCCACAGGACAACTATTAGTCGTGCGCTCCACAAATCTGCCTGTAACGGAACTTAGACCCACAGTGTGCTTGTGGACTTCCGTCAGTATACAGCTTCCTCCCAGTCATGAACATAGATATCAGATTTCCCAGCCGCCCCCATACAAAGCTAGCTGACAACTTAGCTTGTACTGGAATCTGCTTTATTGAACAGTTTCACACTCAATTTATACACACATGAGCACATCCCCCTTCTGATCAAATTACTCCATCAGATCAGGGGTGGCCTGATTACATTATCCTATCCAGATGAAATTGTATACATGACCCTCCGACGGTCCTTCCCAGAGTGCCCAGGAAATGAAACGCATACTGTCTACAGTTGTTCACGTCACATGGCAGTATTGAACCATTGCTATCTGCATGAGGCGCCTCCCCCTCCCCCCCCTCTATCCTCCTCCTTCCTCAGCTATCTGCATGAGTCTCCTCTTCTCTCCCCTCCTCCCTCTTTCCTCCCTGGGATCTACCAGACATATCCCCGTTCTGACGGGGGGAAGGAATGATCCAGTATTCCTGCAAAGCAAGGAATAAAATTCATTCCTTCCCCTAGTAAAAGCAGCACACAGTACACATAAACACTGGCTAGGCACACAGTACACATAAACACTGGCTAGGCACACAGTACACATAAACACTTGCTAGGCACACAGTACAATAAACACTGGCTAGGCACACAGTACACATTAACACTGGCTAGGCACAGTACACATAAACACCGGCTAGGTACACATTGAACTCTTTGATCTCCCCAAGATGTTAACCCCTTCCCAGCCAGTGTCATTAGTACAGTGACAGTGCATATTTTTAGCATTAATCAATGTATTCCCACAATGTGTCAGTTAGTGTCCGAATGTCCTCCGCAATATCGCTGTCCCGCTATAAGTCGCTGCTTGCCGCCATTACTTGTATAAAAAAAAACAGCACTGCTGTAAATCTTTCCCCTAGTTTGAAGACGCGATAACTTTTGCGTAAATTAATCAATATTCACTTATTGGGATTTTTTTACCAAAAATATGTAGCTGAGTACAAATTGGAATAAATTTTATGAAGAAATTTGATTTTTAAATGTTTTTTATTGGAAATGTTTTATAGCAGAAAGTAAAAAATAAATATATTATTTTTTTCAAAATTGTCATTTTTTTTTTTTTTTTGTTCATAGCGCAAAAAAATAAAAAACCACAGAGGTGATAAAACCAAAAGAAAACTCTATTTGTGGGGAAAAAAATATATAAATGTCATTACAGTACAAAGTCGCACGGCTGCGCAATTGTCAGTTAAAGTAACACAGTGCTGTACCGCAAAGAAATGGCCTGGTCACTAAGGGGGGTAAATCTTCTGGTGGTTAGCTTATTTTTTCTATTGAAGATCGCAGTCGCTGGTATTCCTCTAAGCAGAGCGATGATGAATCAGCTGGCAGTCTGAGGTTCCACATGTAGGCCGGTCATCTCCTGTAGGCCGGTCATCTCCTGTAGGCCGGTCATCTTCTGGCCAGGCCGGTCATCTCCTGGGCCGGTCATCTCCTGTAGGCCGGTCATCCCGTGTAGGCCGGTCATCTTCTGGCCAGGCCAGTCATCTCCTGTAGGCCGGTCATCTCCTGGGCAGGTCATCTCCTCTAGGCCGGTCATCTCCTGTAGGCGGGTCATCTCCTGGGCAGGTCATCTCCTGTAGGCTGGTCATCTCCTGTAGGCGGGTCATCTCCTGGCCAGGCCGGTCATCTCCTGTAGGCCGGTCATCTCCTGTAGGCGGGTCATCTCCTGGGCAGGTCATCTCCTGTAGGCTGGTCATCTCCTGTAGGCGGGTCATCTCCTGGCCAGGCCGGTCATCTCCTGTAGGCCGGTCATCTCCTGTAGGCCGGTCATCTCCTGGGCCGGTCATCTCCTGTAGGCCGGTCATCTCCTGTAGGCGGGTCATCTCCTGTAGGCGGGTCATCTCCTGGGCCGGTCATCTCCTGGGCCGGTCATCTCCTGTAGGCGGGTCATCTCCTGTAGGCGGGTCATCTCCTGTAGGCTGGTCATCTCCTGGGCCGGTCATCTCCTGTAGGCGGGTCATCTCCTGGCCAGGCCGGTCATCTCCTGTAGGCCGGTCATCTCCTGTAGGCCGGTCATCTCCTGGGCCGGTCATCTCCTGTAGGCCGGTCATCTCCTGTAGGCGGGTCATCTCCTGTAGGCGGGTCATCTCCTGGGCCGGTCATCTCCTGTAGGCCGGTCATCTCCTGTAGGCCGGTCATCTCCTGTAGGCCGGTCATCTCCTGGCCAGGCCGGTCATCTCCTGTAGGCCGGTCATCTCCTGTAGGCGGGTCATCTCCTGTAGGCGGGTCATCTCCTGTAGGCCGATCATCTCCTGGGCCGGTCATCTCCTGTAGGCGGGTCATCTCCTGTAGGCGGGTCATCTCCTGTAGGCTGGTCATCTCCTGGGCCGGTCATCTCCTGTAGGCGGGTCATCTCCTGTAGGCGGGTCATCTCCTGGGCCGGTCATCTCCTGTAGGCGGGTCATCTCCTGTAGGCGGGTCATCTCCTGTAGGCCGGTCATCTCCTGTAGGCGGGTCATCTCCTGTAAGCGGGTCATCCCCTGTAGGCCGGTCATCTCCTGTAGGCCGGTCATCTCCTGTAGGCGGGTCATCTCCTGTAGGCCAGTCATCTCCTGGGCCGGTCATCTCCTGTAGGCGGGTCATCTCCTGTAGGCGGGTCATCTCCTGGCCAGGCCGGTCATCTCCTGTAGGCCGGTCATCTCCTGGGCCGGTCATCTACTGTAGGCGGGTCATCTCCTGTAGGCGGGTCATCTCCTGGGCCGGTCATCTCCTGTAGGCCGGTCATCTCCTGTAGGCGGGTCATCTCCTGTAGGCCGGTCATCTCCTGTTGACGGGTCATCTCCTGTAGGCCGGTCATCTCCTGTAGGCTGGTCATCTCCTGTAGGCGGGTCATCTCCTGTAGGCCGGTCATCTCCTGGGCCGGTCATCTCCTGTAGGCGGGTCATCTCCTGTAGGCAGGTCATCTCCTGGCCAGGCCGGTCATCTCCTGTAGGCCGGTCATCTCCTGTAGGCGGGTCATCTCCTGTAGGCCGTTCATCTCCTGGGCCAGTCATCTCCTGTAGGCCGGTCATCTCCTGTAGGCGGGTCATCTCCTGTAGGCGGGTCATCTCCTGTAGGCCGGTCATCTCCTGTAGGCCGGTCATCTCCTGTAGGCGGGTCATCTCCTGTAGGCGGGTCATCCCCTGTAAGCCGGTCATCTCCTGTTGGCGGGTCATCTCCTGTAGGCCGGTCATCTCCTGTAGGCGGGTCATCTCCTGTAGGCGGGTCATCTCCTGTAGGCGGGTCATCTCCTGTAGGCGGGTCATCTCCTGTAGGCGGGCCATCTCCTGGCCAGGCCTAGCCACAGACAGAGAATTAATGGAGCTAAAAATTTGTGAAAAGCTTTCCTTTGTTGGTTTTCATGTCTGATGTAAATCTGTCCAATGGAACCGTTTTTTTCTTTTTTTATAACATTTTATACTAAATTTTGACACTTTTTTTTTTTTTTTCTTCTGCAGCTGCCAGCCGACTTCCAGGAAAGAGTAAGTGAACACTTGGAAAAGCATGGGTGTAAACTAAGTGTGCCCTTCTCTAACGCTACATATGCTGACAGCGTTCCTACTTGTGTCATTGCTAAGGTGCTGGAAAAGCCAGATCCCAGCAGCCTCTCTTCACATCTATCAACTACTTCAATGAGGGACCTTACTTATGAACAAGCAAGTCAAGAACCGGAAGAAAAGTTCCGCCAGAGGCAGCAGTTCAAGTCGGAGATCTACTGTAGTGACACGGCCCTCTACTGCCCAGAAGAAAGGAGGAGAGACCGAAGACAGAGTTTTGATGTACAGGTCAAAGGCGAAGTCTTCTTGAGATCTCAGAACTCCACAGACAGCACGGTAGAAGACGGCTTCCACTCAAGTTTTTCACACGAAGCCTTCAATGAATATGTAGCATCTTTACCAACATCAAGTTCCTACTCCAGCTTCAGTGCTACTTCTGAAGAGAAAGAGAACAACCAAGCCAATACGTTGACCGCTTCCCAACAGGCCATATACATGGGAAACAGAGATGACATCTTCGAAAGAAAGTCCACCACCGGTTACGAACACGCAGCCAGTCCTCGCTTTGTAAAGTCCAAGTCTGTCCAGCACATGGAGCACAATCCAGAAAATGCAGTATCTCCAAACTTCATAAGATCTTCTTCCTACGTAGAGGAACCATTTCACTTCTCTAGAATCCGTACTCAACAGGCTCACAAGTCACACAGCGAGTGTAGAAGCTCAAACCTTTCCGAAGAAGACTTGCCGACGAGGTGGAGGCAGCTGAGCGTAGAAGATATCGGGGCGTACTCTTTCAGCAACGATGGCAGAATATCTCAGTGTAGTTTTACAGAACAATATTTTGCACCAAGTCCAGTTAAGCAGCTGGAGAGCCCCATAAGCCCGCTGTATGCCAGTTACAAGCAAGATAGTTTTTCGGAAGGAGAAGAGGTTTGTCAAAGCAGAATGGGAGACTCTTGCTTCCTAAGAACGGACTCTGGCTTGAAAATCGACATCAGCGCCAGCTGTAAGCAGGAAATGCTGTCTTCTTTTAAGGCAAAAGAAGCAAGAGACCAAAAAAGCGAGCGGATGTCGGCCCAGCTAGGGAGCAAAAGCTTGGATTCCAACTCATCAGTCAAGAGGGAATATGTAGACGTCAGCCCAAACAGTTCGGCAGAATCTCTGAATCAAAGCCCCATCGAGGCCTCAGACTTACACCAGTCTTCCATTGAACAAGGACACGCCAGTTTCCACGGCAAGCCCCAGCCATTCCAAAGAACTGGCAGCATCGGCTTGACTAGGAAAGACAGTCTTACAAAAGCACAATTGTATGGCACCCTTTTAAATTAATGATCTTCCAGATTGCAATAAGCAACATTGCAGAGTACACATTGACACAAAGGATGATGGGAACGCCGTGGGGTTCTGATGATGCTACCGTGCCAGTATTACCAGTTGTTTTATTCCGTGTTCGTGTAATTTGCACTTTTTTTGTGGAAAGCTTCCAGTTAAAGAAGAAAAAAGTCACATTTTAATGACCTTGTACATATAAAGAATACCTCATATTAAAGTAGAGCTCCACTTTTCTAAGAAATCGGATCTGGTGAGGTGAGGTCGGGCAGTTTTATGTATTGTCTCCTTTTATCTGCTCGTGTTTGTACAAGCCTTGGAGGTGACCATTATGTCCAGAGGAACGTGTGCAAACTCCAAGCAAGCTCTGAACGTCTGCTGGACCAGATGGTGACCCGGTTGTATTTGGCATTGGCTTCACAGAATTATTATTTGGTTTATTGTAAGCTGGCATTGCTTCTTCATGGGAGGCTGAGGTTGGAGGCCCAAGTAATTGGTTCTAGATCTATGGCTTCTGTATAGTAGGTAGGGATGAGCAGGGTGACTAGGAAATTTTCCTTTATTTGCAGGATGTGTTTTTTTGGAGTGTATTTTAGCTTTTTAAGGGCCCGTCACACCGGTACAAGGCAGCCTTTTCCTTGGCATGGGCTGGCAACAGAGAACATAGCCTGCAACATTTTCTGCAAGGCAGAACACCTCAACGCACCCCTGTGTGTCGCCATACATTGTGCTGCGGGTGTATTGGTAAGGGGTGTTGAAGTGCCATTAGGAATGAATCGCACCGCAGCGCACCAATGTGTGTTATGCACTCTAATATAACATAGGCATTAACGCACTGCACCGGTGTAGATGGGCCTTTATTGTGGTTTTTTTATTATTTGTGAACTCTATCTTTTTCTTTTTATGAAGAAAAGTGAGGAATCCAGTGAAGGAACTTTAACTGGTACAAGAACGGGTCCAGGAAACCTTAAATGGAGCTTCTGTAACCCCACATTGCCATTAAAGGTGACACTTTTTTGAAGCCATTATTCCTCTAACCCCCCAGAAAGGGCTGTCATTGCACCTCCCCCGATGATTCCGATGCATTGTGCAGTCTTCGGGATCCGGGTTGAGTTGAAGGTTCATCCATATTATCGGTATTTGCTATTCTTCGTCGGTTCCAAATACTTATTTCTACTACTTTGCTTGTGTCGAATTTCTGGGTGCCAATGCAGCAAATACAACCGCACCAATGTTCTCTCCACCATGGTGGATACTTCTAGAGCCTGCCCAATCATGGAAGAGCAGGATGGAGAGCTGCCACACCTTACCAGATCGGGTTTATCAGGAAGAGAGCGATGGCCTCGTTTCTGAGTCGCATTTCTAAGGCCAGGAGACAAATAATTGAACCAAAGCCCGAACGATCGTTTACATTTAGCCATAAAAATCTAAAGTTAAAGGGAAAGCGTTCTTTTCAGTAAATTTGAGTTGTTATTGTTACCTGAAAGTGATTTTTTTGATGTGACCTTCACTTTTTTACATGCTTGCTTGATCCATATTTTTCATGATGGCATTTCATCCATGGCAAATCCTCCTTCTAGCATCAGTCTGCCTAACTGGCCACCCAAAACTACAACTGCTGAAGTAAACCCAGAGAATTTGTTGTGTTGTCAGTCTTAGTAGGCTGACTGGCCTGCATTGAACGAGGAGCAGTATAATACAATCATTGTGCAGCACTACGAAACAGGAAGTACAGCCGGCCTGGAAATGGGACCAGTATGGCTGGAACCTTCCCAATTAAAGATACTTCACATAGACACAATGATTTTACAACATCAAAGAAATCGGTCATAATTGGGCTCATGCAAGAACCTCGATGTTCAGTTGTAGGTTTTTAGTAGATTGTGGCTGCCGAGAGTCCAGAGGCGCCAGGAGACCGGGGTCGCAGGTCACATTTACCATCCTGTCAGCTGCCGGACCTCGTACACTGTCACCCAGCTCCTGACTTGTGTGGCAGTGCCAGAAAACAAGCACCGGGCTATGATAGGTGACACTTCTGTGCACACTCAGGAGCTGGAATCAAACAAAGCAGCGTGTGCAGATCACATAGATGGACACCAATATCCCATAAATTGCAAAGAATAGAAAATCCACCACATAGAGGAGTTCTACAGGCGCCCCAACATTTATACACTCTACACCACAGGGAAAACCCCAACATTTCCATTTCTGTTCCTCTTTATCAGGGTTCTCCAAATATTGGAACAAAGGGCCAGTTTACTGCCCTTCAAACTTTAGGGGGGCCTGGACTGTAGCCAGTGGGAGTAAAAAATGCCATGGGCTTGGCGGTAAGTGGGAATAAAAAAATTGCCTCATTGGTGTCAGTGGGGGGAATAGTGTCCCATCATTGGTGTCAGTGGGAGGAATAGTGCCCCAACATTGGTGTCAGTGGGAGGAATAGTGCCCCATCATTGGTGTCAGTGGAAGGAATATTCTCCCATCATTGGTGTCAGTGGGAGGAATAGTGCCCCATCATTGGTGTCAGTGGAAGGAATAGTGTCCCATCATTGGTGTCAGTGGGAGGAATAGTCCCCCATCATTGGTGTCAGTGGGAGGAATAGTGCCCCATCATTGGTGTCAGTGGGAGAAATAGTGCCCCATCATTGATATCAGTGGGAGGAATAGTCCCCCATCATTGGTGTCAGTGGGAGAAATAGTGCCTCATCATTGGTGTCTGTGGGAGAAATAGTACCCCATCATTGGTGTCAGTGGGAGGAATAGTCCCCCATCATTGGTGTCAGTGGGAGGAATAGTGCCCCATCATTGGTGTCTGTGGGAGAAATAGTACCCCATCATTGGTGTCAGAGGGAGAATTGGTTCGCCATCTCTGGAGTCAGTGGGAGGAATAGAGCCCCAAGGGCTGGATAAAGACAAGCAAATGGCCCCATTAGGCCCGAGTGCCGCAGCTTGGAGTTCCCTGCTCTTCAGATCTGTTAAAGTACACAACACTGTAGCCATAGCCGGCCCATTCATGGACATACAACAGTAGATTTTACAGTACGTAAAATTCTGGTCTCACAGGTAACCCTTGTGCTTCCCACCCTTCAGCTAATAGCTCATATCTTCATCATTTCTGAATGGTGTGTTTCCCAAAGTCCTGCATGATAAGATTGGGGGTGTTTTTTAGCAGTGAGTTATTACATGATTCCGTGGCTTTTACAGGTCCCACCTTCTTCAGATTCGAATGCCCTTTGGCACATATGCTCTGGTGGCTCCGTCTCACTCAGGCATAGGGACATACGATTCTGCCACATGGCTTAAGGTCATTATAATAATATCCCCAGTCTCTTCCCCACTGGAAACTTACTAGTCTGGGTTGGCAGAGGGGAAACATTGTTACTTTCTTTCTTTTATATGGATTGGATTCCAAAGTGTTACACAGAACCTGAAGAAGTGGGATCTGTAAAACCCATGAAACGCGTTGTGTAGTAACTGTGCTGCATTGAGTGTTGGGGAGAAGAAAGGGTCTTTGCCTCATGTACAACCAGACTTGGTCTAAATATTTGTATTCATGCATCAGCCCAATGATGACTGGTTCTCTTTAGGCTGATTGAATTCAGTTGTATACCTAAAAAAATGAAATGATAGATTCCCAGCAGACTGAAGTGTCCAGGGGCAGGAAATGGGATGATTCAGGAGATATTGGCCCATCATGCAGTACAGCATACTTTTCAGACTGGAGCGTGAATAGAACATGTCCCTGCCTTACACTGAATCCACTGAATCCAGAATTTGTTTCACTTATAAAATATCTTTTTTTTAAAGTTCTTGTAAAAAGTGGGATTATGTGGTGGGCCGGTTCCAGCATTTTGGCCAGCAGAGAGGAAGTCTGATTGACTGCCATGATGAGTTCTCAGCTTTGCCAAGAATGACCCTTCCTTAGGTGACCCCATAGTCTGGATCTCTACATCGTAGTAACAGAGCAGAGCCAAGACCGACCCTTCCTTAGGTGACCCCATAGTCTGGATCTCTACATCGTAGTCACAGAGCAGAGCCAAGACTGACCCTTCCTTAGGTGACACCATAGTCTGGATCTCTACATCGTAGTCACAGAGCCAAGACCGACCCTTCCTTAGGTGACCCCATAGTCTGGATCTCTACATCGTAGTCACAGAGCAGAGCCAAGACTGACCCTTCCTTAGGTGACACCATAGTCTGGATCTCTACATCATAGTCACAGAGTAGAGCCAAGACCGACCCTTCCTTAGGTGACCCCATAGTCTGGATCTCTACATCGTAGTCACAGAGCAGAGCCAAGACCGACCCTTCCTTAGGTGACCCCATAGTCTGGATCTCTACATCGTAGTCACAGAGCAGAGCAAAGACTGACCCTTCCTTAGGTGACACCATAGTCTGGATCTCTACATCGTAGTAACAGAGCAGAGCCAAGACCGACCCTTCCTTAGGTGACCCCATAGTCTGGATCTCTACATCGTAGTCACAGAGCAGAGCCAAGAATTATCCTTCCTTAGGTGACACCATAGTCTGGATCTCTACATCGTAGTCACAGAGTAGAGCCAAGAATTATCCTTCCTTAGGTGACACCATAGTCTGGATCTCTACATCGTAGTCACAGAGTAGAGCCAAGACCGACCCTTCCTTAGGTGACACCATAGTCTGGATCTCTACATCGTAGTCACAGAGTAGAGCCAAGACGGACCGTTCCTTAGGTGACCCCATAGTCTGGATCTCTACATCGTAGTCACAGAGTAGAGCCAAGACGACCCTTCTTTAGGTGACCTCCATAGTCTGGATCACTACATCGTAGTCACAGAGCAGAGCAAATGAACGACCCTTTCCTTAGGTGACCTCATAGCCTGAATCTCTACATCCTACTCGCAGAGCCAAGAATGACCCTTCCTTAGGTGACACCATAGTCTGGATCTCTACATCGTAGTCACAGAGCAGAGCCAAGAATGACCCTTCCTTAGGTGATCCCATAGTCTAGATCTCTACATCGTAGTCACAGAGCAGAGCCAAGACCAACCCTTCCTTAGGTGACACCATAGTCTGGATCTCTACATCGTAGTCACAGAGCAGAGCCAAGAATGACCCTTCCTTAGGTGACCTCCATAGTCTGGATCTCTACATCGTAGTCACAGAGCAGAGCCAAGACCGACCCTTCCTTAGGTGACCCCATAGTCTGGATCTCTACATCGTAGTCACAGAGCAGAGCAAAGACTGACCCTTCCTTAGGTGACACCATAGTCTGGATCTCTACATCGTAGTAACAGAGCAGAGCCAAGACCGACCCTTCCTTAGGTGACCCCATAGTCTGGATCTCTACATCGTAGTCACAGAGCAGAGCCAAGAATTATCCTTCCTTAGGTGACACCATAGTCTGGATCTCTACATCGTAGTCACAGAGTAGAGCCAAGAATTATCCTTCCTTAGGTGACACCATAGTCTGGATCTCTACATCGTAGTCACAGAGTAGAGCCAAGACCGACCCTTCCTTAGGTGACACCATAGTCTGGATCTCTACATCGTAGTCACAGAGTAGAGCCAAGACGGACCGTTCCTTAGGTGACCCCATAGTCTGGATCTCTACATCGTAGTCACAGAGTAGAGCCAAGACGACCCTTCTTTAGGTGACCTCCATAGTCTGGATCTCTACATCGTAGTCACAGAGCAGAGCAAATGAACGACCCTTTCCTTAGGTGACCTCATAGCCTGAATCTCTACATCCTACTCGCAGAGCCAAGAATGACCCTTCCTTAGGTGATCCCATAGTCTAGATCTCTACATCGTAGTCACAGAGCAGAGCCAAGAATGACCCTTCCTTAGGTGATCCCATAGTCTAGATCTCTACATCGTAGTCACAGAGCAGAGCCAAGACCAACCCTTCCTTAGGTGACACCATAGTCTGGATCTCTACATCGTAGTCACAGAGCAGAGCCAAGAATGACCCTTCCTTAGGTGACCTCCATAGTCTGGAGCTCTACATTGCAGTCACCAGTGTAGGAAGGCAGGTGACTCTTTATGCTGCTTTGAACCAAAGCAAATCTCTATTACAATTGTACATGGATGGGGTCATAAATACAATTCATTTAGAACTTGTGAAGGAAAGCTCTGATTCTATTCAGCAGTCTGATAGTTTTGGGTGTTCGTGTATATGACATGCTGAGCAAAGAAGCAGTGAGTACGATGTCACATGACCATTGACTGAGTACAGTCAATAGGAAACCCATTGTTGGTATTTAGGACTGCTGGCCGGTAGTTGGTGATGGTTTACATACCCCATGTTGGCTTGTATGGGAGCCAGAGTGTAAGGATCTGAGTCGGTGTGAGACCATTGTCTTCCTATGGACCGACTGTTGTCACTGCTTGGGGTTCATAAGTACAAATACAGGATTTAAAATATGTTATCACGTTTTCCAACCATTGGGGTTCTAATTGTTGTCTGATGCTCTGATAGCGAAACTTTAGTCCAATCAGAGCCCTGCCGAGTTACCCACCCTGCTCTCCAAAAGTCATAGAAGGGCAACAGGCGGCCTGAAATATTGACCTCTGATAAACGGGCGAGTTAATGTGAATGAACAGAGACCCAATGTTGAGGCGTTTGGGCTGGTGAATGGCCACACACCCCCCTCATAGAAGCAAGTGCCTGTGAATGGCACACGTTGTGCAGGAGGGGTCCACTGTTGTAACTATCAGTAAGCTGATCTCCAATAATGATGTGCAGCCAATGTTGAAGCAAGTGCATGTAGATAGGAACTGGCTGAAAAAGGTTGGAGGAGATCAGTGCTGCTGAAATAAAGGTAAAAGCCGTGTTCTCTGGGGGAAAAAGGGGCAATCGTTTGATTCACAGGCATTCATTAAACTAAATGCCACCCAGTCAGGGTTTAGATAGACTTTTATGGAGTGGAATGGGCAGGGTGGAGGAATTTCCAATTCATAATTTTATAATGTGAGTTTGTGGATGGAGAGCAGTGTAGGAGACCGGTGCAGGCAGATGCTGAATGCACTACCTATCTCAAAAACAGATTTTCTAACCACATCCAACCAATGTCCCCCCTCTCCCCCTTCCCCACTGACCAAGCGTGGTCAGCTGGCACTGCGTTTACTGCCCCCTCTGGACAATACTGACACCCAGCTGTCATCTCATGTCTTCTAGAATCCCTAAGCTCCACCCACCTTGACTGTAGTCATATGCATAGCAACCACTTGCTTACAGCCGTCATACTAAAGTGTGCATCTGAGTGCAGGAGCACGGGCACTTTATAAACGTAGCATAGATCTAAGCCCCAGTGTGGAAAGGAGGAGGTGAAGTTATAGGAGCTGATCAGTAAGGGGTTCAAAATGTGTATATTAAAACTAAAAATTGCACTGTATATATTTGAATAAATTTGCAAATTTATAACTGTGACTGTCATAGCTGCACATGTCGTACCGCGGGGCCCCACCACTATCTGCAACCAAATAGAAACGTCGTCTACGCTGCGGTGCTTCCCGGGAATCAGTGAAAGGTTTTCAGCCTAAACGTATCACCAACTATACCCAGCTTCCTAAACCAGGGCGGCCGATCGTAGGGGTGGCACGGAGGGGGGCTCCTCATGGCTACCTCACAAGAGGGGCGATTTATTTATAGGATTTTTTTTTCTATAGGCTTGCATTTATATTGGTAATAACGCATGAACTGTCCTTACTAGTGTCGTATTTTGCATTCTCCAATGAAAGCAGCAAGTTGGACTCTTTCTATTTTCTATGAGGATTGTGTTTTTAAAAACGTGTTTCTAAATGGGAAAAATAAATAAATCTGCAGATGATTTCCTGTCTGTCAGGACGATGGATCCGCCATGGAGGACGCTCTGCGGATTTACTGCACACTGGCGCCTTGCTTAAAATGTTCACTCTTCTCAGGAATACGTTTCCCTCTTCAGACATTGTGGAACGGTGAGAAATGTGAGAAGCAGGACAAGAGTTGCACATTTCCTATTCATTCTGCCGATTCTGAGATGGAGCATTGCATGCATGATGTGTTCACGACACTATGGGGGGATTCTGCAACGTTGGAGGAAGGATTTATTGTGTCTTTTTACCAACTGAGGTTCTTAAAGTATCTCTAGCCAACATTTTGTAGTTTTGGGATTGATTGGGGAAGGATTAGAGCCTCTGTCATGTTTTTATTGCTCTCTGTGTCCCTGCTGGGGAGGTTCACTCTATTGGTCATCCATGTCACCGGGATGAGTGAATCTAGAATTGAAGAGCCACAGCGTGATATTTGAGTCCAGATACAAGTTTATTCCAATAACCGTCATCAAAGCTTAGAGTATATGTGAACCCTCACTTTGTGATTCAACCCATTCCCTTTAAACTTAAATGCACGGCTATATATATATATATATATATATATATATATATATATATATATACACACACATTGTTCAAAAAAATCAAAGGAACACTTTGTAATCAGAGTATAGCATCAGGTCAAGTAAACCCCTGGGATATTGATATGGGCAATTAAGTAGTAAAGGGGGTTGTTAATCAGTTTCAGCTGCTTTGGTGTTAATGAATTTAACAACCGGTGCACTAGATGGGCAACGATGAGACAACCTCCAAAACAGGAATGATCTTTTCTGTTTTTCATTAGTTTTGCATTTGGCTGGGGTCAGTGTCGCTACTGGTGGCATGAGAAGATACCTGGACCCTATAGGGGTTGCACAGGCATTCCAACTCCTCCAGGATGACACATCAATACGTCCCATTGCCAGAAGGTTTGCTGTCTCCCAGCACAGTCTCAGGAGCATGGAGGAGATTCCAGGAGACAGGCAGTTATTTTAGGAGAGCTGGACAGGGCAGTAGAAGGTCCTTAACCCATCAGCAGGACCGGTATCTGCTCCTCTGTGCAAGGAGGAACAGGATGAGCACTGCCAGAGCCCTACAAAACGACCTCCAGCAGCCACTGGTGTGAATGTCTCTGACCAAACAATCAGAAACAGATTTCATGAGGGTGGCCTGAGGGCCCGACGTCCTCTACTGGGCCCTGTGCTCACTGTCTGGCACCATGAAGCTCAATTGACATTTGCCATTGAACACCAAAATTGGCCTGTCCACCACTGGCACCCTGTGCTTATGTGACAGACGTGAAAGGGTCTTGAGAAGCTGTGGAGAAGGTTATGCTGCCTGTGCTACAGGTTGTGCAGGGGGGGTGTCAGCACAAGTGTGACCAATGTAGTACAGGCAGGCTGTGCAGGGGGTGTGTCAGCATAAGTGTGACTAATGGAGTACAGGCAGGCTGTGCAGGGGAAGTGTCAGCACAAGTGTGACTAATGGAGTACAGGCAGGCTGTGCAGGGGGTGTGTCAGCACAAGTGTGACCAATGTAGTACAGGCAGGCTGTGCAGGGGGTGTGTCAGCACAAGTGTGACCAATGTAGTACAGGCAGGCTGTGCAGGGGGTGTGTCAGCACAAGTGTGACCAATGTAGTACAGGCAGGCTGTGCAGGGGGTGTGTCAGCACAAGTGTGACTAATGGAGTACAGGCAGGCTGTGCAGGGGGTGTGTCAGCACAAGTGTGACCAATGTAGTACAGGCAGGCTGTGCAGGGGGTGTGTCAGTACAAGTGTGACTAATGGAGTACAGGCAGGCTGTGCAGGGGGTGTGTCAGCACAAGTGTGACCAATGTAGTACAGGCAGGCTGTGCAGGGGGTGTGTCAGCACAAGTGTGACTAATGGAGTACAGGCAGGCTGTGCAGGGGGTGTGTCAGCACAAGTGTGACTAATGGAGAACAGGCAGGCTGTGCAGGGGGTGTGTCAGCACAAGTGTGACCAATGTAGTACAGGCAGGCTGTGCAGGGGGTGTGTCAGCACAAGTGTGACCAATGTAGTACAGGCAGGCTGTGCAGGGGGTGTGTCAGCACAAGTGTGACTAATGAAGTACAGGCAGGCTGTGCAGGGGGTGTGTCAGCACAAGTGTGACCAATGGAGTACAGGCAGGCTGTGCAGGGGGTGTGTCAACTTGAAATAGAGAGGCAGAGGGACTGGCAGGATCATCCGTTATTTCACACAAAGGAAGCAATGCAAAGAGAACAGGAGACTTCTTCATAGCAGTTCATGGTACAGCTGACATTTATTAGGGATGTGAAATGTTGGGGTAACAATGTACATGGACTCAGTAGTAAGGGTATTGTTGGGTGTTTGGACAATGTTGTGGGTCTGCTCAGCATAGTAGCTCCTCTAGAACCATCTGCTGACCAAACACCCAACAATACCCTTACTACTGATTCAGGGTACATCCAATGAGCCGGGCATTGGAATAAACTTGTATCTGAACTTGAATATTACACTCTGCAGCTTCCATTGTAGATTTCCCAATCTCTATCACAACCCAAAGTGATAACTGAAATTGTGTAGAGGCAGCCGGCCCAATATTCTACACTTACACCACGCCAGACTATCCGATAATAATATAAAATAAATGTAAAAAATCCAGGTTTCAGCTCTATGGTCAAAGTAATGAGAGATCTAAAACTCTCTTTTGGTCACCAAAACAGGAGGTGAGGGGAACGATTTTCAGGAAGGACCCCTGAGAGGAAATTTCCCCCCTCGCTGTTTTTGTGGCAAGATGTTGAGGAAAATCTCCCCAATGGGAAAAAAACAGGTTTTCCCATCCATAACAACTCAAAAGGTTTGGGCCAGAGGTTCCCTCCACTGTTCTTTATTTTCATAGATAAAACCTTCCACCATCATTCAATTTAGAAATGAGAGTGAACCTCAAAATTTAAAGTAGAAACAGAATTGCACAACCAAATACTTTCCCACCATCCATCATCTATATACAAATCTGAGGACTGGAAACTATGACTGAATGAAGGAAGAAAACGGTGGCACACCACCACAGAATCCAATGAAGAAAAGTTCCTTTATTAACATAAGTGGTACAAGGTACAGCAGGGTACTTTTCTTCATTGGATTCCGTGGTGGTGTGCGACCGTTTTCTTCCTTCATGCTTCTCCTGGTGGCGAACCGAGGTTCAGCACCCACCTTGAATCGTGGACTTTGACAAGCCTGAGCAGTGTTATCTCTCTTTATTGTTCAACTATGACTAAAGTTCGGTTTCCTCTACCTTTCCGTTCCACAACGTGGAGAGAATACCCCCTGGAGGGCGAGGTCACATCTAAGGTCTATGCACATGGGTACCTGATCACTGGAGGGCGAGGTCACATCTAAGGTCGATGCACACTAGCAACTGATCACTAGAGGGTGAGCTCACGTCTAAGGTCCATGCACATGGACCAATCACTGGAGGTCAACTCTTAGGTTTATGTACATGAGCATCCAATCACTGGAGGGCGAGGTCATATCCAAGGTCCCTGCACATGGGCATCCAATCACTGGAGGGCGAGGTCATATCCAAGGTCCCTGCACATGGGCGTCTAATCACTGGAGGGCGACGTCACATCTAAGGTCCATACACATGAGCACCCAATCTCTTGAGGGCGAGGTCATGTCTAAGATCCATGTACATGGGCACCCAATCACCGGAGGGCGAGGTCATATCCAAGGTCCCTCCACATGGGCATCCAATCACAGGAGGGCGAGGTCACATCTAAAGTTCATGCACATAGGCACTCGATCACTGGAAGACAAAGTCAAGTCTAAGTTACATGCAAATGGGCACCCGATCACTGGGGAGCGAGGTCATGTCTAAGGTCCGTGTACATGGGTGGGCACCCAAACACATCCTAATGATGCAGCTTTGCTGGGTTTAAATTGCTGGTGGGCCAACATGTGCTGGTACATCTAAGGTCAAAGATGCACTATGAAAGACCAAAAAGACTTGGAGATGCCCCCTTCAGTCTGTCAACAGGTGCTGCAGTGGTAACCTGCTCTGTTTTTGCATAATAACCTCCATAAAACATTTACGTTTAAAAGAGCCAATAGAATAAATAGGATGTAAAGGTTTAAATCCTCCCTCTGGCCTCCCCTTCAGTCTTGCACAGGTGTAGCAGCTCCTCTTCTGGACTGGAATGGCTTACTCTGATTTCACTGCTCACCGTGTGCATTAGAAGCTGCAACAAGTCAGATAGGCCCCGCCTCATTTCCTGGCTGGAGGACGTCTATCCCTGGGGTTTCCAAACTTTCTAAAAGAGACCACTGATCTAGCCCCTTCCTCCCAGCCTGATTGTCCCTGGCCCACCCCTTTCAATCACTGGATTTCAGTTCTGTCAATCATGGAGGTTCACATGTGGGCGTTACCTATACAAACACAGCCTGCCCAGGACCACCCACTCTTTCAGACTGACACCCATCAAGGCATTGAGATATTTGCATAACTCCTCCCACTGCTTGCTTCAGGACTGAGGGCTCTGGAGAGGCAGGGGTCTGTGATGTTTTCAGGAAGCTATGTACAACCCCCTGCCTGCCCCTCCCACCAGCTATGATTTGCCTGCATTGCAGAGAGAGGCACAGAGACCCAGTGATGATGTCACTGGATCTAAAATAAGTCATGTAACCAAAATAGATTGGTTTGATTTAAACATTTTTTCAGCATGTTAATGAGGGGGGGAACCAGGGAAACAAGCTGTGCCTTCATTATACACTTGGGGCGCTCTTGTTCATTAGGGTTCAGTATTACAGTTCTGAATGCAGTAGAAATGCTGTTGAAGGAGAACAAAGTTCTAATTATGTGACTGGACCTGGATGATGTCATTTATGTTAAATCTACCCAAAATGTATTATAATCACCAGCTTGGTGGAGCTTTCCGGGACCCCAAAACAAAGATAATCACTACTGGGATCTCAGATAAATAAGCCAACGGGCTCCCCAACATGGCTTTATACTGAGCAGCATTGTTACCCGGATCATCTCTTTATTCTAATGGACAATCCAGTAGGGTAATGGGAACCAACACTGCTCAGCCAAAGGCCTTAAGACAAGTCATGGGGGGTTATGGGGGACAGCTGCGATCCTAGAAGTGGTCACCTCGGTTGGCATCTTGGTGAGTTTTTACGAAGCTGGAGGCTGTTGAAGATTTTTTTTCAGTTGTTTTTAGGTTGGTCTGACCTTGTGAAGGTCAACTCCAGCACTTAACCCTGAAAATGAATGGCACTCACCTCTGTACCCTGAGATTACAATTCTGCTCTAGGACAGCTTCCAGGAGACGTGATCCGCGTTAAAGTTCCACGTAAACCAAGCAAACCTAATCCACTGTCAACAGCATAGAGAAGAAGGAAGCACAGTTTACAGATTAGAGCGCCCTCTCCTGCACCAATCAGTGGATAGAACAAACTTTCACAAAGTGTTGGGAAGGAGGATATGTCCACCATTGTGATATAATAACGTTATATTGCTCCTCATACGTGCTTAATTCAATGCTAGGAGCCATAAAATGATTTCCAAGCAGTACATGGAACTTCTACAGACAGGAAAGGAGAGGGAGTGGGAGGAGCTGCAGAAGATGGCGCCCCCATCTGAGAGAGGACCTCTGTCTAGGTGCAGCTAGCCTTTAGAGGTTAGCATATAACGGGAGCCTTCTTCAATACATTCCTGTGAAGGTCTAATAAGGAGGATTTATAGAGGAGCCGGGTCCTCGATGAACGCTTATTAGAACTGTAAGGAAGGGGATAAGGAAATTGGCTTTATCTGCAAACATGCTGGATTTCATTGTGTAAAGCGCTGCGCAAACTGTTGGCACGATAAAAAATTCCATATAATAATATTTTCCTGAATTCATTCAATGAGCTAAAGAGTTTTTAAAGTGCACTTATCCTTTAAACACAGCAAACGGCATTTTCTTAATTTGGAAAACTATTACAAAAAAATATATAAAAAGCCCGGACCGACCTCGCCCCGCGGGTGGAGCACATCCCCCGATCTCTGCACATGGATGGGATATATGCAGGTGAATTGTACATTTTCAGTTTTTGGTGTTTTCTTTCCTTTTCTTCCTGAACGTCCTTGCTTTATATTCTAGTCTCATGCAAGGTTGGTTTCATACTGATCCCCCATTTTGCTGCTCCCCTTTTTCTTCATCCACACTTACCTTTAAAATTTGTCTATTCTTCTAACTGTGACATTTCCATTTTTTGGGAAAAAAAGAAGAATGCGTTTATGAAATATTTTGTAATTTTCAATGATGAAAGCTCCTAAAATGAATAAAAAAATATGACTTAGTGATGATTGGTGTGGTTGTTTGGTGTTGTCATTGGTTGGTAACCATTATAAGGGGGGGGTGGGGGGGTTTAATATTGGGCTTCGGTCATTCTGAATTGAGGCGGAATTTAAACTCCTCCTACTTCAAGAAAACATTTCTGTGTGTACCGAACTATAACTATTATAGAGGAGGAGGAGGAGGTGGAGGAGGAGGAGGAAGAGGTGGAGGAGGAGGTGGAGGAGGAGGAGGAGGAGGTGGAGGAGGAGGAGGAAGAGGTGGAGGAGGAGGTGGAGGAGGAGGAGGAGGAAGGGGTGACTCCTTTGTTTTTATTGCTGTCTGTATTTCCTAGGCAGATTTCCCCTCACTTCCTGTCCTGGTGGTCACTGAGAAAGGAAATGTCATGAGATCTTCCTGTTGGATACACAGTAATAAAAACACTGAGATGGGTCCAACCCTCCACCCCATCACTTCCACTCTATTCCTTTTATCTGGGGTTCAGATTTAAATAACCCCTGGAAGACACAACATGGCGGTGTTCACATACTGACTAGATATTCTAAATCAAGAAATAATTTTTTAGTATTGGCAGTTTCATTTAATCTGTCTCCATATAGTCAATGGCCAAACATTTGTAAACATCTGACCTTCACATCTACTCTATGGGTGAGAGAATGAGGACTCCCCTCCAATGATGGGGTTCAGGTGTCTCCAGTGAAGATTCCTGGTTATACTCCATCATACAAAGACATTATAGACAATTGTGCCCTTCCAACCTTGTGGTAGCAATTTGGTGAAGACCCTTTTCTTTTCCAGCATGGCTGTGCCCCCCTAATGGTATATTGGTAATAACTGGTATGGTATAATGGTATAACTCCATGATCCATGGTTTTGGAATGACATGTCCAAAAAGCTCATATATATAAGATTGAGTGTCCTGTACAGAGCCCTGACCTCATCCCTACTGAACACCTTTGGGATGAATTGGAATGCTGTCAGTACCTGACCTCACAAATGGGCACAAATTCCCACAGACACCCTCCAAAATCTTGTGGAAAGTCTTCCTGGAGGAGTAGAGGAGGCAACTCAGTATTACTGACCATGATGGGGGGGAAACTCCATAGTAATGACTATGATGGGGGGACAACTTCATATTACTGGCCATGATAGGGGGACAACTCCATATTACTGGCCATGATAGGGGGACAACTCCATATTACTGGCTATGATGGGGGGACAACTTCATATTACTGGCCATGATAGGGGGGTAACTCCATAGTAATGGCCATGATGGGGGGACAACTTCATATTACTGGCCATGATAGGGGGACAACTCCATATTACTGGCCATGATAGGGGGACAACTCCATATTACTGGCTATGATGGGGGGACAACTCCATATTACTGGCTATGATGGGGGGACAACTCCATATTACTGGCTATGATGGGGAGACAACTCCGTAGTAATGGTCATGATGGGGAGACAACTCCGTAGTAATGGTCATGATGGGGAGACAACTCCGTAGTAATGGCCATGATAGGGGGACAACTCCATATTACTGGCTATGATGGGGGGACAACTTCATATTACTGGCCATGATAGGGGGGAAACTCCATAGTAATGGCCATGATGGGGAGACAACTCCATATTACTGGCCATGGTGGGGGGGAAACTCCATATTACTGGCCATGGTGGGGGGACAACTTCAAATTACTGGCCATGATAGGGGGACAACTCCATAGTAATGGCCATGATAGGGGGGAAACTCCATAGTAATGGCCATGATGGGGAGACAACTCCATATTACTGGCCATGGTGGGGGGGAAACTCCATATTACTGGCCATGGTGGGGGGGAAACTCCATATTACTGGCCATGATGGGGGGACAACTCCATATTACTGGCCATGATAGGGGGGAAACTCCATAGTAATGGCCATGATGGGGGGGAAACTCCATAGTAATGGCCATGATGGGGAGACAACTCCATATTACTGGCCATGATAGGGGGGAAACTCCATAGTAATGGCCATGATGGGGGGAAACTCCATAGTAATGGCCATGATGGGGGGAAACTCCATATTACTGGCCATGATAGGGGCAAAACTCCCTATTAATTTCCATAGTTTTGGATTGACATGTCCAAAAAAGGTCATATAAGTGTGATGAGTGGAGGAACTCGAGTGTCCTGTACAGAGCCCTGACCACATCCCTACTGAACACCTTTAGGATGAATAATTGGAATCCTATTGGTGAGCCAGCTCTTCTCATCCAACATCAGTACCTGAAGGGTACAGTGAGTATTAGGGATTGACCAATTATCGGCAGGGCTGATATGCACTTTTCCCAATACACCGGTATCGGCCCTGACGGTTACCGATATTGCCGAGAGTGCTGTACCGGAGTGATTCCTGCAGCTAGAGGCATCACCCCGGTACCGGCTTTCATAGCCGACGGTCGGCTGACTTGTAATGACAACCGATGTAGCTGAGAAGCCGCTCAGCTGTCGTTACAAGGAGCGGGAGGGGACATCTCGCCCCTCTCCTGCCGCCTTCCGCGGCTCTTTCAGGTCTCCCGTCCCACCGGGAGACCCGGGCAACAATCCTGCACGGCCGCCGAAGACCCGATCAAAGCCGCATTCGGCTCTGATCCAGTCTCCATGCAAAAACCCAGAAGTGATGTCATGAGTGACCTCACTTCCGGGTACTGTCTGGCACAAGATTAAAAAAAAATGACAGCATTCAAAACAGCCAAACTTGGCGTTTTGAATGCCTTTAAGTGCAGAGGAGAGGTTTGGGGTCTTTTAGGCCCCCAGATCCCTCAACAAAAGTACCTGTCAAAAAAAAAAAAATACAAAAAAACATTTTTTTTTAAATGTACAAAAATATCGGCCGATACCGATATGCAACGGCCAAAATATCGGTATCGGCAACGAAAAACCATTATCGGTCGATCATTAGTTAGTACTCCATCATACAACGACACTGTAGACAATTGTGTGCTTCCAGCCTTGTAACAACAGTTTGGTGAAGACCCTTTTCTGTTCCAGCATGACTGTGCCCCCCCCCGCCGCCGTGTACAAAGCTGGCTCCATAAAGACATGGATGACCAGTTTGGTGTGGAGGCACAGAGCCCTGACCTCATCCCTACTGATCACCTTTGGGTGAATTGGAATGCCAATGGTGAGCCAGGCCTTCTCATCCAACATCAGTACCTGACCTCACAAATGGGAACAAATTTCGACAGACTCCCTACAAAATCTTGTGGAAAGTCTGCCCATGAGAGTGGAGGCTGAGCCCCAAAGGAGGGTAAGTTATTTTAATGGCCACTGGGGGGCAGTGGAGGGGGGCATAAATTGTATTAGGAATATAGAATATGGGAACTCCATAACGACGGCCATGGGTTTTGAAATTAGATATCCAGAGACACGGTATCTTCAGTCTGGTGTGAAGGAATGCAAGTGTCCTGCACAGAGCCCTGACCTCATCCCTACTGATTACCTTTGGGATGAATTGGGTTGTGAACATCAAACATCAATACCTGACCTCACAAATGGCAACAAATTCCCACTGATTCCCCCCCCGAAATTTTGTAGGAAGCCATCCAAGAAGAGTAGAGCCAGCTCCATAAAGACATGGGATGACCCTTTTGGGGTGCAGGAACTCGAGTGTCCTGCTCAGAGCCCTGACCTCAACCCTACTGATCACCTGACCTCATCTCTACTGATCACCTGACCTCATCCCTACTGATCACCTGACCTCATTTCTACTGATCACCTGACCTCATCCCCTACTGATCACCTGACCTCACCCCCTACTGATCACCTGACCTCATCTCTACTGATCACCTGACCTCATCCCTACTGATCACCTGACCTCATTTCTACTGATCACCTGACCTCATCCCTACTGATCACCTGACCTCATCCCTACTGATCACCTGACCTCACCCCCTACTGATCACCTGACCTCATCTCTACTGATCACCTGACCTCATCCCTACTGATCACCTGACCTCATTTCTACTGATCACCTGACCTCATCCCTACTGATCACCTGACCTCATCCCTACTGATCACCTGACCTCACCCCCTACTGATCACCTGACCTCATCGCTACAGATCACCTGACCTCATCCCTACCGATCACCTGACCTCCTCTCTACCGATCACCTGACCTCATCCCTACCGATCACCTGACCTCATCCCTACCGATCACCTGACCTCATCCCTACTGATCACCTGACCTCATCCCTACTGATCACCTGACCTCACCCCTACTGATCACCTGACCTCAACCCTACAGATCACCTGACCTCATCCCTACTGATCATTCTTTGGGATGAATTGGAACGCCGATGGTGAGCCAAGTATAACTCTTATGCACCTGTAGGTATCTTTGAACCCAATGACCTGCATATACAGGGGCTCAGTTTCAGGTCACATAGGCAAGATGAGGACAAAAGCAGCTGGATATGTACCAAACAGGGCCCCAGCCAGGCGAACATCATCAATGCCGGGTACAAAGCCAAATACCAGGTAAGACTTTAGACTTTTTACTTTACATGAAAAAATCTATTCATTTGTCTGGAATACTTCTTTAAAAGGAAACAATAATGAACTGTAAGCATTTTTATTTATTTTTTGGAGGTTTACAGAGATTCATTGGTAACTAAAGATTTTATAGAGATTGACAATTATGACATAGACCCTAAATGATGAACAATTTGCAAAGGATGCTGGGATTTTTACGAAGAAAGCCCAGAACAGCTGTCCAAGATGGTCAGGGAGAAGACTGTAGACCTACGCAAGGCTGGAATGGCTACAAGACCATCGCCAAGCAGCTTGGTGAGAGGTGACAAACAGTTGGTACCATTATTAACCTCCCTCAGTCTGGGGCTCCATGGAAGATCTCACCTCATGGAGTTCCAATGATGATGGAGAACGGTGAGGAATCAGCCCAGAATTACACAGGAGAATCTTCTCAATGATCTCAGCTGGGACCATCGTCACCAAGAAAACAATTGGTAACACACTACGTCATGAAGGACGGAAATCCTGAAGTGCCTGCAAGGTCCCCCTGCTCAAGAAATCACATGGTACAGCCCGTCTGATGACTGCTAATGAACATCTGAATGATTCAGATACATGGCCCCGTCCATTGGCCCCTCAAACCAGCAAAGTCAGAGTCTGTACCTTTAGCAGAGAAACAGCTCCAAAGCATAATATTTCCACCTCCGTACCTGACTGTAGGGACGGTGACTGTAGGGACGGTGTTCTTAGGGTCACAGTCAGCATTTTTCTTCCTCCAAACACGGTGAGTCCCCCCTCCTCAGGCAGGCACATGTACAGTCATACCAATGAACATGTAAATGATTCAGAGATGGATTGGGAGAAAGTTCTGTGGTCACATGAGACCAAAATCAAGCTCTTTGGCATCAACTCAAATCACAAATGTGTTTGGAGGAGGAGGAATGCTGCCTATGACCCCAAGAACACCATCCCCCACCGTCCATGGAGGTGGACACATTATGCTTTGGGGGTATTTTTCTGGTAAGGGGACAGGACAACTTCACTGCATCAAAGGGACGATGGACAGAACCATGTAATTTCAAATCTTAGGTGAGAACCTCCTTCCCTCAGCCAGGGATTCAAAAATGGGTCGTGGATGAGTATTCCAGCATGACAATGACCCAATTCATATCGCCAAGCGAACAAAGGAGTGGCTGAAGAAGAACCACATTAAGGTCCTGGAGTGGCCCAGCCAGTCTCCAGAACTTAATCCCATAGAAAATATGTGAAGGGAGTTGAAGGTTCGAGTTACCAAACATCAGCCTCAAAACCTTAAAGACTTGGAGAGGATCTGCAAAGAGGAGTGGGACAAAATCCCTCCTGAGATGTGTGCAAACCTGGAGGCCAACTACAAGAAACGTCTGACCTCTGTGCTTCCATCTACAAGAAACGTCTGACCTCTGTGCTTCCATCTACAAGAAACGTCTGACCTCTGTGCTTCCCAACTACAAGAAACGTCTGACCTCTGTGACCCCAACTACAAGAAACGTCTGACCTCTGTGACCCCAACTACAAGAAACGTCTGACCTCTGTGCTTCCAACTACAAGAAACGTCTGACCTCTGTGCTTCCAACTACAAGAAACGTCTGACCTCTGTGCTTCCATCTACAAGAAACGTCTGACCTCTGTGCTTCCATCTACAAGAAACGTCTGACCTCTGTGCTTCCATCTACAAGAAACGTCTGACCTCTGTGCTTCCAACTACAAGAAACGTCTGACCTCTGTGCTTCCATCTACAAGAAACGTCTGACCTCTGTGCTTCCAACTACAAGAAACGTCTGACCTCTGTGCTTCCATCTACAAGAAACGTCTGACCTCTGTGCTTCCAACTACAAGAAACGTCTGACCTCTGTGCTTCCAACTACAAGAAACGTCTGACCTCTGTGCTTCCATCTACAAGAAACGTCTGACCTCTGTGCTTCCAACTACAAGAAACGTCTGACCTCTGTGCTTCCATCTACAAGAAACGTCTGACCTCTGTGCTTCCATCTACAAGAAACGTCTGACCTCTGTGCTTCCATCTACAAGAAACGTCTGACCTCTGTGCTTCCCAACTACAAGAAACGTCTGACCTCTGTGCTTCCAACTACAAGAAACGTCTGACCTCTGTGCTTCCCAACTACAAGAAACGTCTGACCTCTGTGCTTCCAACTACAAGAAACGTCTGACCTCTGTGCTTCCCAACTACAAGAAACGTCTGACCTCTGTGCTCCCAACTACAAGAAACGTCTGACCTCTGTGCTTCCATCTACAAGAAACGTCTGACCTCTGTGCTTCCAACTACAAGAAACGTCTGACCTCTGTGCTTCCATCTACAAGAAACGTCTGACCTCTGTGCTTCCATCTACAAGAAACGTCTGACCTCTGTGCTTCCATCTACAAGAAACGTCTGACCTCTGTGCTTCCAACTACAAGAAACGTCTGACCTCTGTGCTTCCATCTACAAGAAACGTCTGACCTCTGTGCTTCCCAACTACAAGAAACGTCTGACCTCTGTGCTTCCAACTACAAGAAACGTCTGACCTCTGTGCTTCCATCTACAAGAAACGTCTGACCTCTGTGCTTCCAACTACAAGAAACGTCTGACCTCTGTGCTTCCAACTACAAGAAACGTCTGACCTCTGTGCTTCCATCTACAAGAAACGTCTGACATCTGTGCTTCCATCTACAAGAAACGTCTGACCTCTGTGCTTCCATCTACAAGAAACGTCTGACCTCTGTGCTTCCATCTACAAGAAACGTCTGACATCTGTGCTTCCACCTACAAGAAACGTCTGACCTCTGTGCTTCCATCTACAAGAAACGTCTGACCTCTGTGCTTCCATCTACAAGAAACGTCTGACATCTGTGCTTCCACCTACAAGAAACGTCTGACCTCTGTGCTTCCATCTACAAGAAACGTCTGACCTCTGTGCTTCCATCTACAAGAAACATCTGACCTCTGTGCTTCCATCTACAAGAAACGTCTGACCTCTGTGCTTCCATCTACAAGAAACGTCTGACATCTGTGCTTCCACCTACAAGAAACGTCTGACCTCTGTGCTTCCATCTACAAGAAACGTCTGACATCTGTGCTACCAACAAGGGTTTCTCCACCAACTACTAAGTCATGTTTTGCAAAGGAGTCAAATACTTATTTCACTCACTAGAATGAAAATCCATTTATAACGTTTCTGAAATGCGTTTTTCTGGATATTTTTGTTGTTATTCCGTCTCTCACTGGTAAAATAAACCGACCAATAAAATCATAGACAGATAATGTCTTGGTCAGTGGGCAAACGTACAAAATCAGCAGGGGGTCAAATACTTTTTTCCCTCACTGGACCCTGCCTGTTTGCTGTACTGTACAATTCAGATAAAATATGTTAAAAGAAAGCTATAAATTCCTCGTAAAAGCAGAAAATTGCTAGCAGGTAGAATTTATTGGTAGAAAGGAGGAGCAATGAAGGAGAGAGCCAACCAGGAGAACATGGCGGCAGTGGCAGATAGAAAGATGAAGGGGAGAGCCAATCAGGAGAGGATAGCGGCAGTGACGGATGGAGAGATGAAGGGGAGAGCGAATTAGGAGAAGATGCCAGCAGTGGCAGATGGAGAGATGAAGGGGAGCGTTGATCAGGAGAGGATGGCGGCAGTGACGGATGGAGAGATGAAGAGGAGAGTGAACCAGAAGATGGTGGCAGTGGCAGATAGAGAGATGAAGGGAAGAGCCGATCAGGAGAGGATGGCGGCAGTGGCAGATAGAGAGATGAAGGGGAGAGCCAACCAGGAGAAGATGGCGGCAGTGGCAGATGGAGAGATGAAGGGGAGAGTGAACCAGGAGACGATGGTGGCAGTGATGGATGGAGAGATAAAGAGGAGAGTGAATTAGAAGATGGTGGCAGTGGCGGATGGAGAGATGAAGATGAGAGAGAACCAGGAGAAGATGGCGGCAGTGGAAGATAGAGAGATGAAGGGGAGAGCCGATCAGGAGAGGATGGCGGCAGTGGTGGATGGAGAGATGAAGAGGAGAGCGAATTAGGAGACGATGGTGGCAGTGACGGATGGAGAGATGAAGAGGAGAGCCGATCAGGAAAGGATGGCGGCAGTGGTGGATGGAGAGATGAAAGGGAGAGCGAATTAGGAGAAGATGGCCGCAGTGGCGGATGGAGAGATGAAGAGGAGAGTGGACCAGGAGACGATGGTGGCAGTGATGGATGGAGAGATGAAGAGGAGAGTGAATTAGAAGATGGTGGCAGTGGCGGATGGAGAGATGAAGATGAGAGAGAACCAGGAGAAGATGGCGGCAGTGGAAGATAGAGAGATGAAGGGGAGAGCCGATCAGGAGAGGATGGCGGCAGTGGTGGATGGAGAGATGAAGAGGAGAGCGAATTAGGAGACGATGGTGGCAGTGACGGATGGAGAGATGAAGAGGAGAGCCGATCAGGAGAGGATGGCGGCAGTGGTGGATGGAGAGATGAGGAGGAGAATGAATTAGGAGACGATGGTGGCAGTGGTGGATGGAGAGATGAAGGGGAGAGTGAATTAGAAGATGGTGGCAGTGGCGGATGGAGAGATGAAGAGGAGAGCCGATCAGGAGAGGATGGCGGGAAAGTGATGGATGGAGAGATGAAGAGGAGAATGAATTAGGAGACGATGGTGGCAGTGGTGGATGGAGAGATGAAGAGGAGAGAGAACCAGGAGAAGATGGCGGCAGTGGAAGATAGAGAGATGAAGGGGAGAGCCGATCAGGAGAGGATGGCGGCAGTGGTGGATGGAGAGATGAGGAGGAGAATGAATTAGGAGACGATGGTGGCAGTGGTGGATGGAGAGATGAAGGGGAGAGCCGATCAGGAGAGGATGGCAGCAGTGGTGGATGGAGAGATGAAAGGGAGAGCGAATTAGGAGAAGGTGGCGGATGGAGAGATGAAGAGGAGAGTGGACCAGTAGAAGATGGTGGCAGCAGCAGATGGAGATATGAAGGTGAGAGCAGATCAGAAGATGGTGGCAGTGGTGGATGGAGAGATGAAGATCAGAGCAAACCAGGAGAAGATGGTGGTAGTGGAGGATGGAGAGATGAAGAACAGAGCCAACCAGGAGAAGATGGTGGCAGTGGTGGATGGAGAGATGAAGAACAGGGCAAACCAAGAGAAGATGGCAAACTGGCAGTAGTGGGGGATGAAAAGATAAAGGGGAGAGAAAATAGCAGCAGTGGTGGATAGATAAATGAAGGGGAGAGCGGACCAGAAGAAGATGGTGGCAGCAGCAGATGAAGCGATGAAGGGGGGGGGGGGGGGGTGCAGACCTCCCATTACTGGAGGGCACACAATAAAGTAAGTCTGCCAAAAAATTCAACTAAGATGAGCGTGGACCTACAGTGGCTTTAATTGTGCTTTAGGGCCCCTTCACACCTTTGTATTGTGTTTTAGGGCCCCTTCACACCTTTGTATTGTGTTGCGGCACGCGCCTTGTCCTGGCGTTAAACCAAACCATAGACACAACGCAGGTCCATTAACACCTCCAGTCCCGGTGTATTGGATTGTCAATGCAGAACACCACAGACCGCCATGCATTGAATTATCACGTATTTTAGCACAGTGAGGCCGATTTACTAAAGGAGTTGGGAATTTTCAGGCAATAAATGCAATGATCCGGTCCTGTGCAGATGAAATGAGAGGACTTTGCTGTCACACAATGAGTTTGGCCTCCATGGTAGCGGGGTGCGCAGTTCTCAGCCCCGGACTGATCATTAGATGAGGAAATGTCATTGTCTAATGCCAGCAAATGTCAATGCTTTCAAATCACTGGCCAGTCCCGTCTCCCAGGAAAACCCCGGCCTCCCCTTTGATGGCATTTGTTTTGCAGTAATAGAGTTCTGATGGGGCAGTCAGTGCAGCCAGCGCACGTTCTTTCCTTGTGATTTAAGTCGGCGGTCCTGCTGTTCGGTGTCTTGGGGGATTTCCTCCGGCAGATGGTGAAACAAAGTGAGTCACGGATCTTTACTCTCTAAACAATGCTACCCTCCCAGGCCTTGTGCCGCCTCGTCAGGGAGCCAGGATCGATACAGCCGATCGTTCGCACAACCCAGGAATTCTCTTCTAATATCTGAGCTCCTCCAAAGTCCTCATAGACACCAATAGAGACGGGGGTGGGGGGGGGGGCATACTGGGGACCTCAGCAGGTTTATGGGACATTTTCAGTAGGAAGAAGTTTCTAATTGGTTTTGTTTCTACAGAATATCATGGAAGTGAAATTGCGATGCAGATGGGAGCGTTCGATGCGAATAATAAATAGTGGAGTGGAAAGCAGAACTGGACAACATATTTACATCCTTTTTTTCAGCTCATCGCTGCTGATCTCCTCCAGCTTCCTCCAGCCACTTCCTGTCTACACACACAGGCTCCAGCAATGGCTGCACATCATTGTGCCTCCCAGTGGTGACAACACTGGACTGCGCCTGTGCGATGTGATGGCTGCAGTCTCCACCAGGGGGAGCATGTAACAGGGTGACAACATGGGCACAACTCAGGGACAAGGGACACAGGGTTGTCACCCAATAAAAGGAGGTGCCTGGACAAGGAACTCCATGGTACAGGTACAGATACTGGGATCACTATGGTGGTGGAGGGATCACTATGGTGGAGGTGGGATCATTATGGGGGTGGAGGGATCACTATGGTGGAGGTGGGATCACTATGGTGGCGGAGGGATCACTATGGTGGAGGTGGGATCACTATGATGGCAGAGGGATCACTATGGTGGAGGTGGGATCACTATGGTGGAGGTGGGATCACTATGATGGCAGAGGGATCACTATGGTGGAGGTGGGGTCACTATGGTGGAGGTGGGATCACTATGGTGGAGGTGGGATCACTATGGTGAAGGTGGGATCACTATGGTGGAGGTGGGATCACTATGGTGGCAGTATATTGGTGCGCAGTATATTGGAGCGCAGTATATTGATGCGCAGTATATTGGATGCGCAGTATATTGGCGCGCAGTATATTGGATGCGCAGTATATTGATGAGCAGTATATTGATGCGCAGTATATTGGTGCGCAGTATATTGGAGCGCAGTATATTGGATGCGCAGTATATTGGATGCGCAGTATATTGGTGCGCAGTATATTAATGAGCAGTATATTGGATGCGCAGTATATTGGTGCGCAGTATATTGGATGCGCAGTATATTGGATGCGCAGTATATTGGTGCGCAGTATATTGGAGCGCAGTATATTGGATGCGCAGTATATTGGAGCGCAGTATATTGGATGCGCGGTATATTGGATGCGCGGTATATTGGATGCGCGGTATATTGGTGCGCAGTATATTGGAGCGCAGTATATTGGATGCGCGGTATATTGGAGCGCAGTATATTGGTGCGCAGTATATTGGAGCGCAGTATATTGGTGCGCAGTATATTGGAGCGCAGTATATTGGATGCGCGGTATATTGGATGCGCGGTATATTGGATGCGCGGTATACTGGATGCGCGGTATATTGGAGCGCAGTATATTGGATGCGCAGTATATTGGAGCGCAGTATATTGGATGCGCAGTATATTGGTGCGCAGTATATTGGATGCGCAGTATATTGGATGCGCAGTATATTGGAGCGCAGTATATTGGAGCGCAGTATATTGGATGCGCAGTATATTGGATGCGCAGTATATTGGTGCGCAGTATATTGGTGCGCAGTATATTGGATGCGCAGTATATTGGTGCGCAGTATATTGGAGCGCAGTATATTGGATGCGCAGTATATTGGTGCGCAGTATATTGGATGCGCAGTATATTGGATGCGCAGTATATTGGAGCGCAGTATATTGGAGCGCAGTATATTGGTGTGCAGTATATTGGATGAGCAGTATATTGGATGCGCAGTATATTGGTGCGCAGTATATTGGATGCGCAGTATATTGGTGCGCAGTATATTGGTGCGCAGTATATTGGTGCGCAGTATATTGGAGCGCAGTATATTGGTGCGCAGTATATTGGAGCGCAGTATATTGGTGCGCAGTATATTGGATGCGCAGTATATTGGTGCGCAGTATATTGGTGCGCAGTATATTGGATGCGCAGTATATTGGTGCGCAGTATATTGGAGCGCAGTATATTGGTGCGCAGTATATTGGATGAGCAGTATATTGGTGCGCAGTATATTGGATGCGCAGTATATTGGTGCGCAGTAAATTGGTGCGCAGTATATTGGAGCGCAGTATATTGGATGCGCAGTATATTGGTGCGCAGTATATTGGATGCGCAGTATATTGGTGCGCAGTATATTGGTGCGCAGTATATTGGATGCGCAGTATATTGGATGCGCAGTATATTGGAGCGCAGTATATTGGATGCGCAGTATATTGGTGCGCAGTATATTGGTGCGCAGTATATTGGAGCGCAGTATATTGGTGCGCAGTATATTGGAGCGCAGTATATTAGTGCGCAGTATATTGGAGCGCAGTATATTGGATGCGCGGTATATTGGATGCGCGGTATATTGGTGCGCAGTATATTGGAGCGCAGTATATTGGTGCGCAATATATTGGTGCGCAGTATATTGGTGCGCAGTATATTGGATGCGCAGTATATTGGTGCGCAGTATATTGATGCGCAGTATATTGGTGCGCAGTATATTGGTGCGCAGTATATTGGAGCGCAGTATATTGGATGCGCAGTATATTGGATGCGCAGTATATTGGATGCGCAGTATATTGGATGCGCAGTATATTGGAGCGCAGTATATTAGTGCGCAGTATATTGGATGCGCAGTATATTGGATGCGCAGTATATTGGATGCGCAGTATATTGGATGCGCAGTATATTGGTGCGCAGTATATTGGATGCGCAGTATATTGGTGCGCAGTATATTGGTGCGCAGTATATTGGATGCGCAGTATATTGGTGCGCAGTATATTGGATGCGCAGTATATTGGTGCGCAGTATATTGGTGCGCAGTATATTGGATGCGCAGTATATTGGATGCGCAGTATATTGGTGCGCAGTATATTGGATGCGCAGTATATTGGATGCGCAGTATATTGGATGCGCAGTATATTGGTGCGCAGTATATTGGTGCGCAGTATATTGGATGCGCAGTATATTGATTCGCTGTCTTTGTAGTTCAGCGCACTGAAAACCAGGATGGAGCCATCAGCGCACTCTATTGGCGGTTGTGGGGAGGTCACATATTAATTTACCGGTATTTAGGAATCCCAATCTGACTGATATTCACGCTGGGCAGTTTTTGCGATCGGATTCTGCGCACTTTATATTGGTTTTTATTTTGATGCGATGAGATCCGGCATTTGTATCTTTATATATTTTATGTTTGTGGGCGGAGTATAATTATAATCCTTCCAGTAAGGTGCTGGGACATGTTTGTGGGCGGAGTATAATTATAATCCTTCCAGTAAGGTGCTGGGACATGTTTGTGGGCGGAGTACAGTTATATTACTTCCAGTAAGGTGCTGGGACATGTTTGTGGGCGGAGTATAGCTATATTACTTCCAGTAAGGTGCTGGGACATGTTTGTGGGAGGGGTATAGTTATATTACTTCCAGTAAGGTGCTGGGACATGTTTGTGGGCGGAGTATAGTTATATTACTTCCAGTAAGGTGCTGGGACATGTTTGTGGGCGGAGTATAGTTATATTACTTCCAGTAAGGTGCTGGGACATGTTTGTGGGCGGAGTATCGTTATATTACTTCCAGTAAGGTGCTGGGACACGTTTGTGGGCGGAGTATAGTTATATTACTTCCAGTAAGGTGCTGGGACATGTTTGTGGGCGGAGTATCGTTATATTACTTCCAGTAAGGTGCTGGGACATGTTTGTGGGCGGAGTATCGTTATATTACTTCCAGTAAGGTGCTGGGACATGTTTGTGGGCGGAGTATAGTTATGTCATTTCCGGTTCACCTGTGTTTACATCTGTGCAGTCTGCGGCGTATTTACGTCATTTCTGGTTGGACGAGGCTTTATGCCCACCTCCCGGGACGCCACTTCTGGGGGGTTGTTTTTTGTTTAATTTGCTCGTTTCTCTGTGCGTTGATTCCTCATTTCCGACCACTACCCTATAAAAATTAGCGATGGACACATACCTCGCCACGCCCCTGATGACTTCTGCTTATGACGAAACGCGTCGGGAGGAGCTAGGTCATGTGACGTCACCACGCTGGTTAGTCGGCCATACTGTTGGATGGAAACCTCCTCTATCATATGAGGACTTACATGCGGTTTTTATGCTTCTGTTTGTATTTTGGATCTTACCAATAAATAATTAGTTATGAGTAATCCCGCCCAATGAGGTTCTTTTCTGTTTATCCTTCCATAGATCTATCATGAGAGTCTATATATGGTGGAAGATGCCGTTTTATTGAAGATTCCTGATGTCATGGCAGTGGGGATTTGGAATGAGATATGCCGAAGCTTTATTCCCTACTCTCACACAAGTAGTCCCCCCATTGTGGGAAGGGTCAGTGTGAACTCTTTCCTCCGGCGGACAATTCTTCTCCTGCATGCATTTTTGCACATTTATGGACTCTTTTTTGGAATATTGTTTTTCATTTGTATTTCGGACTTAGGAGGTGTTCAGCGCTGCATTTGTGTGTTCTTATTTCTGTGCACAGTTGACGGTTGGAGCTGGACGGGGACGGAGGATCCCGGTACATCGCCGCCCTGAGAAGACAGGATTGGGGCTGTATTGGGTAGCCGTGTGCTGGATTCATCCGATTGGCCAGCATTGTGGGGACCGCCTGTTTGATGGTGACTTAGTCATCGTCCTATTAAACCATTCTATTGGATGAGGCACAGCCTTCACTGAATGGGCTCTAGAGATGACCCGTGGGGGGAGGGGGAGGGGCATCACAGCAACCGTGGAAGGATTTCTCAATCACAGGATTCTTTTTTTTTTTTTACTTCTCAAGCAAATTTCATCTAAACCCCCCCCCCTCCCCCGCATCTGAATCACTGCTCACCCCGACTTATAGCCGACCTTTCACCCCAAACTGGGTCTGTCATCCGGATCCTCTTGTCTGGAAATCTCTGAAGAAGGAATAAAATAACGACATTCATAGTCAGACGTCTTCCCTTCGTTTCACATTTAAAATCAGACACATTTTTCATTATTCAGAAGTATCCGAATTTCTGAATTACAATAATAAAGAATCAGAAATAATGAAACAAAATTCCGGATGAAATTCAAATCGTTTTCAAATCCAATTTGAAGTTTTCTAATCGAGTTCCAAATTCCGAAAAGAATAAAATAGAATAGAAAATAAAGAAAGAGAATAGAAAAGAATAGAATGGAAACTTAAATAGAATAAAAAATAAAGAATATAACTAACTTATGAAATTCGAATTCCAATTAGAATGGAAAGAATACAACCATCTTCCAAAATTTAAATAGAAAAAACTTAAATTAGAATAGAAAATAAAATAGAATAGAAAAGAACAGAATATAATAGAATATTAGAAATAACAATATAACCGTTTTCCAAAATTCAAATATGAATATAATAGAAAAGAAAAATAGAACAGAAAATACAAGAATAGAATAGAAAAAAAACAATAGAATAGAATAGAGAAGAATAGAATAGAATGGAATAGAAAGAATATAACCAGTTTCCAAAATTTGAATAGAATAAATTTGATTTAGAATGGAATTAGAAATTTGGAAAATTTGAATCAATTCGAATAAACTAAACAAATTCTGAAAATGAATTAAACAAATTTATGTAAATACGGAATCCAAACAAATTTTTCCGTTTGTTTGTCTATTCATAGTGCTGCACATCGATCTCTTTTTCTTTTTTTACACGAATCTCGTTGGATTGGTGAAATCCGCTCTCGGATAGAGGTCAGTGCTCTCGGATGGAGGTCAGTGCTCTCGGATGGAGGTCAGTGCTCTCGGATGGAGGTCAGTGCTCTCAGATAGAGGTCAGTGCTCTCGGATAGAGGTCAGTGCTCTCAGATAGAGGTCAGTGCTCTCTGATAGAGGTCAGTGCTCTCGGATGGAGGTCAGTGCTCTCGGATGGAGGTCAGTGCTCTCTGATAGAGGTCAGTGCTCTCGGATGGAGGTCAGTGCTCTCGGATGGAGGTCAGTGCTCTCTGATAGGAGGTCAGTGCTCTCTTATAGAGGTCAGTGCTCTCGGATAGAGGTCAGTGCTCTCGGATAGAGGTCAGTGCTCTCTGATAGAGGTCAGTGCTCTCTGATAGAGGTCAGTGCTCTCGGATGGAGGTCAGTGCTCTCGGATGGAGGTCAGTGCTCTCGGATGGAGGTCAGTGCTCTCAGATAGAGGTCAGTGCTCTCGGATAGAGGTCAGTGCTCTCGGACAGAGGTCAGTGCTCTCGGATAGAGGTCAGTGCTCTCGGATAGAGGTCAGTGCTCTCGGATGGAGGTCAGTGCTCTCAGATAGAGGTCAGTGCTCTCGGATAGAGGTCAGTGCTCTCGGACAGAGGTCAGTGCTCTCGGATAGAGGTCAGTGCTCTCGGATAGAGGTCAGTGCTCTCGGATGGAGGTCAGTGCTCTCGGATAGAGGTCAGTGCTCTCGGATAGAGGTCAGTGCTCTCGGATAGAGGTCAGTGCTCTCAGATGGAGGTCAGTGCTCTCAGATGGAGGTCAGTGCTCTCGGATGGAGGTCAGTGCTCTCGGATAGAGGTCAGTGCTCTCGGATGGAGGTCAGTGCTCTCGGATAGAGGTCAGTGCTCTCGGATAGAGGTCAGTGCTCTCGGATGGAGGTCAGTGCTCTCGGATGGAGGTCAGTGCTCTCGGATGGAGGTCAGTGCTCTCGGATAGAGGTCAGTGCTCTCGGATGGAGGTCAGTGCTCTCGGATAGAGGTCAGTGCTCTCGGATGGAGGTCAGTGCTCTCGGATGGAGGTCAGTGCTCTCAGATGGAGGTCAGTGCTCTCGGATGGAGGTCAGTGCTCTCGGATAGAGGTCAGTGCTCTCGGATGGAGGTCAGTGCTCTCAGATGGAGGTCAGTGCTCTCGGATGGAGGTCAGTGCTCTCGGATAGAGGTCAGTGCTCTCGGATAGAGGTCAGTGCTCTCGGATGGAGGTCAGTGCTCTCGGATGGAGGTCAGTGCTCTCGGATGGAGGTCAGTGCTCTCGGATAGAGGTCAGTGCTCTCGGATAGAGGTCAGTGCTCTCGGATAGAGGTCAGTGCTCTCAGATGGAGGTCAGTGCTCTCAGATGGAGGTCAGTGCTCTCGGATGGAGGTCAGTGCTCTCGGATGGAGGTCAGTGCTCTCGGATGGAGGTCAGTGCTCTCGGATGGAGGTCAGTGCTCTCGGATGGAGGTCAGTGCTCTCGGATGGAGGTCAGTGCTCTCGGATAGAGGTCAGTGCTCTCGGATGGAGGTCAGTGCTCTCGGATAGAGGTCAGTGCTCTCGGATGGAGGTCAGTGCTCTCGGATAGAGGTCAGTGCTCTCGGATGGAGGTCAGTGCTCTCGGATAGAGGTCAGTGCTCTCGGATGGAGGTCAGTGCTCTCGGATGGAGGTCAGTGCTCTCGGATAGAGGTCAGTGCTCTCGGATGGAGGTCAGTGCTCTCAGATGGAGGTCAGTGCTCTCAGATGGAGGTCAGTGCTCTCGGATGGAGGTCAGTGCTCTCGGATAGAGGTCAGTGCTCTCGGATAGAGGTCAGTGCTCTCGGATAGAGGTCAGTGCTCTCGGATGGAGGTCAGTGCTCTCGGATGGAGGTCAGTGCTGTGGGATAGAGGTCAGTGCTTTCGGATAGAGGTCAGTGCTCTCGGATGGAGGTCAGTGCTCTCGGATAGGAGGTCAGTGCTCTCAGATGGAGGTCAGTGCTCTCGGATGGAGGTCAGTAACATGAGGAGTCTCTTGTTGTGTAAAACTATCAATTTATTCAAAGATAAAACAAAGTTGGACATTCTGTACACCAATCCCCTCCCAGGACAAGCAGCAGCTGATCACTTCCTGGTAACATGATGATGTCAGCAAGCCCCGCCCAGTGAGTATTCTGCCTCTACTGACTTCCTCAGGACCAGAGTCCACCCCCCACCCCCTGAGGAAGTCCATTCACATGAAGAGTTTAGAAACCACTTTTTATGTCACATGATATTTATAGAATTCTCTCTCACACCACATTGTGTCTTCAGGAAAAGACTTTGTTACATAGTGACAGTCCTGGCAGGTGACCGGTCCTCTTCTCCACCCCTCGTGTCTCTGCTGCTCTCTGCTGCAGCCAGGTGGGAAGGCAATGTGTGGGATCCGCTGTTTCCCCAGCAGGGACCCCAGGTAGCCCAGTTGTGAACCCCAGAATTGAGTGCTTCACCCCTCCCTCTCAGGGACGGCAGATGCTCAGTCGGTCCTCACTATGAGAAGAAGGTGGCTTTGGCTGGACGTGGTGGTAGAGTCGGGAGTCGGGTCACAATATGGCTATTGCCAGACTCGGATCTGACCGTCCCAGTGAGCCGTGGCCACCACAGAGGTGAGAACTGGGTGGCAGGAAACGCTGACGCACGCCGTGCCGTCACCAGGCAGCGATCTCAGCATCTTAGAAGTGTGATAATTGTAGAAATACACGGAGCCTTCCGAACTTCCCGTGACAATCAGTGACCCATCGGGGGACACCTCACACCCCACAGAGAACCCCTCAACCTGGAAGAGGCAAGAACAGCGGTTAGTGAGAATAAACACCCCCCAACGTGGTACAAACCATAAACCCCCCAACGTGGTACAAATCATACACCCCCCAACGTGGTACAAACCATAAACCCCCCAACGTGGTACAAATCATACACCCCCCAACATGGTACAAATCATACACCCCCCAACCTGGTACAAATCATACACCCCCCAACGTGGTACAAATCATACACCCCCCAACCTGGTACAAATCATACACCCCCCAACCTGGTACAAATCATACACCCCCCAACCTGGTACAAATCATACACCCCCCAACCTGGTACAAATCATACACCCCCCAACCTGGTACAAATCATACACCCCCCAACCTGGTACAAATCATACACCCCCCAACCTGGTACAAATCATACACCCCCCAACGTGGTACAAATCATACACCCACCCCCCCAACCTGGTACAAATCATACACCCCCCAACGTGGTACAAATCATACACCCCCCAACATGATACAAATCATACACCCCCCAACGTGGTACAAATCACACACCCCCCAACGTGGTACAAATCATACACCCCCCAACGTGGTACAAATCATACACCCCCCAACGTGGTACAAATCATACACCCCCCAACGTGGTACAAATCATACACCCCCCAACGTGGTACAAATCATAAACCCCCCAACGTAGTACAAATCATACACCACCCCAACGTGGTACAAATCATACACCCCCCAACGTGGTACAAATCATACACCCCCCAACGTGGTACAAATCATACACCCCCCAACGTGGTACAAATCATACACCACCCCAACGTGGTACAAATCATACACCCCCCAACGTGGTACAAATCATACACCCCCCAACGTGGTACAAATCATACACCCCCCCAACGTGGTACAAATCATACACCCCCCAACGTGGTACAAATCATACACCCCCCAACGTGGTACAAATCATACACCCCCCCAACCTGGTACAAATCATACACCCCCCCAACGTTGTACAAATCATACACCCCCCAACGTGGTACAAATCATACACCCCCCCAACGTGGTACAAATCATACACCCCCCCAACCTGGTACAAATCATACACCCCCCCAACGTGGTACAAATCATACACCCCCCAACGTGGTACAAATCATACACCCCCCCAACCTGGTACAAATCATACACCCCCCCAACGTTGTACAAATCATACACCCCCCAACGTGGTACAAATCATAAACCCCCCAATGTTGTACAAATCATACACCCCCCCCAACCTGGTACAAATCATACACCCCCCAACGTGGTACAAATCATACACCCCCCAACGTTGTACAAATCATACACCCCCCAACATGGTACAAATCACACACCCCCCCAACGTGGTACAAATCATACACCCCCCAACCTGGTACAAATCATACACCCCCCAACGTGGTACAAATCATACACCCCCCAACGTGGTACAAATCATACACCCCCCAACCTGGTACAAATCATACACCCCCCAACGTGGTACAAATCATACACCCCCCAACCTGGTACAAATCATACACCCCCCAACCTGGTACAAATCATACACCCCCCAACGTGGTACAAATCATACACCCCCCAACCTGGTACAAATCATACACCCCCCAACCTGGTACAAATCATACACCCCCCAACGTGGTACAAATCATACACCCCCCAACCTGGTACAAATCATACACCCCCCCAACCTGGTACAAATCATACACCCCCCAACCTGGTACAAATCATACACCCCCAACGTGGTACAAATCATACGCCCCCCAACGTGGTACAAATCATACACCGCCCAACGTGGTACAAATCATACACCCCCCAACGTGGTACAAATCATACACCCCCCAACGTGGTACAAATCCTACACCCCCCCAACGTGGTACAAATCATACACCCCCCAACGTGGTACAAATCCTACACCCCCCAACGTGGTACAAATCACACACCCCCCAACGTTGTACAAATCATACACCCCCCAACGTGGTACAAATCATACACCCCCCAAAGTGGTACAAATCATACACCCCCCAACGTGGTACAAATCATACACCCCCCAACGTGGTACAAATCATACACCCCCAACGTGGTACAAATCATACACCCCCCAACATGGTACAAATCATACACCCCCCAACGTGGTACAAATCATACACCCCCCAACGTGGTACAAATCATACACCCCCCAACGTGGTACAAATCATACACCCCCCAACGTGGTACAAATCACACACCCCCCAACGTTGTACAAATCATACACCCCCCAACGTGGTACAAATCATACACCCCCCAACATGGTACAAATCATACACCCCCCCAACCTGGTACAAATCATACACCCCCCAACGTGGTAAAAATCATACACCCCCCAACGTTGTACAAATCATACACCCCCCAACATGGTACAAATCACACACCCCCCCAACGTGGTACAAATCACACACCCCCCCAACGTGGTACAAATCATACACCCCCCAACCTGGTACAAATCATACACCCCCCAACGTGGTACAAATCATACACCCCCCAACGTGGTACAAATCATACACCCCCCAACATGGTACAAATCATACACCCCCCAACCTGGTACAAATCATACACCCCCCAACGTGGTACAAATCATACACCCCCAACGTGGTACAAATCATACACCCCCCAACGTGGTACAAATCATACACCCCCCAACGTGGTACAAATCATACACCCCCCAACGTGGTACAAATCATACACCCCCCCAACGTGGTACAAATCATACACCCCCCCAACGTGGTACAAATCCTACACCCCCCAACGTGGTACAAATCATACACCCCCCAACGTGGTACAAATCATACACCCCCCAACGTGGTACAAATCATACACCCCCCCAACGTGGTACAAATCATACACCCCCCCAACGTGGTACAAATCATACACCCCCCAACGTGGTACAAATCATACACCCCCAACGTGGTACAAATCATACACCCCCCAACGTGGTACAAATCATACACCCCCCAACGTTGTACAAATCACACACCCCCCCAACGTGGTACAAATCATACACCCCCCAACGTGGTACAAATCATACACCCCCCCAACCTGGTACAAATCATACACCCCCCCAATGTGGTACAAATCATACACCCCCCAACGTGGTACAAATCATACACCCCCCAACGTTGTACAAATCATACACCCCCCAACGTGGTACAAATCATAAACCCCCCAATGTTGTACAAATCATACACCCCCAACGTGGTACAAATCATACACCCCCCAACGTGGTACAAATCATACACCCCCCAACCTGGTACAAATCATACACCCCCCAACCTGGTACAAATCATACACCCCCCAACGTGGTACAAATCATACGCCCCCCAACGTGGTACAAATCATACACCGCCCAACGTGGTACAAATCATACACCCCCCAACGTGGTACAAATCATACACCCCCCAACGTGGTACAAATCATACACCCCCCAACCCTGTACAAATCATACACCCCCCCAACGTGGTACAAATCATACACCCCCCAACGTGGTACAAATCATACACCCCCCAACCTGGTACAAATCATACACCCCCCCCCCCCAACGTGGTACAAATCATACACCCCCCAACGTGGTACAAATCATACACCCCCCAACGTGGTACAAATCATACACCCCCAACGTGGTACAAATCATACACCCCCCAACGTGGTACAAATCATACACCCCCAACGTGGTACAAATCATACACCCCCCCAACGTGGTACAAATCCTACACCCCCCCAACATGGTACAAATCCTACACCCCCCAACGTGGTACAAATCATACACCCCCCCCAACGTGGTACAAATCATACACCCCCAACGTGGTACAAATCATACACCCCCCCAACGTGGTACAAATCATACACCCCCCCAACGTGGTACAAATCATACACCCCCCCAACGTGGTACAAATCCTACACCCCCCCAACATGGTACAAATCCTACACCCCCCAACGTGGTACAAATCATACACCCCCCCCAACGTGGTACAAATCATACACCGCCCAACGTGGTACAAATCATAAACCCCCCAACGTTGTACAAATCATACACCCCCCAACGTGGTACAAATCATACACCCCCCAACGTGGTACAAATCATACACCCCCCCAACGTGGTACAAATCATACACCCCCCAACGTGGTACAAATCATACACCCCCCAACGTGGTACAAATCATACACCCCCCAACGTGGTACAAATCATACACCCCCCAACGTTGTACAAATCACACACCCCCCCAACGTTGTACAAATCACACACCCCCCCAACGTGGTACAAATCATACACCCCCCCCAACGTGGTACAAATCATACACCCCCCCAATGTGGTACAAATCATACACCCCCCAACGTGGTACAAATCATACACCCCCCAACGTTGTACAAATCATACACCCCCCAACCTGGTACAAATCATACACCCCCCAACGTGGTACAAATCCTACACCCCCCCAACGTGGTACAAATCCTACACCCCCCAACGTGGTACAAATCATACACCCCCAACGTGGTACAAATCATACACCCCCCCAACGTGGTACAAATCCTACACCCCCCCAACATGGTACAAATCCTACACCCCCCAACGTGGTACAAATCATAAACCCCCCAACGTTGTACAAATCATACACCCCCCCAACGTGGTACAAATCATACACCCCCCAACGTGGTACAAATCACACACCCCCCAACGTGGTACAAATCATACACCACCCCAACGTGGTACAAATCATACACCCCCCAACGTGGTACAAATCATACACCCCCCCAACGTGGTACAAATCATACACCCCCCAACGTGGTACAAATCATACACCCCCCAACGTGGTACAAATCATACACCCCCCAACGTGGTACAAATCATACCCCCCCCAACGTGGTACAAATCATAGTAGTGTTACGTTTTCCTACGTTAAAGGAGATCTCCGCTCACAGCAATCTCTCTCACTCCAGAAGATCAGCATTGTAATAAGAATACAAACAATACTCATCCCCGACCATCCAATAGAAGACTCCTCCCAGGCTGTGAGCTCTGCCAGTCTACTGATCGTCTCTTCCCACAACTTCCTGCATTCCCCCTCCATTACTACATATCCCATAGTACCGTACTGATCCCTGTACTGACTCCACCTCCTGAAACTCCTCCTCTCAGAAGGCGGGCTCTGTGAAAGGAGTGATACTCACATGGCTCAGGGACTCCGTGTCCCAGAATTAGGGAGGAGACCGGAGATCATTGGGGGGGGGGGGAGGGGGGAGGATCGGATTTCAGTTCATTGAAAGGCGAGAGGTTTAAATATAAAGAAATGAATTTCCACTGCTGATTACTCAGCGACTGTCTGACAGATAGAAGGAATGGAGATATAAATTAAACATTTCTTCACTTCAATCCATCAAATCAAATATTCTCCCGTATTGCCGCTCACTACAAACGCGTCTTCCCGCCGCTGCCAGGGAGAGACAAAGAGCGGAACGTGAATAATAGATGAGGGTGCCGCCGATGGCGGTACAAAGTGCAGCTGATATCAGGGCGCTCTGTCTATATCCTCCAGCCTCTCTTCTCATCTCATTTCAGGTGAGAAGTATCAACTAATTCCGAGATCTCACCTACCGGGGATTGTGTGTCAGCTGGGGGAGCAGAGCGACGCGTTTCACACACCGCGGGCCGGACTCCACATCATCTCAACATAACCACATCATCATACAGGGAATCACAGCTGTACCCCCCAAAATCATAGCGGTACCCCCATAATCATATCTGCACCCCTGAAATCATAGCTGCACCCCCAAAATCATATTTGTACCCCCGAAATCATAGCTGTACCCCCAAAATCATATCTGCACCCCCCAAAATCATAGCTGTACTCCCATAATCATATCTGCACCCCTGAAATCATAGCTGCACCCCCAAAATCATATTTGTACCCCCGAAATCATATCTGCACCCCTGAAATCATAGCTGCACCCCCAAAATCATATTTGTACCCTCAAAATCATAGCTGCACCCCCAAATAATATATGCACCCCAGAAATCATAGCTGTACCCCTGAAATCATAGCTGTACCCCCAAAATCATATCTGCGTCCCTGAAATCATAGCTGTACCCCAGAATCTATTTCTAATCTCTGCACCCTTAAATTGTAATGAATAAATCCTCTGTACCCCAGAATTGTATCAGAATAATTGTATCTATTGTAAGCCCCTCCCCCGGAGCGGCACATTGTAGCGGCTGCTGGATGCAGAGTCTGAGTTGTAGATTTGGGTGGACGGTGGACCGGTAAGGACTGTAATTTCACCTCCTCTGATTGGCTCCCACTACCGGGACATATTTACTAGACGGATCGCCTTCACTGCGCTGATCTCTACCCCCCCACCACCCATATTCCATGAACCACCTTTGCCCTGAACTGACCCCCCCTCCCCCAAAGTCCCCCTGCATCTCTATGGTCCTATAGTGATGGGAAGGGGTGTGGTTACCTTGTGTCCTTCATATCTCTTCCTCTTGTTCATCTTGTAGGGGCGCTGGGCGGAGAATAAAGCGATGTAGTTCCCATTGGTCTGTGCGATAAAGACGCTCTCCTGGGGGTGCAGGGCGAGGCTGGGACAGGTGTACCGCTCCTGAAATATCCCAGAAATCATCACATCGCACATTCATTGGAGGAGACCTATGGAGGGCCACCACATTATCCATCCATCCATCCATATCTCCCTCCATCCATCCATCCATCCATCCATCCATATCTCCCTCCATCCATATCTCCCTCCATCCATCCATCCATCCATCCATCCATCCATATCTCCCTCCATCCATCCATCAATCCATATCTCCCTCCATCCATCCATCCATATCTCCCTCCATATCTCCCTCCATCCATCCATCCATATCTCCCTCCATCCATCCATATCTCCCTCCATCCATCCATCCATCCATATCTCCCTCCATCCATCCATCCATCCATATCTCCCTCCATCCATCCATCCATCCATATCTCCCTCCATCCATCCATCCATATCTCCCTCCATCCTTCCATCCATATCTCCCTCCATCCATATTTCTTTCCACGTCTCCACCCATCCATCCATATCTCTCTTCCTCTCCATCTACCCTCCCTCCCTCCATTCTCCCATCCATCCATCCATCCATCCATCCATCCATATCTCCGTCCATCCATATCTCTCTTCTTCTCCATCAACCCTCCATCCATCAATATGCCTCCCCAGCTCCACCCACCCTCTATCCCCACCTCCTCCTCCATTCATCACCCTCGTTCATTCTGCTAGGTTTCCCCCGGGACTGTATAGCAGGGTGGATTATTTACCCCACCATTAGTTATATGTAAACAAAACAATGACAACTTTATTTGTACAAAACCATATTATACACACAGCAAATCATAAAATGTACCACCCCCCCCCCCCCCACCCCTTCATATGTCACCAGCAGGCTTATATAAACAATAATGAGAATCTCTCCATTGATAAATCCTGCCTTGTAGGCCCCAACGCGTTTTGATTTATTTTGATCCAAAATCTTCCTCAGGGGGCAAAACCAGGGATATAAACAGAGGTATCATGATGGACATATCCCGGCTTCTCATATATGGAGTGCGTTTGTCTCAGACGAGTGAACAACCATCAAAATGGGGGCATCACCCCTGGAACCCGCGAGGGACCACACAGAACCCATCACCCCCTGGAAGACGCGAGGGACCACACAGAGGGGGGGATATGATATCAATGTACAAATACTGTACTGGTGACCCTAGCATAAGGAACAAACTATTCAGAGAGAGGAGATACAATAATACACGTGGCCACTCACTAAAACTAGAGGAAAGGCGGTTTAACCTTAAAGTGCGTAAGGGGTTCTTCACTGTAAGAGCGGTAAGGATGTGGAATTCTCTTCCACAAGCAGTCGTATCAGCAGGGAGCATCGATAGCTTCAAAAAACTATTAGATGGACACCTTAAAGACCACAACATACAGGGGTATACAATGTACAACATACAGGGGTATACAATGTACAACATACAGGGGTATACAATGTACAACATACAGGGGTATACAATGTACAACATACAGGGGTATACAATGTACAACATACAGGGGTATACAATGTACAACATACAGGGGGTATACAATGTACAACATACAGGGGGTATACAATGTACAACATACAGGGGGTATACAATGTACAACATACAGGGGTATACAATGTACAACATACAGGGGTATACAATGTACAACATACAGGGGTATACAATGTACAACATACAGGGGGTATACAATGTACAACATACAGGGGGTATACAATGTACAACATACAGGGGGTATACAATGTACAACATACAGGGGTATACAATGTACAACATACAGGGGTATACAATGTACAACATACAGGGGGTATACAATGTACAACATACAGGGGGTATACAATGTACAACATACAGGGGGTATACAATGTACAACATACAGGGGTATACAATGTACAACATACAGGGGGTATACAATGTACAACATACAGGGATATACAATGTACAACATACAGGGGTATACAATGTACAACATACAGGGGTATACTATGTACAACATACAGGGATATACAATGTACAACATACAGGGGTTTACAATGTACAACATACAGGGGTATACAATGTACAACATACAGGGGGTATACAATGTACAACATACAGGGGTATACAATGTACAACATACAGGGGTATACAATGTACAACATACAGGGGGTATACAATGTACAACATACAGGGGGTATACAATGTACAACATACAGGGGTATACAATGTACAACATACAGGGGTATAAAATGTACAACATACAGGGGTATACAATGTACAACATACAGGGGGTATACAATGTACAACATACAGGGGTATACAATGTACAACATACAGGGGTATACAATGTACAACATACAGGGGTATGCAATGTACAACATACAGGGGTATACAATGTACAACATACAGGGGTATACAATGTACAACATACAGGGGTATACAATGTACAACATACAGGGGTATACAATGTACAACATACAGGGGTATACAATGTACAACATACAGGGGTATACAATGTACAACATACAGGGGTATACAATGTACAACATACAGGGGTATGCAATGTACAACATACAGGGGTATACAATGTACAACATACAGGGGTATACAATGTACAACATACAGGGGTATACAATGTACAACATACAGGGATATACAATGTACAACATACAGGGGTATACAATGTACAACATACAGGGGTATACAATGTACAACATACAGGGGTATGCAATGTACAACATACAGGGGTATGCAATGTACAACATACAGGGGTATACAATGTACAACATACAGGGGTATACAATGTACAACATACAGGGGTATACAATGTACAACATACAGGGGTATGCAATGTACGGTTAAAAGCAAACACACACACACATCATAGGTTGGACTGGATGGACTTGTGTCTTTTTTCAGCCTCACTAACTATGTAACCCATCACCCCCTGGAAGACGCGAGGGATCACACAGAACCCATCGCCAACAATGGAGGAACCACAGGTGAGGACTAAGCAGATAGAAAAGCTGCTTACTTGTGTGAAAAGTTCTCCCGCCAGTCCGGACAGTTTCCACTGCTGAAGTAAAATAAATGAATCCTGTATGACTGCGCGCTTCCGGTATGAAACGCGTTACCATCTACTGCTGTCATCCTACACTTGGGATCTGTGGCTGCTTTGTGTTCATGTTTTCCTTTATATTGGAGTGCGGTCATCCCATACTTTCTACATCCATTATATTACCAGAAAGTATTGGGACGCCTCTCTATATACACTATATTCTCAAAATTATTGGGACGCCGGCCTTTACACACACATGACCTTTAATGACCCCCAGCCTTAGTCCGTAGGGTTCAATATTGAGTTGGCTCCGCCCTTTACAGCTATAACAGCTTCAACTCTTCTGGGAAGGCCGTCCACAAGGTTTAGGAGTGTCTATGGGAATGTTTCACCATTCTTCCAGAAGCGCATTTGTGAGGTCAGGTACTGATGTTGGATAAGAAGGCCTGGCTCATAGTCTCCGATCGAATTCCTCCCAAAGGCATTCTATGTGGTTGAGGTCAGGACTCTGTGCAGGACAGTCATGTTCCTCCACCCCAAACTCGCTCATCCATGTCTTTATGGACTTTGCTTTGTACACTGGTGCGCAGTCAACAGGGAGGGGCCATCCCCAAACTCCTCCCAAAAAGTTAGGAGCATAAAATTGTCCAAAATGTCTTGGTATGCTGATGCCATAAGAGTTCCCTTCACTGGAACTAAGGGGTTAAGCCCAACCCCTGAAAAACACCCCCACACCATAATCCACCCCCCCCACACTATAACCCCCCCCCCCTCAACACCATAATCCCCCCCCTCCCCCACACCATAATCCCCCCTCCCTCACTCCATAATCCCCCCTCCACACTATAACCCCCCCTCCCCCACTCCATAATCCCCCCTCCACCAAATGATTTGGACCAGTGCACAAAGCAAGGTCCATAAAGACATGGATGAGCGAGTTTGGGGTGGAGGAAGTTGGCTGGAGTCCTGACCTCAACCCCCATAGAACACTTTTGGAATTAATTAGAGTGCAGACTGCGAGCCAGGCCTTCTCATCCAACATCAGTACCTGACCTCACAAATGCGCTTCTGGAAGAATGGTGAAACATTCCCATAGACACTCCTAAACCTTGTAGACGGCCTTCCCAGAAGAGTTGAAGCTGTTATAGCTGCAAAGGGCGGAGCCAACTCAATATTGAACCCTACAGACTAAGACTGGGATGCCATTAAAGTTCATGTGTGTGTAAAGACCGGCGTCCCAATACTTTTGGTAATATAGTGTGTATAGAGAGGGGTCCCAATACTTCTGGTAATATAGTGTATATAGAGAGGGGTCCCAATACTTCTGGTAATATAGTGTATATAGAGAGGGGTCCCAATACTTCTGGTAATATAGTGTATATAGAGAGGGGTCCCAATACTTCTGGTAATATAGTGTATATAGAGAGGGGTCCCAATACTTCTGGTAATATAATGTATGTGGAATCTGTATGGGCTGCTTTACTTCCAATAGAATAATGGCAGTCCGGTCTCACCTCACCTGTATGGAGGGGACGGCAGTGGCAGCCACCCTGTTGCTTTTATGGAGCTCTATTCAAGCAATGTTGACATGAAAGTCGAGACCTCCTCCTCCTCCTCCTCCTTCTCCTCCTCCTCCACCTCCTCCTCCTCCTTCTCCTCCTCCTCCTCCTCCTCCATCCTCCTCCTCCTCTCGTCTTCTAGTGAGAGGCTGACGCATGCTGAATGTACACATTTAATAAACCCTCAAGAATCGCAATCAACAACTAATCCTCAGCACAATGTTACAGACGGGAAATATGAATGGGTTGTAGTAGAAGAGTGATTTTCCACATGGCATACTACACAGAGCTGCTCATTATATGAAGGACCATCAAGGCGTCACGTCGGCGTCACACTGAGCGGAAGGACATTTTTCTAGAAAGGTTTTTTCTTCTAACGGGCGAGGTTCTAGAAAGCAGACAATGGAGCAGACACCGACCATGGAAGCCTTGAACACCAAGGTGGTGAAAAACAAAGATGGCGGCACCTGTGTCATGGTGCCAAGGACAGCGTCATAATAGAACAGAACGCACGGCACCCAGGCCCCCGCAGTACATAGAATGCTGGGAAATAGAAGGGTGGGGGAGGGACAAGCTGATGAAAATTTGCGTCCAGTGCTTCCCTCTATTCACTCGCAGTACCATAAATTTTACCCCCCTTGGGGGTGGGATGGAGCAGAGAAGGGGGGAGGTTGATCGCACCAAAACATATTTAACAGGACCTAATGTCAGTGTAGACATCTGCTCAGACCACAGGAGGTGACTCAATCTTAAGCCCAGTTCAGCCAATCGGAGGGTGGACAGAAGGTGGGGCCCCAACACGTCCACACCTCAAGTAGGCTAATCAGGAGAGAGCAGGAGGAGACCCCAATATATTCAGAGCCCTAACAAACAATTGGGGTGATTGAGGTAGTGAGTTGTCAGCACTGGAATCTGAGGAAGAAGAAATCCATTGTATCAAACACTATATACTACCGTATACTAATACAATCCCAACGTGGGCCACATCAAGGAACTCCCACAGAAACCTCCAGCTGTGAATGTAATAGTCTTCAGAAGATGGCGGAGAAGGAATATCAAACATAGCTTGGTCCCATTCAGAAGCTGGTATGTATAAGCCCTGATGAAGGGGGCAAAGTGTGGCCTCCGAAACACGTTGGATACTAAATTTACTACATGTGGAATAAACGCTCATTCTTCAATTTCCACAATTCGGTGCGGCATGCCAATCTTCTCATCCAACTATGGCAAATAATTAGGCGGAAGGCAATCCCTGGTTAGCCTATCAGGGGGAGGCCAAGAGGTGACCTCACTATAGATCTCAAAGCTGCGTCCAGCTCTCTACATCAGCCCTGACAGAGGCTTCTGTGTAAATGAAGTCTACAAACATTAAATGCAGGCTTCATTCATAAATATATTTATTAGAATTGTTATACCTGAAGGGTTTCACATGTACTGTTACTTTAAGGCTGGCTCCACCCAGGAGTGATGACAAGGGTCAAGGGGCAGAGTGGCCATCTTAGAGACATGTAAGAGATGCTTTGATATACAGAGCTGTCCTGTAATGCATGTTGGAGTGTACAGTGTGTCATGAATAAACATCCGTTGTTCCAGACCAGAGTCCTGTGTCTCTCACAACACATAGAATATAACAGTGGCGACGAGGGTGGGATTTACAAGGATACTATCCATGTGAGAAAAGAAAAGAAGGAAAAAAACTCTGGATTGTCAGCTGGATACAAACACCCACAGAGCCCAGCAGGAAAATGTCAGTGATCGGGACATTAAGTGAATTTGATGGAGAACAGACAACCTGGAGTTCCTGGATTGAGAGACTGGAACAGTATTTTTGTGCAAATGCCATCCCAGACGACAGGCAAGTAGCAGTATTTCTGACAGTGGTTGGTGCTAGGACATATGACACCCTTTTCCCTGAAAAAACAGAAACTAAGACTTTGGCAGAGCTCCTGACACTGTTAGGGAATCACTTCCAGCCTAAACCACTAGAGATTGCAGAAAGATTCCGGTTCTATCAGCGGCAGCAGCAGCCGGGTGAAGATATTAAGGCTTATGTGCTCGCCCTTCGCAGACTAGCCTCAACCTGTTCTTTTGGGGAGTATTTACCGACTGCACTGAGGGATAAGTTTGTCATGGGACTGAATAGTGAGTCTAGCCAAAAGAGACTGTTAACAGAGAAAGATCTTACCCTTACAAAGGCAATTGAGATAGCTTCAGTGATGGAAATGGCTGTGAAAGATACAGAGGCATTGAACCCCCAGAGCAGAGGGGAAGAGGTTAAAGAGGAAGTTTTCAGAACAGCAGTCAAGCCAACAGCAGCAAACTGGAAATATAGACCCTCACCAAGCCGGGAGTCAGCTTGCTACCGTTGTGGGAATACAGACCATGATCACAAAGTCTGCCGGTTTAAGGATCAGCTCTGTCATAATTGTGGAAAGGCAGGCCATCTGAAACGAGTCTGCCGTAGTAAGAAGGTGCGAAATAAACAACCTCTGAACCCCAGGACAAAGGCATATATGGTGGGAAGATATACATCGTCATCTGAATCAGAGGATGAGGAAGTGCTCCACAGATTGGACATACATCATATGCATTCAGCACCCTCAGCAATGACTGTAGAGGTAACCGTGGAAGGAAAGAAACTCAAGATGGATGTAGACACAGGAGCAGCAGTTTCAGTTATCACCCAGAAACAATGGAGAAAACTTCTGATCCGAACAACTGTCCGTCCAACACCAATCAAACTGCAGACATACTCAAAGCAGATACTCCACCCACTGGGGTACGTGAAAGTACAGGTATCCTACAAGGGTCAGACGAAGAGAATGCCATTATATATCCTAGAACATGGGAACCCCCTCTCTTTGGGAGAGACTGGATTGCTCACTTTGGCATGCCAGACATCGCCATAAACCCCTGAAACACCGTGACTATCCCATCAGGAGATAAAGAGGGATGGGTGGAATCCTTGAACCAGCGATTCCCACAAGTCTTTGATCACCATTTGGGGAAAATAAAGCATGACTGTGTGAGACTCAGGCTGAAACCCAATGCCCAGCCTAGGTTCTTCAAAGCTCGGACGGTACATTTCGCACTCCGAGCAGGTGTGGAAGCTGAACTAAGCAGGCTGGAGGAACAAGGTGTCATCTCAAAGGTAGAGCACAGCGAGTGGGCATCACCAGTTGTACCAGTAAAGAAAGCGAATGGGGACTTACGTATTTGTGGCAATTTCCGCATGGCACTAAATTCTCAACTGGAGATAGACCAGTATCCCCTACCCAGAGTAGATGACATTTTTGCCTCTCTTGCAGGAGGTCAAAAGTTCACCAAGCTTGATCTCAGGCAAGCTTATTTACAGTTTGAGGTCCACCTTTCGTCCCGCAAGTTTCTAACAATCAACACTCACAAGGGACTGTATGAATACAATCGGATGGTGTTTGGGGTAGCCTCTGCCCCAGCCATTTGGCAACGCAAAATGGATGAGATTTTGGCGGACATTGCTTTCACACAGTGCCTGTTAGATGACATGGTCATCACGGGCCTGACGGACCAGGAACACAAGCGGAACGTGAAGCTTGTGTTGGCGAGACTCCAAGAGCAGGGTCTAAAAGTGAACTTGGCGAAATGCCAATTCATTGTACCTAAATTGGAGTTTTGTGGCCACCTTGTGGATGCAGAGGGTATACACACCACGGAAGCCAAAGTTGATGCTTTAGTAAAAGCTCCAGCCCCGACCAACGTCCAGCAGCTGCGATCATACCTGGGCTTGCTGAACTATTACCACAAATTCCTGCCAGATCTAGCACACGCTTTGTTCCCGTTGAACAAGCTTTTGGAGAAACACTCCAGATGGAACTGGTCGGCTGCATGCCAACATGATTTTGAAGTTTCTAAGCGAAAGCTGTTGGCGTCACGCATGCTCATGCATTATGACCTCCAAAGGCCTCTCACCTTGGCTTGTGATGCCTCACCCTATGGTCTAGGGGCTGTACTATCTCACGTTTTACCAGATGGGTCAGAGAAACCTGTGGCATTCGCCTCCAGGTCCTTGACAAAAGCAGAAAGCAATTACTCTCACATTGACAAAGAGGCTCTAGCGCTCATATGGGCAATTAAGAAGTTTCATCTTTACCTGTATGGTAGGGAATTCACCATACTGACTGATCATAAACCACTCCTTCAGATCTTTAGCCCTAACAAAGGCATCTCCCAGACGACTGCGGCCCGTCTTCAACGCTATGCCCTATTCTTGGGAGCATATAGCTACAAAATCCAGTATCGCAGCCATGATGCCAATGCTAATGCAGACGCCATGTCCCGTCTAACAAGGACATTAATGGACTCTTCTCCACCAGTCAAGAGTTGTCGTTACATCAGCCTGTCCTTTCTGTCTTCCGGGGAAATAGCAGCCCATACAGCCAAGGATACCTTCCTTAAGACAATACTCTCCTGGGTACGGTACGGTTGGCCTGCAACTGTCACACAGGATTATGAACCTTACTTCCGTAGGCGTCTGGAATTAACTGTGGCTGGCAACTGTGTTATATGGGGAGACCGAGTGATCGTTCCACAGACCCTCCGGAGACACATTCTGGACTTGCTACATACTGGTCATCCCGGGGGCACACGTATAAAACAAAAGGCCCGAGGCTATGTGTGGTGGCCGAACCTCGACTCCGATATCACGACATATGTGAATGCGTGTGCTGGCTGTGCACAAACTGCAAGAGACCCTCCTCGAGGGTGCGTCCAGCCCTGGACTTGGCCCACGGTTCCCTGGTTTCGCCTACACTTTTTGATCATAATTGATGCCCATTCAAAGTGGCCTGAGGTCATTCCTGTTACCCAGCCAACGACTAAGGCGACGATTTCCATACTGTTACATCTCACTGCTACGTTTGGATACCCCAGAGAAATTGTCACAGACAACGGTGCACAATTCACAAGCCAGGAGTTTCAGAGTTTCCTGACTGCCCACAACATCAAACACAAGTTGACCGCACCTTACCACCCGGCTACAAATGGTCAAGCAGAAAGGTTTGTACAGACCTTCAAACGCTATTTCAAAGCTACTGTGGCTACAAGTAAACAACAGTCCCTGTCACCCCAGCAGCTGGACTCCTTCCTTTCTGCTTACAGAACCACACCACATGCAACCACTGGGAAAACTCCAGCTGAACTTCTTTTGGGTCGGCAGCCATGGACTGTTTTGGACATGCTCCGCCCTCAAACGGTCCAGGAACATGTACGGCAGTCCCAAGACAAGAGGGTCGAACACGATGAGATTCCCCGGTTTACAACCCAGCAAAAGGTATGGGCCCGATCTTATGGCGCTTCCAACACTCGTTGGCTTCCTGCTATCGTCGCAGAGACTTTGGGACCCAAAATTTATAGGGTCTGCCTGGAAGATGGTTCCATTTGCAGACGGCATGCGGACCAATTGCGTCCTCGTTCTCAGCTGCCCGAATCCCTGACATCGGCTGCACCTCCAGTGTCTCAAGGATCTGCTCCTACCGGATCAGGAGGCATTGAGACTGATGCTTGGGGGGACTCTGAACTTTTGAACTCAGCTCCAACAGAGCCCTCCAGTCCTGGTCCAGAGGTCTGTTCACCCTCTGAGATAGGGGATCCCCTCTTGGCCCCGCCGGTGTCCATTCCGGCCAGCCCTGCTTCCTCCGGCCCCGAGTCGCTGGTTGCCCGTCCTCAACGACGCTGTCGCCCTCCTGACCGGTTTCAGCTGCAAGACCGGTTATGAGACTTTCGGCGAGCCCGCCGAAAGTGATCCGCTGCCATGTTCTCCCCGTAGCGTCCCTGGAAGTTGTTCTCACATCCGGACGCGGAAGAAGCCATGTAAATCTCCTGAGTTGGAGGACTGTATTGGACAATTATTAGTTACTGTTTTATGCCTGTTCTCGTTTTGTTGTGTGTTTTTTGTTGTTGTTGTTTTTTTTTTAGGGATGGATGGAAGGTGTTATACCTGAAGGGTTTCACATGTACTGTCACTTTAAGGCTGGCTCCACCCAGGAGTGATGACAAGGGTCAAGGGGCAGAGTGGCCATCTTAGAGACATGTAAGAGATGCATTGATATACAGAGCTGTCCTGTAATGCATGTTGTAGTGTACAGTGAGTCCTGAATAAACAACCGTTGTTCCAGATCAGAGTCCTGTGTCTCTCACAACACGGAGAATATAACAAGAATATTATCACAACCTGTGTTGTAGCATTACTTGTGTGCAGAGAAAGGATAATGAATACCAACCCCCTCTTTACTCTCCCCATTGGGTGTTACTTCCTGTCTCTCAAATTACACCAGCCACCGGGACAGGAAATGAGGAGAAATCTCCCCAATGAGCCTTACCCTTCCCACTGCTTTATAAGAGGCTGGTTATCTAATAAAATTACAAAATGGAAACAAAAAACTTACATGGAATATCTGATTGGATATTTTGGCAGCTGTGCCGAAATCCCAAGCAATAATGGTGCGGTCAGCAGAATCTCGGCTCACACAATCGGTTGTGCTCAGAAATTCTTTCCCACCAGGGAGGAAGAGGACATCGAAGTGTTGCTGCACTGAAGCTTTATATACATGGATCACCTGAAAGACAAAGATTTCATTAGCTGCTGTTCAGTACACGGAAATTTATACCCCAGCACAAAGGTGGTCCAGTAGGGGTGAGGTCAGGTGATCAGTAGGGGTGAGGTCAGGTGATCAGTAGGGGTGAGGTCAGGTGATCAGTAGGGATGAAGTCAGGTGATCGGTAGGGGTGAGGTCAGGTGATCAGTAGGGATAAGGTCAGGTGATCAGTAGGGATAAGGTCAGGCGATCAGTAGGGATGAGGTCAGGTGATCAGTAGGGATGAGGTCAGGCGATCAGTAGGGATGAGGTCAGGTGATCAGTAGGGGTGGGGTCAGGCGATCAGTAGGGGTGATGTCAGGCGATCAGTAGGGGGTGAGGTCAGGTGATCAGTAGGGATAAGGTCAGGTGATCAGTAGGGATGAGGTCAGGTGATCAGTAGGGGTGAGGTCAGGCGATCAGTAGGGGTGATGTCAGGCGATCAGTAGGGGGTGAGGTCAGGTGATCAGTAGGGATAAGGTCAGGTGATCAGTAGGGATGAGGTCAGGCGATCAGTAGGGGTGAGGTCAGGCGATCAGTAGGGGTGATGTCAGGCGATCAGTAGGGGGTGAGGTCAGGTGATCAGTAGGGATAAGGTCAGGTGATCAGTAGGGATGAGGTCAGGCGATCAGTAGGGATGAGGTCAGGCGATCAGTAGGGGTGAGGTCAGGCGATCAGTAGGGGTGATGTCAGGCGATCAGTAGGGGGTGAGGTCAGGTGATCAGTAGGGATGAGGTCAGGTGATCAGTAGAAATGAGGTCAGGTGATCAGTAGGGATGAGGTCAGGTGATCAGTAGAGATGAGGTCAGGTGATCAGTAGGGGTGATGTCAGGCGATCAGTAGGGGTGAGGTCAGGTGATCAGTAGGGATGAGGTCAGGAGATCAGTAGGGGTGAGGTCAGGCGATCAGTAGGGGTGATGTCAGGCGATCAGTAGGGGGTGAGGTCAGGCGATCAGTAGGGGGTGAGGTCAGGCGATCAGTAGGGGGTGAGGTCAGGTGATCAGTAGGGATGAGGTCAGGAGATCAGTAGGGGTGAGGTCAGGCGATCAGTAGGGGTGATGTCAGGCGATCAGTAGGGGGTGAGGTCAGGCGATCAGTAGGGGTGAGGTCAGGTGATCAGTAGGGATGAGGTCAGGAGATCAGTAGGGATGAAGTTGGGGCTCTGTGCAGAACACTCGCGTTCCTCCACACCAAACTGGTTACACCATGTCTTTATGGAGTTGCCCTCCCTTTGTAGCTATAACATCCTCCACTTTTCTGGGAAGACTTTCCATAACATTCTGGAGGGTGTCTGTGGGAATTGGTGCCCATTTGTGAGGTCAGGCACTGATGTTGGATGGGAAGACCTGGCTCACATTATTGGGCCTCACATTAGGCACCAGAAAAAAGACCTGGCTCTCCATCTGCAGTAGAGATGAGGTCAGGAAACTTGAATTCCTCCACACGAAACTGGTCACACCATGTCTTTAGGGAGTTGGCTTTGTACATAAGGGAGGGGACAGTCATGCTTTGTACATAAGGGAGGGGACAGTCATGCTGGAACAGAAAAGGGTCTTCGCCAAACTTATGAGAAGGTTGGAAGAACACAATTGTCTATGAAAAGAGTCCCCTAGGTGTAGATCAACCAAGGCCCCATGAAGTCATTGTAGGCCTCATTGTTCCTTCACACTTCCCTGGAGGTTCTCGGGACACGAGTTCATTCACATCAAACTGTCAAACCATGTCTTTATGGAGTTGCCCACTTTGTGACTCTTTGTGACTATAACATCCTCCACTCTTCTTGGAAGGCTTTCCACAAGAGTTTAGAGGGTGTCTGTGGGAATTGGTGCCCATTTGTAAACGTCAAGTACTGATGTTGAATGGCCTGACTTGCAAATCAAGGCCCCACATTGGGCACCAAATCAATACCAATTAATCCCAAAGATTAATGTTCAGTAGGGATGAGATTGGGGCTCTGTGCTGGACACTGGAGTTCTTCTACCCCAAACTGGTCACACCAAGTCTTAAGGGAGTTGGCTTTGTACACAGGTGGGGGGGGGGGGGGACACAGTCATGATGGAATAGAAAAGGGTCTTCACCAAACTGTTACCACAAGGTTGGAAGAGCAGAATTGTCTCCAATGTCTTTGTATGATGGAGGATTACTAGGAGCCTTCCCTGGAGACCCCTGAACTCACTTATTTGGGGGGGTTCACATACATTTGGCTACAATATATAGTTATGTATTTCATTTGCAGTCACATTTTGCAGTTTCAGCTTCCTCAGCAGAGATGAAGAAAAATGACTGTTCTGGGCCGGTGTGCGAAGCGTCCGCACCGTACATTCAACCCGCAAGTAAATGGATGACACTAATAAGCACTTTAATAGCGAGGAATCGCCCGTCCCTTCCAGGGGACCATTACTGCTCATCGCTTCCATCCAGAGGCAATTAAATGCTAGGATATTTCCGGGAGCGACAGTTGGACTTCTACCCAGGGAGGCAATAAAGGAGCGGGAGAAAAATACAAACAGCTGTGTGACAGAGCGCTGGCCAGGACTTCATTCACCCTTTACCACCCTCACCACCTGTCCTGGAGCAACGCGATTCACAACCAACGAGGCCTGAGACCCAGCAGCAGGATCAGCCAATAGAAACAAAGCACATCTCTGTTACTAGATAAAGTGCCCCGTCAAAAACTCTGTAATAGAAGAGGTATTATACCCCCCTCTCGGGTGTCCTGTGTCTCCTACCTCCCCTCCATTCCCTGTATAAGAAGAGGTATTATACCCCCCTCTCCGGTGCCCTGTGTCTCCTACCCCCCCTCCATTCTCTGTAATAGAAGCGGTATTATACCCCCCTCTCCAGGGTCCTGTGTCTCCTATCTCCCCTCCATTCCCTGTAATAGAAGAGGTATTATATCTCCCTCTCTCCGGTGTCCTGTGTCTTCTACCTCCCTTCATTCCCTGTAATAGAAGAGGTATTATACCCCCCTCTCTGGTGTCCTGTATCTCCTACCTCCCCTCCATTCCCTGTAATAGAAGAGGTATTATACCCTCCTCTCCGGTGTCCCCTACCTCCCTTCATTCCCTGTAATAGAAGAGGTATTATACCCCCCTCTCTGGTGTCCTGTATCTCCTACCTCCCCTCCATTCCCTGTAATAGAAGAGGTATTATACTCCGCTCTCCAGTGTCCTGTGTCTCCTACCTCCCTCCATTCTCTGTAATAGAAGAGGTATTATACCCTCCTTTCCGGTGTCTCCTACCTCCCCTGCATTCCCTGTAATAGAAGAGGTATCATACCCTCCTCTCCGGTGTCTCCTACCTCCCCTGCATTCCCTGTAATAGAAGAGGTATCATACCCCCCTCTCCGGTGTCCTGTGTCTCCTACCTCCCTCCATTCTCTGTAATAGAAGAGGTATCATACCCCCCTCTCCGGTGTCCTGTGTCTCCTACCTCCCCCCTCCATTCTCTGTAATAGAAGAGGTATTATACCCCCCTCTCCAGGGTCTTATGTCTCCTATCTCCCCTCCATTCCCTGTAATAGAAGAGTTATTATACCCCCCTCACCGGTGTCCTGTGTCTCCTACCTCCCCTCCATTCCCTGTAATAGAAGAGGTATTATATCTCCCTCTCTCCAGTGTCCTGTGTCTCCTACCTCCCCTCCGTTCCCTGTAATAGAAGAGGTATTATACCCCCCTCTCCGGTGTCCTGTGTTTCCTACCTCCCCTCCATTCTCTGTAATAGAAAAGGTATTATACCCCCCTCTCTGGTGTCCTCTATCTCCTGCCTACGTACCATCTGCTCAATAGGTCTGCTGATCATAAAAGGTGAGTGTATCCAGGTATACTCATAGATAAAGGTGAGAGTATCCAGGTATACTCATAGATAAAGGTGAGGGTATCCAGGTATACTCATAGATAAAGGTGAGGGTATCCAGGTATACTCATAGATAAAAGGTGAGGGTATCCAGGTAAACGTTGTAGCAGAGTGTCCCAGAGAGAGCCAGGAAAAGTCCTGTTCAGGGTTTATACATCTCCCAGGCATCTCTCCTATACCTGTAGGGATCTCTGAGCCATGATCCAGTTCGGATCTTGGCCCTCTTCACCAGGCCAATTTAATCTCACCTGAGACAGACAGCAGGTCTCTCTCAGCCTGGGAAATTAGACAACGTTTGTCTAGGAGAGCAGAAGGTTGGTAACACTGTCAGTGTGTGTCTTTGGAAGCTGGCAAGCTGTAGGCTTGCTCAGTCTGTGTTAGTTAGGGACTGCATTGTGTATAGTAAGCGCCGGGACACGGCTAGGCTTTTGTTTATTATTATTATTCCTGCTTGTTTTCCTTAAAGCACTGTACAGCACCTGTTTATAACCTTGTATATAGCACCAATAAACACTGCACTGTTTGTCACTACCTCAGTGGATTTGGTATCTGTGCCTGAAAGACAGCTCATCCCAGGGAGCTTTGCACCCGCTACCTGTTCCCCAGATTACAACGCATAGATAAATGGGGAGGGTATACATGTATACTCATAGATAAATGGGGAGGGTATCCAGGTATACTCATAGATAAATGGGGAGGGTATCCAGGTATACTCATAGATAAATGGGGAGGATATACAGGTATACTCATAGATAAATGGGGAGGGTATACAGGTATACTCATAGATAAATGGGGAGGGTATCCAGGTATACTCATAGATAAAGGTGAAGGTATCCAGGTATACTCATAGATAAATGGGGAGGGTATCCAGGTATACTCATAGATAAAGGTGAGGGTATCCAGGTACACTCATAGATAAAAGGGGAGGGTATCCAGGTATACTCATAGATAAAGGTGAGGGTATCCAGGTACACTCATAGATAAAGGTGAGGGTATCCAGGTATACTCATAGATAAAAGGGGAGGGTATCCAGGTATACTCATAGATAAAGGGGAGGGTATCCAGGTATATTTATAGATAAAGGGGAGGGTATCCAGGTATACTCATAGATAAAGGGGAGGGTATCCAGGTATACTCATAGGTCCTATTCACATTTTGAGGGGCAGAAAATCAGACACAATCCTTTTATTATATAAATGTTGGGGTGCCAATGAAAAGCCGCATTCTCCGGTGCGATCCGGTACCCCAGCAGTGTGACAGGACTGAGGATTTACCCGGCTCCTCTTCTGGTTAGACAATCCGTCCGGTGTCCTATTTACAGTAACAAGCCGAGTCCTTTAATTTGGAGATGCGGCGAGGCCGGCGCTCGCCGGCGGTGCTATAATTAGACGCAGAGTAAGTGGCTTTGTGTCAACAAATAATGAAAACGTCCGTCTATTGATCCGGCAGTAATTGGAGGTCACCGCTTCTGTCTCCCAGCACAAAGACGCCGCTCTGGAATCGCAGTGTTCATGAAGGTCAGAAGTCCCGGCTATTATTTTCCATCTCCATCTAGAATTTCACGGATCATCGCTTAGAAACCGCCGCGGCACAACTTCCGGACAGATTTTGGGGGTTTTATTGCACAACTCGCCTTCATCAAGGGCAGGCGAAGAACGCGCTTTATAAAACGCCGCTCAACCAAAAATATCCACCAAGAGCGGCGCCAAGGCTCCCAAATGTAGAGAATCCGAATATGGGAGTTGCTATTTCTGACCGATAATAAAGGCGAAGGCTGAGGCGCCGCAGTCCTAGAATCAGACCCCGGATAGCCGGCCTCTTCCTCCATCTCAGGGGACATTTATTAATAATGGCGGCCTATGCTGCGGCTGTTTTACTCTCGGTGGCCATTCAGCAAGAATGCAGATTGCACTATCTGATATAGGAAATTCAATGACTACAAAATAGATCATAATTAATGCTTTCTATTAATCAGAGAAATATTAAAGGGTATGTCAGGACAAAGCTTTTTATATTTTGGATAGAGTGAGGCACCATTAGAACCCCTGTCGGGTTTTTATATACAGAAGAGATTAGACTGGGGGAGGGGGAAGCCGCACAAGGAGCCAATCGGTGCTGACAAGAAGCATGCTGATAGGAGAAGAGATCAGAGTGTCAAAAAAGAGCTCAGCTGCTTCTCCTTTCACTGTCTTGTCACAGGCTGGGGGCGGGGTTCAGGATGACCTGGGCTCAGAGGCAGTGGGCTGAATGACGCTGGCCATCAGACTGAGGACATCTAGTGGCAGAAAACAATTAATGCAGGGGAAATCTGTGGATTGAAGGTGAATTTTGCAGCAAAAGCTGTTTTTTTTAACTCTTTAATGGATTATGTATTTTAAATCTGCTTAAAGATTTCTCCCCATTTCCAGCTGGGACAGTCATAGTAAAATGGGAAAGTCATAGAAAATCTTACCAATAGGAATACAGACAGTAGCACCCTCTAGCTGTGTACATAGGTTAGTGTAGGTACATTGGCTTGGCTGAGAGCCAGATCTGGGTTGAATGAGGGTCAGAAATCAGTGACTCAGGGAGGCTGGATGGCAAGCAGCTTCTCTGGTGCCTTCCCCTGTTCTCTGGAACATTGGAGAATGTTCCAGACATAGTGGGTGGAGATTAGGAGGGGCTGTCATGTATATTTATGAGGTCCTCGACCAATCCCCAGGAAAAGGGGCTGGAAGGGGGTAGGCACCTCAAATAGGTATGAGTCATGCCAGCAGTGGGAGTCAGGTGGATGATGGAGTACTGAGGAGGTTGAGGGGGGCCCTTGAGTGCACCCCCTAGTCTGGGGGGGGGGAACCTCAGGCCTGGGGCTCAGGAGCTGGAGGCACCCTCTACAACACATGGAGGAGTCCTGTCATCTGGCAATGCTTTCATTGCAGTCTGGACGGGTGACACCACGATCCTTTTACAGGTGTCACAGGGGCAGGAATTACGGAAAAACTCCCCAATGGTGTCAGGGACAGAAATGTTGCCTCCCCCGCACTCTATACAATTGTCTCGGATAGGTTTGGACTTGAACCAATGTTTGAAGTGTACAGCGAGCAGTAAAAGTTCCATGTTTTGGCCCTTCTTGTCGCAGACAGGCGGTGAGCCCCGAGTTCCCGTCACGGTAAATTACCTCTCTATATCTTATTTGGTGGATTTTAATGGCAAATGTAATTACTGCAGCAGATGGAAGAGCTGGAAATAATGAGGTCAAACAAACGGAGGCTCGGGGGGGTCACCGGAGGCTCCTACTAGAAACAATTACCTCCTGCGATTTAACCCCGGCTGAATATTACTCGCTAACCGGCCCTAATGTGCACAAATGGTTGCCATGGAAACTAAAGATTTGGTACTTGGCTTAGTAAACCATTATCCTGTTATTGCCGCTTAAACTCCCCGTATTGTATGATAAACTGTTGACGAGCCTCTCTACCTCCTTCCTCCCCACTAATGCGCAGCGCCAGGCTTCGTACAATGTGTTCCTATAGAGAGAGACAGAGACCGCCGCAACCACAACCCTTATTATCCCCTTCTGGGCCCAGAATAAAAAATGTCCCTGAGGACCGGACACAGTCCTTGTATAGAGGGATCTGCTGCATACAAAGTATATATATATATACACACATACACACAGTATCTGACAGAAGTAAGTACACCCCTCCTATGTGACAACACTGAAGAAATGAGACTTTGCTACAATGTAAAGTAGTGAGTGTACAGCTTGTATAACAGTGTAAATTTACTGTCCCCTCAAAATAACTCAGCACACAGCCATTAATGTCTAAACCGCTGGCAGTGAGTACACCCCTTAAAGACAATGTCCAAATTGGGCCCAATTAGCCATTTTCCCTCCCCGGTGTCATGTGACTCTTTAGTGTTACAAGGTCTCAGGTGTGAATGGGGAGCAGGTGTGTTAAATTTGGTGTTATCGCTCTCACTCTCTCATACTGGTCACTGGAAGTTCAACATGGCACCTCATGTCAAAGAACTCTCTGAGGATCTGAAAAAAAGAATTGTTGCTCTACATAAAGATGGCCTAGGCTATAAGAAGATTGCCAAGACCCTGAAACTGAGCTGCAGCACGGTGGCCAAGACTATACAGAGGCTTACCAGGACAGGTTCCACTCAGAACAGGCCTCACCATGGTCCACCAAAGAAGTTGAGTGCCGTGCTCAGCGTCACATCCAGAGGTTGTCTTTGGGAAATAGATGTATGAGTGCTGCCAGCATTGCTGCAGAGGTTGAAGGGGTGGGGGAGGGGTCAGCCTGTCAGTGCTCAGACCATACGCCGCACACTGCATCAAATTGGTCTGCATGGCTGTCATCCCAGAAGGAAGCCTCTTCTAAAGATGATGGACAAGAAAACCCACAAACAGTTTGCTGAAGACAAGCAGACTAAGGACTTTTAGCATATTATACACAGGTCCTAATAGAAAGTTTCTTGTATAGATCCCTATACAACACCCCACTAGAAGTGTAGTAACATTATATTCCCAAAACACCCCACCAGGCAGCGCCAATCACTTCCTTCCCCTTTTTTAAGGACCTGGAGTACTGGAACCATCTCCTGTGCTCTGATGAGACCAAGATAAACTTATTTGGTGTCAGATGGTGTCAGGCGTGTGTGGGGGCAACCAGGTGAGGAGTACAAAGACAAGTGTGTCTTCCTACAGTCAGGCATGGTGGTGGGAGTGTCATGGTCTGGGGCTGCATGAGTGCTGCCGGCACTGGGGAGCTACAGTTCATTGAGGGAACCATGAATGCCAACATGTACTGTGACATACTGAAGCAGAGCATGATCCCCTCCCTTCAGAGACTGGGGGGCAGGGCAGTATTCCAACATAACGACCCCAAACACCTCCAAGACGACCACTGCCTTGCTAAAGAAGCTGAGGGTAAAGGTGATGGACTGGCCAAGCATGTCTCCAGACCTAAACCCTATTGAGAATCTGTGGGGCATCCTCAAACAGAAGGTGGAGGAGGGGAAGGTCTCTAACATCCACCAGCTCTGTGATGTCATCATGGAGGAGGGGAAGAGGACTCCAGTGACAACCTGTGAAGCTCTGGTGAACTCCATGCCCAAGAGGGTTAAGGCAGTGCTGGAAAATAATGGCGGCCACACAAAATATTCACACTTTGGGCCCAATTTGGAGATTGTCACTTAGGGGTGTACTGACTTTTGTTGCCAGTGGTTTAGACATTAATGGCTGTGTGTTGAGTTATTTTGAGGGGACAGTAAATTTACACTGTTATACAAGCTGTACACTCACTACTTTACATTGTAGCAAAGTGTCATTTCTTCAGTGTTGTCACATGAAAAGATAGAATAATTGGAGGGGTGTACTTACTTTTGTCAGATACTGTATATATATATATATATATATATATATATATATATATATATATATCTGGCCACAGATATAGCTCATTCCCATTTTTCATTCAGTAGAAGATACAAAGTAACAAAAACATTTTCCTGTGGGTTCTTCATCAGGATCCAGAAATGCAAACAGTCGCAAGTCCTTTCTTCTAAGATTGTCCTGTATTTGGCTCCATTCATCTTCCCATCAACTCTGACCAGCTTCCCTGTCCCTGCTGAAGAAAAGCATCCCCACACCATGATGCTGCCACCACCATGTTTCACAGTTCGGATGGTGTGTTCAGGGTGATGTGCAGTGTTAGTTTTCCCCCACACATAGACCAGAAAGTTGAGTTTTGGTCTCCTCTGAGCAGAGCTCCTCCCCCCACATGTTTGCTGTGTCCCCCACATGGCTTCTCCCAAACTGCAAACAGGACTTCTTATGGCTTTCTTCCACCAATGGCTTTCTTCTTCTCACTCTTCCATAAAGGGCAGATTTGTGGAGCTCACGACTAATAGTTGTCCTGTGGACAGATTCTCCCACCTGAGCTGTGGATCTCTGCAGCTCCTCCAGAGTTCCCATGGACCTCTTGGCTGCTTCTCTGGTGAATGCTCTCCTTGCCCGGCCGGTCAGTTTAGGTGGACGGCCATGTCTTGGTAGGAGCCCGGCCGGTCAGTTTAGGTGGACGGCCATGTCTTGGTAGAGGCCCGGCCGGTCAGTTTAGGTGGACGGCCATGTCTTGGTAGGGGCCCGGCCGGTCAGTTTAGGTGGATGGCCATGTCTTGGTAGGAGCCCGGCCGGTCAGTTTAGGTGGACGGCCATGTCTTGGTAGAGGCCCGGCCGGTCAGTTTAGGTGGACGGCCATGTCTTGGTAGGGGCCCGGCCGGTCAGTTTAGGTGGACGGCCATGTCTTGGTAGGAGCCCGGCCGGTCAGTTTAGGTGGACGGCCATGTCTTGGTAGGGTTGCAGTTGTGTCATACTCTTTCCATTTTCCCATGATGGATTGATCAGCGCTCCGTGAGATGGTCAAAGCTTGGGAGATTTTTTTTATAACCTAACCCTGCTTTACACTTCTCCACAACTTTATCCCTGACCTGTCTGGGGGGTTCCTTGGCCTTCATGATGCTGTTTGTTCACTAAGGTTCTCTAACAAACCTCTGAGGGCTTCACAGAACAGCTGTATTTATACTGAGATTAAATGACACACAGGTGGACTCTATTTACTAATTTAGTGACTTCTGAAGGCGATTGGATCCTCTAGATTTTAGTTAGGGTTAGTCAGAGTAAAGGGGGGTGAATACAAATGCAGCCACACTTTTCACAGATTTATTTGTATCATTTATAATTTTCCTTCCACTTCACAATTATGGCCACTTTGTGTCGTCTATCACATAAAATCCCAATAAAATACATTTCTGGGGGTAACATGAGAAAATGTGGGAAATTTCAAGGGGTGTGAATACTTTTTCATGGGGCTGTATATAGGGGGAGGGATAGAACAGGACCCGGTGACAACCTTCCTATTTCAGAGACAGGAAGAGCGGGAAAATCCCCCCATATGAGACAGAAATATACATTGTATCTTTGTTCCTTCTGCTCATTATTCCAGTATTTTCCTGTATGTAGGGAGGAGACGAGCTCCCATCCTCCGCACATCGATCGGGATCTGCACAGCGCACTTTCACATTAAATGAAGTATTACAATGAAGGACCGTCCTGATCAATGGCGGCATTCTCCATGTCACATCAGTGGGTGAGCTCTCGGGAAGATCGATAGGAAAAATCCATACGCTATAAGACGATGTTCCCCGGAGGTGGAGGGCGGGATTCAGGTGTAGGACGGGAGACCTAGCAGCAGGGACATTTCATTCCTGGTAACTGGAGCATGCTCAGTACTAGGTCTCTGTGACCCCTCCAAGTATTTATTACCTCTCACAGACATCACAGGACTCCCCTGACAATGCCTTTATCTGCTTTTCTCTCCAGAAGGAGGGCGCCATCTTTGTTCAGGCATCATCCAAGCTCACATCTGCTTCCACGGCTGGGATAAGTCATAACTTCAGACCTGAATACTTATTTTGGGTCAGCAGGCCGCAAAGCAAGGATAAAGATGACGGCCCCGGACCTCACCCTGAAAATAAGCCAGAAGCTATTCAATCCCGACTGGTTCCCTTTAAGGAATCGCTATTAGAGCGACATTGGAAGAGAACACTCAGAGGAGAAGTGTGAGGAGTTGTCACAGAGTCAATCATCTGCAGGGTGGTTACCACGGTAACACCGGCAATAAAAGATTGACTGAAACTCAGCAGAACTACTAAAAGGTGACAACTTTTCTCACTCCACATTGAGGGAAATGAAAACAAAGGTAGACACTCCCCCTAGAGGAAGAACAGACCAATCCCGTCCACCATCGTTAGATCCCATTCACACCATCGCATATCGGAAACTCGCACAGAATTCTGAATGGCGCCCTAACACAGCTTACCGACAGACCTGCAGTATAAGGGGACAGAGGAACGTACATTGAGGTTCACTCCCGAAAAACTGCAAGCATGATTTGTGTCCATTCTGGTGGCGGAGCGCTGGATTCGAAGCTGGATGAAGGTTCAGAATAAATTAAATGGTGGCTAAAGCATGGAAGCTCCCTACTCCCTGGTGGAGTCCCAACAGGGTCCCTGAAAGACTCAGCTTATAGTAAAAGAAAGCCGACACGTTTTATATGTACAATCCTCTATTCATCAGGGCTTAGTTTTTATGTGCAGGAGGAATCTGGATGGGGTGGGGAGAGGAGTCACCCCTGGATTTAAATTCATCTGTGGTTAGAAGCTCCATCACTTAAGTTGTCTAACAGATGCTTCTCACCACCACCCAGAAAGAAATGAAATCCCGGATCATCCCCCCGCCCCCCCGCCGAGATTCCACTCAGATAGTAAATCCAGCCCTGGAGAAAGGAGGTTTGTGCATTACCAACACAAGGCGTTCGCTCTCAGCTCTTCATGGACCCCTTTTAGGATGACAAATAAAAATTTCTGTCTGGACCTATCCCTACAACTTGGTGCTCCTATCCTTTCTCTCCATAAAAACCTGACAGAGATTCTAACACTTTCCTACTCCATCCAGAACTAAAAAAAATGGAGTTAAATAAAGTGTAATGAGAAAGGTGATCTCACCAACTAAGAGGAGAGCTCAAAAGATGGGACCAGACCCAACCGCCTGAGAACTCGTCACGATCCGGTTCTACATTCCATTACTTATTTCTCATTTCTACTTCCCGTAATCTCTACCTATCCAGATTTTTCATGAAATGATCAGTTTGAATTACACAGAATAGTGACCGGTTCACCAACACTTTCTCCATCTTAACTAAAATGTAAGCAGCTCACGTCCAAGGAGGTCAGTGGTAAAAACAAAAAAAAAAGTTTATTACCAGAAAGTACGTAGATTTCAGTCATACAAAAAGGTCCTTTTCAGGAACAATAAATGTGAGATTTTCTGCAGTAATTACATCTCGAATTTTGATGCAAACAATTCCTACAGTTGTCCCTGAAGGCCTTCATACCCATAGAAGGTGAAAGGATTTCCTTTGGAGAAATTTCAAAGAAAGAAAAGGTGACAGTAAGTTCCCTAAACCTTTAAACAATACCTGGAAACTGGAGGAAACCCTAATAGGAACATGTCCTCCAGACCCAGAACCTCAACAGCCTCACACGGGACCAGGTTCTTCAGACCCAGAACCTCAACAGCCTCACATGGGACCAGGTTCTTCAGACCCAGAACCTCAACAGCCTCACACGGGACCAGGTTCTTCAGACCCAGAACCTCAACAGCCTCACATGGGACCAGGTTCTTCAGACCCAGAACCTCAACAGCCTCACATGGGACCAGGTTCTTCAGACCCAACACCACAACAACGTTACAGGAAAAACGAGTCCTTCAAATCCAACTCCACAACAGCCTCACAAGACAACAGGTCCTTCAATCCCAACTCCACAACAGCCTCACAAGACACCCAGTTCTTCAAATCCAACTCCACAACAGCCTCACAGGACAACAGGTCCTCCAGTCCCAACTCCACAACAGCCTCACAGGTCAATGGGTCCTTTAGTCCCAACTCCACAATAGCCTCACAGGACAACAGGTCCTTCAATCCCAATACCACAGCAGCCTCACAGGACACCCAGTTCTTCAAATCCAACTCCACAATAGCCTTACAGGACAAAAGGTTCTCCAGTCCCAACTCCACAACAGCCTCACAGGTCAATGGGTCCTTTAGTCCCAACACCACAACAACGTTAAAGGAAAAACGGGTCCTTCAAATCCAACTCCACAACAGCCTCACAGGACAAGTCCTTCAATCCCAATACCACAGCAGCCTCACAGGACACCCAGTTCTTCAAATCCAACTCCACAAGACTCCAGTCCCAACTCCACAATAGCCTCATAGGACAACAGGTCCTTCAATCTCAATACCACAGCAGCCTCACAGGACACCAAGTCCTTCAAATCCAACTCCACAAGAGCCTCGCAGGTCAACAGGTCCTCCAGTCCCAACTCCACAACAGCCTTACAGGATAAGAGGTCTTTCAGATACAACATCACAACAAGTTCACAGGACAATAGATCCTTCAAACCCAAGACCATAACAGCCTCAGAGCACATGATCTCCAAAAATAATGTAACAGTGGTCGAAGTAAGCAAGTCTCCCTTTTATCTTTGAAGAGAAGGCTTCAAGCTGCAGCTTGAGGTTGAGTGGGCGTAAGAGGTTTGCCTGGGCTATGAATTATCGCCAGCGGACAGCTGAAGACTGGAAGTACATTTAATGGACCAATTAATAAAAATGTGAAATCTTTGGTTTATGACAAAGGGTTTGTGTCTCAATCCAAAAGGATGGATTCTGAGTGTGACACATCTGTAAACACAGGGGATGGACTTATATGATGGACTTGGGCTCTTTTGTTGGGTACAGAGCTGGCAGCGTGTACCAAGTGATTGACACCACTGAACTCATAAGTCTACCACAGCATTTTGGAGCGCCATGCAAAACCTCCATCCTTCGCCTAGTTGGTCTGGGGTTCATCCTACAGCAAGATGATAATCCGGAATCTACCTCTGGGATAATTCTTACCTCCAGACATAAATCCCATCAAGCTGGTGTGGGAGGAAATGGACAGAAGAGTGAGAGCAAAGAAACCTGCAAGAGAAACTTCGACAACAGAGGGGTGGAGCCTAGTGACTTCATCTGTGGGAACTTCTACAACAGAGGGGTGGAGCCTAGTGACTTCATCTGTGGGAACTTCTACAATAGAGGGGTGGAGCCTAGTGACTTCATCTGTGGGAACTTCTACAACAGAGGGGTGGAGCCTAGTGACTTCATTGCATAAACACCAGAAGTGACTGGAAGAAGGTTGTTAATGAGGTGATTCCCAGGCCTTTAGGGGGCAATGCTTTGGTATTTTGAGGTGAACATATTTCTGTACACTGGGTATACAGCGCACAGGTTAAGGGAGTGTAACTTTTGCAGTATGTTAGAGAAGTAGGGCCAAAGCTTTTTTGGCTGCACTTCAACAAGGTGCGGGAAACTTTCCTCTGAGATTTTGCTCCATAGTGACATGATAGCATCACGCGGTTGCTGCGGATTTGTCAGCTCCCGTTCCACCACATCCCAAAGGTGCTCTATTGGATGAGATGTGGTGAGTGTGGAGGCCATTGGAGGACAGTGACCTCATTGTCATGGTGAAGAAACCAGTGGTGAGATGATTGGAGCTTTGTGACATGCTGCATTATCCTGCTGGGAGGAGCCATCAGAAGATGGGAGGAGCCATCAGAAGATGGGGACACTGTAGTCATAAAGGGATGGACATGGTCAGCAACAATACTCAGGTAGGGGGTGGGGTTTATACCACTAAAGGGGCCCAAAGTGTGCCAAAACATCTCAATTTTAGATGGATCCGATAGCTGACCCCTCAGATTCAGTGATTTTTGATTGGGGTATGATAGTATAATCTTCTTTCTTCTTCTTTGAAACATAACAGACATATGGAGCTCCTCTCCACAGCGACCTTCACCTTTTAGACACTGGCAAAAAAACTGAGGTACTTCCTGTATGGGAGGGGTTATATAGGGGGTCATCAATTCTGATTGGTTTGCCAGTGTCCTTCACTTATAGGTGGCTATATAACCCAGATGTTATCATTTATGGCTCTGTGTCCCATGATGTACAAAAAGAAATAAGTATTTGACCCCCTTAGTAGTTGGTGGAGAAACCCTTGTTGGAAGCACAGAGGTCGGACGTTTCTTGTAGTTGGAAGCACAGAGGTCGGACGTTTCTTGTAGTTGGTGACCAGGTTTGCACACATCTCAGGAGGGATTTCGGTTCTCTCTTCTTTACAGATCTTCTCTAAATCCTTAATGTTTCTTGGCTGTGACTTGGTCCCTATATGTGGCAAAGTTGGCCTGTGCCTTTGGCAGAGAAACAGCCCCAAAGCATCATGTAGGGATGGTGACTGTAGGGATGGTGACTGTAGGGATGGAGTCCATAGGGTCATAGTCAGCATTTTTCTTCCTTCAAACACGTTGAGTTGAGTGGATGCCAAAGAGCTCAATTTTGGTCTCCTGACCACAGCACCTCCTCCCAATCCTTCTCTGAATCATTTAGATGTTCATTGGCATGACTGTACATGTGCCTTCCTGAGGAGGGGGACTCGTGTTTGGAGAAAGAAAAATGCTGACTATGACCCTAAGAATATCATCCCTACAGTGCCCATCCCTATAGTCACCGTCCCTACACTCACCTTCCCTACAGTCACCGTCCCTACAGTCACCATCCCTACAGTCACCATCCCTACAGTCACCTTCCCTACAGTCACCATCCCTACAGTCACCATCCCTACAGTCACCATCCCTACACTCACCTTCCCTACAGTCCCCATCCCTACACTCACCTTCCCTACAGTCACCGTCCCTACAGTCACCGCCCCTACAGTCAAGCACAGAGGTGGAAACGTGTTGCTCTGGGGCTGTTTCTCTGCTAAGGGTACAGACTGACTTTGCTGCATTGAGGGGCCAATGGGCTGAGCATGTATTGTAAAATCTTGGATGAGAACCTTCTTCCCTCAGCCAGAACACTGAAGATGGGTCATGGATGGGTCTTCCAGCATGACAATGACCCAAAACGTATCGCCAAGGCAACAAAGGAGTGGCTCAAGAAGAAGCACATTAAGGTCATGGAGTGGCCTAGTCAGTCTCCAGACCTTCATCCTATAGAAAATTTATGGAGGGAGCTGAAACTTCGAGTTGCCAAGCGACAGTCAAGAAATCTTAAGGATTTAGAGAAGATCTGTAAAGAAGACTGGAGCAAAATCCCTCCTGAATGTGTGCAAACCTGGTCACCAACTACAAGAAACGTCTGACCTCTGTGCTTCCAACTACAAGAAACGTCTGACCTCTGTGCTTCCATCTACAAGAAACGTCTGACCTCTGTGCTTCCATCTACAAGAAACGTCTGACCTCTGTGCTTCCATCTACAAGAAACGTCTGACCTCTGTGCTTCCAACTACAAGAAACGTCTGACCTCTGTGCTTCCATCTACAAGAAACGTCTGACCTCTGTGCTTCCATCTACAAGAAACGTCTGACCTCTGTGCTTCCATCTACAAGAAACGTCTGACCTCTGTGCTTCCATCTACAAGAAACGTCTGACCTCTGTGCTTCCCAACTACAAGAAACGTCTGACCTCTGTGCTTCCATCTACAAGAAACGTCTGACCTCTGTGCTTCCATCTACAAGAAACGTCTGACCTCTGTGCTTCCATCTACAAGAAACGTCTGACCTCTGTGCTTCCATCTACAAGAAACGTCTGACCTCTGTGCTTCCAACTACAAGAAACGTCTGACCTCTGTGCTTCCAACTACAAGAAACGTCTGACCTCTGTGCTTCCATCTACAAGAAACGTCTGACCTCTGTGCTTCCAACAAGGGTTTCTCCACCAACTACTAAGGGGATCAAATACTTATTTTACTCACTGAACTGCAACTCCATTTATAACATTTGTATCATTTTTGGTTGATATTCTGTCTTTATCATATAAAATACACCGATAATAAAAATTACACACCCGCCATTTATCTGTAATCTGCAGGGATCAAATCATTATTTCCCCCCATATATATATATACTGTATATATATATATACATATATATATATATAAACTGTGGCAAACCCAGCCACTGTATATTGTCCTTCGTGTATGCATTATGTGTATGGCATGTGTATACCTTTAAGAACCAAGCGTTTGTAGTGTGGAGAGAGTGAGAACTCTTTCACTTGGGACTATCATATGTCTGAGCAGTGTCCCTCAGTAGATGGGTGGGGGTTTGTTATTGTTACATACCTGCCTCCTATTGTCCTATTGGTTGTCTGGCAGACTAAGGTTATTATGGGATGTTCAGCTCTGTGTGTGGAATGTCTCAAAGAGGGAGGAGTTTTGGCTGAGTGTAGATCCCTGTGTTTTTCAATAAACAAGGCAGTCTAGTTTTGACCTCCAAGCTATGTGTCGTCTGGTTATTGGAGGGTTGGGAATATTATACGCTACCAGGATTATTGTATGCTGTGTCTGACTACCAGTGGAGATATCGTGGATCGTACTGCTACTCCGCTACAATTGGTGGCAAGCGACGGGATCTTTATCCACACAGCAAAGCAGCGTTCGGCAGTATTCATGCGAACAAAGAGAAAAGAAACCATTCAGATGAAACCGGAGTTCGGAAGTACGTAAAACTACACGAAAGGCTGGTGAAGGGGAACGGATTAGACACGGCTAAAGCGGCAGACATTGAAAGCATTGCTGGAGGCAAGAGGCAAGATAGCCAGCAACAAAAACAAGGCGACACCGAACGAAGAACTCATGGAAAAAGACAGAGCAAACCCTGCAGCGGGCCCACAGGAGGCAGAACGCAGCGAATTTGACAAGGAGCTACAGAGCAGACTTGCCTACTACCCAGAGCCCCACTCAAGAGAAATACTGGACCGGCTGATGGCGGACGTACAGGAATACCAGGTGGTCAAACACCAAGCAAGTCAGCGAGCCGGGGAGAGAGCTCCAACGCCTGTACACATTACCCAGGGGAAGCCCAAAATACTGTACCAGGCATTTAAAAACTTCATGGACACAGAGGGAGAAATAGATGGGTATTTGCAAGACTTGGAGAGGCTGTGCCAGTTACATAACATTGACCCAGAGGATCAGGTACAGATATTGGCTGGGAAATTGTCTGGCCGGGCGGCCGATGCGTATCGGGCAGTCCCTAATGCCGACATCCGGGACTACCAGAAAGTTAAGCAGGCGATTTTGACCAGGTATGCCATCACCTCCGAGGCATACCGACTCCAATTCCGGGATCTTAAAAAGCAGGACCAAGATTCCCACACTGAGTTTGCCCATCTTTTGCACAGGGCGGCCACCGGATGGTTAGATGCAGCACAAGCCACTTCACGAGAGGATGTCTTACAATTATTATTGTTGGAGCAGTTTTTCCAGAGACTACCTCAAGAAATGCAGCTCTGGGTAAGGGACCGTAAACCTCGCACCCTTCCAGAGGCTGCCAAATTAGCAGATGAGCACCAAGACACTAGACGGGAACAACGACCACCGCCTAGGGTAGTTGCCCAGCAACCCTATCACCGACCAGCAGTCACCAAACCAGCACACCCGCGTTCAGGAGGAGGTAACAGTCAGTACCCCAGGAACCAACCAGGAGCCCATACCCGGTGCCATCTCTGCAACGAAATGGGGCACATACAGAAAGACTGTCCCCGGAATCGGCCTCGTCAGCCCTGGCCGAATCAGGGCTACACACCAGCACCTCGAGCCGCGGTACACTGTTACCAAGCAGCCCCTGCATTACAACCCTCCACAGCAATCCAAATGGAGGAAACCCTGGGCACCCTACACGAGGTTAACTCCATCCAAGCGGCATCGGACAATCGACAAAAGCACCGACAAGCTGTTCACCTGGAGGGGAGACAACTAGAAGGGTTACGTGACTTTGGGGCTACCATCACATTGGTCCGGAATCACCTTATTGCATCCAGACAACTCACTGGGGATTCTGTAGCTGTGCGAGTAGCAGGGGGAGCCATTTTCAAAGTTCCCACTGCGAAAGTACACCTGAATTGGGGAGCTGGGTCAGGGAATGTGGAGGTGGGCATGATGCAGGATTTACCCGCAGACGTTATTTTGGGCAACGACCTGGGGGAGCTGACTTCAGCTTTTGTTCCCCAATCTACCATCCACGAAGCTTATTCGGTTGTTACCTGGCAGCAGGCTCGCACCACAGGATCACTGCTACCACAGACGGGGCGAAACTCCTCCAAACACCAGACACCCAGATACTCGTCCTGCAGTGGGGTACAGTGCCACAGGTGCAAGCAGTTTGGGCACTATCGACGAGACTGTACCCAGAGCAGGAACCAAGCTGTGTGGATCCGACCAGGGTCACCCCCTTCAGCACGGACAACGGTCCCCTACTATCCCACAGAGGTTTCCCCAGTCGTACCCAGGCTCAAACACACCGAGGAGCAATGGGGTACCCTTCATGAAGCTGACCCGGTGCAAGCCGCTACGGAGAATCAACAGCATCATCTACAATCGGTCCAGTTAAATGGAATGCCCGCTCAAGGTCTCCGAGACACGGGAGCCACTCTCACCTTGGTCAAGCGACACCTGGTCCCCGATGCCGCCCGTACCGGAGAGGCTCAGCAGTGGTACGGATGGCAGGGGGAGCAGTACACCGACTACCCACTGCGAGGGTCCACTTGAATTGGGGTGCCGGGTCAGGTCTGATTGATGTGGGGCTGATATGGGAGCTCCCCACCGACATCTTACTGGGGAACAATCTAGGCCAGTTGCCCTCAGCGATCCTGCCAGTCCAGATCCCCGGCCAATATCCCAGAGACCTACTGGCCTTCTGAGGTCCAGACGCTTCCATGTTTGGATTGAGAACAGTATTGAGCCCGGTTGTTGCACTGGAGTTTGGTGGTACAACCTTATGACTTTACTATTCACTACCGCCCCGGAAAACAGAATGGCAATGCTGACGGGTTATCGCGACAAACTGAACTGGAAAAATGATCTGTGAGTACTCCCCGGACATCCCCAAGCCGATCCGTTATGGATCAGACTGTGTATGCCGGCTTAGTTCTGGGGGAGCATTGTGGCAAACCCAGCCACTGTATATTGTCCTTCGTGTATGCATTATGTGTATGGCATGTGTATACCTTTAAGAACCAAGCGTTTGTAGTGTGGAGAGAGTGAGAACTCTTTCACTTGGGACTATCATATGTCTGAGCAGTGTCCCTCAGTAGATGGGTGGGGGTTTGTTATTGTTACATACCTGCCTCCTATTGTCCTATTGGTTGTCTGGCAGACTAAGGTTATTATGGGATGTTCAGCTCTGTGTGTGGAATGTCTCAAAGAGGGAGGAGTTTTGGCTGAGTGTAGATCCCTGTGTTTTTCAATAAACAAGGCAGTCTAGTTTTGACCTCCAAGCCATGTGTCTGCTGGTTATTAGAGGGTTGGAAATATTATACGCTACCAGGATTATTATATGCTGTGCCTGACTACCAGTGGAGCTATCGTGGATCATACTGCTACTCCGCTACATACACACACACTGTATATACTCACACACACTGTATATACTCACACACACACTGTATATACTCACACACACTGTATATACTCACACACACTCTGTATATACTCACATACACACTGTATATACTCACACACACACTGTATATACTCACACACACTCTGTATATACTCACACACACTCTATATACTCACACACACTGTATATACTCACACACACACTGTATATACTCTATATACTCACACACGCCTACCTTGTTCATCCTGGCATCCCACGCCTTTACGGTAGGTGAGAACCCGCCACAAATGAAAAGATTGGGGTCGATTGGGTGAAATTTGATTGCGCCAATCTTCCATTCATTGTTTGCCCTCAGAAGGTTTTTTCCTAAACAAAAGGAAACAATCGGCTGATAAGTATCAGTAAAAATAGGCAGAAATTAGCGATGGCCCCGCCCCCGTAATCATCACATGGGTAGAATGGGACGCGTGGAAATTAGGGGTCCCGTGAAATAATCAGAAATTGTAATTATTCTCCTTTCTAACACACAACATGAAACGTGAAAGAACTCATTTTAATTTCCCCACGGAAAATAACATTGAGATATTAAGAGGGGGGGAGGGGAGGGAGGTGGTTACCATGGGGATGCGGTTTGAGATGTAATTATCTATGGAATTATTACCAGCAGTTAGACACAAAATTTTATTAACAAAATCTTTGGCAAAACTCTGACAGCTGGGAGAAAAAAAAAAAAAACACGTTTCTGCGTAAAACGATCGGCGCGCCAATGATCGGCCCGCAGTAATTTTATCACAGCTTACACTGAAAGTGACGAATTCCCGTCTCATTGCATTTATTAACCGCTTCCTGAGAGGGCGGAGCAACCAGCTTCACAGTGTGGGCGTGTCTGTGGGATGGATGGATGGATCAGGTGTATGTGAACCCGCTCTGTATTAAGCTTCCTTCACAGTGCGGGCGTGTCTGTGGGATGGATGGATGGATCAGGGGTATGTGAACCCGCTCTGTATTAAGCTTCCTTCACAGTGCGGGCGTGTCTGTGGGATGGATGGATGGATGGATCAGGTGTATGTGAACCCGCTCTGTCTTAGGCTTCCTTCACAGTGCGGGCGTGTCTGTGGGATGGATGGATGGATCAGGGGTATGTGAACCCGCTCTGTATTAAGCTTCCTTCACAGTGCGGGCGTGTCTGTGGGATGGATGGATGGATGGATCAGGTGTATGTGAACCCGCTCTGTATTAGGCTTCCTTCACAGTGCGGGCGTGTCTGTGGGATGGATGGATGGATCAGGGGTATGTGAACCCGCTCTGTATTAGGCTTCCTTCACAGTGTGGGCGTGTCTGTGGGATGGATGGATGGATCAGGTGTATGTGAACCCGCTCTGTATTAGGCTTCCTTCACAGTGTGGGCGTGTCTGTGGGATGGATGGATGGATCAGGGGTATGTGAACCCGCTCTGTATTAAGCTTCCTTCACAGTGCGGGCGTGTCTGTGGGATGGATGGATGGATGGATCAGGTGTATGTGAACCCGCTCTGTATTAGGCTTCCTTCACAGTGCGGGCGTGTCTGTGGGATGGATGGATGGATCAGGGGTATGTGAACCCGCTCTGTATTAAGCTTCCTTCACAGTGCGGGCGTGTCTGTGGGATGGATGGATGGATGGATCAGGTGTATGTGAACCCGCTCTGTATTAGGCTTCCTTCACAGTGCGGGCGTGTCTGTGGGATGGATGGATGGATCAGGTGTATGTGAACCCGCTCTGTATTAGGCTTCCTTCACAGTGTGGGCGTGTCTGTGGGATGGATGGATGGATCAGGGGTATGTGAACACGCTCTGTATTAGGCTTCCTTCACAGTGTGGGCGTGTCTGTGGGATGGATGGATGGATCAGGTGATTGTGAACCCGCTCTGTCTTAGGCTGCCTTTACGCTTGGACACCAAAGTCACATGACAAGTCGCTGCCCATTCTTTTCAATGGCACCCATTTAAATCAGTGCGAATTAAAGACGCAGCGACTTTGAAAAGGATGCCATGGTGTGGAGGGTGCCATGGTGTGGAGGATGCCGTGGTGTGGAGGATGCCATGGTGTGGAGGGTGCCGTGGTGTGGAGGATGCCATGGTGTGGAGGGTGCCATGGTGTGGAGGATGCCATGGTGTGGAGGATGCCGTGGTGTGGAGGGTGCCATGGTGTGGAGGATGCCGTGGTGTGGAGGGTGCCATGGTGTGGAGGATGCCATGGTGTGGAGGATGCCATGGTGTGGAGGATGCCATGGTGTGGAGGATGCCGTGGTGTGGAGGATGCCATGGTGTGGAGGATGCCATGGTGTGGAGGGTGCCGTGGTGTGGAGGATGCCATGGTGTGGAGGATGCCGTGGTGTGGAGGGTGCCATGGTGTGGAGGGTGCCATGGTGTGGAGGATGCCATGGTGTGGAGGGTGCCATGGTGTGGAGGATGCCATGGTGTGGAGGATGCCATGGTGTGGAGGGTGCCATGGTGTGGAGGATGCCGTGGTGTGGAGGGTGCCGTGGTGTGGTATCTTCTAAAAGTGATTCTTTATTACACACGATGCCTCTATCCCGGAAGACGCGGCTTGTAGAGAAACACGTATGACGGGGAGCAACACATGAAGTCATCACGCATGCTGGCGTGGGACCCTGGGGTGCCTCCACTTTGTCCTGTCATTTGCTTCTGCTGATCTTAGAAGTTTTCTCCATTTTAAGAAGCTCTTTTAGAAAATACCGCACTATGGCTTCTTCTTCTGTTTTTGAATCCTTGAAGTGGTCATGTGATCTCTATGCAGGAGGAACATCCTGGGCTCTAAAGGGCGGGGTTGGAGGTGGAGACTCCATAGCCCAGCCCCTGTCATTCAAGCGGTGCAATGTTGGGTGGGTGTGGGGGGGGGGGCGTGTCAGCAGCAGTCTGATGACAGGCATACAGGTACACTATGTGTGTGCACAGCATCCTGGAGCTCCCAAGTAAGCAAAGCCACACTGACCACGCCGGGCAGATCTGCTTCCAGGAATATGGTGGTCAGAAAAAAAGAGGATGAAAGGGACTGTCAGTATCACCAGGTGTGTGGAAGGATGGATGGATCTATGGATAAATAGATCAGTGGTCAGAACCTGTGTGTCAAACACAAGGGCCCCCTGGTCTAATTCCAGCCCTCCAGGCCATTTAATGTGGCCCTTTGCACCCAGGGCTTTTTTTCAGCCAGAGCCCAGAACGTGATTGAACTCCATTCCGCCCCCGCCGGCTCCTGCCCTCCGCTCCCCACTGTCACTGATATTCCTCTCAGCGCCTCTCACACATCTCTGCCTGCTCTGCGCTCACAGTGGAGACAAGGGAGATGCATTGTAGGACGGGGGCGGGGCATCACATGGTAAGCTGCACTGTGACCCGGTGCACAGAGGATGACCAATGATCTCCCTGAAAGTGAGAGAGGAGGAGCCACCGACACTGTGATACTAGAGAGGGGCTGGGTAGGTGAGATGCGAGGACGCTTTGAGTGTTGGAGAGATGAGGGCTGTGGAGGGCGATGTGTGCAGAGGTGGGGGGTGGGGGAGAGTGGTGCAGAGGTCAGAGCCAAGGAGGGCAGGAAGGGAGATGTGGACAGCCTGTGAAAGAGGGGAACCCTGAATTCTGTGCATAGAGCACCCCTAAACCCTGCACTCTGTGCACTGCGTACCCCTAAACCCTTCATTCTGTGCATAGAGCACCCCTAAACCCTGCACTATGTGCACTGCGTACCCCTAAACCCTGCATTCTGTGCACAGAGCACCCCTAAACCCTGCACTATGTGCAGAGCGCACCCCCTAAACCCTGCACTATGTGCACAGCGCATGGAGAGGGTATATGGAGGGGGTATATGGAGGGGGTATATGGAGAGGGTATATATAGAGGGAGTATATGGAGGGGGTATATGGAGAGAGGGTATATGGAGAGGGTATATGGAGAGGGTATATGGAGAGAGGGTATACGGAGGAGTATATAGAGGGGGTATATGGAGAGGGTATATATGGAGGGAGTATACGGAGGAGTATATAGAGGGGGTATATGGAGAGGGTATATATGGAGGGAGTATACGGAGGAGTATATAGAGGGGGTATATGGAGAGGGTATATATGGAGGGAGTATACGGAGGAGTATATAGAGGGGGTATATGGAGAGGGTATATATGGAGGAGTATATGGAGGGGGTATATGGAGGAGTATATAGAGGGAGTATATGGAGGGGGTATATGGAGAGAGGGTATATGGAGGAGTATATAGAGGGGGTATATGGAGAGGGTATATGGAGGGAGTATATGGAGGGGGTATACGGAGGAGTATATAGAGGGGGTATATAGAGGGGGTATATGGAGAGGGTACATGGAGAGGGTATATGGAGGGAGTATATGGAGGGGGTATATGGAGGGGGTATACGGAGGAGTATATAGAGGGGGTATATAGAGGGGGTATATAGAGGGGGTATACGGAGGAGTATATAGAGTGTTTACAACCACTTTAAGCATTTATGAACAGATTTGAGTGGTTGTCTCCAGCGGCTGACAGCGAGGATCCCGCCATGCGTTGGCAGAGCGGCCGGCGTCCCACCATCTTCTGAAGGCCGATATTAAAGTGACACGGAAGACAAGAAATTGCAGAGGACGGTAATTAGGGGAAGTCAGCGCCACTCAGTAAGACGGAGCGGAGAAATGGAGACGGTAATTGTGTGCGGAGAATGGGATCAGAGAGTTCAGTCTCATGGTGTGTACATGACACCCCCTCCCCTCCCCCCATATCATTTTATAACAACAACCTGAAACTCTCACTGACCCTGGATGTTCAGATTCCCTCCTCCACACCCCCTGCTGAACTGAAGGATCAAGGAATCGGAGGATCAGGGAAATCGGGGGACCGGGGAATCCAGAGGACCAGGGAATCAGGGGATGGAGGAATCGGAGGATCAGGGAGAATCGGAGGATCAGGGAATCGGAGGATCAGGGAGAATCGGAGGATCAGGGAATCGGAGGACCAGGGAATCGGAGGATCAGGGAATCGGAGGGCCTGGGAATCGGAGGGCCTGGGAATCGGAGGATCAGGGAAATCAGGTGACCGGGGAATCCAGAGGACCAGGGAATCAGGGGACGGAGGAATCGGAGGTTCGGGGGAATTGGAGAATCATGGAATTTCCGGAGATCAGGGAATCGGAGGATCAGGGAATCGGAGGATCAGGGAGAATCGGAGGATCAGGGAGAATCGGAGGATCAGGGAATATCGGAGGATCAGGGAATATCGGAGGATCAGGGAATCGGAGGATCAGGGAATCGGAGGATCAGGGAATCGGAGGGCCTGGGAATCGGAGGATCAGGGTATCGGAGGGCCTGGGAATCGGAGGGCCTGGGAATCGGAGGATCAGGGTATCGGAGGATCAGGGAGAATCGGAGGATCAGGGAATCGGAGGACCAGGGAATCGGAGGATCAGGGAATCGGAGGGCCTGGGAATCGGAGGGCCTGGGAATCGGAGGATCAGGGTATCGGAGGGCCTGGGAATCGGAGGGCCTGGGAATCGGAGGATCAGGCAATCGGAGGGCCTGGGAATCGGAGGGCCTGGGAATCGGAGGATCAGGGTATCGGAGGGCCTGGGAATCGGAGGATCAGGGAATTTCCGGAGATCAGGGAATTGGAGGACCAGGGTATCGGAGGGCCTGGGAATCGGAGGATGAGGGTATCGGAGGATCAGGGAATCGGAGGATCAGGGAATCGGAGGACCAGGGAATCGGAGGACCAGGGAATCGGAGGATCAGGGAATCGGAGGGCCTGGGAATCGGAGGGCCTGGGAATAGGAGGGCCTGGGAATCGGAGGATCAGGGTATCGGAGGATCAGGGAATCGGAGGACCAGGGAATTTCCGGAGATCAGGAAATCGGAGGACCAGGGAATCTGAGGATCAGGGAATCTGAGGATCAGGGAATCAGAGGACCAGGGAATCTAGGGATCAGGGAATCGGAGGATCAGGGAATCGGAGGATCAGGGAATCGGAGGATCAGGGAGAATCGGAGGATCAGGGAGAATCGGAGGATCAGGGAATCGGAGGACCAGGGAATCGGAGGATCAGGGAATTGGAGGGCCTGGGAATCGGAGGATCAGGGTATCGGAGGGCCTGGGAATCGGAGGGCCTGGGAATCGGAGGATCAGGGTATCGGAGGATCAGGGAGAATCGGAGGATCAGGGAATCGGAGGACCAGGGAATCGGAGGATCAGGGAATCGGAGGGCCTGGGAATTGGAGGGCCTGGGAATCGGAGGATCAGGGTATCAGAGGGCCTGGGAATCGGAGGGCCTGGGAATCGGAGGATCAGGGAATTTCCGGAGATCAGGGAATTGGAGGACCAGGGTATCGGAGGGCCTGGGAATCGGAGGATGAGGGTATCGGAGGATCAGGGAATCGGAGGATCAGGGAATCGGAGGACCAGGGAATCGGAGGACCAGGGAATCGGAGGACCAGGGAATCGGAGGATCAGGGAATCGGAGGGCCTGGGAATCGGAGGGCCTGGGAATCGGAGGGCCTGGGAATCGGAGGGCCTGGGAATCGGAGGATCAGGGTATCGGAGGATCAGGGAATCGGAGGACCAGGGAATTTCCGGAGATCAGGAAATCGGAGGACCAGGGAATCTGAGGATCAGGGAATCTGAGGATCAGGGAATCAGAGGACCAGGGAATCTAGGGATCAGGGAATCGGAGGATCAGGGAATCGGAGGATCAGGGAATCGGAGGATCAGGGAGAATCGGAGGATCAGGGAGAATCGGAGGATCAGGGAATCGGAGGACCAGGGAATCGGAGGATCAGGGAATTGGAGGGCCTGGGAATCGGAGGATCAGGGTATCGGAGGGCCTGGGAATCGGAGGGCCTGGGAATCGGAGGATCAGGGTATCGGAGGATCAGGGAGAATCGGAGGATCAGGGAATCGGAGGACCAGGGAATCGGAGGATCAGGGAATCGGAGGGCCTGGGAATTGGAGGGCCTGGGAATCGGAGGATCAGGGTATCAGAGGGCCTGGGAATCGGAGGGCCTGGGAATCGGAGGATCAGGGAATTTCCGGAGATCAGGGAATTGGAGGACCAGGGTATCGGAGGGCCTGGGAATCGGAGGATGAGGGTATCGGAGGATCAGGGAATCGGAGGATCAGGGAATCGGAGGACCAGGGAATCGGAGGACCAGGGAATCGGAGGACCAGGGAATCGGAGGGCCTGGGAATCGGAGGGCCTGGGAATCGGAGGGCCTGGGAATCGGAGGGCCTGGGAATCGGAGGATCAGGGTATCGGAGGATCAGGGAATCGGAGGACCAGGGAATTTCCGGAGATCAGGAAATCGGAGGACCAGGGAATCTGAGGATCAGGGAATCTGAGGATCAGGGAATCAGAGGACCAGGGAATCTAGGGATCAGGGAATCGGAGGATCAGGGAATCGGAGGATCAGGGAATGGGTGCCCTAGCAGATGGTGGGTGCAATGTCAGGCTCCTGCAGACACATCCTCCATCTATCCTCTCCCTCTGTACAGGTTTTTAGTTAGAAAATGTCATCAAACTAGAAGAGTGCCCCTCCCCCCTTACAGATCACTCAGAGCTACAAGCTGCCAGTCACGGTGGAAGATGGTATTTGTAGTTCATTCATTCACAGATTCCTTTGTGGGCGGAGATAAAATGATGACGTCACTCTCACAGTGTGAATTATTTAATTCCTGAGAGCCCAGAGGAGTTTATGACTCCATCCAATGGCCTGGTTATGACTGCCAGCGATAGAAGAGACCAGAATCACCTCCAACCCGCCGCCACTATGCAAAGCAGTGATCTCAGTATTGGGCGGAGCTGACCATATGCTGTGCTCTCGGTATTGGGCGGATCTGACCATATGCTGTGCTCTCAGAATTGGGCGGAGCTAACCATATGCTGTGCTCTCAGTATTGGGCGGATCTGACCATATGCTGTGCTCTCAGTATTGGGCGGAGCTAACCATATGCTGTGCTCTCAGTATTGGGCGGAGCTGACCATATGCTGTGCTCTCAGTTTTGGCAGAGCTGACCATATGCTGTGCTCTCAGTTTTGGGAGGAGCTAACCATATGCGATCTCAGTATTGGGCAGAGCTGACCATATGTGATCTCAGTTTTGGGCGGAGCTAACCATATGTGATCTCAGTATTGGGCAAAGCTGACCATACGCTGTTCGCTCAGTTTTGGGCAGAGCTGACCTCATGCTGTGCTCTCACTTTTGGGCGGAGCTGACCCCATGCTGTGCTCTCACTTTTGGGCGGAGCTGACCACATGCTGTGCTCTCACTTTTGGGCGGAGCTGATCGCATGCTGTGCTCTCACTTTTGGGCGGAGCTGACCGCATGCTGTGCTCTCACTTTTAGGCGGAGCTGACCACATGCTGTGCTCTCACTTTTGGGCAGAGCTGACCTCATGCTGTGCTCTCACTTTTAGGTGGAGCTGACCACATGCTGTGCTCTCACTTTTGGGCGGAGCTGATCGCATGCTGTGCTCTCACTTTTGGGCGGAGCTGACCGCATGCTGTGCTCTCACTTTTGGGCGGAGCTGACCTCATGCTGTGCTCTCACTTTTGGGCGGAGCTGACCTCATGCTGTGCTCTCACTTTTAGGTGGAGCTGACCACATGCTGTGCTCTCACTTTTGGGCGGAGCTGATCGCATGCTGTGCTCTCACTTTTGGGCGGAGCTGACCGCATGCTGTGCTCTCACTTTTGGGCGGAGCTGACCACATGCTGTGCTCTCACTTTTGGGCGGAGCTGACCTCATGCTGTGCTCTCACTTTTAGGTGGAGCTGACCACATGCTGTGCTCTCACTTTTGGGCGGAGCTGATCACATGCTGTGCTCTCACTTTTGGGCGGAGCTGACCGCATGCTGTGCTCTCACTTTTAAGGGGAGCTGACCACATGCTGTGCTCTCACTTTTGGGCGGAGCTGACCGCATGCTGTGCTCTCACTTTTGGGCGGAGCTGACCGCATGCTGTGCTCTCACTTTTGGGCGGAGCTGACCACATGCTGTGCTCTCACTTTTAGGCGGAGCTGACCACATGCTGTGCTCTCACTTTTAGGTGGAGCTGACCACATGCTGTGCTCTCACTTTTAGGTGGAGCTGACCTAATGCTGTGCTCTCACTTTTGGGCGGAGCTGATCGCATGCTGTGCTCTCACTTTTGGGCGGAGCTGACCGCATGCTGAGCTCTCACTTTTAGGTGGAGCTGACCACATGCTGTGCTCTCACTTTTGGGCGGAGCTGATCGCATGCTGTGCTCTCACTTTTGGGCGGAGCTGACCGCATGCTGTGCTCTCACTTTTGGGCGGAGCTGACCGCATGCTGTGCTCTCACTTTTAGGTGGAGCTGACCACATGCTGTGCTCTCACTTTTAGGTGGAGCTGACCACATGCTGTGCTCTCACTTTTAGGTGGAGCTGACCACATGCTGTGCTCTCACTTTTGGGCGGAGCTGATCGCATGCTGTGCTCTCACTTTTAGGTGGAGCTGACCTCATGCTGTGCTCTCACTTTTAAGGGGAGCTGACCACATGCTGTGCTCTCACTTTTGGGCGGAGCTGACCGCATGCTGTGCTCTCACTTTTGGGCGGAGCTGACCGCATGCTGTGCTCTCACTTTTGGGCGGAGCTGACCGCATGCTGTGCTCTCACTTTTAGGTGGAGCTGACCACATGCTGTGCTCTCACTTTTAGGTGGAGCTGATCACATGCTGTGCTCTCACTTTTAGGTGGAGCTGATCGCATGCTGTGCTCTCACTTTTGGGCGGAGCTGACCGCATGCTGTGCTCTCACTTTTGGGCGGAGCTGACCACATGCTGTGCTCTCACTTTTAGGTGGAGCTGATCGCATGCTGTGCTCTCACTTTTGGGCGGAGCTGACCGCATGCTGTGATCTTCTCTATCAGCGTGGTTCTGGGTGGATTGGATTCGGTGAATTGGACTGACCTGTTTCCACGTCAGTTAAATGTAAAGTGGAGTCAAAGCTGCCGGTGAGAATCTTCTGACCGCAGGTAGACCACTGAGCGTCCCGTACCGCCAGCCGGTGACTTGTGATTGTACGCAGACACTTCCCGCTGTCCACTCCGTCCCACACCTAGAGAGACATAAAGACACGGATCATCGATTGACACCCACACACAGGATGGTTTATGGTTATCACAGATCAATACCCAATCTCATTCTATAGAAAACCAATTTCATCATCACATCCCCACACTGAGCAATGTCACCGTCAGCTGACCGAGGAGGACCTTCCCTGTGTGCCTCATCAGCCAATGACAACCCTCCATATACACTGCTGATAGAAGAACGAGCAACATCCTACCCAACTACTGACCATGGAAATCAACATTGTGACCAGAGGAGGTGGAAAAATGGAGAGAGAGAGAGGGGAGGAGGTGGAAGAATGGAGAGAGAGGGGAGGAGGTGGAAGAATGGAGAGAGAGAGGGGGGAGGAGGTGGAATAGAGAGAGAGAGAGAGAGGAGAGGAGGTGGAAAAATGGAGAGAGAGAGAGGAGGTGGAAGAATGGAGAGAGAGGGGAGAGGAGGTGGAAGAATAGAGAGAGAGAGAGAGGGGAGGAGGTGAAAGAATAGAGAGAGAGGGGGGAGAGGAAGTGGAAGAATAGAGAGTGAGAAGATGGGAGAATAGAGAGTGAGGAGAGGAGGTGGAAGAATAGAGAGAGAGGAGGTGGAAGAATGGAGAGAGAGAGAGAGGAGAGGAGGTGGAAGAATGGAGAGGAGAGGAGGTGGAAGAATGGAGAGGAGAGGAGGTGGAAGAATGGAGAGGAGAGGAGGTGGAAGAATGGAGCGGAGAGGAGGTGGAAGAATAGAGAGGAGGTGGACGAATAGAGAGGAGAGGAGGTGGACGAATAGAGAGGAGAGGAGGTGGACGAATAGAGAGGAGAGGAGGTGAAAGAATAGAAAGGAGAGGAGGTGAAAGAATAGAGAAGAGAGGAGGTGGAGGAATAGAGAGGAGAGGAGGTGGACGAATAGAGAGGAGAGGAGGTGAAAGAATAGAGAGGAGAGGAGGTGAAAGAATAGAGAGGAGAGGAGGTGGACGAATAGAGAGGAGAGGAGGTGGACGAATAGAGAGGAGAGGAGGTGGACGAATAGAGAGGAGAGGAGGTGAAAGAATAGAAAGGAGAGGAGGTGGACGAATAGAGAGGAGAGGAGGTGGACGAATAGAGAGGAGAGGAGGTGAAAGAATAGAGAGGAGAGGAGGTGGAAGAATAGAGAGGAGAGGAGATGGAAGAAAAGAGAGAGGAGAGGAGATGGAAGAAAAGAGAGAGGAGAGGAGATGGAAGATAGGGGTCAGACTGAGACAGAAATGCAGTAAAGATCACACCTTTAATGGAACAGTAAAATAGTACAGAACAGTAAAAATAGTCAAAACATAAGCCAGGGTTCAGAAGCCAAAAAACGGGAAATCAGACAAGCCAATGATTAGGAAACCAGAAATCAGCGTAGTCGGAAGCATAAGGTCAGGATCAGGAACCAGAAGGGACATCAACCAGGCAAAGTTTTAAACAGGAACACAGCAGAGAAACTCCAGATATGTTGACCAGGCAAAGGCACGAAAGGAATGAGCAAGGCTACTTAAATAGCCAGAAGGGGCTGGCTGTAGGCGGGACTGATGAGCAGATCGTGATAACCAGGTGAGCCACTGAGGAAACAATGAGTGATGACAATTACCTGACACCTGAGCAGCATAAGCACAGAGAAGAGAGCTGCGAGCCAAGCCCAGCCCTGACAGTACCCCCCTCCTCAATGAGACCAAAGAGCGTTCCTCCGGGCCATATCCTCTCCAAAGAACAAGGTACTTTATGCGCCCATGGAACCTACGGGAGACAATGATCTATTGTATCTCATACTCCTCACGGTTCTAAATCTGAAAACAGGCAAGGACGTGGTAGCGAGGTGGTTAAGCGGTTGCACACCAAAGAATTTATTAGGAAACATGAAATACATTTGAAATACGCATGTTAGAAGGAAGGTTAGCCACAGGGTTGATCCTACGGAGGATATTGAAAGGCCCAATATAGCGCGGTGCCAGTTTCAGTGAGGGAACACGAAGGTGGAGGTTACGAAAATGACAGCCAGACCCTCTCCCCAACCTGGTAGGAACCTGTACCTATCACTGGCACATCGCAAGGACTCTTGATCTGCACCCAAGTGAATGGGATCACAGAGATGCTCCTCTAACGCAGGAATTGTTTGAGGAACAAATATGTCAGGCAACATGGATGGCTGGAAACCATAATTCGCAATAAATAGAAACAAGCGGCAAGCAGCATTGATGGCACTATTGTGAGCAAACTCCACCCAAGGTAAAAGGTCTGAGCAGTTATGGTGGTCAGAAATATAGCAAAATAGGAACTGCTATAAGGCTTGTTTGGCTCGTTTTGTGGCCCCATTGGACTGTGGGTGATACGCTGAGGAGAATAAAAGCTGAATTCCCAACTGTACACAGAAGGCTTTAATGGAATCCGGAGACCAACTCTGTGAGCTGCTGTCCTTCCTGGTCATATCAGTCAGGGGTTTGACCAGAGAAGAGAAATTCCGAATACATTTCAGATAATTGGCAAAGCCAAGAAAACGTAGCGGACGTAGACCTATAGGTTGAGGCCACTGTAGAACTGTAGATAGTTCTCTGGGTCCATCGAAAAACTGGCAGTATAAATGACATAACCCAGAAATGTAACCTGTTCACAATGGAACTGGCACTTCTCCAACTTACAATACAGGCTATTTTCCGTCATCCTCTGTAGCACACGGGAGACATCTGTGTGGTGGCTCTCTAGGGATTTTGAATATATGAGAATATCCTTGAGATAAACCACCACACATTGCTGCAATCTCACGAGGACATCGTTGATGAATTCCTGAAAAACTGCAGGAGCGCTGCAGAGACCAAACAGCATTACGAGGTATTCGTAATGTCCAGTACTGGTATTAAAGGCAGTTTTCCATACATCGCCCTCCTTGATCCTCACGAGATTGTATGCCCCTCTCAAAATCAAACTTAGTGAAAACCGTGGCTCCCTTTAGGCAGTCAAATAATTCCATAATCAATGGAATCGGATAAGCATTCTTAATCATGATGGTATTGAGACCCCTATAAATTGATACAAGGTCTCAGTTCACCACTCCTCTTTTTCACAAAGAAGCCAGCACTGGCAGGAGACAAGGACTTGCGGATAAACCCTTGAGAAAATAAAATCGGCAACATAGTCCTGTGTGGCTTTCTCCTCCGGGAAAGACAAAGGGTAGACCCGGCCACGAGAGGGCATGGCACAAGGTTGAAGGTCTATTGCGCAATTATATGACTGGTGTGAAGGCAAACTACCGACTTGACCTTTATGAAAAACATTGCTAAATTTGCGGTAGTCCGCTGGCAAGGAGTGTGAAGAGATTCACAAGACCTTAACCACTTTTTGAAAACATGTCTTACTTTATTGTGGCGACCAGGAAAGAAGCTCAGCGCGATGCTAATCAAAAGAGGAGCTGTGCCTCTGTAAGCAAGGATAACCAATGACTACCGGGTATTGAGGAGAGGAAATGATTTGAAATTGGATTATCTCATGGTGAAGAGCCCCTACAGCCATGGTCAACAGAGCAGTCTCATGAGATACATGAGCAGGATGTAAGGGTCTCCCATCAATGACCTCAATGGCAAGTGGAGTGGCACGAAGCTGCCGCGGAATCCAGTGCTTTGACATGAAGGCATTATCCATGAACAGGCCTGCAGCCCCAGAATCGATTAGAGCCTGTGTATCGATGGACAACTCAGACCAAGAAAGGGTAACCGGAATTAGAGGCTTATCCTTCAGGATAGCTGAGGACGCAAAAACGCCACCCAAGGTGGTTGACTTGGTAACAGGAGGCATGGGAGGTAAGGGAGAAATAGGTGGAAATGCAAAGCTCGGAGCCAAAACGTACAGGAGGCTTCCGCAAGTGCTCCTTAAAGGAAGGTCTCTCTTGGAGTCAATGAGATGGCAAACGTGATTAACTTCTGCAGATCCGTAGGTATTTCTCGGGCTGCTATCTCATCTTTAATGTTATCCGAGAGACCATGAGAAAAAGCAGCCACGAGGGCCTCAATGCTCCAAGCAACCTCTGCTGCCAGAGTATAGAGTTCAATAGCATAATCTGCAACAGTTCTCATACTCTGTTTCATGGACATGAGGTTCTTGGCAGCAGAAGTGGAACATGTGGTAACGTCAAATACCCTTTCAAAAGGAAGCCACAAACTCAGGGTAACTCGGGACAATGGGTTTTTGCATCTCCCATAGAGGGTTTGCCCAGGCCAAGGCTCTATCAGAAAGCAAAGAAATAATATAGCCTACTTTGCTTCTGTCCGTGGGGAACACCTGGGGCAGCATCTCAAAGTATATCCCAACATGGTTGAGAAACCCTCTGCATTGAACTGGATTGGCCCCAAAATGCTGGGGAAGCAGGGTGGAATCAGACATACCTCTTATAGGTAATATTCAAGGCGGGGTCCTGCACAGAGATTGGACCAACAGCAGGGACAGCCTGCAAACACTGGTTGTACCGAAACAGCCACAGTGGGAGGATCCAGGTGAGCAGTATGAATCAGGAGCGTCTGTAACACTATGGCAAACTGAACCATGCGGTGGTCCTGCTCATCCAATCTGGAAAAAAATATAACCACTAGGTGGATTGCCTGCATTTTCTGAGATCATGGCCTTCGCCTAAATGTCAGGAACCATGAATCAGACTGAGACAGAAAATGCAGTAAGTCACACCTTTAATGTAATAGTAAATATAGTACAGATAAGAAACGTAATCAAAACATAAGCCAGGGAGTGGAAACAGAAAAAGGGAAATCAGAAAAGCCAGTGATCAGGGAGCCAGAAATCAGCGTAGTCTGAAGCAGAAGGTAAGGATCAGGAACCAGAAGGGACGTCAGCTGGGCAAAGTCTTTAACAGGAACACAGCAGAGACACTCAGGATATGTGTTGACCAGGCGAAGGCACGAAAGGAATGAACAAGGCAGTTTAAATAGCCAGAAGGGGCTGGCTGTAGGTGGGACTGATGAGCAGATAATAATAAACATGGGAGCCACTGAGGAAACAATGAGTGCTGACAATTATCTGACAGCTGAGCAGCCGGAGCACAGAGAAGCTGCTGTGAGCCAAGCCCAGCCCTGAGGAGAAGAGATGGAAAGAGAGGAGATGGAAGAATGGAGAGAGGAGAATGAAGAATGGAGAGAGGAGAATGAAGAGTGGAGAGGAGAATGAAGAGTGGAGAGGAGATGGAAGAATGGAGAGAGGAGAATGAAGAGTGGAGAGGAGAATGAAGAAAGGAGAGGAGAATGAAGAAAGGAAAGGAGAATGAAGAAAGGAAAGGAGAGTGTGCGGCTCTCACTATGCGAATGTTGATGAGCTGAACATAAATTTTATCTTTTTTATTAGGCTGGAAGTAAACCAGTTTCTCGGCTCCTCGCACAAGCTGCGGCCCATCATGCGTGCCGTTTATAATGTAAACACTCATTTTGTTTCTGCAACCGTTCGGAGCACAAGATGTACTGACAGCTCATAAAAAAAGTCTTCAACTTCTAATGAATTACCAGCCGTCATGTTTGAAGCGCACCCGGTTGGAATATCAACACATGGCCCTCCTCCACAGACTGACACTCATGTATGGAAAAGTTCTGAAGTTCTTCTCATCTAATATGAAGAGATGTCCTACTTATCAGAATCTGTCCTATCCTGCACAGGGCTGGGTGGCAGAGCTGTGCAAATCTCAGGTCAGGATGGACACCGCAGCATCAGAGAGGGGATCAGGTGGGGAGATGTGTGCCGAAGACTCCATGAGTCACCAGGGGGACCCCACAAAAAAAAAAAAAAAGTGTAAAACACTGCTAAGGAACAACCCCCACCGCTCTGACAGCGCCACTCGGTTACCAGTTACAGAGCACCAAGTGATCCTCATCAGAGAGGGAGAGGATCCCCCCCAGACTGAGACTCACCACCCTGCAGAAACCAGGCACCGCAGCCACTAGGAGAATCTGCACTACACATGCAGCGATCAGGAGTCAGCACCAGGGGATGAGGAGGGGCTCCCACCGATGAAAAGGCTGCCCAGAAGGCTCCACAGACATGGCCCTGGCTGTTTTCTATGGCAAACCCCCACAAAATGGCCGCCAGACTACACAAACATGGCCACCCTGCATTGCAGCACAAGGCTACAACAAATTGGTGGCACCAGGAGGGATCCCTAGGTCTTAAGGACAGGCAAAGGCAGGACAGGGGGCCCTGGCAGGAGCCACCGCCCCTCTCCCCCAGCACAGCCGAATATCCGGTTGCTGATTGCGCAACCCCCGTCCCCCCCGCCAGCATAGCGCCCTGACCCTACCCCAGGAGGTGGACCAGACGGGGGGGTCTGACTGCCCCATGGAGGGGCCCGCGTCTACCAAACAACGCTCAAGGGGGAGAGGGGGGACAGCTACTCCCCATACCAGGAACCAAGTTGGCACTGCTCCAGACAGAACCCCTCGCCATGGAAATGGAGGGCTGTCAGACAGGAGGAACGCTGCAACTTGGGCCGAGACCTACTGCGCGTTCGCTGGCCAGACTGGGGGGACCACTGGATCTAGATTATCCAGCCCCTCGCCCAGTATGGCAGCTGATCTCACAGAAAAAAATCCAGGACAAACATTTCTATCTAGAAAGGAAAATTTGCCAGGACCAGAGATCCCAGCAATGCACGAGATCCTCACTCCTGACTAGGCAGAAAGAAAACTGAATATCTATAGCAGAGAGGGGGCGTGTACCTCCTGGGACCGCCCATAGGCGTAGCCAGATTCTTTTTCTGCCTAGTGTCCTACTCCTGCAGGGGGCAGTATAACCCAATGGTTATGAAGATCTGAAGCGGTGTCCGTCAATGAACGAAAGAAATACTTATTTTACTCGCTGAGCTTCAACTCCATTTATAACATTTGTATCATGTGTTTTTCCTGGATTTTTGGTTGATATTCTGTCTCTATCATATAAAATACACCGATGATAAAAATTATACACCCGCCATTTCTATGTAAGTGAGCAAACTTACACAATCTGCAGGGGAGCAAATCATTATTTTCCCCACTGTAATCTCACTTTGTGAGCAACAAATGTCATTGCAAACCCAGATATTACCTTGTAAAAGTAGCCGTGACATCATCATAGCCTGAGCAGAGCCGTGGGAATGGCGAAGACAAGACCAGACCTCCTGCACAAGGAGAGAGAGCAGAGCTGTGGGAGGGACCCTGCAAGCTCCACCCACTACAGGAGTGGGGGGGCGGAGACAAGACTAGTCCCCCTGCACAAGGGGAGAGAGCAGAGTTGTGGGAGGAGTCCAACAGACTCCACCTACTACAGGAAGGGGCAGATACAAGACCAGTCCCCTGTACAAGGAGAGAGAGCAGCAGTGAGCGGTCTTTATTCTAGGAAGTCTCACACTGGATTACTGCACAGATCTGGAAGAAGTCACATGACCGATGGATTTATTACCCCCCGGAGATCCAATGTAAACGCACATTGCCATAGTGGGAAATAAGATTAACCTCTTTCTGCATTGAGGACACACCTGGATGTTCTGAGGTGGAAGCGGCAGCCATGATCCCCATATCGATGAGCTTTTTTTATGTAAAAGTGGTCCAAGCGGCTCTATAGCCTCCCAATCACTTTAACAGAGCCCAGAAGGGCCCCTCCCACTGAGCAGCCCAGGACCCCTACAAACTGCTGGAGGAGGAACATCCATCCCCCTTAACTGGTATTTATTTGCTGCAACATCATCTTTTATATTTTACCCAAAAATTGGCTATAATATTGTGTTTTGTTATTTCTTTTTAGTGCAGTTTTTTTCCTAAAAATGATAACCAGCCGCACAAATATCGTGCGACATATAAAATTGCAGCATATGCTCTGTGGGCCCTGTGTGTTTTGTGCTCTGTGGGGTATGCTCTGTGGGCCCTGTGTGGTTTGTGCTCTGTGCGGTATGCTCTGTGGGCTCTGTGTGGTTTGTGCTCTGTGGGCCCTGTGTGGTTTGTGCTCTGTGGGGTATGCTCTTTGCGCCCTGTGTGGTTTGTGCTCTGTGTGTTTTGTGCTCTGTGGGCTCTGTGTGGTTTGTGCTCTGTGGGGTATGCTCTGTGGGCCCTGTGTGGTTTGTGCTCTGTGCAGTATGCTCTGTGGGCCCTGTGTGGTTTGTGCTCTGTGTGGTTTGTGCTCTGTGGGCCCTGTGTGGTTTGTGCTCTGTGCAGTATGCTCTGTGGGCTCTGTGTGGTTTGTGCTCTGTGGGGTATGCTCTGTGGGCTCTGTGTGGTTTGTGCTCTGTGGGGTATGCTCTGTGGGCTCTGTGTGGTTTGTGCTCTGTGCGGTATGCTCTGTGGGCCCTGTGTGGTTTGTGCTCTGTGGGGTATGTTCTGTGGGCCCTGTGTGGTTTGTGCTCTGTGGGGTATGCTCTGTGGGCTCTGTGTGGTTTGTGCTCTGTGGGGTATGTTCTGTGGGCCCTGTGTGGTTTGTGCTCTGTGGGGTATGCTCTGTGGGCTCTGTGTGGTTTGTGCTCTGTGCGGTATGCTCTGTGGGCCCTGTGTGGTTTGTGCTCTGTGGGGTATGCTCTGTGCGCCCTGTGTGGTTTGTGCTCTGTGTGTTTTGTGCTCTGTGGGCTCTGTGTGGTTTGTGCTCTGTGGGGTATGCTCTGTGGGCCCTGTGTGGTTTGTGCTCTGTGTGGTTTGTGCTCTGTGCGCCCTGTGTGGTTTGTGCTCTGTGTGTTTTGTGCTCTGTGGGCTCTGTGTGGTTTGTGCTCTGTGGGGTATGCTCTGTGGGCCCTGTGTGGTTTGTGCTCTGTGGGGTTTGTGCTCTGTGGGCTCTGTGTGGTTTGTGCTCTGTGTGGTTTGTGCTCTGTGGGCCCTGTGTGGTTTGTGCTCTGTGGGGTATGCTCTGTGGGCCCTGTGTGGTTTGTGCTCTGTGTGGTTTGTGCTCTGTGCAGTATGCTCTGTGGGCTCTGTGTGGTTTGTGCTCTGTGGGGTATGCTCTGTGGGCTCTGTGTGGTTTGTGCTCTGTGGGCCCTGTGTGGTTTGTGCTCTGTGGGGTATGCTCTGTGGGCTCTGTGTGGTTTGTGCTCTGTGGGGTATGCTCTGTGGGCCCTGTGTGGTTTGTGCTCTGTGGGGTATGCTCTGTGGGCCCTGTGTGGTTTGTGCTCTGTGGGGTATGCTCTGTGGGCCCTGTGTGGTTTGTGCTCTGTGGGGTATGCTCTGTGGGCCCTGTGTGGTTTGTGCTCTGTGGGGTATGCTCTGTGGGCTCTGTGTGGTTTGTGCTCTGTGCGGTATGCTCTGTGGGCTCTGTGTGGTTTGTGCTCTGTGGGGTATGCTCTGTGGGCCCTGTGTGGTTTGTGCTCTGTGGGGTATGCTCTGTGGGCCCTGTGTGGTTTGTGCTCTGTGGGGTATGCTCTGTGGGCCCTGTGTGGTTTGTGCTCTGTGCGGTATGCTCTGTGGGCTCTGTGTGGTTTGTGCTCTGTGGGGTATGCTCTGTGGGCCCTGTGTGGTTTGTGCTCTGTGGGGTATGCTCTGTGGGCCCTGTGTGGTTTGTGCTCTGTGGGGTATGCTCTGTGGGCCCTGTGTGGTTTGTGCTCTGTGGGGTATGCTCTGTGGGCCCTGTGTGGTTTGTGCTCTGTGGGGTATGCTCTGTGGGCCCTGTGTGGTTTGTGCTCTGTGGGGTATGCTCTGTGGGCCCTGTGTGGTTTGTGCTCTGTGGGGTATGCTCTGTGGGCCCTGTGTGGTTTGTGCTCTGTGGGGTATGCTCTGTGGGGTATGCTCTGTGGGCTCTGTGTGGTTTGTGCTCTGTGGGCCCTGTGTGGTTTGTGCTCTGTGGGGTATGCTCTGTGGGCTCTGTGTGGTTTGTGCTCTGTGGGGTATGCTCTGTGGGCCCTGTGTGGTTTGTGCTCTGTGGGGTATGCTCTGTGGGCCCTGTGTGGTTTGTGCTCTGTGGGGTATGCTCTGTGGGCCCTGTGTGGTTTGTGCTCTGTGGGGTATGCTCTGTGGGCCCTGTGTGGTTTGTGCTCTGTGGGGTATGCTCTGTGGGCCCTGTGTGGTTTGTGCTCTGTGGGGTATGCTCTGTGGGCTCTGTGTGGTTTGTGCTCTGTGGGGTATGCTCTGTGGGCCCTGTGTGGTTTGTGCTCTGTGGGGTATGCTCTGTGGGCTCTGTGTGGTTTGTGCTCTGTGGGCCCTGTGTGGTTTGTGCTCTGTGGGGTATGCTCTGTGGGCCCTGTGTGGTTTGTGCTCTGTGCAGTATGCTCTGTGGGCCCTGTGTGGTTTGTGCTCTGTGCAGTATGCTCTGTGGGCTCTGTGTGGTTTGTGCTCTGTGGGGTATGCTCTGTGGGCTCTGTGTGGTTTGTGCTCTGTGGGGTATGCTCTGTGGGCCCTGTGTGGTTTGTGCTCTGTGGGGTATGCTCTGTGGGCCCTGTGTGGTTTGTGCTCTGTGGGGTATGCTCTGTGGGCCCTGTGTGGTTTGTGCTCTGTGGGGTATGCTCTGTGGGCCCTGTGTGGTTTGTGCTCTGTGGGGTATGCTCTGTGGGCCCTGTGTGGTTTGTGCTCTGTGGGGTATGCTCTGTGGGGTATGCTCTGTGGGCTCTGTGTGGTTTGTGCTCTGTGGGGTATGCTCTGTGGGCTCTGTGTGGTTTGTGCTCTGTGGGGTATGCTCTGTGGGCCCTGTGTGGTTTGTGCTCTGTGGGGTATGCTCTGTGGGCCCTGTGTGGTTTGTGCTCTGTGGGGTATGCTCTGTGGGCCCTGTGTGGTTTGTGCTCTGTGCAGTATGCTCTGTGGGCTCTGTGTGGTTTGTGCTCTGTGGGGTATGCTCTGTGGGCTCTGTGTGGTTTGTGCTCTGTGGGGTATGCTCTGTGGGCCCTGTGTGGTTTGTGCTCTGTGGGGTATGCTCTGTGGGCCCTGTGTGGTTTGTGCTCTGTGCAGTATGCTCTGTGGGCCCTGTGTGGTTTGTGCTCTGTGGGGTATGCTCTGTGGGCTCTGTGTGGTTTGTGCTCTGTGGGGTATGCTCTGTGGGCTCTGTGTGGTTTGTGCTCTGTGGGGTATGCTCTGTGGGCCCTGTGTGGTTTGTGCTCTGTGGGGTATGCTCTGTGGGCCCTGTGTGGTTTGTGCTCTGTGGGGTATGCTCTGTGGGCCCTGTGTGGTTTGTGCTCTGTGGGGTATGCTCTGTGGGCTCTGTGTGGTTTGTGCTCTGTGGGGTATGCTCTGTGGGCTCTGTGTGGTTTGTGCTCTGTGGGGTATGCTCTGTGGGCTCTGTGTGGTTTGTGCTCTGTGGGGTGTGCTCTGTGGGCTCTGTGTGGTTTGTGCTCTGTGGGGTATGCTCTGTGGGCCCTGTGTGGTTTGTGCTCTGTGGGGTATGCTCTGTGGGCCCTGTGTGGTTTGTGCTCTGTGGGGTATGCTCTGTGGGCCCTGTGTGGTTTGTGCTCTGTGGGGTATGCTCTGACGGCTCCTTCACCTGGCAGGACAAAGCAAAACAGAATAAGAACCCCCCCCCCCCGCCTCAAATTACATTGTGAGCGCTACATAGACGACATCCATTCCAGTCTCTCCTATGCCTCCAGACCACCCAGGTTATATTCTCTGCCCCCCGGATGAACCTTGTGATTACAGGACATGTCACGAAAATACCCCCCCACAAACGCTGCCCCGCCCCCACAAACCCCCCACCCCAGAACTGTGTGCGGCCTAACTGGGCAGATCGCTACCATCCCATACACCTGAATGGGACCCCCCAGTACTGCAGGAGCAACACCCTATTTAAGTCTATAGGACATTGGGGGGCAGTCAGGGGGGGCTTCTCCATGCTGGATTGTTCCTGGCTGGGATGCCATTGTCAGAGCTGCAGATGAAGGGGGCATACAGGGGGCCCAGACAGCAGGGGGATGGGGCTCAGATGCTAGAACAGGGAGCGGAGGAGAAGCTGGCAGTGCTGTAGGAGGATAGGAGGAGGAAGAGGATCTGTACAGTACAGCCGGCCCCCCTCCTCAGCATCTGCCTGGACTCCCCTTTTGAAGTGATGGGACCGGGCCCGGGACAGGAGAGCCGGCTGTACTGCCTTATCAGTGGCCCTGATGATAATTAGCAATGCCTGGAATGATTCTTCTGTAAGTCTATAACGGAACACTGCTCACCTTACTGCCAGATGGACAGTCCCAATAAGCCACTCCTCCTCACTCATGTGCCCGCCCCCTTGCTGATGTCATCACACACAATGGAGATGTCCTGCACTAAAGGTGATGATGTGGGCGGAGAACGAGGAGCAGGACAGCTTTCCATTCCTCCAGCTTCCATGAACATATGAAGATTCATAGAGATGGGCGGAGCTATTACCCTCCCTGGCGGTACGATAGTTTCCGATTTTTAGGTGCTGAAAGCGGTACAATTATTCTGCATGTAATTCTTAAAGACGAGCAGCCCAGACCAACTATTCACATAGGATTTCTTTACTGTTCTCTATAACATCTCGGGTATGATAAAGTTGAAACACAAAATCATAAATTATAATATAATAAATAACTATAAATATATAAAGTACAGTACAACTGCAGGCAAGGGCACTGAGGGGCAATTTATTTTATTTAGTAATGTTATCCAATAGGATTACAGTATATCAGTGTGTTTTACTTTTTGAATTCGCCGCCGGCTCCACCCCCTGTGACGTGACGCTCGCAGGAAATGGAAGTCGGGGCACACAGAGGATCGGGCGGAAGATCCGACCGCCATACACTGCCAGAATACATTGCGGGATCCCAGGGACAAGGTAAGTGACCCCTCTTCCAGGATCCAGCGATGCTCCCTGGCGGTACCCCGAGTGTGGCTCGGGGTTACCGCTAACGGCACCGAAATCCCACCCCGAGCCACACTGGGGAATACCGCCAGGGAGGTTAAAGGGCGTGTCTGTCATTCGGAGAATACCGCCAGGGAGGTTAAAGGGCGTGTCTGTCATTCGGGGAATACCGCCAGGGAGGTTAAAGGGCGTGTCTGTCATTCGGGGAATACCGCTAGGGAGGTTAAAGGGCGTGTCTGTCATTCGGGGAATACCGCCAGGGAGATTAAAGGGCGTGTCTGTCATTCGGGGAGTACCGCTAGGGAGGTTAAAGGGCGTGTCTGTCATTCGGGGAATACCGCCAGGGAGGATAAAGGGCGGGTCTGTCATTCGGGGAATACCGCCAGGGAGGTTAAAGGGCGGGTCTGTCATTCGGGGAATACCGCCAGGGAGGTTAAAGGGCGGGTCTGTCATTCGGGGAATACCTCCAGGGAGGTTAAAGGGCGTGTCTGTCATTCGGGGAATACCGCCAGGGAGGTTAAAGGGCGTGTCTGTCATTCGGGGAATACCGCCAGGGAGGTTAAAGGGCGTGTCTGTCATTCGGGGAATACCGCTAGGGAGGTTAAAGGGCGTGTCTGTCATTCGGGGAATACCGCCAGGGAGGTTAAAGGGCGTGTCTGTCATTCGGGGAATACCGCTAGGGAGGTTAAAGGGCGTGTCTGTCATTCGGGGAATACCGCTAGGGAGGTTAAAGGGCGTGTCTGTCATTCGGGGAATACCGCTAGGGAGGTTAAAGGGCGTGTCTGTCATTCGGGGAATACCGCTAGGGAGGTTAAAGGGCGTGTCTGTCATTCGGGGAATACCGCCAGGGAGGTTAAAGGGCGTGTCTGTCATTCGGGGAATACCGCCAGGGAGGTTAAAGGGCGTGTCTGTCATTCGGGGAATACCGCCAGGGAGGTTAAAGGGCGTGTCTGTCATTCGGGGAATACCGCCAGGGAGGTTAAAGGGCGTGTCTGTCATTCGGGGAATACCGCTAGGGAGGTTAAAGGGCGTGTCTGTCATTCGGGGAATACCGCCAGGGAGGTTAAAGGGCGTGTCTGTCATTCGGGGAATACCGCTAGGGAGGTTAAAGGGCGTGTCTGTCATTCGGGGAATACCGCTAGGGAGGTTAAAGGGCGTGTCTGTCATTCGGGGAATACCGCTAGGGAGGTTAAAGGGCGTGTCTGTCATTCGGGGAATACCGCTAGGGAGGTTAAAGGGCGTGTCTGTCATTCGGGGAATACCGCCAGGGAGGTTAAAGGGCGTGTCTGTCATTCGGGGAATACCGCCAGGGAGGTTAAAGGGCGTGTCTGTCATTCGGGGAATACCGCCAGGGAGGTTAAAGGGCGTGTCTGTCATTCGGGGAATACCGCCAGGGAGATTAAAGGGCGTGTCTGTCATTCGGGGAGTACCGCTAGGGAGGTTAAAGGGCGTGTCTGTCATTCGGGGAATACCGCCAGGGAGGTTAAAGGGCGGGTCTGTCATTCGCTCAGGAGTTCAGCTTTAAATCTAGAACATAAAAACGTCAATAAAAGGCCGATACGAATATGAAATAAATTCGGTAATCGATCCCTTTAAATGCGTCAGTTTTTACTTTGACTTGTGTGTCCCTCTATACATGGTTTGTGATAGAAAGAACGATCGACCGCCAAAAAACGGGTTAATTGTCCCTCAGAGAGAAGGTTGGATGAGCGTCTCCGGGGAGATGAAAGGAAGAGAAGCCGTGAGATTAGGATTCCATTCCCCTAAGAAACGCGTCAGTCCACCTTATATAACCATCTGACAATACGTTCGCTCTCCCCGGATCCTCGCTGTCACTCGGCATTAATTGCTGAGCCTCTTACCATCATCTTCAAATGTATCGCCTTCTGCAGAAAAATAATTACCGCCGGCTGGATGGAAGGCTTCGGCTGCGTAATTATGTAAAAGCGTTCGGCCATTTGTGACGGGATGTGCCACTGGAAATGGAATGAAGATAAGGAGAGAAAAAAGGAATAGAGATGGCGCCGGATCAGACTTTACAACTAAAGATAAAAGAGATCTGTAATCTGTGAGAGCCGCCACCCCCACCATCCTGCTGGGGGATTCCAGAGAGCAGAGCTCCATCTAGGACATCGAGTGTCCACATCTGTACCAAGGCTGACCTGGGGGGGGGGGGGGGGGGGGCTGTCAGGATGGATCACCCAGTCAGCTGATCACGGAAGAAAAGTCCCCAAACCAGAAATCTGCCGAGGAACAAACTTTCCAGACACAAAGAAAAAAATGAAACGGAGCTTTCTGGCAGCAGGGATGGCCCTGAAGGCGGCTTTATGTGCCTAGCGCCCCCCCCCCCCACCCACAGAGGTGAAGATAAAAACCTTCTCTTCTAATGCGGAGAAGCGGCACTCCACCAATCACCAGAAACTCGGTGTGATCCTCCTCCTGCCATCATTGCGGCACTCCCCCAATCACCAGGAACTCGGTGTGATCCTCCTCCTGCCATCATTGCGGCACTCCCACAATCACCAGGAACTCGGTGTGATCCTCCTGCTGCCATCATTGTGGCACTCCCCCAATCACCAGGAACTCGGTGTGATCCTCCTGCCATCATTGCCGCACTCCACCAATCACCAGGAACTCGGTGTGATCCTCCTCCTGACATCATTGCGGCACTCCCCCAATCACCAGGAACTCGGTGTGATCCTCCTCCTGCTGCCATCATTGCGGCACTCCCCCAATCACCAGGAACTCGGTGTGATCCTCCTCCTGCCATCATTGCGGCACTCCACCAATCACCAGGAACTCGGTGTGATCCTCCTCCTGCATCATTGCGGCACTCCACCAATCACCAGGAACTCGGTGTGATCCTCCTGCTGCCATCATTGCGGCACTCCCCCAATCACCAGGAACTCGGTGTGATCCTCCTGCTGCCATCATTGCCGCACTCCCCCAATCACCAGGAACTCGGTGTGATCCTCCTCCTGCATCATTGCGGCACTCCCCCAATCACCAGGAACTCGGTGTGATCCTCCTGCTGCTATCATTGCGGCACTCCACCAATCACCAGGAACTCGGTGTGATCCTCCTGCTGCCATCGTTGCCGCACTCCCCCAATCACCAGGAACTCGGTGTGATCCTCCTCCTGCCATCATTGTGGCACTCCCCCAATCACCAGGAACTCGGTGTGATCCTCCTGCCATCATTGCCGCACTCCACCAATCACCAGGAACTCGGTGTGATCCTCCTCCTGCCATCATTGCGGCACTCCCCCAATCACCAGGAACTCGGTGTGATCCTCCTCCTGCCATCATTGCGGCACTCCACCAATCACCAGGAACTCGGTGTGATCCTCCTCCTGCATCATTGCGGCACTCCACCAATCACCAGGAACTCGGTGTGATCCTCCTGCTGCCATCATTGCGGCACTCCCCCAATCACCAGGAACTCGGTGTGATCCTCCTGCTGCCATCATTGCCGCACTCCCCCAATCACCAGGAACTCGGTGTGATCCTCCTCCTGCATCATTGCGGCACTCCCCCAATCACCAGGAACTCGGTGTGATCCTCCTGCTGCTATCATTGCGGCACTCCACCAATCACCAGGAACTCGGTGTGATCCTCCTCCTGCCATCGTTGCGGCACTCCCCCAATCACCAGGAACTCGGTGTGATCCTCCTCCTGCCATCATTGCGGCACTCCCCCAATCACCAGGAACTCGGTGTGATCCTCCTGCTGCCATCATTGCCGCACTCCCCCAATCACCAGGAACTCGGTGTGATCCTCCTGCTGCCATCATTGCGGCACTCCCCCAATCACCAGGAACTCGGTGTGATCCTCAGACTGCCATCATTGCGGCACTCCCACAATCACCAGGAACTCGGTGTGATCCTCCTCCTGCATCATTGCGGCACTCCCCCAATCACCAGGAACTCGGTGTGATCCTCCTGCTGCCATCATTGCGGCACTCCCCCAATCACCAGGAACTCGGTGTGATCCTCCTCTTCCTGCCATCATTGCGGCACTCCCCCAATCACCAGGAACTCGGTGTGATCCTCAGACTGCCATCATTGCGGCACTCCCCCAATCACCAGGAACTCGGTGTGATCCTCCTCCTGCATCATTGCGGCACTCCACCAATCACCAGGAACTCGGTGTGATTCTCCTCCTGCCATCATTGCGGCACTCCCCCAATCACCAGGAACTCGGTGTGATCCTCAGACTGCCATCATTGCGGCACTCCCCCAATCACCAGGAACTCGGTGTGATCCTCCTCCTGCATCATTGCGGCACTCCCCCAATCACCAGAAACTCGGTGTGATCCTCCTCCTGCCATCATTGTGGCACTCCACCAATCACCAGGAACTCGGTGTGATCCTCCTGCTGCCATCATTGCGGCACTCCCCCAATCACCAGGAACTCGGTGTGATCCTCCTGCTGCCATCATTGCGGCACTCCCCCAATCACCAGGAACTCGGTGTGATCCTCCTGCTGCCATCATTGCGGCACTCCCCCAATCACCAGGAACTCGGTGTGATCCTCCTGCTGCCATCATTGCGGCACTCCCACAATCACCAGAAACTCGGTGTGATCCTCCTCCTGCCATCATTGCGGCACTCCACCAATCACCAGGAACTCGGTGTGATCCTCCTGCTGCCATCATTGCGGCACTCCCCCAATCACCAGGAACTCGGTGTGATCCTCCTGCTGCCATCATTGCGGCACTCCCCCAATCACCAGGAACTCGGTGTGATCCTCCTGCTGCCATCATTGCGGCACTCCCCCAATCACCAGGAACTCGGTGTGATCCTCCTGCTGCCATCATTGCGGCACTCCCCCAATCACCAGGAACTCGGTGTGATCCTCCTGCTGCCATCATTGCGGCACTCCACCAATCACCAGGAACTCGGTGTGATCCTCCTGCTGCCATCATTGCGGCACTCCCCCAATCACCAGGAACTCGGTGTGATCCTCCTGCTGCCATCATTGCGGCACTCCCCCAATCACCAGGAACTCGGTGTGATCCTCCTCCTGCCATCATTGCGGCACTCCACCAATCACCAGGAACTCGGTGTGATCCTCCTCCTCCTGCCATCATTGCGGCACTCCACCAATCACCAGGAACTCGGTGTGATCCTCCTGCTGCCATCATTGCGGCACTCCCCCAATCACCAGGAACTCGGTGTGATCCTCCTGCTGCCATCATTGCGGCACTCCACCAATCACCAGGAACTCGGTGTGATCCTCCTGCTGCCATCATTGCGGCACTCCCCCAATCACCAGGAACTCGGTGTGATCCTCCTCCTCCTGCCTTCATTGCGGCACTCCCACAATCACCAGGAACTCGGTGTGATCCTCCTGCTGCCATCATTGCGGCACTCCACCAATCACCAGGAACTCGGTGTGATCCTCCTCCTCCTGCATCATTGCGGCACTCCACCAATCACCAGGAACTCGGTGTGATCCTCCTGCTGTCTTCAGGACCAGGCGCCGGCATCCTAACTGTGGGAAGCCAACTTTGCCTCCTTGCCGCTTTTCCAGCCGGCTGACTATTGTACGTGTGCCAGCCGTCCCTTGCCCCTAGATTCGTCCTGCAGTTTCCTGGGACCTGTGACATGTCTGTGGGGGGGGGGGGGGGGGGGGGGTGTCGTGGTTTGGATTCGAACCAGCGACCCTCTTGCTGCATTGTTTGGCTTTCATGGTGAGCGGCTCTTCCTTCCTTTAAGGTGTGGGATTGGTGCGAGTTTGGGGGCCGGAGATTGGGGGAGTGCAGCCACCTGATCATCAATGTGACCACACCCATCCAGGAAGGGACAGGACACCACCTGACCATCAATGTGACCACACCCATCCAGGAAGGGACAGGACACCACCTGACCATCAATGTGACCACACCCATCCAGGAAGGGACAGGATACCACCTGACCATCAATGTGACCACACCCATCAAGAAGAGACAGGACACCACCTGATCATCAATGTGACCACACCCATCCAGGAAGAGACAGGATACCACCTGACCATCAATGTGACCACACCCATCCAGGAAGGGACAGGACACCACCTGACCATCAATGTGACCACACCCATCCAGGAAGGGACAGGACACCACCTGACCATCAATGTGACCACACCCATCCAGGAAGAGACAGGATACCACCTGACCATCAATGTGGACCACACCCATCCAGGAAGGGACAGGACACCACCTGACCATCAATGTGACCACACCCATCCAGGAAGAGACAGGACACTACCTGACCATCAATGTGACCACACCCATCCAGGAAGAGACAGGATACCACCTGACCATCAATGTGACCACACCCATCCAAGAAGAGACAGGACACCACCTGATCATCAATGTGACCACACCCATCCAGGAAGAGACAGGATACCACCTGACCATCAATGTGACCACACCCATCCAGGAAGGGACAGGTCACCACCTGACCATCAATGTGACCACACCCCATCCAGGAAGAGACAGGTCACCACCTGACCATCAATGTGACCACACCCATCCAGGAAGGGACAGGACACCACCTGACCATCAATGTGACCACACCCATCCAGGAAGGGACAGGACACCACCTGACCATCAATGTGACCACACCCATCCAGGAAGGGACAGGACACCACCTGACCATCAATGTGACCACACCCATCCAGGAAGGGACAGGACACCACCTGACCATCAATGTGACCACACCCATCCAGGAAGGGACAGGACACCACCTGACCATCAATGTGACCACACCCATCCAGGAAGGGACAGGACACCACCTGATCATCAATGTGACCACACCCATCCAAGAAGGGACAGGACACCACCTGACCATCAATGTGACCACACCAATCCAGGAAGAGACAGGACACCACCTGATCATCAATGTGACCACACCCATCCAAGAAGGGACAGGACACCACCTGACCATCAATGTGACCACACCCATCCAGGAAGGGACAGGACACCACCTGACCATCAATGTGACCACACCCATCCAGGAAGAGACAGGACACCACCTGACCATCAATGTGACCACCACCCATCCAGGAAGGGACAGGACACCACCTGACCATCAATGTGACCACACCCATCCAGGAAGAGACAGGACACCACCTGACCATCAATGTGACCACACCCATCCAGGAAGAGACAGGGACACCACCTGATCATCAATGTGACCACACCATCCAGGAAGAGACAGGACACCACCTGATCATCAATGTGACCACACCCATCCAGGAAGAGACAGGACACCACCTGACCATCAATGTGACCACACCCATCCAGGAAGAGACAGGACACCACCTGACCATCAATGTGACCACACCCATCCAGGAAGGGACAGGACACCACCTGACCATCAATGTGACCACACCCATCCAGGAAGAGACAGGATACCCACCTGACCATCAATGTGACCACACCCATCAGGAAGAGACAGGACACCACCTGATCATCAATGTGACCACACCCATCCAAGAAGGGACAGGACACCACCTGACCATCAATGTGACCACACCCATCCAGGAAGGGACAGGACACCACCTGACCATCAATGTGACCACACCCATCCAGGAAGGGACAGGACACCACCTGACCCCATCAGAGGGACAGGACCCCTGACCATAGAGGAAACAATCCGCCATCAGTTCCCCAGTGATTTGTCACCTTCCCCCGCACACATCCCCCGGCATTGCCATTGTCTCCATCTCTCGCCTTGCCTGGCTGCGACTGATGAATGGTTGGATTTCCATTGAACTCCCGGGATTTCCAATTCTTCCTACAATCAATCAATCTCTGCCCTTTGTAAAGCCATTCGACGCGTTTTGACATTCTGCTCTGCACCCGCTGTTACTGTGCACAGAATAAGACGACAAATTTATTCTTCATTGCCCCTGAATGCCAAGGATTAATCGCTACCCCACCCCCGATGCCAAGGGTTTAATCCTCCCCCCCCCCCCACCAATGACAGATCTGCAATTAGTACCGTGCTCAGAGTTCTCACATCACTGATCAGTGTATGGAGCACCGCCCATCCCCCGCAGGAAGTGTACAGAGGGAGGTAATGTGTCCGTGTCACACTTCCATAGATTCATTGTCTCTCACATTCGGGGTCACCATCCACTTCCTGGACCCTCATGCTGGCTCAGAGATGACACGATCCTGTAGATCCCAGTGCAGTTCTCAGCTGTGTTCACAAATGTCTGACACAGATCAGCCCCTGCTGCTCTCTCACCTACAAAGTTATAATGTACAGTCTGATCACTGGGGGAGGGGAGACTGAGGAAATGCCTCCTCCTGCCTGCAGCAGATATCATCTCAGCCTCGGCAGAGTTACTAACTGGATCTGAAGGACGGCTTTGTGGTAATAAAGGGAAGAGATTTTTGCCTAGGATTAGATAACGCAATCCGGTAGAAGATGAGAAGGAAATCCGTTAATGATGAGGCGGATCTTCTGACCCTGGACTAGGATGAATGCCCCCCCCCCCCGTAGTGTCACCCTAAACCACCCCTCCCCCGCTGAGTTCTCAGTCCACCCCAATCTGTTCCTCTGTGTTTGGAAGACAAAGTGAAACTCCGGATAAATAATAAATGGGAAGCTGTGACAGAGAATAAAAACTTTGCTGCGTTCCTCTCCTGGTGACCAGAGGTGCCCCCCCCCCCACCACAGAAACACCGCCCCCTCACCAGGCGCTGGTCCTCTTCACCGCCACACCAGTCCCAGTGTCACCAGACCAGTATAAGCCAGCAACAGTGTTCCTGATCACAGCCACACCAGTCCCAGTGTCACCAGTCCAGTATAAGCCAGTCCCCGTTTTCCTGATCACCACCACAGCAGCTCCAGTGTCACCAGACCACTGTCATGGCCACCGCCATTTTTAATGGCAAACCACTGCAAAATGGCTGCCGGACTACACAAATATGGCCGTCGTGCATTGAGCACACAGGCTACAAGAAAATGGTGGCCTCGCGCAGCACTACGAGGCTCCCAGGGACCCAGGAGAGATCCTGAGGCCTCAGAAAAGGGCACATACAGGAAGGGGGGGTCCTGGCAGGTACAGTTTTGGAGTATTTTCTCATCACATTATTTTCTTACCCCCGGACAGTAGAATGTATCTCCAATCACTACAATCTCCGGTAATTATGATGTCATTTGAGAAGTTGTTTTGAAATGTTTATATCTGCAGCTTTTCATTAAATGAATCCCTGGTGATCCTGCCATGAGGATCCTTTTTTGGGCACTTAGCCCGGAGTTGGCCTTTAATGTCCCCCAGTTAGGATTTCGATGTACTTTATTAAAGCCTAACTGGTGGGCGTGTCCATGACAGGCGGGACAGAGTGAGCTGTCATTCTACTAGAAAAAAGGAGTGGCATCTGGCAGAGGGGCGGAGTTTGTGCAGGAAGAGCGCTGAAGTCCTGGCGAGGAGAAGATCGGTTATTGCTGAGATAAAAGCTGGAAGTCCATCTAGTGATCCCTATGATGAGGAAATGTTGGTTTTGTAGGCGGAGACTGTTGGAGATTCTTCTGGCTCCAGATTTTATCTTGCGGTGAAATGTATTTGTTTTCCTCAGATTTGGGAATTCCGTTCCACCAATCACAGCGTTTGATCATGTGACCTTCAAAGCCGTGCCGATGGCAGCCGGAGGAGAGCAATAAAATCACACAGAAAATGGTCTGAATTCCCCCATCTATTGGACGGCCGGCAGCTCCGCCATTAATCAGAACGGAGTCGGTGGAAGAGAAGAGAGCGGAGTCAGACTGGAGCCAGGTAAAGAGAAGAGAGCGGAGTCAGACTGGAGTCGGGGGAAGAGAAGAGAGCGGAGTCAGACTGGAGCCAGGTAAAGAGAAGAGAGCGGCGTCAGACTGGATCGGGGGAAGAGAAGAGATCGGCGTCAGACTGGAGCCGGGGGAAGAGAAGAGAGCGGAGTCAGACTGGAGCCGGGGGAAGAGAAGAGAGCGGAGTCAGACTGGAGCCGGGGAAGAGAAGAGAGCGGAGTCAGACTGGAGCCGGGGGAAGAGAAGAGAGCGGAGTCAGACTGGAGCCGGGGGAAGAGAAGAGAGCGGAGTCAGACTGGAGCCGGGGGGAAGAGAGCGGAGTCAGACTGGAGCCGGGGGAAGAGAGCGGAGTCAGACTGCAGCCGGGGGAAGAGAGCGGAGTCAGACTGCAGCCGGGGGAAGAGAGCGGAGTCAGACTGCAGCCGGGGGAAGAGAGCGGAGTCAGACTGCAGCCGGGGGAAGAGAAGAGAGCGGAGTCAGACTGGAGCCGGGGGAAGAGAAGAGAGCGGAGTCAGACTGGAGCCGGGGGAAGAGAGCGGAGTCAGACTGGAGCCAGGGGAAGAGAGCGGAGTCAGACTGGAGCCGGGGGAAGAGAGCGGAGTCGGACTGGAGCCGGGGGAAGAGAGCGGAGTCGGACTGGAGCCGGGGGAAGAGAGCGGAGTCAGACTGGAGCCGGGGGAAGAGAGCGGAGTCGGACTGGAGCCGGGGGAAGAGAGCGGAGTCCGACTGGAGCTGGGGGAAGAGAGCGGAGTCGGACTGGAGCCGGGGGAAGAGAGCGGAGTCGGACTGGAGCCGGGGGAAGAGAGCGGAGTCGGACTGGAGCCGGGGGAAGAGAGCGGAGTCGGACTGGAGCCGGGGGAAGAGAGCGGAGTCGGACTGGAGCCGGGGGAAGAGAGCGGAGTCAGACTGGAGCCGGGGGAAGAGAGCGGAGTCAGACTGGAGCCGGGGGAAGAGAGCGGAGTCAGACTGGAGCCGGGGGAAGAGAGCGGAGTCAGACTGGAGCCAGGGGAAGAGAGCGGAGTCAGACTGGAGCCGGGGGAAGAGAGCGGAAGTCAGACTGGAGCCGGGGGAAGAGAGCGGAGTCAGACTGGAGTTGGGAAGAGAGCTGAGTCGGACTGGAGGAGACGAGAAGAGAGCGGAGTCGGACTGGAGACGAGAAGAGAGCGGAGTCGGACTGGAGACGAGAAGAGAGCGGAGTCAGACTGGAGTTGGGAAGAGAGCTGAGTCAGACTGGAGTTGGGAAGAGAGCGGAGTCAGACTGGAGACGGGGGAAGAGAGCGGAGTCGGACTGGAGACGAGAAGAGAGCGGAGTCGGACTGGAGACGGGGGAAGAGAGCGGAGTCGGACTGGAGACGGGGGAAGAGAGCGGAGTCGGACTGGAGACGGGGGAAGAGAGCGGAGTCGGACTGGAGACGGGGGAAGAGAGCGGAGTCAGACTGGAGCCGGGGGAAGAGAGCGGAGTCAGACTGGAGTTGGGAAGAGAGCGGAGTCAGACTGGAGCCGGGGGAAGAGAGCGGAGTCAGACTGGAGCCGGGGGAAGAGAGCGGAGTCAGACTGGAGCCGGGGGAAGAGAGTGGAGTCAGACTGGAGTTGGGAAGAGAGCGGAGTCAGACTGGAGTTGGGAAGAGAGCGGAGTCAGACTGGAGGAGACGAGAAGAGAGCGGAGTCGGACTGGAGACGAGAAGAGAGCGGAGTCGGACTGGAGACGAGAAGAGAGCGGAGTCGGACTGGAGACGGGGGAAGAGAGCGGAGTCGGACTGGAGACGGGGGAAGAGAGCGGAGTCGGACTGGAGACGGGGGAAGAGAGCGGAGTCGGACTGGAGACGGGGGAAGAGAGCGGAGTCAGACTGGAGCCGGGGGAAGAGAGCGGAGTCAGACTGGAGTTGGGAAGAGAGCGGAGTCAGACTGGAGCCGGGGGAAGAGAGCGGAGTCAGACTGGAGCCGGGGGAAGAGAGCGGAGTCAGACTGGAGTTGGGAAGAGAGCGGAGTCAGACTGGAGTTGGGAAGAGAGCGGAGTCAGACTGGAGTTGGGAAGAGAGCGGAGTCAGACTGGAGCCGGGGGAAGAGAGCGGAAGTCAGACTGGAGCCGGGGGAAGAGAGCGGAGTCAGACTGGAGTTGGGAAGAGAGCTGAGTCGGACTGGAGGAGACGAGAAGAGAGCGGAGTCGGACTGGAGACGAGAAGAGAGCGGAGTCGGACTGGAGACGAGAAGAGAGCGGAGTCAGACTGGAGTTGGGAAGAGAGCTGAGTCAGACTGGAGTTGGGAAGAGAGCGGAGTCAGACTGGAGACGGGGGAAGAGAGCGGAGTCGGACTGGAGACGAGAAGAGAGCGGAGTCGGACTGGAGACGGGGGAAGAGAGCGGAGTCGGACTGGAGACGGGGGAAGAGAGCGGAGTCGGACTGGAGACGGGGGAAGAGAGCGGAGTCAGACTGGAGCCGGGGGAAGAGAGCGGAGTCAGACTGGAGCCGGGGGAAGAGAGCGGAGTCAGACTGGAGCCGGGGGAAGAGAGCGGAGTCAGACTGGAGCCGGGGGAAGAGAGCGGAGTCAGACTGGAGCCGGGGGAAGAGAGCGGAGTCAGACTGGAGCCGGGGGAAGAGAGCGGAGTCAGACTGGAGTTGGGAAGAGAGCGGAGTCAGACTGGAGTTGGGAAGAGAGCGGAGTCGGACTGGAGGAGACGAGAAGAGAGCGGAGTCGGACTGGAGACGAGAAGAGAGCGGAGTCGGACTGGAGACGAGAAGAGAGCGGAGTCAGACTGGAGTTGGGAAGAGAGCTGAGTCAGACTGGAGTTGGGAAGAGAGCGGAGTCAGACTGGAGACGGGGGAAGAGAGCGGAGTCGGACTGGAGACGAGAAGAGAGCGGAGTCGGACTGGAGACGAGAAGAGAGCGGAGTCAGACTGGAGCCGGGGGAAGAGAGCGGAGTCAGACTGGAGCCGGGGGAAGAGAGCGGAGTCAGACTGGAGCCGGGGGAAGAGAGCGGAAGTCAGACTGGAGCCGGGGGAAGAGAGCGGAGTCAGACTGGAGCCGGGGGAAGAGAGCGGAGTCAGACTGGAGTTGGGAAGAGAGCTGAGTCGGACTGGAGGAGACGAGAAGAGAGCGGAGTCGGACTGGAGACGAGAAGAGAGCGGAGTCGGACTGGAGACGGGGGAAGAGAGCGGAGTCGGACTGGAGACGGGGGAAGAGAGCGGAGTCGGACTGGAGACGGGGGAAGAGAGCGGAGTCGGACTGGAGACGGGGGAAGAGAGCGGAGTCAGACTGGAGCCGGGGGAAGAGAGCGGAGTCAGACTGGAGTTGGGAAGAGAGCGGAGTCAGACTGGAGGAGACGAGAAGAGAGCGGAGTCGGACTGGAGACGAGAAGAGAGCGGAGTCGGACTGGAGACGGGGGAAGAGAGCGGAGTCGGACTGGAGACGGGGGAAGAGAGCGGAGTCGGACTGGAGACGGGGGAAGAGAGCGGAGTCGGACTGGAGCCGGGGGAAGAGAGCGGAGTCAGACTGGAGTTGGGAAGAGAGCGGAGTCAGACTGGAGTTGGGAAGAGAGCGGAGTCGGACTGGAGGAGACGAGAAGAGAGCGGAGTCGGACTGGAGACGAGAAGAGAGCGGAGTCGGACTGGAGACGAGAAGAGAGCGGAGTCAGACTGGAGTTGGGAAGAGAGCTGAGTCAGACTGGAGTTGGGAAGAGAGCGGAGTCAGACTGGAGACGGGGGAAGAGAGCGGAGTCGGACTGGAGACGAGAAGAGAGCGGAGTCGGACTGGAGACGAGAAGAGAGCGGAGTCAGACTGGAGCCGGGGGAAGAGAGCGGAGTCAGACTGGAGCCGGGGGAAGAGAGCGGAGTCAGACTGGAGCCGGGGGAAGAGAGCGGAAGTCAGACTGGAGCCGGGGGAAGAGAGCGGAGTCAGACTGGAGCCGGGGGAAGAGAGCGGAGTCAGACTGGAGTTGGGAAGAGAGCTGAGTCGGACTGGAGGAGACGAGAAGAGAGCGGAGTCGGACTGGAGACGAGAAGAGAGCGGAGTCGGACTGGAGACGGGGGAAGAGAGCGGAGTCGGACTGGAGACGGGGGAAGAGAGCGGAGTCGGACTGGAGACGGGGGAAGAGAGCGGAGTCGGACTGGAGACGGGGGAAGAGAGCGGAGTCAGACTGGAGCCGGGGGAAGAGAGCGGAGTCAGACTGGAGTTGGGAAGAGAGCGGAGTCAGACTGGAGGAGACGAGAAGAGAGCGGAGTCGGACTGGAGACGAGAAGAGAGCGGAGTCGGACTGGAGACGGGGGAAGAGAGCGGAGTCGGACTGGAGACGGGGGAAGAGAGCGGAGTCGGACTGGAGACGGGGGAAGAGAGCGGAGTCAGACTGGAGCCGGGGGAAGAGAGCGGAGTCAGACTGGAGTTGGGAAGAGAGCGGAGTCAGACTGGAGCCGGGGGAAGAGAGCGGAGTCAGACTGGAGCCGGGGGAAGAGAGCGGAGTCAGACTGGAGTTGGGAAGAGAGCGGAGTCAGACTGGAGTTGGGAAGAGAGCGGAGTCAGACTGGGGCTGGGGGAAGAGAGCGGAGTCAGACTGGAGCCGGGGGAAGAGAGCGGAGTCAGACTGGAGTTGGGAAGAGAGCTGAGTCGGACTGGAGGAGACGAGAAGAGAGCGGAGTCGGACTGGAGACGAGAAGAGAGCGGAGTCGGACTGGAGACGAGAAGAGAGCGGAGTCAGACTGGAGTTGGGAAGAGAGCGGAGTCAGACTGGAGACGGGGGAAGAGAGCGGAGTCGGACTGGAGACGAGAAGAGAGCGGAGTCGGACTGGAGACGAGAAGAGAGCGGAGTCGGACTGGAGACGAGAAGAGAGCGGAGTCGGACTGGAGACGGGGAAGAGAGCGGAGTCGGACTGGAGACGGGGGAAGAGAGCGGAGTCAGACTGGAGCCGGGGGAAGAGAGCGGAGTCAGACTGGAGACGGGGGAAGAGAGCGGAGTCGGACTGGAGATGGGGGAAGAGAGCGGAGTCGGACTGGAGACGGGGGAAGAGAGCGGAGTCGGACTGGAGTTGGGAAGAGAGCGGAGTCAGACTGGAGTTGGGAAGAGAGCGGAGTCAGACTGGAGACGGGGGAAGAGAGCGGAGTCAGACTGGAGACGGGGGAAGAGAGCGGAGTCAGACTGGAGACGGGGGAAGAGAGCGGAGTCGGACTGGAGATGGGGGAAGAGAGCGGAGTCGGACTGGAGACGGGGGAAGAGAGCGGAGTCGGACTGGAGACGGGGGAAGAGAGCGGAGTCGGACTGGAGCCAGGGGAAGAGAGCGGAGTCGGACTGGAGCCAGGGGAAGAGAGCGGAGTCGGACTGGAGACGGGAAGAGGGAGCCGGGGAAGAGAGCGGAGTCAGACTGGAGACGGGAAGAGAGCGGAGTCGGACTGGAGAAGGGAAGAGAGCGGAGTCAGACTGGAGACGGGGGAAGAGAAGAGAGCAGAGTCAGACTGGAGCCGGGGGAAGAGAGTGGAGTCAGAATGGACCCAGGGGAAGAGAGCGGAGTCAGACTGGAGACGGGGGAAGAGAGCGGTGTCAGACTGGAGCCGGGGGGAAGAGAGCGGTGTCAGACTGGAGACGGGGGAAGAGAGCGGAGTCAGAATGGAGGTGTGAGAGAAGAGGAGTCTCCCAGAGCAGGAAACAAAGTAACAGGAGACCTTCTATAAAATTCTGTACATAATACAGACTCTTCCATATTGTTTGTATTACAAGACGTGCCAGTTCCAAATAAACATTTAAAGAACCTAAACCGCTCAACGATTCAGGTTGCCATGACAACAGCATTAGCGGAGAAGGTAAGCGGAGATGGTTTTCGGTTGCCGCAGCGATATGAGACATATGGTCATGGAAGAGACATGTTCACGCATATTCATGACGGCTCCGGAGTGCCTTCTGGCAAAGACAATACATATTTAACTCCTGCTACTCTGGAACCAAACAAACAGAGGTACTCGTGTATGCCTGTGAGCCCAACATGATGGAAATGTCCCCCCCCTACCACCGAGTTCAGGTCGGTTCCCTCCCATTCTTCATTGATGGTCAAGTGCGCTCCACCCAGTTATGGACCAGCCGCCTCCGACAAAGAGCTGGGTGAGATTTGCCAAACAAAAAACATCCAAGGTACCCGGGGAGCTCTGAGAGGTATAAAAAGGGGGAGAGGTAAATCTTTTAAAGCCGAACTCCAATGGGGGCAGGCAGCCCCCACACCACCTCCACTCTTCTTGAAACCCCCAGTATAAATTTTTACCTTTTCCAGATGTCAGGCTGGTCACATGGCACACAGGTCATCCTCTTTGGATCTTCAGTGATATAGAGAGCAGCACTGATGTGATGAAATGACTGCGCCTCTTTGCATCGTCACACAAAGTCAGGGCACTGTGGTGGTGCATCCTCGGGGGCGGGCCCATTAAGCCCTGCACTCACAGTAGGTCTTCTCTCCTCCAGGTGGAATCATGCTGAGATCATTCAGCCAGGAAGACTGAGGACATCTTGTGGCAAAAAGGAATTACTACCAAGGACGGGGCTGGGAAGGAGCGGGCATTGCAGCCATGGTTTATTTTTTATCCCACCCATATCTGGGGGGGGGGGGGATCTATGAATAATAGAAGTGTAGGGTGCACTTTATCCTGATTTACCATCACTGAAATTAGAGGAAAGTTGGTCATTCAGGTCCATGGCCTCTTCACAGAATAAGAAGTAGAGGAAAATACCCAAATTTCTGAATAAATAAATGATTGGCAAAGCCAGAGAGGATTTAGACAATGCCAGGTTCCTGAGCCAAGAGGGGAAGAGGGGGGAGGGGGATGTCCTTTCTCTATTAAAAGTCACCCGGAGAGTGAGGATGGATGACTGAAGTGCTCTGATGAGTCCTCTAGGGCGTGGCACACCATATAGAGCCCTCCCCTGAGCTGGCGGGACGCAGCACTCCTGCCCTCTGGCTAACAGAGCTGTCAGTCACATTGCGGGGTTGAGGAAAGTCATTGCTGGACCCGTAGGTTTCTTTTACTGCTATGATTATCTTAAGGCATTGCTATTGGTGTAAATTTTCTAGTTCCAGGGCAGGCGGCTTCTACACCCCCGAGGATCTCTGGTCTCCTCAGCTTGCAGTGTGATATAAAAAGAATTGAAATTGAAGCGCCACACCGCTGCTAAGAGGTCCAAATACAACTTTATTCCATTAAAGGTCAGGGGGACAATTCAAAAAGTAGCCAACGCATTTCAGGGGTCTAAGTGCCCCCTTCATCAGGGCTATAAAGGACATGAGAAGATTTTCAGATCAATCCGATATCAGTACAACACAGAAGCTATTTCTTTGTTCTGTGAAATCAATGAAGGTAATGGATATAATCATTTACAAACCTGCTAAAGAAGCCAAATCTGGAGATCAATAAAGTAAAAGAAGAACTAATCACCTATACACACTTATCACCATCTTATAAATCGATTGATGAAAGAATCGAGAACACTTTGTACAATCGATAAAGGAAAACTTTACAAGGAAACTAGAAAGAGACAGATTGGACTATACACAAGGAAAGACAAGTCCCCGGGAATACAGGAGAACTATAGAGGACACGGAAAACTTTGACTGGAAACCACCAACCACATAGCACCAATGTGGACACCAATTCAAATATTCAATATTGCTCACCACCAGGAAGACCTTAAAACAAGTTTGGGTTTCTTTCTTTTTTTTTTCTTAATTTATACTTACCTAGGTGGATGCTGCATCTGCCCCCCATCCCCTCTACACTGAGAACCGAGTAATATAACCCCGCCGATCGTTTGGTTCTGACAGCTCCCCGAGCAGAATGACAGTCAGCAGCACTCCGCTCTGCCCCCTCCTCGATTACTGAATTGCTGGGCTGTAGAGAGATGGGGAGTGGCCGGCTAAGGCTCTCACTGAGAGGCCGAGTCGGGTGTCGGTCCAGGCACTTGGAGGAGCCCGACTTCCATTGTCGTGATGATGCGGTGCCTGGACCGACTTCTGTGACGTCAGCAGAGAGTGGACTTCAGCCCGCTCTCTGCTGAAAACGGGTCACAAGAGTGCAGAATGAACTTCCCTCCTGTGATTCATAGGAGATGTACAGCCAAACCAGCTTTCCCCGTACTTCTCCTTTAACAACAAGTAAGAAACCAACACTGACACACAGTGGCAACACAAACCAAGATCTTCTACAAGACTCTCTTCCTCGTGTTGTCCACACATTTCCCAATAGAACACCTTCACTCTTCCTCGTGTTGTCTACACATCTCCTTATAGATCGTCTTCACTCTTCCTCGTGTTGTCTACACATCTCCTTCTAGATAGTCTTCACTCTTCCTCGTGTTGTCTACACATCTCCTTATAGATTGTCTTCAGTCTTCCTCGTGTTGTCTACACCTCTCCTTATAGATTGTCTTCACTCTTCCTCGTGTTGTCTACACCTCTCCTTATAGATCGTCTTCACTCTTCCTCATGTTGTCTACACATCTCCTTATAGATCGTCTTCACTCTTCCTCGTGTTGTCTACACATCTCCTTATAGATTGTCTTAACTCTTCCTCATGTTGTCTATGCATCTCCTTCTAGATAGTCTTCACTCTTCCTCGTGTTGTCTACACATCTCCTTATAGATTGTCTTCAGTCTTCCTCGTGTTGTCTACACCTCTCCTTATAGATTGTCTTCACTCTTCCTCGTGTTGTCTACACCTCTCCTTATAGATCGTCTTCACTCTTCCTCATGTTGTCTACACATCTCCTTATAGATCGTCTTCACTCTTCCTCGTGTTGTCTACACATCTCCTTATAGATCGTCTTCACTCTTCCTCGTGTTGTCTACACATCTCCTTCTAGATAGTCTTCACTCTTCCTCGTGTTGTCTACACATCTCCTTATAGATTGTCTTCAGTCTTCCTCGTGTTGTCTACACCTCTCCTTATAGATTGTCTTCACTCTTCCTCGTGTTGTCTACACCTCTCCTTATAGATCGTCTTCACTCTTCCTCATGTTGTCTACACATCTCCTTATAGATCGTCTTCACTCTTCCTCGTGTTGTCTACACATCTCCTTATAGATTGTCTTAACTCTTCCTCATGTTGTCTATGCATCTCCTTCTAGATCGTCTTCACTCTTCCTCGTGTTGTCTACGCATCTCCTTATAGATCGTCTTCACTCTTCCTCGTGTTGTCTACACATCTCCCTATAGAGCATCTCCACTCTTCCTCGTGTTGTCTACACATCTACCTATAGAACATCTCCACTCTTCCTCGTGTTGTCTACACATCTCTTTATAGATCGTCTTCACTCTTCCTCATGTTGTCTACACATCTCCTTATAGAACATCTCCACTCTTCCTCGTGTTGTCTACACATCTCCTTATAGAACATCTCCACTCTTCCTCGTGTTGTCTACACATCTCCTTATAGATCGTCTTCACTCTTCCTCGTGTTGTCTACACCTCTCCTTATAGATTGTCTTCACTCTTCCTCGTGTTGTCTACACATCTCCTTATAGATTGTCTTCACTCTTCCTCATGTTGTCTATGCATCTCCTTCTAGATCGTCTTCACTCTTCCTCGTGTTGTCTACACATCTCCCTATAGAGCATCTCCACTCTTCCTTGTGCTGTCTACACATCTACCTATAGAACATCTCCACTCTTCCTCGTGTTGTCTACACATCTACCTATAGAAAATTTCCACTCTTCCTCGGGTTGTCTACACATCTCCCTATAGATCGTCTTCACTCTTCCTCGTGTTGTCTACACCTCTCCTTCTAGATCGTCTTCACTCTTCCTCGTGTTGTCTACACATCTCCCTATAGAACATCTCCACTCTTCCTCGGGTTGTCTACACATCTCCCTATAGAACATCTCCACTCTTCCTCGGGTTGTCTACACATCTCCCTATAGAGCATCTCCACTCTTCCTTGTGTTGTCTACACCTCTCCTTCTAGATCGTCTTCACTCTTCCTCATGTTGTCTACACCTCTCCTTATAGATTGTCTTCACTCTTCCTCGTGTTGTCTACACATCTCCCTATAGAGCATCTCCACTTTTCCTCATGTTGTCTACACATCCCCTTATAGATTGTCTTCACTCTTCCTCGTATTGTCTACACATCTACCTTTAGAACAGGCATGTCCAACTGCCCCCTGACAATTTTTTTTTTTTTTTGCTGGGGAGGAAGGAAGTCAGGTCGGGGGCACGGCCACAGCAGCTGCCAACTAACAGTAGGCAGAGGCTGCCTCAGAGGGGAGGGGAGCATGTGAAGTGTTTCTGACTCCTACCACGACCACTTCTAATCACTGAAGTGGTCATGGTGGTTAGAGAGTGTTCCTTAATTATCGCTCAGAAGAAGTAAACCTTATTGTTTCCATTTCATTTGATCATCCTCCAGTTGTGTTAAATTAGTGTGGGGGGCGTGGCGGCGCGGGAAGGGCGGAGCGGCATTTTATTACTTGTATACCTTAACTATAGTATATATTTTATATGCGGCCCAAGAAAATTTCTCTACACTCATTGTGGCCCAGAGAAGCCAAAAGGTTGGACACCCATGCTTTAGAACATCTCCACTCTTCCTCGTGTTGTCTCAACATCTACCTATAGATCATCTTCACTCTTCCTCGTGTTGTCTACACATCTCCCTATATATCATCATCTTCGCTCCTCTTTGGTACACAAGTAGTAAAATATTTAGCATTCGATCCTCTGCTATAGAATTTCCTAACCATCGCTCTCCCCTCCGATTACATCACACACTTAGCAGCTGAACATATGTTTCCATCCGTCTCCACAGCCGCATCCTTCCACCGCCACCAAAGGCTTTCCTTTCAGAGAAGCGCTCAGGAACGCTGGACGCCATATGGTCCCCGCATGCCGAGCGACGAGCTGCCGCAATCAGCCAGCGTGAATGTGTGACTGAAGGAAATGTTTATTTGTTAACTGATTGTCTCCCGTTCTACGAAATGAGGAGCTGCTTAAAGATCCCAAAAATTCACAATTTACTTACCTGGCAGTCCAAGCACAGGGGACATTTCATGGCAGTGGGATCTCACAGGGGACATTTCATGGCAGTGGGATCTCACAGGGGACATTTCATGACAGTGTGATCTCACAGGGGACATTTCATGGCAGTGGGATCTCACAGGGGACATTTCATGGCAGTGGGATCTCACAGGGGACATTTCATGGCAGTGGGATCTCACAGGGGACATTTCATGGCAGTGTGATCTCACAGGGGACATTTCATGGCAGTGGGATCTCACAGGGGACATTTTATGGCAGTGTGATCTCACAGGGGACATTTCATGGCAGTGTGATCTCACAGGGGACATTTCATGGCAGTGTGATCTCACAGGGGACATTTCATGGCAGTGGGATCTCACAGGGGACATTTCATGGCAGTGGGATCTCACAGGGGACATTTCATGGCAGTGTGATCTCACAGGGGACATTTCATGGCAGTGGGATCTCACAGGGGACATTTCATGGCAGTGGGATCTCACAGGGGACATTTCATGGCAGTGGGATCTCACAGGGGACATTTCATGGCAGTGGGATCTCACAGGGGACATTTCATGGCAGTGTGATCTCACGGGGGACATTTCATGGCAGTGGGATCTCACAGGGGATATTTCATGGCAGTATGATCTCACAGGGGACATTTCATGGCAGTGGGATCTCACAGGGGACATTTCATGGCAGTGGGATCTCACAGGGGACATTTCATGGCAGTGGGATCTCACAGGGGACATTTCATGGCAGTGGGATCTCACAGGGGACATTTCATGGCAGTGGGATCTCACAGGGGACATTTCATGGCAGTGGGATCTCACATGGGACATTTCATGACAGTGGGATCTCACAGGGGACATTTCATGGCAGTGGGATCTCACAGGGGACATTTCATGGCAGTGGGATCTCACAGGGGACATTTCATGGCAGTGGGATCTCACAGGGGACATTTCATGGCAGTGGGATCTCACTGGGGACATTTCATGGCAGTGGGATCTCACAGGGGATATTTCATGGCAGTGGGATCTCACGGGGGACATTTCATGGCAGTGGGATCTCACAGGGGACATTTCATGGCAGTGGGATCTCACAGGAGACATTTCATGGCAGTGGGATCTCACAGGGGACATTTCATGGCAGTGGGATCTCACAGGGGACATTTCATGGCAGTGGGATCTCACAGGGGACATTTCATGGCAGTGGGATCTCACAGGGGACATTTCATGGCAGTGGGATCCCACAGGGGACATTTCATGGCAGTGGGATCTCACAGGGGACATTTCATGGCAGTGGGATCTCACGGGGGACATTTCATGGCAGTGGGATCTCACAGGGGACATTTCATGGCAGTGGGATCTCACAGGGGACATTTCATGGCAGTGGGATCTCACAGGGGACATTTCATGGCAGTGGGATCTCACAGGGGACATTTCATGGCAGTGGGATCTCACAGGGGACATTTCATGGCAGTGGGATCTCACGGGGGACATTTCATGGCAGTGGGATCTCACAGGGGACATTTCATGGCAGTGGGATCTCTTGGTCTGTCACTTCCTAAAACTTTGTACCTTAAGCTCCAGCCAGCCCAGATATAATACATTTGGGGTAAGTGGGGAGTGGGGGAAGGGTGGCGGAGGGGGAATGGGGTGAGAAGACTTTCTGCAAACATGCGAGTTCTGGTAATTTGGGAGACTTTTCATTTCCTGTTTGACCGATCGTAGATAGTACAGGAACCCCAATTCCCAACAAGAGCCCAACGGGGAGGTTGACCCTCATTTCCTACCCAGCTTGTACTGCAAAATTCACATTAAATCCAGAGATTTCCCCCGCAGTACTTTTTTTCTGCCACTAGATGTCCTCAGCCCAATAGCCAGCATCAATCGACCCACTTCCTCTGCACCCAAGTCATGCTAGACCCACCCCTGTGATTGACGAGGAGAAGCAGCACAGCTATGAGCTTATCCATGTCACTCCACTCTCTCCTCCTATCAGCATGCTTCTTTTCAGCACATGAACCAATTGGCTCCTTGTACTGCTTCTTCTTCTCACACTCCAGCCCTGCTGTACAAAGACTGGAAGAGGGTGATATCAGGCCACAGCCAGCTCCTTGCACGGCTCGCATTTATAACATTCATTTAATGATGCAATAGGTTGGATCTTTGATAGCTGGGGGGGGGGGGGGGGTCACCTCTAAATCCCAGAGGTTTTAACCCTTCCCTGTACTATTCAAAACTAGTAAGGCTCTTGGTTCTACATGTGAGACCTCTTTACATTTCCACAGCAGATGAGCAGATCCAGGAACGGGAGATCTTCCAGGAAACGATCGTCCGATCCGTCTCTCCACCATCAACATAAAATATCCGATTTCTGATATTGGGTGTCAATGATGGAAAGAAACTCCTTCCCACCAATGGGGGTTATCGCCATAGTTACCATTGATCAGTCACCTTTTCATCTTCCATATATTCGGTGTAAACGCTCAGATCGAAGGTTACCGATAAACTTGGAGCGTTGTATGGCAGTCACTGGGCTTATACTGCCCCCCTGTGGACGAATGTTACTATAACACCTTCCCATGTAAGTGCGGTGCTAGAGTTAAATCAGAGCGAATGGTATGCGTTTCCTTGACAACAAGACTTCCTAACTGACAGCAAAATAAAGACATGAAAAGTCTTCTCTGCCGAAGAGGAAATCATTAGAAACACCGAAACTCTGCATACATTCATCACAGCGAGCGATCAGAGACCGAACGACACTTAACAAGACGAACACAACGAGGAGCGGTCCTATATACCAACACAGCGCAGCACGGGACTGGTGACATCACTGAGAATGCAGCCTATCCAATCACTAGAGAGCGATGACATCACTGAGAATGCAGCCTATCCATTCACTAGAGAGCGGTGACATCACTGACAACCCAGCCTATCCAATCACTAGAGAGCGGTGACATCACTGAGAATGCAGCCTATCCAATCACTAGAGAGCGATGACATCACTGAGAATGCAGCCTATCAATTCACTAGAGAGCGGTGACATCACTGAGAACCCAGCCTATCCAATCACTAGAGAGCGATGACATCACTGAGAATGCAGCCTATCAATTCACTAGAGAGCGGTGACATCACTGAGAACCCAGCCTATCCAATCACTAGAGAGCGGTGACATCACTGAGAATGCAGCCTATCCATTCACTAGAGAGCGATGACATCTCTGAGAACCCAGCCTATCCAATCACTAGAGAGCGATGACATCACTGAGAATGCAGCCTATCCAATCACTAGAGAGCGGTGACATCACTGAGAACCCAGCCTATCCAATCACTAGAGAGCGGTGACATCACTGAGAATGCAGCCTATCCATTCACTAGAGAGCAGTGACATCACTGAGAATGCAGCCTATCCATTCACTAGAGAGCGATGACATCACTGAGAATGCAGCCTATCCAATCACTAGAGAGCGATGACATCACTGAGAATGCAGCCTATCCAATCACTAGAGAGCGATGACATCACTGAGAATGCAGCCTATCCAATCACTAGAGAGCGGTGACATCACTGAGAACCCAGCCTATCCAATCACTAGAGAGCGGTGACATCACTGAGAATGCAGCCTATCCATTCACTAGAGAGCAGTGACATCACTGAGAATGCAGCCTATCCATTCACTAGAGAGCGATGACATCACTGAGAATGCAGCCTATCCAATCACTAGAGAGCGATGACATCACTGAGAATGCAGCCTATCCAATCACTAGAGAGCGATGACATCACTGAGAATGCAGCCTATCCAATCACTAGAGAGCGGTGCTAACAGTAGGCAGTGGGGGTGTGGAGGAAGGAGGAGACAGTGGGAGGGGGGTGGAGAGGAGGAGACAGTGGGAGGAGGTTGGAGGAGGTAACAGCTGGGGGGGCGGTGGTGACAGTGGGAGGAGGAAAGGGGAGGGGGAGGTGACAGTGGCAGGGACTCTGACCAACAACTAAAGGGGAACTCCAGCCAAACCTATAGACTGGGAAGCTGATGTGCGGTGCCAAAAAGTAACATTCATCCCACTAATTCCTGTCAATAGTCTGTGAATGGATCAATTACTCCGAAAAAAATAGTAAAAATCAGAAGAATGATAATCGGTGAATCCACCGCTCCACCACCAGGGGCAGCGACCCGCCATGCAGCTCCATCACCAGGGGCAGCGACCCGCCATAAAGCTCCACCACCAGGGGCAGCGACCCACCATGCAGCTCCACCACCAGGGGCAGCGACCCGCCATACAGCTCCACCACCAGGGGCAGCGACCCACCATAAAGCTCCACCACCAGGGGCAGCGACCCACCATAAAGCTCCACCACCAGGGGCAGCGACCCGCCATAAAGCTCCACCACCAGGGGCAGCGACCTGCCATACAGCTCCACCACCAGGGGCAGCGACCCACCATACAGCTCCACCACCAGGGGCAGCGACCCACCATACAGCTCCACCACCAGGGGCAGCGACCCGCCATACAGCTCCACCACCAGGGGCAGCGACCCACCATAAAGCTCCACCACCAGGGGCAGCGACCCGCCATAAAGCTCCACCACCAGGGGCAGCGACCCACCATACAGCTCCACCACCAGGGGCAAAGAAAAAGAGAAAGAAGGCTGTGGGCACCCACAAATATGGCCGCTGCATGAGCTGGACATGGCGGCACACAATAACTCCACCCAACACGTTTCATGCAGACATATCTCCGTATTTTAATGTCCTCTGCAGTCCCAATAATATTCCTGTGACCCCCCCCCCCCCCCAATGAGTTACAGAGGTGTGAGGTACACAGGAGGAGAGTATTGATCAGACTACATATAGACTCCATATTTATTGTAAGCAATAGTTCTACTGTCATGAACGGCTTCCATTCATGCTTGCTTGCTATTGTGATTGGCTTCAGCTGGTCACATGGTACAGGGTGCTGTGATTGGATAGATAACCAATCACAGATCACAAAAATAAGCAAACAAAGATGAATGGAATCCATGACAGTTTTGCTTACATGTAATCAGTAGGATTGGTCATGGCAATCACATGATACAGTGGGCGGGAACCGAGCGCCGTGAATCGCATCGCTGCACATGTGCTAAGTGGTGTCCCGGTGCTTCGCTTAGTCTCCCCCCCCAACAGTAAAACCATTGTAGCAGTATTATTACAAGGAAATAAAAATGTTGGTGCCAAAACCGGAAACTCCGAATCCATCTTCCCATCCTCCGACATTTCCCTCCTACATGGAAAATTTACACTTTTTTTTTTTTTGCTAGAAAATGACTTAGAACCCCCAAAAACATTATATATATATTTTTATATTTTATTTTTTTTAGCAGAGATCCTAGAGAATAAAATGGGGGTCATTGCAATATTTTATGTCACACCGTATTTCAAATGCAATTTTTTGGAAAAAAAAAAACCTGTAAAGTTAGCCCAATTTTTTTGACTAATGTGAAAGATGAGGTCACACCGAGTAATTGTCTTACCATAAAATCCTTTTCTCTGAAGTTCATTGATGGACGCAGTCTCTGATGCATATCAGTAGGGTTATACTGCCCCCTACAGGAGGAGGACACTAGGCAGAAACAAAGTTCTGGCTACGCCTATGGGCGGTCCCAGGAGGTACACTCCCCCTCTCTGCTATAGGATGTCAGTTTTGTAACAAAGCAGTGTCAGAGAAAACAATACCGACCAACTCAAATAGAGGGGCGGGGACTGCGTCGGCCAATGAACTCAGAGAAGAAGATTTTACGGTAAGACAAAAATCCAATTTTCTCTATCGATCATTGTCGGACGCAGTCTCTGATCTTCATATCAATAGGGACGTCCCAAAGCAATGCCATAAAATGAGGGGTGGAACAGCAGAAAATAATTCCCCAAGGCTGAACCACAGCCAACCAGGCAACATAGGACTCATCAGACCAACATAGGACTCATCAGAACATAGAACTCATCAGAACATAGGACTCATCAGAACATAGGACTCATCAGAACATAGGACTCATCAGAACATAGGACTCATCAGAACATAGGACTCATCAGAACATAGGACTCATCAGAACATAGGACTCATCAGAACATAGGACTCATCAGAACATAGGACTCATCAGAACATAGGACTCATCAGAACATAGGACTCATCAGAGCATAGGACTCATCAGAGCATAGGACTCATCAGAACATAGAACTCATCAGAACATAGAACTCATCAGAACATAGGACTCATCAGAACATAGGACTCATCAGAACATAGGACTCATCAGAACATAGAACTCATCAGAACATAGGACTCATCAGACCAACAAAGGACTCATCAGAATATAGGACTCATCAGAACAACATAGGACTCATCAGAACATAGGACTCATCAGACCAACATAGGACTCATCAGAACATAGGACTCATCAGAACATAGGACTCATCAGACCAACATAGGACTCATCAGAACATAGGACTCACCAGACCTACATAGGACTCATCAGAACATAGGACTCATCAGAACAACATAGGACTCATCAGAACATAGGACTCATCAGACCAACATAGGACTCATCAGAACATAGGACTCATCAGAACATAGGACTCATCAGACCAACATAGGACTCATCAGAACATAGGACTCATCAGACCAACATAGAACTCATCAGAACATAGAACTCATCAGAACAACATAGGACTCATCAGAACAACATAGAACTCATCAGAACAACATAGGACTCATCAGACCAACATAGAACTCATCAGAACAACATAGGACTCATCAGAACATAGGACTCATCAGAACAACATAGGACTCATCAGAACAACATAGGACTCATCAGAACAACATAGGACTCATCAGAACAACATAGGACTCATCAGAACAACATAGGACTCATCAGAACAACATAGAACTCATCAGAACAACATAGAACTCATCAGACCAACATAGGACTCATCAGAACATAGGACTCATCAGAACATAGGACTCATCAGAACATAGGACTCATCAGAACAACATAGGACTCATCAGAACATAGGACTCATCAGAACAACATAGGACTCATCAGAACAACATAGGACTCATCAGAACAACATAGGACTCATCAGAACAACATAGGACTCATCAGAACAACATAGGACTCATCAGACCAACATAGGACTCATCAGAACATAGGACTCATCAGACCTACATAGGACTCATCAGAACATAGGACTCATCAGAACAACATAGGACTCATCAGAACAACATAGGACTCATCAGACCAACATAGGACTCATCAGAACATAGGACTCATCAGACCAACATAGAACTCATCAGAACATAGAACTCATCAGAACAACATAGGACTCATCAGAACAACATAGGACTCATCAGAACATAGGACTCATCAGACCAACATAGAACTCATCAGAACATAGGACTCATCAGAACAACATAGGACTCATCAGAACAACATAGGACTCATCAGAACATAGGACTCATCAGAACAACATAGGACTCATCAGAACAACATAGGACTCATCAGAACAACATAGGACTCATCAGAACAACATAGAACTCATCAGAACAACATAGAACTCATCAGAACAACATAGAACTCATCAGAACAACATAGGACTCATCAGAACAACATAGGACTCATCAGAACATAGAACTCATCAGAACAACATAGGACTCATCAGAACAACATAGGACTCATCAGAACAACATAGGACTCATCAGAACATAGAACTCATCAGAACAACATAGGACTCATCAGAACAACATAGGACTCATCAGAACATAGGACTCATCAGAACAACATAGGACTCATCAGAACAACATAGGACTCATCAGAACATAGGACTCATCAGAACAACATAGAACTCATCAGAACATAGGACTCATCAGAACAACATAGGACTCATCAGAACAACATAGAACTCATCAGAACAACATAGGACTCATCAGAACAACATAGGACTCATCAGAACAACATAGGACTCATCAGAACAACATAGGACTCATCAGAACAACATAGGACTCATCAGAACAACATAGGACTCATCAGAACATAGGACTCATCAGAACAACATAGGACTCATCAGAACAACATAGGACTCATCAGAACATAGGACTCATCAGAACATAGGACTCATCAGAACAACATAGGACTCATCAGAACAACATAGGACTCATCAGAACAACATAGGACTCATCAGAACATAGGACTCATCAGAACAACATAGGACTCATCAGAACATAGGACTCATCAGAACATAGGACTCATCAGAACATAGGACTCATCAGAACAACATAGGACTCATCAGAACAACATAGGACTCATCAGAACAACATAGGACTCATCAGAACAACATAGGACTCATCAGAACAACATAGGACTCATCAGAACATAGGACTCATCAGAACAACATAGGACTCATCAGAACATAGGACTCATCAGAACATAGGACTCATCAGAACATAGGACTCATCAGACCAACATAGGACTCATCAGACCAACATAGGACTCATCAGACCAACATAGGACTCATCAGAACAACATAGGACTCATCAGAACAACATAGGACTCATCAGAACAACATAGGACTCATCAGAACAACATAGGACTCATCAGAACAACATAGGACTCATCAGAACAACATAGGACTCATCAGACCAACATAGGACTCATCAGAACAACATAGGACTCATCAGAACAAGATAGGACTCATCAGAACATAGGACTCATCAGAACATAGGACTCATCAGAACATAGGACTCATCAGAACATAGGACTCATCAGACCAACAAGATGAGACCCACCTGAAAAACCGTAAACACCCTCAAGGGAGACTAAAACTCCCTCAAACAGCAGCCTGCAGGAGGCATCTGCAGATGGCAGCACATGCACCTTATAAAAACTTTGTGAAGGTTTGAACAGACGACCAGGTAGCCGACTTGCACACCTGAAGCACACATATCTGATGACGGAAGGCCCAGGAAGCACTAAGCGCCCGAGTAGAATGCACCTTAACAGGGAAAGGAGGAACCTGACCCTTAATAGAATAAGTCTGCATAACCGTCTGTCTGATCCAGGGCTTGACAAATGTTCCTGAAATCTAGGAGCCAGCTAAAAAAGTTAGGAGCCAGTTTTTTTTTTTTTTTTTTAAACTAACAACCAAGCTTTATTTAATAAAACGGATACTAAATTTACACATAAAAACGACTAGAACCCCACTCTCCTCTATAGCACAATTGGATGAAAACAGACTGTCTGTCTCTTTCCATCCGATGCCATCTGATCCGATCCACGGGGTGGATAGAAAATAGAACCACCATCCGTCTGCTTTTGGCAGACAGGATCAGATGGCGGCAGATTACTGCTCCATAGAGGAGACTGAAGGGTCCAATCAGGTCTGCCTGAAAAACTGACAGGCGGACCTGATCAGACAGCCGTGTGAAAGGGGCCTTCAGCTGTGGCATGGCGATGAGGAAAAAAAAAAAAAAAAAGATTATATATATTTTTTTAATAATAATTGGAAAAAAATATATATTTTTTTTTATTTTTTTAATAATTAAAAAAAAAAAAAGAAAAAATATTATTTATTTTTTTTTACATTTAAAAAATAAATTAATAATAATAACCACACTCCCTGTCAAAGGTAACTAACTGGACAGGGAGATGGTAATGCTTTGAGAACAAACAGGCAGTGGAAACAGTCATTACTCCCGGCCACTACAAGAGGGCGCCAGTTCCCATTGGAAGCCTCTAATCTCAAGTAGGCCGAAAAGCCGGGGCCTCAATTTTCGGACGGCGCGGAAGTCCGTGCAAAAATGACAGGACACCTTCTGCAGGGCACCCCAGGCGCCAGGTGGCTAATTCTAGTCGCAAATGCTATCTGGCGCCTGGGTTTTGTCGAGCCCTGGTCTGATCCATCTGGACATAGTCACAGCAGAAGCAGGCAGCCCATTCTTTGGTCCAGACGTGAGTACAAAGAGCGGATCCGACTTCCGAAAAGACTCAGAGTCGCCAAGTACACCCTGATTGCCCGAACCACATCCAGAGTATGCAGTGCAAATTCCTTAGGATGTTTCGGCTTAGGACACAAAGAGGGTAACACAATGTCCTCATTTAACCGCTTGCTGACCGCCGCAAGTACATATACTGCGGGGGTCAGCCCCGGCCAGGCAAAGTGACGTACCGGTACGTCACTAACCTGTGAGCCAATAGTGGGCGAGCACGCGCCGCTGGAGGCGCGCTCCCACCCCAGGTCGTCCCCTAACAAGTCCGCGCGCATGAGCGGCGGACCCAATGTCCTCTGGTCACTCGCGATCGTCCGCTGTGAAGGGAGAAAGGCAGGTGGATGATGTAAACAAAGCCGTCTGTCATTCTCCCCTGTGTAACTGCAGAGATCATACGGTCCTGCTATGTATGATCGTATATCTCTGCTGTTACATGTAAAGCCACATCCCTGCACAGTTAGAATCACGCCCCTAGGGACACACTTAACCCCTCCTTCTCTAATAAAGTTAACCCCTTCCCTGCCAGTGTCATTATTACAGTAACAGTGCATATATATAGCACTGATTACTGCAGTAATGTCACTGGTACCCCCAAAAGTGTCAAAAATGTCAGTCAAGGGTCTGATCTGTCCGCTGCAATGTCGCAGTACTGCAAAAAAAAAAAAAAATTGCAGATCGCCGCCATTACTCATTAAAAAAAAAAAAACAATAAAAATGACAGAAATCTTTCCCCTAGTTTGTAGACGCAATAACTTTTGCGCAAACCAATCAAAATACGCTTATTGTAATTTTTTTTACCAAACATATGTAGCAAATTGGCCAAAAATGTTAAAAAATTTTGATTTTTACATTTTTTGGGGGGAATTTCATATAAAAAAATGTGAAAAATATTGTTATTTTTTCAGAATTGTCGCTCTTTGTTTATAGCGCAAAAAGTTAAAAATCGCACAGGTGATCAAATACCACCAAAAGAAAGCTCTGTTTGTGGGAAAAAAAGGACGTCAATTTCATTTGGGTACGGCGTCGCACGACCGCGCAATTGTCAGTTAAATTCGCACAGTGCCGAATCGCAAAAAGTGGCCTGGATGTAAGACAGCAAAATCCTCCGGTGGTAAAGTGGTGGAAGGGCGGGGAATCCTCCACTGGGATCATGGTGGCTTTATTCAGCCTGGAGACCGGAGGGTCCCCCGTAGGTGGCACAGTCCACTTTTTATTAAGAGACTCCTCAAAGGGGTAGCGCCTTAGGGACCCCAGGGGGCCAAACGTAACCTGCGCCTCAGTCGCAGCTGTGTCCCCCATTTTTAGGGTCTCATCCATAGACACAACCAGTGCGTCCACCAGCGCCTTATCTTGCGCGGTGGCGGAGGTAGAGAGGTCATCCTCATTGTCAGAGGAGACGAGGCGCGAGGTAGTGGACCCGGCAGGGAGAACTGCATCTTCGGTGGCTGAATCAGATTCAGAATCTGACCCATCAGATGAGGCAGGGGTAGGCGGGGGGCGTTTTTTTGGTACTTAAAGGCCACCTCCACCTGGGACACAAAAGATTCCAGGACCGCCACTAGTGCATCTATGGATGGCTGGGATACAGAGGGCCTTGCGGCCTCTGAGAGGGGGGGGGGGGTCAGGTGGTAAAAGCACAAAGCACTGAAGACCCCCAGCAGAGACAGAGAGACCCCCCAGACTCACCACCCTGCACCAGAGATGCACCAGGAAGGCCCAGGCCGTCCGTACAGAACGTGTCTGCAGCGTTCTCTGATTAGAAGGAAATCTGAGTATCTGCACTAGGGAAAAAGGGAGGGGCTCCACCGCCAAAAAAACACCTCTAGTGACTCCAAAAACATGGTAGCCAATGATTTTCAATGGGGATCCACTGCAAAATGGCGGCCGGGCTACACAAACATGGCCGGCAATCTTTTCTTTAGCACATTGGCTACAAGAAAATGGTGGCCCCGCGCGGCCTGCAGAGCTTCTGGGGACCCTCGAAGGGACCCCCAGCCCTGTGGATGAGATCGACAGGATGAGGGGCCCTGGTAGTGACAGGTGAGTCCCCACCCCTGCATGATTGATTGGTCGCCGGCGGCGCCCCCCCCCCCCCCCACGCCTAGGGGTAGTTCAAGCGCCCCATAGCCCCAGTGAGTGAGGGGAGGAGGGACAGGCAAAGGGAGGGGGGAGTGTGACAGGACAGAGGGGAACCCGGGGGTCTGACTGTCCTAAGGAGGGACCCATGTCCACCCCAAAAATCAGCCAGGGGAAGAGGGGGGGAACATTTACTCACCATACCAGAAACAGGCGGGCGCCATCTCCTGACAGAACCCCTCTCCACCAAAGTGGGGGGGCTGTTGGCCAATAGGAATGCTGCGGCTCGGGCCTAGTCCCGGTCGTATGCGACCTGGAGAGACGTTTAGTTTGCGGGGCCAGTCCCCGTCTGGTGGGACTATGTCGTGGTGGCTGACCCAGCGCAGAGCTAAGGTCTGTGTGCTCGCTGGCCGGCTGGGGTGACCCCTGGATCCATAGATCCAGCCCATCCCCCGGATCCGGCTTAATTACTTGTAGATCTCACAGGAGAAAATCCGGAGAAAGAATCTAACTAGAAAATGAAAAATAAACTTTGCCAGGACCAGAAATCCCAGCAGAGAAGGAGGTCCTCACTCCTGACTGACATCCTATAGCAGAGAGGGGGCGTGTACCTCCTGGGACCGCCCATGGGCGTAGCCAGAACTTTTCTCTGCTTAGTGTCCTCCTCCTGTAGGGGGCAGTATAACCCAACTGATATGAAGATCAGAGACTGCGTCTGTTAATGATCGATAGAGAAAAATACAGAACATTTCCCGCCGGAGAACTGCGTCTGCCGTGGAATGTCGGCGAACTGCGGGAATTACAATTCTCCATAGGGGGCGCTCTAACAAATTCTATAGGTGACCAGCTTAGAGTTACAGAGGAGGTCGGGGGATGGAATTATCGCTCTAACGATCGCGGCGATACCTCACATCTTTACATGTGTGAGGGAGAAATTTATGCGTCCGCATTGGCGTGTAAGCACGGGGGAACGGGGGGAGGGGGGCGCATTAAAAAAAAAGTTTTATTTTATACAAAAATCATTTTTTTTTTTTTTGTACAAACTTTATTGCTATACAGATGAACAACATCCCTTGTGACATCATGGGCGGTGACAGGTCCTCTTTATGGAGAGATTTGGGGTCTAATAAACCCCAAATCTCTCCTCCGGCCCCCCATGCAGCTGATCTGAGATCGGTCCAATCGGCTGTTCTCTGGCCGCCAGGTAAATAAAGGGGCGGAGCTGGAAGTGAGGAATGCTGGTCGTTCGCAGTTTGCAGGGGGAACGACGTTGGCTCCTCCCTCTGTACCAGGCAGCCATTACTGCATGACTCCCCGCCTCCCTGATGGGACCGGAGAGCCCGGGAGAGGGGGCGGTGACAGTGGGAGGGGCATGGGACCCCCTTCCACCAACCGCAGAAGTGGCTAATTAGCCATTCAGATTATTTCTGCCTGAAAGCGGATTGCCGGCTGCAAACAATGATAGTAGGAGGAGCCTGTAGGTGTGCCCCCCCCCCCATACCTGTATAACCACTGACACCCCGAGGATGGACGGGAACGTTCATGGGTGGTGTATTTAGATTTTTGTGCTGCCCTAGGCCTGACTAAACTTGTGCACCCCCTCATTTTAAATATGACCCACCTCTTCCTGTAAAGGCCACACCCCTTCCTGTTTCTGACCCATTCTGTCATCTGTAAACCACAGACCACAACCACAGTCTATCAGTGGCCACCAGTGCAGCCTCATCAGTGCCCACCAGTGCAGCCTCATCAGTGGCCACCAGTGCAGCCTCATCAGTGGCCACCAGTGCAGCCTCATCAGTGCCCACCAGGGCAGCCTCATCAGTGCCCACCAATGCAGCCTCATCAGTGCCCACCAGGGCAGCCTAAAATATTTGGACTTGTATTTGCTGCCACTGATTGTAATTATAGGAATATTTTCACTGATTTGTATAATAAATAAGAAGTCCGGAGTCATTATACAAATCAGAGAAATAATCCAATATCTGATAAGATCGGAGTAATCGCACTCATCCAGTGACATATTGGGATAGTACATAGGAGGAGATATTATTACCATCATATAGAGGTAAGAGTGATGGAATTCAGTATTCTCACTCAGGGACAAGGATGTGTAAAGAAATGAAATATTACTGACATGATGGCTGCCATACCTGGGGGCGGGGGAGGGTACATGATAGCTGCCATACCTGGGGGCGGGGGAGGGTACATGATGGCTGCCATACCTGGGGGCGGGGGAGGGTACATGATGGCTGCCATACCTGGGGGCGGGGGAGGGTACATGATAGCTGCCATACCTGGGGGCGGGGGAGGGTACATGATGGCTGCCATACCTGGGGGCGGGGGAGGGTACATGATGGCTGCCATACCTGGGGGCGGGGGAGGGTACATGATAGCTGCCATACCTGGGGGCGGGGGAGGGTACATGATAGCTGCCATACCTGGGGGCGGGGGAGGGTACATGATAGCTGCCATACCTGGGGGCGGGGGAGGGTACATGATGGCTGCCATACCTGGGGGCGGGTACATGATGGCTGCCATACCTGGGGGCGGGGGAGGGTACATGATGGCTGCCATACCTGGGGGCGGGGGAGGGTACATGATGGCTGCCATACCTGGGGGCGGGGGAGGGTACATGATGGTTGCCATACCTGGGGGCGGAGGAAGGTAGGCGGAGCTTTAGACTGCAGTGCCACACTTATTAGCATTGGGGCCCCAGCAGAGGTTCAGGATGGGAACAATGTATAATTTTATCATAAAACGCCCCCAAATCCTCTCAGCACTGGAAGCTCCTCCCATGTTGGGAAGGTGGCCCCATAGTGGGCGGTACCTGAGAAGACCTCCCCCATTGATTGGCCGGTGAACTTACCCTGACGGTGGCATCCATGGAGGCGGAGAGGAGTAAGTGGCTGTACTGCTTCACCGGACACCACTGGACGCGGTTGACGGGGGCGGGGTGCTCCTTCATCTGGAACACCGCGTTTCGGGGGATCTCCGTCTCGCTGTATTTTAGCTGTAGGTGGGGCCCCAGATAGTCAGACACTCTGTAGATGCTGCGTGCTGATTGGACGGTGATCGGACCTCCTCCATCTCTATGAGTCTCCTCCCCCGCATTGCATTGTTCCTGGCGGAGTCTTTTAGGAATGTAAGGTCTGACTCCGCCCCCGAGGGACCTCTTCTGCTGGACGGCCCCCGCGCTTCCAGAGAGAAAATCTGAACTGTCCATTGTGTGAGGAGAAGGAGGGGGAAACCTCCGCATGGTGCGCTCCCCTCCCCCACCCCCACCTGCACTAGGAGCCCCTCTGGTCACATTGGTGAGGTGCAGGGGGGCGTCGCTCAGTTGCAGGGGGGCGTTGCTCTGGTGCAGGGGGGCGTCGCTTGGGTGCAGGGGGGCGTTGCTCCGGTGCAGGGGGGCGTCACTCGGGTGCAGGGGGGTGTTGCTCCGGTGCAGGGGGGCGTCACTCGGGTGCAGGGGGGTGTTGCTCGGGTGGAGGAGAATGTTGCTCCGGTGCAGGGGGGCGTCACTCGGGTGCAGGGGGGCGTTGCTCCGGTGCAGGGGGGCGTCACTCGGGTGCAGGGGGGCGTTGCTCCGGTGCAGGGGGGCGTCACTCGGGTGCAGGGGGGCGTCACTCGGGTGCAGGGGGGCGTTGCTCGGGTGCAGGGCGGTGTCACTCCATGTTTCTGAAGACGTTGGTTGTCCGGGGGATGGGTCGGTGGCTCCGGTACAATCAGACCCATCGGAGTCGGAATCCTCATAGGCCACCAAGGAGCTCATTCCCGGCTCTGCAGGGGAGGGGACAGAGAAGGAAACTCAGCAATGGAGGAGGGGGGGAGGGGGGCATTAAAGGTAAATTATAACTAAAAGGCAAAACTTTTTTTCTTAGTGTTGGATGGAGGGGGGGAGGGGTGGGGTCAGTAGAGGAGGATAGGGGGGAATAATGGGGGAGGGGGAGGATGGGAGAAGACTGGGATGGGGAGGATAGGGGGAGGGCAGTAGAGGAGGATAGTGGGGGGGGATGGGGGGGCAGTAGAGGAGGATGGGGGGTGGGGAGGGTAGGGGGAGGGCAGTGGAGGAGGATAGTGGGGGGGGATGGGGGGAGGGCAGTGGAGGAGGATGGGGGGGGTGGGGAGGGTAGGGGGAGGGCAGTGGAGGGGGGTGGGGAGGATGGGGGGGGAATGAGGAGGATAGGGGGGGCAGTAGAGGAGAATAGTGGGGGGGATGGGGGGCAGTAGAGGAGGATGGGGGGGGTTGGGAGGAGATTTATGGGTGAAGATATAATATTGGGGGGGCTCTGGTAGAGGGGGGATGGGCGGATATTGGGGTGACGAACCTCCCGGATCCTGCCAGAAATCCTCTCAGGATTGGTCTCCTCCTGTCAGGTGACCCGGAAGTATTTCCTTCGGTCCGTCACTGAATGTCTTCCCCGGCTATGGAGATGACGCATGTATAATGACGTCACGTAGAGTGTGGAGGGGGGTGGGAACGATGGTGGAGGGGCGGAGTTCCCGGGGGAAGGAATAATCGGTGCACTCAGTACAGAGCGGCGTGTCGGAGAATTGCACCATCTGTGACCGGGGAGAGGTGAGACCCCCGGGGGGGGGAGGGGTAATCATGTTCCCAGTGAAGGGGTGCAGAGGTGCAGGTTTCCCTCATATGGAGGGGTATAAATATATAAAATGTAAGACCCCCCCCCCTCCCCCATTTATAAGCTCTCTGTGGGGAATCATTCACTGCTGAGTACCGTGCCCAGTGATAAATACAGTATCTGACAGAAGTAAGTACACCCCTCCCATGTGACTACAATGTAAAGTAGTGAGTGTACAGCTTGTATAACAGTGTAAATTTACTGTCCCCTCAAAATAACTCAACACACAGCCATTAATGTCTAAACCACTGGCAACAAAAGTCAGTACACCCCTAAGTGACAATCTCCAAATTGGGCCCAATTAGCCATTTTCCCTCCCCCGTGTCATGTGACTCGTTAGTGTTACAAGGTCTCAGGTGTGAATGGAGAGCAGATGTGTTACATTTGGTGTTATCGCTCTCACTCTCTCATACTGGTCACTGGAAGTTCAACATGGCACCTCATGGCAAAGAACTCTCTGAGGATCTGAAAAAAAGAATTGTTGATCTACATAAAGATGGCCTAGGCTATAAGAAGATTGCCAAGACCCTGAAACTGAGCTGCAGCACGGTGGCCAAGACCATACAGCGGTGTAACAGGACAGGTTCCACTCAGAACAGGCCTCACCATGGTCCACCAAAGAAGTTGAGTGCCGTGCTCAGCGTCATATCCAGAGGTTGTCTTTGGGAAATAGACGTATGAGTGCTGCCAGCATTGCTGCAGAGGTTGAAGGGGTGGGGGGGTCAGCCTGTCAGTGCTCAGACCATACGCCGCACACTGCATCAAATTGGTCTGCATGGCTGTCATCCCAGAAGGAAGCCTCTTCTAAAGATGATGGACAAGAAAGCCCACAAACAGTTTGCTGAAGACAAGCAGACTAAGGACATGGATTACTGGAACCATCTCCTGTGCTCTGATGAGACCAAGATAAACTTATTTGGTTCAGATGGTGTCAGGCGTGTGTGGGGGCAACCAGGTGAGGAGTACAAAAACAAGTGTGTCTTCCTACAGTCAGGCATGGTGGTGGGAGTGTCATGGTCTGGGGCTGCATGAGGGAGCTGTACTGTGACATACTGAGGCAGAGCATGATCCCCTCCCTTCAGAGACTGGGGGGCAGGGCAGTATTCCAACATAACGACCCCAAACACCTCCAAGATGACCACTGCCTTGCTAAAGAAGCTGAGGGTAAAGGTGATGGACTGGCCAAGTGTCTCCAGACCTAAACCCTACTGAGCATCTGTGGGGATCCTCAAACAGAAGGTGGAGGAGGGGAAGGTCTCTAACATCCACCAGCTCTGTGATGTCATCATGGAGGAGGGGAAGAGGACTCCAGTGACAACCTGTGAAGCTCTGGTGACCTCCATGCCCAAGAGGGTTAAGGCAGTGCTGGAAAATAATGGCGGCCACACAAAATATTGTCACTTTGGGCCCAATTTGGAGATTGTCACTTAGGGGTGTACTGACTTTTGTTGCCAGCGGTTTAGACATTAATGGCTGTGTGTTGAGTTATTTTGAGGGGACAGTAAATTTACACTGTTATACAAGCTGTACACTCACTACTTTACATTGTAGTCACATGGGAGGGGTGTACTTACTTTAGTCAGACACTGTATCTGTGATCTATGACATCACCAGCCTGTCATGCGGTCACAGTGATGTCATGACATGTGACGATGATCTTTCTCTCTCTCTCTGTTCTCTCCTCAGATCTGCAGGCGGAGTTTATAAAGATGGCGGACCCCGGCGTTCCTCTCCAACTCTACAATCAGCTGACAGCGCAGGGGGAGGCGGTCCGAGCCCTCAAATCACAGCAAGCTGCAAAGGTGTGACATCATCACTGGGCCTCTGTGCTTCTCTATGCAATGCAGGCAGATCATGGCTTGTGGGAGGGGCTGGCAGGGGGCGGTACATAGATTCCTACAAACATCCCAGTCCCTCCCTCAGTACTCCTCTCGAGCCTTCCACCCTGATGCAAGACGTGGGAGGAGTTATGCAAAGATCACAATGCCTTTATGTGTCAGTCTGGAGGAGTGGGCGGTCCTAAGCAGGCTGTGTTTGCATAGAGACCACCCTAGGTTCTATTCCTTCCAATGAATGAAAGGGCTAGATGATGCTGGACATCCTCCAGCCAGGAAAGGAGGCGGGGCTCTGTCTGATTGGCTGCAGCTTCTAATGCACATAATGAGACGCTCACAGTGTGCGGTGACATCACAGGAAGATGGTTCAACCCAGGGGGAGGAGCCTGTACGCCTGTGCAAGACTAAGGGGGAGGAGCCTGTACGCCTGTTCAAGACTAAGGGGGAGGAGCCTGTACGCCTGTGCAAGACTAAGGGGGAGGAGTTAGGTGAACTGGTCCTGGGAGGTATGTGGGGGGCGGGGCGGTACTCGCCTCCTCTGCCTGTCATGTTCATCCATGCTGGAGACACGCAGGGGGCGGAGTCTGTGGGATTTCAGCAGCTGAGTCTCCTCTAATTCATTACTCTCTCCCCATCCCCCCTTCTTTCTTCAACCCCCTCCCCCTCCTCTCTCCCCTCCCCCCCTGTAGGATGAGATCGATGCTGCGGTGAAGCTTCTGCTTTCTCTGAAAGTAGAATATAAGGCGGCCACCGGACAGGAATACAAGGCGGGATCACCCCCAACAGACTCCGCCCCCTCCACCAACAATGGCCTGCCCCCGGCTGAGGACGGCGATGACTTTGTGGATCCGTGGACGGTTCAGACCGGCAGTGCCAAGGGGGTGGACTATGACAAACTGATCGGTGAGTTCCTGGACTGCAGAGCTCCCCCTAGTGGTCTGTGAGAGAATCTCCCTACCTTCCCCCTCCTGTGCCCCTCCCCCCATCTCCTCCCGCCAGGGACTGCGCCCCCCTTCCCTCCCCCCCCTCCCTCCCGCCAGGGACTGCGCCCCACTGCCCTCCCCCCCCTCTCGCCAGGGACTGCGCCCCCCTGCCCTCCCCCCCCCCCCCCTCCTGCCAGGGACTGCGCCCCACTGCCCTCCCCCCCCCCCCCCACTCTCGCCAGGGACTGCGCCCCACTGCCCTCCCCCCCCCCCCTCTCGCCAGGGACTGCGCCCCCCTGCCCTCCCCCCCCCCCCTCTCGCCAGGGACTGCGCCCCCCTGCCCTCCCCCCCCTCCCGCCAGGGACTGCGTGCCCCTCCCCTTCCCCCTCCCACCAGGGACTGCGCTCCTCCCCTCCCGCCAGGGACTGCGCCCCTCACCTCCCCTTTCCCCTCCCGCCAGGGACTGCGCCCCTCACCTCCCCTTCCCCCCCTCCCGCCAGGGACTGCGCCCCTCCCCTTCCCCCCCTCCCGCCAGGGACTGCGCCCCCCTCCCCTTCCCCCCCTCCCGCCAGAGACTGCGCCCCTCCCCTTCCCCCCCCCTCCCGCCAGGGACTGCGCCCCTCCCCTTCCCCCTCCCACCAGGGACTGCGCTCCTCCCCTCCCGCCAGGGACTGCGCCCCTCACCTCCCCTTTCCCCTCCCGCCAGGGACTGCGCCCCTCCCCTTCCCCCCCCTCCCGCCAGGGACTGCGCGCCTCCCCTCCCCCCCCCTCCCGCCAGGGACTGCGCGCCCCTCCCCTTCCCCCTCCCACCAGGGACTGCGCGCCCCTCCCCAGCTCTTCTCCATAATATGAGAACAGTGACAGTCCGGCTGGAAGACTCCTCTGTGTCGGTGTCCCCGCTCCTCCTCTTCCTGTATTGGGGACACTCGGTGTTCTCTCTTCTTTCTAAATAACACATTGTTTGTTTGTTTGTTTGTTTGTTTTTGTTTTTAGTTCGTTTTGGAAGCAGTAAGATTGACGAGGATCTGATTGGTCGGATAGAACGCGTCTGCGGTCACAGAGCGCACCACTTCCTGCGCAGGGGGATCTTCTTCTCTCACAGGTAGGAATCCCCTCCCCCGCTCCTGGTGATCGCTGTCACTAAATGTGATGAGAGAACCCGAAAATCTTCTGTCACCTGAGCAGGAAGAGGGGAATCTTCCCATGGGGACACCTGTCTGGGGGGCGGTCCTTCTTCTGTGGGGATTCTCCCCAGTGATTGGAGGATTTATTGATGAGGGGCGGCAATGGAGACACCGGTGTGCACCAATCAGTGACTGACAGGCGAGGCCGCCGAAAGCAAACCAACCACAGGCTAAAAAAAGAACTTTCCACACCTGACCCCGCCTCATTTCCTGGCTGGAGCCCCTCCCCAGTCTGATTGGCCCCACCCCTTTCATTCATTGCATTTCAGTTCTGTCAATCAGAGGCTCGGCGCCACATGTGGGCGTTACCAATGCAAATACATTCTCCCTCCTGCTGAAAGATCGCACAGTGTTCACTGCTGAAAGATCTCACAGTGCTCACTGCTGAAAGGAAAGATCTCACAGTGCTCACTGCTGAAAGGAAAGATCTCACAGTGCTCACTGCTGAAAGGAGAGATCTCACAGTGCTCACTGCTGAAAGATCTCACAGTGCTCACTGCTGAAAGTAAAGATCTCACAGTGCTCACTGCTGAAAGGAAAGATATCACAGTGCTCACTGCTGAAAGAAAAGGTCTCACAGTGCTCACTGCTGAAAGGAAAGATCTCACAGTGCTCACTGCTGAAAGGAAAGATCTCACAGTGCTCACTGCTGAAAGGAAAGATCTCACAGTGCTCACTGCTGAAAGGAAAGATCTCACAGTGCTCACTGCTGAAAGGAAAGATCTCACAGTGCTCACTGCTGAAAGGAAAGATCTCACAGTGCTCACTGCTGAAAGGAAAGATCTCACAGTGTTCACTGCTGAAAGTAAGATATCACAGTGCTCACTGCTGAAAGGAAAGATCGCACAGTGCTCACTGCTGAAAGGAAAGATCTCACAGTGCTCACTGCTGAAAGGAAAGATCTCACAGTGTTTACTGCTGAAAGTAAGATATCACAGTGCTCACTGCTGAAAGGAAAGATCGCACAGTGCTCACTGCTGAAAGGAAAGATCGCACAGTGCTCACTGCTGAAAGGAAAGATCTCACAGTGCTCACTGCTGAAAGGAGAGATCTCACAGTGTTCACTGCTGAAAGGAGAGATCTCACAGTGTTCACTGCTGAAAGGAAAGATATCACAGTGCTCACTGCTGAAAGGAAAGATCGCACAGTGCTCACTGCTGAAAGGAAAGATCTCAGTGTTCACTGCTGAAAGGAAAGATCGCACAGTGCTCACTGCTGAAAGGAAAGATCTCACAGTGCTCACTGCTGAAAGGAAAGATCTCACAGTGCTCACTGCTGAAAGGAAAGATCTCACAGTGCTCACTGCTGAAAGGAAAGATCGCACAGTGCTCACTGCTGAAATGAAAGATCTCACAGTGCTCACTGCTGAAAGGAAAGATCTCACAGTGTTCACTGCTGAAAGTAAGATATCACAGTGCTCACTGCTGAAAGGAAAGATCGCACAGTGCTCACTGCTGAAAGGAAAGATCTCACAGTGCTCACTGCTGAAAGGAGAGATCTCACAGTGCTCACTGCTGAAAGGAGAGATCTCACAGTGTTCACTGCTGAAAGGAAAGATATCACAGTGCTCACTGCTGAAAGAAAAGATATCACAGTGCTCACTGCTGAAAGGAAAGATCGCACAGTGCTCACTGCTGAAAGGAGAGATCTCACAGTGCTCACTGCTGAAAGGAGAGATCTCACAGTGTTCACTGCTGAAAGGAAAGATCTCACAGTGCTCACTGCTGAAAGGAAAGATCTCACAGTGCTCACTGCTGAAAGGAAAGATCTCACAGTGCTCACTGCTGAAAGGAAAGATCTCACAGTGCTCACTGCTGAAAGGAGAGATCTCACAGTGCTCACTGCTGAAAGGAGAGATCTCACAGTGCTCACTGCTGAAAGATCTCACAGTGCTCACTGCTGAAAGAAAAGATCTCACAGTGCTCACTGCTGAAAGAAAAGATATCACAGTGCTCACTGCTGAAAGGAAAGATCGCACAGTGCTCACTGCTGAAAGGAGAGATCTCACAGTGCTCACTGCTGAAAGGAGAGATCTCACAGTGTTCACTGCTGAAAGGAAAGATCTCACAGTGCTCACTGCTGAAAGGAAAGATCTCACAGTGCTCACTGCTGAAAGGAAAGATCTCACAGTGCTCACTGCTGAAAGGAAAGATCTCACAGTGCTCACTGCTGAAAGGAGAGATCTCACAGTGCTCACTGCTGAAAGGAGAGATCTCACAGTGCTCACTGCTGAAAGATCTCACAGTGCTCACTGCTGAAAGAAAAGATCGCACAGTGCTCACTGCTGAAAGATCTCACAGTGTTCACTGCTGAAAGGAAAGATCTCACAGTGTTCACTGCTGAAAGGAAAGATCTCACAGTGCTCACTGCTGAAAGAAAAGATATCACAGTGCTCACTGCTGAAAGGAGAGATCTCACAGTGTTCACTGCTGAAAGGAAAGATATCACAGTGCTCACTGCTGAAAGAAAAGATATCACAGTGCTCACTGCTGAAAGGAGAGATCTCACAGTGCTCACTGCTGAAAGGAGAGATCTCACAGTGTTCACTGCTGAAAGGAAAGATATCACAGTGCTCACTGCTGAAAGGAAAGATCGCACAGTGCTCACTGCTGAAAGGAAAGATATCACAGTGCTCACTGCTGAAAGGAAAGATCTCACAGTGCTCACTGCTGAAAGGAAAGATCACACAGTGCTCACTGCTGAAAGGAAAGATCTCACAGTGTTCACTGCTGAAAGGAAAGATATCACAGTGCTCACTGCTGAAAGGAAAGATATCACAGTGCTCACTGCTGAAAGGAAAGATCTCACAGTGCTCACTGCTGAAAGGAAAGATCGCACAGTGCTCACTGCTGAAAGGAAAGATCTCACAGTGTTCACTGCTGAAAGGAAAGATCTCACAGTGTTCACTGCTGAAAGGAAAGATATCACAGTGCTCACTGCTGAAAGGAAAGATCGCACAGTGCTCACTGCTGAAAGAAAAGATCTCACAGTGCTCACTGCTGAAAGGAAAGATCTCACAGTGTTCACTGCTGAAAGGAAAGATCGCACAGTGCTCACTGCTGACAGGAAAGATCTCACAGTGCTCACTGCTGAAAGGAAAGATCTCACAGTGCTCACTGCTGAAAGGAGAGATCTCACAGTGTTCACTGCTGAAAGTAAGATCTCACAGTGCTCACTGCTGAAAGGAGAGATCTCACAGTGTTCACTGCTGAAAGGAAAGATATCACAGTGCTCACTGCTGAAAGGAGAGATCTCACAGTGCTCACTGCTGAAAGGAGAGATCTCACAGTGTTCACTGCTGAAAGGAAAGATATCACAGTGCTCACTGCTGAAAGGAAAGATCGCACAGTGCTCACTGCTGAAAGAAAAGATCTCACAGTGCTCACTGCTGAAAGGAAAGATCTCGCAGTGTTCACTGCTGAAAGGAAAGATATCACAGTGCTCACTGCTGAAAGGAAAGATCTCACAGTGCTCACTGCTGAAAGGAGAGATCTCACAGTGCTCACTGCTGAAAGGAGAGATCTCACAGTGTTCACTGCTGAAAGGAGAGATCTCACAGTGCTCACTGCTGAAAGGAGAGATCTCACAGTGTTCACTGCTGAAAGGAAAGATCTCACAGTGCTCACTGCTGAAAGGAAAGATCTCACAGTGCTCACTGCTGAAAGGAAAGATCGCACAGTGCTCACTGCTGAAAGGAAAGATATCACAGTGCTCACTGCTGAAAGGAAAGATATCACAGTGCTCACTGCTGAAAGGAAAGATATCACAGTGCTCACTGCTGAAAGGAAAGATCTCACAGTGCTCACTGCTGAAAGGAAAGATCTCACAGTGCTCACTGCTGAAAGGAGAGATCTCACAGTGCTCACTGCTGAAAGGAAAGATATCACAGTGCTCACTGCTGAAAGGAAAGATATCACAGTGCTCACTGCTGAAAGGAAAGATCCCACAGTGCTCACTGCTGAAAGGAGAGATCTCACAGTGCTCACTGCTGAAGAGAAAGATCTCACAGTGCTCACTGCTGAAAGGAAAGATCCCACAGTGCTCACTGCTGAAAGGAAAGATATCACAGTGCTCACTGCTGAAAGGAAAGATCTCACAGTGCTCACTGCTGAAAGGAAAGATCTCAGTGCTCACTGCTGAAAGGAAAGATCTCACAGTGTTCACTGCTGAAAGGAAAGATCTCACAGTGCTCACTGCTGAAAGGAAAGATCTCACAGTGTTCACTGCTGAAAGGAAAGATATCACAGTGCTCACTGCTGAAAGGAAAGATCTCACAGTGCTCACTGCTGAAAGGAGAGATCTCACAGTGTTCACTGCTGAAAGGAGAGATCTCACAGTGCTCACTGCTGAAAGGAGAGATCTCACAGTGTTCACTGCTGAAAGGAAAGATCTCACAGTGCTCACTGCTGAAAGGAGAGATCGCACAGTGCTCACTGCTGAAAGGAAAGATCGCACAGTGCTCACTGCTGAAAGGAAAGATCGCACAGTGCTCACTGCTGAAAGGAAAGATATCACAGTGCTCACTGCTGAAAGGAAAGATCCCACAGTGCTCACTGCTGAAAGGAAAGATCTCACAGTGCTCACTTCTGAAAGGAAAGATCTCACAGTGCTCACTGCTGAAAGGAAAGATATCACAGTGCTCACTGCTGAAAGGAAAGATATCACAGTGCTCACTGCTGAAAGGAAAGATCTCACAGTGCTCACTGCTGAAGGGAAAGATCCCACAGTGCTCACTGCTGGTACCCGATTTATTGAATACTGGTAAAATATCGCTCCCAGTGGATGGAAGTGTGAACATCCCCTGGTGTATGGGGTACGGCTGCGAGCCCAGGGATCGCTCTGCCACAGGAGAACCGCACAGATCAGATGCAGGCACCCCTCCCTCTCCGGGATCACTCCACCCAACGTGTTTTGTCAATATGACATCAGGGTACTTAATAACTTCATTCTGGGGGGATGGGTAACCCCTGCTTGTCTGACCTTTCCTTATGGTCGTCCTAAGGTGGGGGAGCACACCCGGGGGGGGGGGGGCTGGGGGAGGGGTCACAGTGATGTATTATCCAGCACATGGGGGGTTCCCACACATCCACCATTGTATTCTCCTTTTCTGGGCTCATCAATGATTGATTGTCACCGATTATCGAGAAGATATTCTAACATTGTTATTTTATGTCCACTTCCCGCACATTTCATTGTTATTGTTTTTATATCCATTGATATTTTTATTGATTATCGATCACTTTCTGCGTGCCGCTCAATTGTGAAGTCTTGTGCAGATTCAGCTTTGTGTACCCCCCCCCCTCCATCCTCCTCTCTGCCCCCCTCCTTCCTCCTCTCTACCCCCCTCCATCCTCCTCTCTACCCCCCCCTCCATCCTCCTCTCTGCCCCCCTCCTTCCTCCTCTCTACCCCCCTCCATCCTCCTCTCTACCCCCCCCTCCATCCTCCTCTCTGCCCCCCTCCTTCCTCCTCTCTGCCCCCCTCCTTCCTCCTCTCTGCCCCCCTCCTTCCTCCTCTCTACCCCCCTCCATCCTCCTCTCTACCCCCCCCCTCTCCTTCCTCCTCTCTACCCCCCCCTCTCCTTCCTCCTCTCTACCCCCCCCCTCTCCTTCCTCCTCTCTACCCCCCCCTCTCCTTCCTCCTCTCTACCCCCCCTCCCTCCTCTCTACCCCCCTCCATCCTCCTCTCTACCCCCCCCCTCTCCTTCCTCCTCTCTGCCCCCCTCCATCCTCCTCTCTGCCCCCCTCCATCCTCCTCTCTACCCCCCCCTCTCCTTCCTCCTCTCTACCCCCCCTCTCCATCCTCCTCTCTGCCCCCCTCCATCCTCCTCTCTGCCCCCCTCCATTCTCCTCTCTGCCCCCCTCCATCCTCCTCTCTACCCCCCTCCATCCTCCTCTCTACCCCCCCCTCTCCTTCCTCCTCTCTACCCCCCCTCTCCTTCCTCCTCTCTACCCCCCCTCTCCTTCCTCCTCTCTACCCCCCCCTCTCCTTCCTCCTCTCTACCCCCCCCCTCTCCTTCCTCCTCTCTACCCCCCCCTCTCCTTCCTCCTCTCTACCCCCCCCTCTCCTTCCTCCTCTCTACCCCCCCCTCTCCTTCCTCCTCTCTACCCCCCCCCCTCTCCTTCCTCCTCTCTACCCCCCCCCCTCTCCTTCCTCCTCTCTACCCCCCCCTCTCCTTCCTCCTCTCTACCCCCCCCTCCTTCCTCCTCTCTACCCCCCCTCTCCTTCCTCCTCTCTACCCCCCCCTCTCCTTCCTCCTCTCTACCCCCCCCCCCTCCATCCTCCTCTCTACCCCCCTCTCCTTCCTCCTCTCTACCCCCCCCTCTCCTTCCTCCTCTCTACCCCCCCCTCCCTCCTCTCTACCCCCCTCCATCCTCCTCTCTACCCCCCCCTCTCCTTCCTCCTCTCTACCCCCCCTCTCCTTCCTCCTCTCTACCCCCCTCCATCCTCCTCTCTGCCCCCCTCCATCCTCCTCTCTGCCCCCCTCCATCCTCCTCTCTGCCCCCCTCCAT